>NC_086449.1:592128430-592776337 GCF_028390025.1 Pseudophryne corroboree | reverse complement strand
CAACTGTGTGAGTGGTGGTATTGCTGTAGGAATGTTCCTTTGGCTTTCTAGTACACTCTATTATGAGAGAGTATCTATGATAATATGTGGTGGTGGCCTAAATCACTGGATCTCCTCATCATCAGGAATTCCAAACAGGGTGGCAGTTTACAAAATAACTTAGCCCTTGCACGCCTACGTCGCCTTTGGTTTTGAGGATGAGGAGATTGGTAGGGATGCCTTCTTACAAAATAGAACAAGACACCATAGGAAAATTGCTAATTCATTACTGAAATGAAATTATGACACATATCTGAGTGCTAAAAAATGCATTTCTTAGGGCTATTTCAAACTTACCCTTTTATATGCCATGAATTTTTTAAATTTATGTATTGAAACTCATAGGTGCATCCAGATGGCAAGGTCATGGTGCAATCACCGTGTTACAACCAGAAAAATCCACTGACAAGGACGGCTGCTGTGCCGTGTCCATGAGGTCCCTACAAGTCAGTGAAGTACTTTTTGCCAGGAAGTTGTGAGCTTGTACACAGAGCTGGCCCTAACCAATATGATGCCCTAGGCAAGATTTTGGCTGATGCCCCCTAGCACCACTGCTGGTTCTGCCTCTGACCTTGCACCTCTTTCCCAGCACCATCACCCCTCACCCATAGCAGTCCTTGTACCCCCTATATTTTAAATAGGAACAGCTCGCACATTTGACGCACAGCCCAAAAAGGGGCATCTTCTTGCTGGGAAGGGGCATGGCTACACAATAGTAACCCCAATTCCAATTACGCCACACATAACTGCAACTTTATTCACATTTTATCTTGCGGTAGTGTCCATAATTCATATTACATCCCACAATAGTATCACTTTACCTTATAAACGTTACTCCTCACAGTAGAGCCCCTTATTCACATTACATCACACTGAATTGCTCCTTATTCACATTACACCACACCTTATTGCTCTTTATTCACATTAGATGACACAGTAGTGCCCTTTCTATATGCAACGCCACATAGTAGAGCACCTTATACACATAATGCCACACATTAGTAATGCATTTATACTAGTGATGTACACCGGACATTTTTCGGGTTTTGTGTTTTGGTTTTGGATTCGGTTCCGCGGCTGTGTTTTGGATTCGGACGCGTTTTGGCAAAACCTCCCTGAAAATTTTTTGGCGGATTCGGGTGTGTTTTGGATTCGGGTGTTTTTTTACAAAAAACCCTCAAAAACAGCTTAAATCATAGAATTTGGGGGTCATTTTGATCCCATAGTATTATTAACCTCGATAACCATAAAATTGCACTGAGGTCGCTGGATGACTAAGCTAAGCGACCAAAGTGGATGGCACAAACACCTGGCCCATCTAGGAGTGGCACTGCAGTGTCAGACAGGATGGCACTTAAAAAAATAGTCCCCAAACAGCACATGATGCAAAGAAAAAAAGAGGTGCACCAAGGTCGCTGGATGGCTAAGCTAAGCGACCCAAGTGGCCGACACAAACACCTGGCTCATCTAGGATTGGCATATAGATTGGTAAATGCTCAATTAGCTTAGTGATATCATTCAGGTGCTCGAAAGGAAGGGGTATTTCTGAGCAAGAAAAAAAGCAATTGGTTTCCCCAGTACCCTGAATGATAACAGTAACCAGATATAAATCCCACATGATAATAGAATTCAGAGATCTTCGTTACACATATTTGCGCAAATGTGTGGTTAAGCCCCAAAGCCGCATCAAGGCCTCTCTGTATATTTGGGGTCCCTAGCGCTATATCTAGGTGCAGGGTGTGGCACCCCAAAACACCAGAATGAGCCAGAAAGCCAAGCGTGGCATACCAGTGTAAAAAACTATAGTGTTAATAAATTAGTATTTAGGAAGCCGAAGCTATAGAGAGGGTGATACAAACATGAAATGTAATTAAAATAGAGAAATAGTGTTAGAAAATTAATAAGTGAAAAGTGTTAATAGAATGTAAAGGTATGCCACACTAAAGCCATCCAGCTCAGCCAGTCCAGAGGCACCACACCTCACACCTCCATTACCCCAATCTGGGTCTAATATTAACCAGCAAGGAGCCACATGATAATGGCTCCTTACTAAAATATGTCTAAGCTAAGAGCTACCTACCTTGGAGCAACCCCATAATGCTCCATGTGGCATGTCAGGGCCTGCACCTCCTCCTAATGCAGGAACCTCTCTGCCTCTCACAACAGACATATAGATTGGTAAATGCTCAATTAGCTTAGTGATATCATTCAGGTGCTCGAAAGGAAGGGGTATTTCTGAGCAAGAAAAAAAGCAATTGGTTTCCCCAGCACCCTGAATGATAACAGTAACCAGATATAAATCCCACATGATAATAGAATTCAGAGATCTTCGTTACACATATTTGCGCAATTGTGTGGTAAAGCCCCAAAGCCGCATCAAGGCCTCTCTGTATATTTGGGGTCCCTAGCGCTATATCTAGGTGCAGGGACCCCAAAATAGAATGTAAAGGTATGCCACACTAAAGCCATCCAGCTCAGCCAGTCCAGAGGCACCACACCTCACACCTCCATTACCCCAATCTGAGTCTAATATTAACCAGCAAGGAGCCACATGATAATGGCTCCTTACTAAAATATGTCTAAGCTAAGAGCTACCTACCTTGGAGCAACCCCATCTAGGATTGGCACTGCAGTGTCAGACAGGATGGCACTTCAAAAAATAGTTCCCAATCAGCACATGATGCAAAGAAAAAAAGAGGTGCACCAAGGTCACTGTGTGACTAAGCTAAGCGACCCAAGTGGCCGACACAAACACCTGGCCCATCTAGGAGTGGCACTGCAGTGTCAGACAGGATGGCAGATTTAAAAAAATAGTCCCCAAACAGCACATGATGCAAAGAAAAAAAGAGGTGCAATGAGGTAGCTGTGTGACTAAGCTAAGCGACCCAAGTGGCCGACACAAACACCTTGCCCATCTAGGAGTGACACTGCAGTTTTCTAGAGAGAGGATGAGTGCTTCAATCCTCATGTGAATCTGAACCACTAGCCATGAACATAGGCCAGGGCCTCAACCGTTCCTTGCCACTCCGTGTCGTGAATGGCATATTGGCAAGTTTACGCTTCTCATCAGATGCTTTTAATTTAGATTTTTGGGTCATTTTACTGAACTTTTGTACTATACTTGATGACACAGAGGTAGAGCAGTGAACTACTGTACCGTACTGCTATATATTATATACTGGTGGTCAGCAAAATTCTGCACTGTCCTCCTACTATATATTAGAGATGAGCGGATTCGGTTTTACTCGGTTTTACTCGGTTCTCAAAACGACATCTTATTGGCTCACGGATGTCACGTGTTTTGGATAGCCAATAAGATTCGGTTTTGAGAACCGAGTAAAACCGAGTAAAACCGAATCCGCTCATCTCTACTATATATACTGCGCACAACAACTAAAATGCACCACAGGTATGAATGGATAGTATACTTGACGACACAGAGGTAGGTAGAGCAGTGGACTACTGTACCGTACTGATATAATACTGGTGGTCACTGGTAAGCAAAATTCTGCACTGTCCTCCTACTATATACTACAATGCAGCACAGATATGGAGCATTTTTCAGGCAGAGAACGTATAATACTGGTGGTCACTGGTCAGCAAAATTCTGCACTGTCCTCCTACTATAAAATACTGGTGGTCCCCAGTCCCCACAATAAAACACACTGAGCACAGATATTTGTAGCACACTGAGCACAGATATGGAGCGTTTTTCAGGCAGAGAACGTAGATATTTTCAGCACACTGAGCACAGATATTTGCAGCACACTGAGCACAGATATTTGCAGCACACTGAACACAACTGAGAGAACGCTGCACACGTCCTCTCCCTATCATCTCCAATGCACGAGTGAAAATGGCAGCAACGCGCAGCTCCTTATATAGAATACGAATCTCGCAAGAATCCGACAGCGGGATGATGACGTTCGGGCGCGCTCGGGTTAACCAAGCAAGGCGGGAAGATTCGAGTCCGCCTCGGAACCGTGTAAAATGGGTGAAGTTCGGGGGGGGGGGTCGGATTCCAAGGAACCAAACCCGCTCATCACTAATTTATACACAATTCCACACAGTAATGCCCCTTACACATATGAGACACATTAATGTCCTTGTAAACATAATGCACCTTACACATTATGACAAACTTTATTAATGCCCTTTTACACATGTCTATTACACATATGCCACACATTATTAATGCCCTTATACACATAATGACACACATAGTGCCCCCTACACATTTGCTGCACATTATTAGTGCCCCTATACACATAATGACACACATACAGTAGTACCCTGTTACACATATGCCGCACATTATTAATGCCCTTATACACATAATGACACACATAGTGGCCCTTTACACAATTGTTGCACATTATTAATGCATTTTTACATGACACACATAATGCTCCTTACACATATTCCAAACACTACTGCACAACCAACCCACTCACATGCACACAGCACTCACACTTCCACTAACACTGTGACCTCTGCCTCTCCTTGGATACAGATGTGTCCTCACAAATCTTGCATCAATACTAACGTTGGGCACCGTTTTTTTAATGAAAACGCATCTTATTTGCATTGCTATGTGGCTAGGATGCACAAGCAGCTTCTGCTGATTAAACTGATATGCAGCATGCCTATATACTGTGTGAGACTGTGGCTGTATCTGCATATGAAATGCTACAAACAGAATATAGGCATGCCACATATCATTTTAATCAGCAGAAGCGGATGATGCCCCTAGGCATATCAAATGCCCTAGGCAATTGCCTAGTTTGCCTATGCCTATGGCCGGCTCTGTTGTACAGGTGGTCCCCACCCACAATTCTCCATCACAAGTGTAGAGGTACTTGAGTGTCAACATGACTGATAAGTTTAACATAGATACTGGGAGACTGATAATATTAGTAGAGGCCAGACCAGTTTTGTGGGACAAAGCACAATATATTTATGAAGAGAGAAATGCCACTTGAAAGGCATGGCAACAGTTTCAGTTTTGCTGTGAATTGAAATAAGATTTCAATGTGTTGGCATACAAGGGTAAAGATATATTTGGTTGGTAAATTTATTTGTAGTACTCTCTTTGCTACTGCATCACATGCCTAATACAATCAGAACCCAAAGCACAACATTAAAATGGCTAAAAGCCATTGCATGTGAAAGGCACTGCCGGATGGCCAAAAAAATTATTGGCTTTTGACTTTTTTTTGCATTACAGTCAAAATCGGCAAGTGTGAAATAGCTCTTACTGGAGAAAACTTTGCCATACTGTTGTAAACCTGGAAAAAGACCACAATCAACATTGATGCATTTTTTTGGTAATGTTAATGTATAGTAAACAATTTTGCAAAGTCAACAACTTGTATAAATGCTTACAAAATGATGCAAATCAACAGCAAAAACAAACAAATGCAAGCATGGTGCATACCCACAGGGCCGTAACTAGGTGTGTGTGAATGGGGCATCGCACATAGCGCTGCAGTGTAGGGGGCGCTGTTGGTGGCACTTTTCAATTATATGTTTTAATAACTTTCACTTGCAGCTTCCCCCTTTTCAAGCCCAGCATCTCCTGACACCCCCTGTCTCCTACCCTTACCCCTTCTGTTGCTAATACCTTTACAACATTCATGAACTAAACTTGAGATTTCTTCTGAGTAGGGTGTTTGATTAGAATTCAACAGGTTATATGTTTTAATCCTGGGTATGACAGTATATTGAAATGTGTTATTTAATAAAGGGTATTGCAACTAAACAACAAGCTCTCAAGTTAAATGCATGGATGTGGTATAAATGGGAATTGTGTGTGTGTGTGTGTGTGTGTGTGTGTGTGTGTGTGTGTGTGTGCGCGTGTGTGTGTGTGTGTGTGTGTGTGTGTGTGTGTGTGTGTATACACACACACATCCTCTTTATATATACTATATATATATATATATATATATATATAAAACCATGGTATTATAATGGCACTCACTGTCAAATGGCATCTACCTCCACTACTGATATACCAAAGACGGCTCTCTATGCAGGATGAAGACTCCTCTCCCCTCTGTATAAAGAACCAGGCGGCACTCCTCGGATTTGTTCAGCCATAAATGGCGTGTATTAAATCACATCAAGTCAAATCAAAAAGTGACAGGCATAGTGAAACACCAACGTTTCAACGCCTCATGGGCGTTTTTTTCAAGGTTCTATGCTGTGAAGGCAGTTGTTTGTCTTTCACTGCCTTCACAGCATAGCACCTTGAAAAAAACGCCCATGAGGATTTGAAACGTTGGTGTTTCACTATGCCTGTCACTTTTTGATTTGCCTTGATGTGATTTAATACATGCCATTTATGGCTAAACAAATCCGAGGAGTGCCGCCTGGTTCTTTATACAGAGGGGAGAGGAGTCTTCATCCTGCATAGAGATCCGTCTGTGGTATATATATATATATATATATATATATATATACATATACACACACACTTGAAAATCTCAACACTCCCTTGACATGCTGACATGCTCCCGTGCCATCCACTGGGGTCAAACTCCTAATACACACTGCGAAAATGACAAACACACTCAGGCACTGCTTATGAACCAAAAACTGTGTATTGCAAGGTAATATTTTGGGGACATGCTCCCCATCTTCAGACCAAACAGCAAGTGAACAACAAGTACAATACATACCTAAAACTTACCCCTCAGACCTCCCCCACCGGTGTTGTCCTCAGTCATGGTGCCCGCAGTTCTGGCATCACATTTCCGGCTTCTCACAGCCAGCGGAAGTGACATCCCAGCTCCCGGCTGCATGACCTTGGTAATGCTACCAACAAAGGTCATGCAGCCAGGAGCCGGGATGTCACTTCCGCCGGATGTGAGAAGTCGGAATTGTGAGGCCGGAGCTGTGGTCAGCGTGACTGTGGACAACGCCGAACGCCGGTGGAGGAGGTCTGAGTTGTAAGTTTTAGGTATATATTGTACTTGTTGTTCACTTGCTGTTTGGTCTGAAGAAGGGGGGCACGTCCCCAAAATGTTACCTTGCAATACACAGTTTTTGGTTCATAAGCAGTCTCCGAGTGCTGCCTCATCATTTTCGCAGTGTATATATATATATATATATATATATATATATATAGGTGTAACAGGTAAGCAAAGGTGGGATGTCTATGCAGATGCCAGTGTCAGTTGAGGTACCTGGATTCTTCACCTGTGATCACCTCACTGGATCTTGCTTCTAGAACACTAGGCAGAGGGACGAGGAATCCCAACCCTGGAAGACCCAACACTTAAGTCACCACACGTTAGGTCGGTGACATAAAGATTTATTATTCGGGAACAAAATAATGATCACTGCTGTAACTAACTTTCAGTTAAGAATTATAAAAGTATTCACAGTTACAGTACAATATCAAAGTATAATCACATCAAAGGCTCAGCATCAATTATGTATGTAACAAAATGGATCTACTGCATATAGTAAACTGTACTTCGCAGCAAAGAAATTCACGTTGGGTGATAAGCATCAGAACTGAGCATAACCTAGTGAGATACAGTTCCCTAATCACCTCATAAAGGTGTCTCTTAGTGCTAGCCTTCCATGTCTACTAGGTGGCAGTCTGACGTTAACTGACCCTGCAATCTGTTGCTGACTAGTGCATGTACTCAGTTTGTGGCTACTTCAAGTAGCAAAGAAGTCCCTTTAAGTCTTTATAGTGTGAACGCCTTACTACTTTCAGTCCCAAAGGTAGCAGATAAGCAAATAAATCACAGTAAATAGCAGAATGTAGCACAGTTCAAAAGTGCGGAATAGCAGGCAGAAGGTATACAGTTTACAGCAAGCAGTACAGTGTGGAGTGAAGAATAGCATGCAAATTCCTCACAGAGTTCAGTCAAGATGGGGAAGCATGCTTAAGCTGACAGGTGCAACAAGGGATTCATTAACATGCAGACATCATAATTCTCTTAGGATGCAAAGGATAACAGATTTTTAGGCACATAAATTAGTGAAGCAGAATTTGTACCTCAAGCTGAGTCAACGTCTGGGGATCTGCTTAGCTGAGTGGCAGTGTCTCTCTCTAAGTCTGAGGTAAGGTACAGGGAGGTATGTTTTCCAAGGTACCACAGTTCCCATCACAGCATTATATCCCTCAGAGTCATCTGATTTTTTCCTCAGGCTATCGCAGTGAAGCTGAATAACAGAGTAGAAAGGGATAATGGCAGAGTGTCTCTCCTTCTCATTAACTATGAGAGTTGTCCCTAACTGCGGGTGTTGGCTGAGGTGTTTCTGCAGCAGAAGGAGGTACCTGTCACCAGTGGTCTCACCCAGTGGCTTTTCTCAGTACTGGGCAGGCTGGTGTCACTGCAGCGGCTGGCAGGTCTCACAGCGGTCTCCACAGTGGCAGCTTCGCTCTCCACGCCGTGTCTCCACACAGTGGTCTCCTCAGCAGTGGCTCCACTCTCCACAGCATGTCTCCTCACAGCGGCCTCCTCAGCGGCAGCTCCACTCTAGATAGATAGATAGATAGATAGATAGATAGATAGATAGATAGATAGATAGATAGATAGACATATAAAATCATCTTACCTTTATAACATACAAAATTTGATGTGCAGCGGTCACAGGATGCCCAAGTGTTTGGACTTCTGCTAACGTCACTCAGATCTGACCTCACCCATTAACCCTTCACTGGGACATATAACAGAGGAGTCTGTAACATACTATGCAGCATAAAAATAGGAAATATTGCTTCAAAGAACAATAGAACAACTTCATCATGTAGGACATTAACTATACAAGTCAAAAGTATGCAGGATGATCTGTCTCTCCACAATAAAAATGAAACATTATATCCATATTTAGGCAGCTAGACTGAAAATGTAACACCTTATTTACACTTGTAGCACATAGGTCTGACATATGACACCACTTTATAAAAAAACTGCTAAATGAAAGAGATTCATTAACCCCAAACGGGGCAATGGTGTTCAGCTGGTATATCCACAGTGCTTCACATTGGAGTAACTTTTTGTTTCTATCACCACTTCTCTTGTTTTCTGGTATGTGATCAGTGATCTTATATCATAAACTCGACAGGTTATGGCCAATGAGTTTAAAATGTTTAGCGACTGGCTGGTCTACAGCCTTACCTTCAAGAGTTTGTTTTATCGCACTACGGTGTTGTGCCATATTCTCCCTAAAAGTGCATGAAGTTTTCCCCACATACAATAGCCCACATGGGCATTTAATATAGTATACAAAAAACCTGTAAGTACAGGTCAGGCAGTGGGTGATCTTAATGGCTTTACCGGACTGTGGATGGTATAATGTGTCTCCTATTTCCAAATAAATACAGGTTGTACAACCCAAGCAATGATAGTTTTTGGTAAGAAAATGAGTTGGTCTGGACGGCACAAAGTCAGAAACATCAGAATGTACAAGCATGTCTCTCAAGTTTCGTCCTCTACGATAACAAGGTAGAAGACATTTAGAAGCAAGTGAAGATAGATCAGGGTCACCCTGTATAACAGGCCCATGTCTCTTAGCACAAGTAATTAAACATTTACTGCCAGTGGAAAATTGATTGACATACACTATCATATTGTCTGTTTTATTAGAAACTACGTTGGACAGTTTAACTCTCGGCTTAGCTAGTGCTCTCTTTTTTGCTTCCTCTAACAATTTGTTAGGGTAACCCCTCTCCAAAAACTTAACTATCATCTTGTCCATCTGAATAATTTCATCCTCCACATTACTGCAGATACGATGTACCCGAAGAAGCTGAGAGAATGGGAGACAATTCTTTAAAGGGGCAGGGTGGTGGCTCGACACCATCAAGTAGTTGTTGCAATCTGTAGGTTTATTGGAAATGGTGGGTTTAAATCCTACATCATTTCTACCAACATTAACATCTAAGAAATGTATCTCATCTCTGTTTATGCTATAAGTAAATTTAATGTTCACATTATGTGTGTTAATATCCTCCATCATTGCAAAGAAACATTCTTTACGGCCCATCCAGAGAAAGAAAATATCATCTATAAACCTGGTAAAGAATGGAATGTTTCCTGTATTTATCCACTTAAAAAAATAGTTTCCGTTCCAGACCAAACATAAATGCATTGGCGTATGCGGGGGCCACTGGAGAACCCATTGCATACCCAAGCATTTGAACGTAAAGAGAAGGCACCGGGAAGGTATTATGTGATTGCTACTTTGGAGGGCTGAATCTCCATTTTGTTATACTAAATGGATGTAATTGACTTTACATTGATTATGGCACCCGATTATATTTTTTGACTCTTGCAAGGGTCCTAAGGACGGCGGACAGCTTCCTTTCACCTTCATGGGTTTTGCACAGCACATTGTACTTTATTGTTGTTTTTGTCCATCATGGAATCTGGAAAAAAGGAATTCACGGGATACCGTGCTAATGTTTTCCCAGAAGGAGAACTATTGTCTTTATCAGATATAGATGCTGATAGAATTATATTCAAGGATAAATTGACCTCGACAACTGGCATCGATTCTAATGAGCAATGATTTTTACACCTTGTTAAAATGAGGAAACGAGAGGTTGATTTTTATTTACATGGGGAGAGCCTCTCTGACTACTAGAGGGACAGAAAAATACCCAGGGGCTTCTGCATTAAAAACTCCCCCACTATAGGACGGCATAATCCTGAATTTTGCCGCAAGTGGGTTGCGGTTTTGAATAAAGCCTCGTTTGACCTGATCCGTCTTGTCATCGAGGAGGCTACCCGTGATATAGAGCTGGTGCATGACAAAATCAAACAGTATGAAACTGAAAGTATGGAAATATTACGGAATGATTCGAGTAACGAGTGGATCAATAAATTAGAAACTCAAGTTGCTAAGTACCAAATTGATTTAGTTAATTTCAAAACTAAAAAATTCCTGGCTGTCACGAAAGACTATGAAGAAAATCGTGTGTATGTATTTTCTGGTAATCAATGCTACCAAGGGAGACAACAGAAACCTCGCTATCCTTGGAAGTCTGGAGGATTCCCCTTGGAGACTGACGGTTCTAGTGCCACATCACAGAGTGATTCTGATTTCACCTCTTCTAGCAAGATAACGACACCGGTCCATTTGGGTGTAAAGACCAGGGTGCAGAAAGATGTCCTTGTCGAAGAAGAACCAGAAGGTGACGACAATGTGAGAGGCAGAGGAAAAAAGACAGTGAAAAGCAAAAAATAATCTTTAATTTATCCTCTAAGCCTCTTTCCGATTCAGAAACTGCAGTATTACAACGTGACCTGAGCTTTGTACCGACCAACAGTTTTCAAAGTTTTGGAAGCAAAATTGGTCTAGCCCGCTTCAATAGACAGCTGAGGCTAAAGGAATATTTTAACAACGAGGCTAGTGAATCAAATCCTATTTCGGTTTACCCTGTCTCTAAGTCAACGTTTAATCCACCTTCCATCAATCCAACTATTCGTGCATACACTAGGAAGATATCTAATAATATTGACGCTATCAGCAAACATCCTACCAAACATGTAAATAACCTCTCATCAGTTGAACATTTAGCCTTGAGCTCATTGTCCGCAAGGACTGACATTACAATCCGCCCCACAGACAAGGGGGACGGGATCGTTATTCAGGACATTGAGGACTATTTGGCAAAAGCCTATTCTCAGTTGAATGATTAGACGATTTATCAAAAGCTAGTCACAGATCTGACCGATGAGTACTCGAGAGAATTACAGGAGTTATTACAACAAGTGGTCAATAGGTGACTGATTGATATGAAAACATACCATGTGATAATTGTTAGATCACCTGTTGTACCTGTTTTTTACACAATTCCTAAATTACACAAGAGTTTATTCAAGCCACCGGGGCGACCCATTATTTCAGCTAGGGTCTCCCTTTTTAGTAATCTTTCTCGCTATTTGGACTTTTTTTTGCAGCCTGTTATTCAACATGAAAATACTTACCTTAAAGATACATATTCGTTTTTGGATAAATTGAGTAATATTTCATTGTCTACTACTGATTATTGGTTGTGCACAGCAGACATAGTTAGTTTATATACTAACATATTTCATACTAGAGGTTTATCAGCAGTGCAGGGTTTGATTGCAGAGAATGTATGGTATACTGGTCCCCCAATACATTTATATCTGGAGTTGCTCAGGTTGGTTTTGACACATAATTATTTATTATTTAATAAGGAGTTTTACGTTCAAATGCTTGGGTGTGTGATGGGTTCTCCAGTGGCCCCCGCATACACCAATGCATTTATGTTTGGTCTGGAATGGAAACTATTTTTTGAAGTGGATGAATACAGGAAACATATTTAATTCTTTACCAGGTTTATAGATGATATTTTCTTTCTCTGGATGGGCAGTAAAGAATGTTTCGGTGCAATGATGGAGGATATTAACACACATGATGTGAACATTAAGTGTACTTATAGCATAAACAGAGATGAGATACATTTCTTAGATGTTAATGTTGGTAGAAATGATGTAGGATTTAAACCCATCATTTACAATAAACCTACAGATTGCAATAACTACTTGATGGCGTTGAGCCACCACCCTGCCCCTTTGAAGAATGGTCTCCCATTCTCTCAGCTTCCTTGGGTACATCGTATCTGCAGTAATGTGGAGGATGAAATTATTCAGATGGACAAGATGATAGTTAAGTTTTTGGAGAGGGGTTACCCTAACAAATTGTTACAGGAAGCAAAAAAAGAGAGCACTAGCTGAGCCGAGAGTTAAACTGTCCAACGTAGTTTCTAATAAAACAGACAATATGATAGTGTATGTCAATCAATTTTCCACTGGCAGTAAATGTTTAATTACTTGTGCTAAGACACATTGGCCTGTTATACAGGGTGACCCTGATCTATCTTCAATTGCTTCTAAACGTCTTCTACCTTGTTATCGTAGAGGACGAAACTTGAGAGAGACATGCTTGTACATTCTGATGTTTCTGACTTTGTGCCATCCAGACCAACTAATTTTCTTACCAAAAAACATGGCAACTATCGTTTCTTGGGTTGTACAACCAGTATTTATTTGGAAACCGGAGACACATTATACTATCTACAGTCCGGTAAATCCATTAAGATCACCCACTGTCTGACCTGTACTTACAGGTTTTTTGTATACTATATTACAGTAAATGCCCATGTGGGCTATTATATGTGGGGACAACTTCATGCACTTTTAGGAAGAATAGTGCGATAAAACAAACTCTTGAAGGTAAGGCTGTAGACCAAATTCTAAAAACAGCTGATTCTAATTTGTGGAGAATTGATGAAAGGTCCTCATCCTTAGTTACACAAATATTGTCTTTAACAGAGAAAATATCATTCAAACATTCTCTTATATTTTTTCTAAATGCAAACATTGTAGCAGCAGCTGAGAACGAGGTAAAAAAGACACAATTCTAAAAACAGGTGATCTCAACTTGCGCTCACAATAGAATAATGACTGCCAGTGATGTCAATATAGAGCCTTCACCAAAAAGCCCAAAGCATATGAGTATAGACTGAAAGAATGATATCACACGGCGCAACTATTCATAATATACTTAAATTATACAACCATTTATGTGGGTATGATCATATCTTAAAAAGCCTCCAAAAATCAGAAATTCAGAGGGAGAACAAATAATGGTGCAGTACAATAGGTAAAGTGAACAGATAATAGATTTTTATTGGTCCCACTCACAATTGAGCAAATGGATTATTTGCATATCATCCAAACATGGATATGATGTCTTCAATCCTTAGGTCACCTTCTTTATCACTAAAAATAGATAAAAACAAAATAGGCATATCACCAATGGTAAACCTCCCCAAAGAGCGTCGCACAGTCCAGACCGCCACTAGATGTTTTGTGGTCAAGAGAAAGTCCCTCCAAGGTTCCGGAAACCACGGAAAAAAAGTCTTTCAGAATACTGGATACTGCAAGATCTAACACTGGATAGGCCCAAAGATGAAGTCCCCGTTTGCTTGAACACGTTTTCGGACATTAATGTCCTTCCTCAGAAGCATAGGGGCTAGATGACCTGTGTCTCCTTTTATAACGTCTCACCAGGTTCTAAATTAGCTCCTCCTGGCGTTATTTCCGGTATTGCTGTCATAACCGGAAGTGCGTCACCAGAAGTGACGGCCGTGCGTTCCACACGCGATGACCTTCTTCCTGTTTGCGTTCCACCATCTATATATCGGTGGTTCTCGGTGAGACATTAATGGAAACACAGTTTAAACATTACAAACATAGTACATTTTTAAACTACTTACTAATTAACAATATATAGGAATAAAATTTTACTAATAACGGAACCTTATATATACATATATATATAAAAAGAGAGATTTGGGAATGATTCCATTAGAGAAGAATAGAAGAGATTCATAAATAGTTCAGAGGAACCATTTTAACTCGAAGTCACTATTCAGACCCTGTGGCATAAGTGTTCCTAAATTGTGTATCCAGCACATTTCCGCCCTGGCTAGGCGGGTGTCTACGTCCCTATCCCGCCAGGTAGGACTTACACACTGGATACCCCAGAACGACTTAATACCACAGGGACTACATCCATGAATCTTTCTGAAATGTGCAGATAAAGAATGCGATGCTAAGCCTTTTTTCATATTGTATAAATGTTTAGAGAGCCTTACTTTGAGACATCTAGTTGTTTTGCCAATATATATTAAACCACAATGACACTCTATTCCATATATTATATTTATGGAGTTGCATGTTATAAACTCATTAATTATATACTTTACATCTTTTACTGTAAAGTCTTTGATTTTACTTACTCCTTTCGTAACTTTACACATGTTGCACATGGCACACCTATAGAACCCCTGGGAGCGAATACTGCTCCTTTTAGGCAGTTCTATAGCACTGTGTACTAATTTGTCTCTAAGTGTATTCGATCTTCTATATATAAAAGACGGTTTCTCAGGTAAGGCCATACCAATAATGGGGTACTTTTTAATGACCTTCCAATGTTTTTTAAAGGCTTTTTCTATTGCCTTATGTTGTACATTAAATTCTGATATGAAGGCCCATTGAATATTATCATTTTTCTTTACGACCCTATCTTTACTTTTCACGACTAGACTGTCCCTATCTACAAGATCTACGTTTTGACGAGCCTCTATAAGGAGATTTTTATTATAACCCTTATCTTCGAAACGTTTGGTCATTTCCTCAATTTCTATATTATATATCTCTTTTTCTGTACAATTATGTTTTGTTCTTAGGAACTGACTATAGGGAATACTATCAAGCCAATTTCTGTGATGTTGACTTGTAATCTCAAGGAAACTATTTGAGTCTGTGGGCTTACGATACAGTCGGGTGTGTACCTGATTATCCTTAATATAGATGCATAGATCTAAAAAGGTTATATCATTATAACTTTTAGTAATGGGGAGGCTAATGTTGAAATCATTTACACCCAAGGAGTCACAAAAATGGTTTAATTGATCCATATCTTCACTCCAAATAAACAATGAATCATCAATATAGCGCCGCCAGAGCACCAGGCCCGCCCCCGGCTCGCCATCCTTCCATACTGTAAGGTCTTCCCAGTAGGCCATAAAAAGATTTGCATAACTGGGGGCGAACCTGGTGCCCATGGCGGTACCAACACGCTGCATGTAATAGGAGCCATTGAAAATAAAATAATTGTTATTAAGGATGAACCTAATGCTTTCTATTATGAACCATTTTAGATCACTGGAATATTCAGACTTCTCTAGGAAATAAGGGACTGCTTCAATTCCCTTATCTTCGTGTATGATTGTGTACAGAAATGATACATCTGCACTTACAAGAATGTAATTATTCTCCCAAGCTAAATCTTTTAATGTTTTTAGAACATCACTGGTGTCCTTAAGATAAGACCTAGTGTTCTTCACGAGTGGTTGCAAATAATGATCCACTAGTGAAGACAAATTAGATGTAACACTGTTACAACCGGATATTATTGGTCTTCCTGGGGGGTGGAGTGGATCCTTATGGATTTTAGGCAGGACATAGATAGTTGGAACTGATGGATGTTCCAAAATAACATAATCGTATTCTGATTTCGTTACAACACCTCTGGATAATGCTTCGTCCATAAGGACGGTCAGTGTCTTAATGATCCTTGTTGTCGGATCATATTTCAGCTTACTATAAGTGGCACCTTCATGCAATTGTTTTTCAACTTCCGCCATATAGTCCACCTTATCCATAAGGACCACTCCACCCCCTTTGTCTGCGGTTTAATTATGAGTTGATCATCATTTCTCAAAGTCTTCAATGCCTGCCATTCTTTTTTTGTTAGATAACAGTTCTTTTGTTTCTGTTTCAATATTTTCTCTACATCATCTAAAACTAGTTTATTGAAGCAGTCCAAAAAACTATCCCGTGCATGTGTGGGGTAAAAAGATGATTTGGCCTTAAATTTTTAACCTAAAGGATCTACAGTGCTCTCATGCGTGCCTTCACCTTTATTTGCAAAGAATCTTTTTATTGTAAGTTTTCTTATATATTTTTGGAGGTCAATGAAGAAGTCAAATGACTCAATTTGACTTGTGGGGGCATATTTTAAACCTCTTTTTAACACTTTTTCTTCATCTAATGTTAAAATCCTCTTACTTAAATTAAAAATCTTTGTTTCATTTTCCTTTGTTCTTTCTACTTGTTTATCATTTTCCAGTTTTGTGATTATCCTATTTTCTTTCCCTTACCACCCCTCTTTCCTCTTTTATTTTGCTTTTTCTTACTACTCTCTAAAATCTTCTTTTTACCTTTGGGCTCCACTCCAAAAAAGAGGAGTTCATTGCTCCTCCTTCTCTCCAATCATTACGCCAATTCGTGTCCCGTTCATATCTCCTCTCTGGATACCTATTTGTATGGTGATACTCCCTTCCCCTATAGGCAGGTTTCCTATCGTTATATTCATTTTCATGTCGTATTGAGCGTGACCAATTTGAATAATAGGGTTTCCTTTTTCTCTGTGGTAGCTGCCATCCCTCATCTTGTTGATCCTGATTCTACCTCCTATATCTTGGTATATTTACCTTCTTTGTGGGGTTAATTATTGATTTTTCCTTCACTTTACCTTTACTTATCTTTTTATTATTATTCTTTAAATTATCTACATCCCTTTGATATTTCTTTTTCTTCTTTTCTCTTATTTCTCTTGTTTCTTTGTTAAGTTTTCTTAATATTTCTATTTCAGCCTCAACAAAATCCTCTAACTCCTTCACAGGTTCAACTAGGGTCTGTAGATTTGAGATTTCCTCACCTAATTTATACAGATCTTTCTTCCTTTCCTTAAGAATGAGATCGATCAGGCGATGCGAGCACTGATCCAATATTAGATCCCATTCTTTAATGAAATCTTCATTTGATGGAAAGGAAGGAATCTTAACCAATTGTAACCCTTTTGGGACTAAGTTATCAGCCTGATATCTCTCAAGAGTACTGACCTCCCACCCCATGCGGTTTTCTTTTAATACCGCTGATTCTAATTTGTGGAGAATTGATGAAAGGTCCTCATCCTTAGTTACACAAATATTGTCTTTAACAGAGAAAATATCATCCAAACATTCTCTTCTATTTTCTCTAAATGCAAACATTGTAGCAGCAGCTGAGAACGAGGTGAAAAAGACACAATTCTAAAAACAGGTGATCTCAACTTGCGCTCACAATAGAATAATGACTGCCAGTGATGTCAATATAGAGCCTTCACCAAAAAGCCCAAAGCATATGAGTATAGACTGAAAGAATGATATCACACGGCGCTACTATTCATAATATACTTAAATTATACAACCATTTATGTGGGTATGATCATATCTTAAAAAGCCTCCAAAAATCTGAAATTCAGAGGGAGAACAAATAATGGTGCAGTACAATAGGTAAAGTGAACAGATAATAGATTTTTATTGGTCCCACTCACAATTGAGCAAATGGATTATTTGCATATCATCCAAACATGGATATGATGTCTTCAATCCTTAGGTCACCTTCTTTATCACTAAAAATAGATAAAAACAGAATAGGCATATCACCAATGGTAAACCTCCCCAGAGAGCGTCGCACAGTCCAGACCGCCACTAGATGTTTTGTGGTCAAGAGAAAGTCCCTCCAAGGCTCCGGAAACCACGGAAAGAAAGTCTTTCAGGATACTGGATACTGCAAGATCTAACACTGGATAGGCCCAAAGATAAAGTCCCTGTTTGCTTGAATGCGTTTTCAGACATTAATGTCCTTCCTCAGAAGCATAGGGGCTAGATGACCTGTGTCTCCTTTTATACCGTCTCACCAGATTCTAAATTAGCTCCTCCTGGCGCTATTTCCGGTATTGCCATCATAACCGGAAGTGCATCACCAGAAGTGACGGACGTGCGTTCCACACGCGATAACCTTCTTCCTGTTTGCGTTCCACCATCTATATATCAGTGGTTCTCGGTGAGACATTAATGGAAACACAGTTTAAACATTACAAACATAGTACATTTTTAAACTACTTACTAATTAACAATATATAGGAATAAAATTTTACTAATAACGGAACCTTATATATACATATATATAAAAAGAGAGATTTGGGAATGATTCCATTAGAGAAGAATAGAAGAGATTCATAAATAGTTCAGAGAAACCATTTTAACTCGAAGTCACTATTCAGACCCTGTGGCATAAGTGTTCCTAAATTGTGTATCCAGCACATTTCCGCCCTGGCTAGGCGGGTGTCTACGTCCCTATCCCGCCAGGTGGGACTTACACACTGGATACCCAAGAACGACTTAATACCACAGGGACTACATCCATGAATCTTTCTGAAATGTGCAGATAAAGAATGCGATTCTAAGCCTTTTTTAATATTGTATAAATGTTCAGAGAGCCTTACTTTGAGACATCTAGTTGTTTTGCCAATATATATTAAACCACAATGACACTCTATTCCATATATTATATTTTTGGAGTTGCATGTTATAAACTCATTCATTTTATACTTTACATCTTTTACTGTAAAGTGTTTGATTTTACTTACTCCTTTTGTAACTTTACACATATTGCACATGGCACACCTATAGAACCCCTGGGAGCGAATACTGCTCCTTTTAGGCGGTTCTATAGCACTGTGTACTAATTTGTCTCTAAGTGTATTCGATCTTCTATATATAAAAGACGGTTTCTCAGGTAAGGCCATACCAATAATGGGGTACTTTTTAATGACCTTCCAATGTTTTTTAAAGGCTTGTTCTATTGCCTTATGTTGTACATTAAATTCTGATATGAAGGCCCATTGAATATTATCATTTTTCTTTACGACCCTATCTTTACTTTTCACGACTAGACTATCCCTATCTACAATATCTACTTTTTGACGAGCCTCTATAAGGAGATTTTTATTATAACCCTTATCTTCGAAACATTTGGTCATTTCCTCAATTTCTATATTATATATCTCTTTTTCTGTACAATTACGTTTTGTTCTTAGGAACTGACTATAGGGAATACTATCAAGCCAATTTCTGTGATGTTGGCTTGTATTCTCAAGGAAACTATTTGAGTCTGTGGGCTTACGATACAGTCGGGTGTGTACCTGATTATCCTAATATAGATGCATAGATCTAAAAAGGTTATATCATTATAACTTTTAGTAATGGGGAGGCTAATGTTGAAATCATTTACCCCCAAGGAGTCACAAAAACGGTTTAATTGATCCATATCTTCACTTCAAATAAACAATAAATATAGCGCCGCCAGAGCACAAGGCCCGCCCCCAGCTCACCATCCTTCCATACTGTAAGGTCTTCCCAGTAGGCCATAAAAAGATTTGCATAACTGGGGGCGAACCTGGTGCCCATGGCGGTACCAACACGCTGCATGTAATAGGAGCCATTGAAAATAAAATAATTGTTATTAAGGATGAACCTAATGCTTTCTATTATGAACCATTTTAGATCACTGGAATATTCAGACTTCTCTAGGAAATAAGGGACTGCTTCAATTCCCTTATCTTCGTGTATGATCATGTACAGAGATGATACATCTGCACTTACAAGAATGTAATTATTCTCCCAAGCTAAATCTTTTAATGTTTTTAGAACATCACTGGTGTCCTTAAGATAAGACCTAGTGTTCTTCACGAGTGGTTGCAAATAATGATCCACTAGTGAAGACAAATTAGATGTAACACTGTTACAACTGGATATTATTGGTCTTCCTGGGGGGTGGAGTGGATCCTTATGGATTTTAGGCAGGACATAGATAGTTGGAACTGATGGATGTTCCAAAATAACATAATCGTATTCTGATTTCGTTACAACACCTCTGGATAATGCTTCGTCCATAAGGACGGTCAGTGTCTTAATGATCCTTGTTGTCGGATCATATTTCAGCTTACTATAAGTGGCACCTTCATGCAATTGTTTTTCAACTTCCGCCATATAGTCCACCTTATCCATAAGGACCACTCCACCCCCTTTGTCTGAGGTTTAATTATGAGTTGATCATCATTTCTCAAAGTCTTCAATGCCTGCCATTCTTTTTTTGTTAGATAACAGTTCTTTCGTTTCTGTTTCAATATTTTCTCTACATCATCTAAAACTTGATAAAGCTAAATATTTATCTTATATAATACCCTTTATGAGGTCTAAGAACACTGTACGCTATCTACGTATGAAGTACCGTAAGGGTACGCACGTTGCGTAACAATCGCTTAGCCGTAGTCGAGACGCTCAAGCGTCACGTTCGCTCACGGCCAAGAGATCACGGGCAGGCACGCTATTGGCTGCTGACTAACTTAATGATTCGCTATAGCGTAGCGGACGCTCGGGACCACGAGGAGATCACCAGCGGCGCTGACGCTCACAATGTTAAACCTTTGTATCTAAACCATAAACAGTGTATTATGCTGTAAAACCTTAGTGTATTGATAGAGTGTAAATGCAACACAGTATAACCTTATTACCTTTAAAGCTGTTCTAGCGTCACCGACGCTCTGAGAATACTTAACACTATAAGAAATACACAGATACCGTGCTCAGGGTCCAACGCCTAATATATATATTATGAATGATATACTTGCATAAAGAATTAATACAAATACAAATCATACACTACAATATAACATAGACTACCTAACCAGATAACTACACAGGAAATATAATACAATTACTATTTAAGAGAAAACAAGAGAGAAAGAGGAGAAGAGAGAGAGAGAGAGAAATTGCTCACAATAACAAGAAGATCAATATGATTGCAGCGAAGCTTACACATGTGAGGAACAATCGCTGCGCAGTTATTCAATGCTGAGAATCTTTGTGGAGAAAATACTTGACCTTACCCATACTGGCAGTCCCTATATACACAACCCTACAATACCGCATGGGACAGAAGCTAGACTCCATTTTATTAAAGCTCCCATGATTCCAAAGACTGCACCACATGGTTGAAAGGGGGAGGGGAAAATACCCGGCAGCAGCCATTTTAGATTTGCAGGTCCAAACACATGGCACTCTCTGCTACACCACAATCACATAGCAGAAGACACAAGACTCCATTTTATTCCAAAATGTCCAAGCCTCAGAACAATGCATATGTTCTGATTTTACAATTCCAAACCATCTAAATCACCTTTCACAATTTCAATCCAACTTCCTAGAACCATCTTATTCACTTTCACATTCCAAACAACTTCCTAGAACCATCTAATTCACTTTCACATTCCAAACAACTTCCTAGAACCATCTTATTCACCTTCACATTCCAAACAACTTCCTAGAACCATCTTATTCACTTTCACATTCCAAACAACTTCAGTATCTCAATAACCAGAGCATATTCATCACAAGACCAGATCACAATGTAACCACACATCTCAGCCTGCCATTGCTACCAGCACATGTTCAAACGTAACTGCATGGTGGTATTTATGATTAACAAGATATATTATAACTAACCAGCACAATCTATTTTAAATCACCATAGGCAAACAAATACCACAAATGCTATGCTACAGGTTGTCTAATGTCCCAGCTACCATCACAGATTCCCAGATCTATCACACAAACACCCAACAATCACACAACCAAGTTACAATATCCTATTTAAACCAGAAAGCAATCTGTCTATATTTCCTTATCTAGCCATGTGAATTCAATACTTAGCCTTTGGTGCCTGGTGATGATCCAGCCATGCTTCTGGGAGCTTTGTTCTGAGTGTAGCTTCATTACATCTGTTCTCTGAGGCCACCAGCAAAAACTGACCCCCAACCCCCCCAGACAGGAACTATCCTCCTGTGTGTCTGTTCCTAGGGGAGGGGTCTCTCTCTCTCCTTTGTATATGTTAATCAGGTTCAGCCCTGAAAATCTTAGTAAAAGGTTGGCTTGATCATCCATTGTTCTCAACAAAGTGATCTTAGCTTTTATACATATAATCATATCTATCCGCTGCAATGTCCCACAACTTCACAACCAGCATCAAACTAACCCACACATCATTCTGCTTGCTTCAATACCAAACATGATGGGCGCATCTGGTTCTGTTCAGATAATACATATTCATGACATCAATTCATCAGCCAATTCTAAATCTCCATGATGTCTGGTGCTTGACATTATTATAACCATGTACTGTATGAAACAAGCGCCGAATCCATCTCCGTGCCATGTCCGAGCAAATGCGTGTGTTTCCATATATTGCTGTGCTCGCTGCGCATATTTGCAAGTATAGCGACTTAAATGTGTGTGTGGTTTGTATGTTCTCTCTATGTAATATTTTTGACTTTGACAAACTAGTTTATTGAAGCAGTCCAAAAAACTACCCCGTGCATGTGTGGGGTAAAAAGATGATTTGGCCTTAAATTTTTAACCTAAAGGATCTACAGTGCTCTCATGCGTGCCTTCACCTTTATTTGCAAAGAATCTTTTTATTGTAAGTTTTCTTATATATTTTTGGAGGTCAATGAAGAAGTCAAATGAGTCAATTTGACTTGTGGGGGCATATTTTAAACCTCTTTTTAACACTTTTTCTTCATCTAATGTTAAAATCCTCTTACTTAAATTAAAAATCTTTGTTTCATTTTCCTTTGTTCTTTCTACTTGTTTATCATTTTCCAGTTTTGTGATTATCCTATTTTCTTTCCCTTACCACCCCTCTTTCCTCTTTTATTTTGCTTTTTCTTGCTACTCTCTAAAATCTTCTTTTTACCTTTGGGCTCCACTCCAAAAAAGAGGAGTTCATTGCTCCTCCTTCTCTCCAATCATTACGCCAATTCGTGTCCCGTTCATATCTCCTCTCTGGATACCTATTTGTATGGTGATACTCCCTTCCCCTATAGGCAGGTTTCCTATCATTATATTCATTTTCATGTCGTATTGAGCGTGACCAATTTGAATAATAGGGTTTCCTTTTTCTCTGTGGTAGCTGCCATCCCTCATCTTGTTGATCCTGATTCTACCTCCTATATCTTGGTATATTTACCTTCTTTGTGGGGTTAATTATTGATTTTTCCTTCACTTTACCTTCACTTATCTTTTTATTATTATTCTTTAAATTATCTGCATCCCTTTGATATTTCTTTTTCTTCTTTTCTCTTATTTCTCTTGTTTCTTTGTTAAGTTTTCTTAATATTTCTATTTCAGCCTCAACAAAATCCTCTAACTCCTTCACAGGTTCAACTAGGGTCTGTAGGTTTGAGATTTCCTCACCTAATTTATACAGATCTTTCTTCCTTTCCTTAAGAATGAGATCGATCAGGCGATGCGAGCACTGATCCAATATTAGATCCCATTCTTTAATGAAATCTTCATTTGATGGAAAGGAAGGAATCTTAACCAATTGTAACCCTTTTGGGACTAAGTTATCAGCCTGATATCTCTCAAGAGTACTGACCTCCCACCCCATGCAGTTTTCTTTTAATACCGCTGATTCTAATTTGTGGAGAATTGATGAAAGGTCCTCATCCTTAGTTACACAAATATTGTCTTTAACAGAGAAAATATCATCCAAACATTCTCTTCTATTTTCTCTAAATGCAAACATTGTAGCAGCAGCTGAGAACGAGGTGAAAAAGACACAATTCTAAAAACAGGTGATCTCAACTTGCGCTCACAATAGAATAATGACTGCCAGTGATGTCAATATAGAGCCTTCACCAAAAAGCCCAAAGCATATGAGTATAGACTGAAAGAATGATATCACATGGCGCTACTATTCATAATATACTTAAATTATACAACCATTTATGTGGGTATGATCATATCTTAAAAAGCCTCCAAAAATCTGAAATTCAGAGGGAGAACAAATAATGGTGCAGTACAATAGGTAAAGTGAACAGATAATAGATTTTTATTGGTCCCACTCACAATTGAGCAAATGGATTATTTGCATATCATCCAAACATAGATATGATGTCTTCAATCCTTAGGTCACCTTCTTTATCACTAAAAATAGATAAAAACAAAATAGGCATATCACCAATGGTAAACCTCCCCAGAGAGCGTCGCACAGTCCAGACCGCCACTAGATGTTTTGTGGTCAAGAGAAAGTCCCTCCAAGGCTCCGGAAACCACGGAAAGAAAGTCTTTCAGGATACTGGATACTGCAAGATCTAACGCTGGATAGGCCCAAAGATGAAGTCCCCGTTTGCTTGAACGCGTTTTCGGACATTAATGTCCTTCCTCAGAAGCATAGGGGCTAGATGACCTGTGTCTCCTTTTATACTGTCTCACCAGATTCTAAATTAGCGCCTCCTGTCGCTATTTCCGGTATTGCCGTCATAACCGGAAGTGCGTCACAGGAAGTGACGGCCGTGCGTTCCACACGCGATGACCTTCTTCCTGTTTGCATTCCACCATCTATATATCGGTGGTTCTCGGTGAGACATTAATGGAAACACAGTTTAAACATTACAAACATAGTACATTTTTAAACTACTTACTAATTAACAATATATAGGAATAAAATGTTACTAATAACGTAACCTTATATATACATATATATATATATATATATATATATATATAAAAAGAGAGATTTGGGAATGATTCCATTAGAGAAGAATAGAAGAGATTCATAAATAGTTCAGAGGAACCATTTTAACTCGAAGTCACTATTCAGACCCTGTGGTATAAGTGTTCCTAATTGTGTATCCAGCGCATTTCCGCCCTTGCTAGGCGCCTGTCTACGTCCCTATCCCGCCAGGTGGGACTTACACACTGGATACCCCAGAACGACTTAATACTACAGGGACTACATCCATGAACCTTTCTGAAATGTGCAAATAAAGAATGCGATTCTAAGCCTTTTTTAATATTGTATAGATGTTCATGTTCATCGCATGGGTTGTCTCTGGGATCAATCTTGCCATGCCTCTTCCTCGTGAAGCATTCACCTTATGTCGGAAAAATGGGGGGGCGCCAATCCTCTCTCTGGCACAGGGCACCAAAAAGTCTAGTTTCAGCTCTGCATACACATAGGCTTTATTCTGACCTGTTTGCTCGCTAGGGTTTTTTTTTGCAGTCCTGTGTTCGCATAGTCGCCACCCATAGGAGAGTGTATTTTCGCCTTGCAAGTGTGCGAACGCATGTGTAGCCGAGCTGTACAAACAGATTTTGTGCAGTCTCTGAGTAGCCCAGGACTTACTCAGCTGCTGTGAACACTTCAGTCTGTCCGGGATCGGAATTAACGTCAGGAACCCTCCCTGCAAACGCTTGGACATGCCTTCATTTTTCCAACCACTCCCAGAAATTGGTCAGTTGACACGCACAAATGGCTTCTTCCTGTCAATCTCCTTGCAAATGCCCATGCAAATGGATTCTTCGCACAAACCCATCGCTGAGTGGCGATCCGCTTTGTACCCGTGCGACACTCCTGCACATTGCGGTGCATACGCATACGCAGTTTAGACCTGATCGCCCACTGTACGAAAACGCAGCCTAGCCATCAGGTCTGAGGGCCTAGGGCCTAATTCAGAGCTGATCGCTAGGCTGCATTTTTGTACAGCGGGCGATCAGGTCTAAACTGCACATGCATATGCACCGCAATGCGCAGGCGTGTCACACGGATACAAAGCGGATCATCGCTCAGTGATGGGTTTGTGCGAAGAATCCATTCACACGGGCGTTTGCAAGGAGATTGACAGGAAGAAGACGATTCTGGCCCCCAAATTAGGCCTATAGTTCAAAAAGCACGCGTCCACTTATGCAGAAAAACTTTAACCATGGATACTATTGCTGCTCAACTGACTAGAATCACATCTGACATCAGACAAAGAGCCAGACAACAAGAACAAGAATGACATCAAGAACCTGGTATACAGTATATTAATTTGTTTATTCATTTTTAGTTTTATATAATGTAAGATTATAGTATATTCTTTTTAAAAAACAGAATTTGCACTGCATGCTGAGGATGAGCCAGCAGTGGCAGGGCAAATTCATCCTCAGGAGGAGGCTCCACAGGGGCAAAAAAATCTTTATACAGTATATAGATCTATAGCTACATTTGTATATATATATATATATATATATATCTATAGAGAGAGAGTGAGAGATGAAGGTAGCTAAATTGTGTTGCTTGTGTTTTTTTTTTTTTTTTTACTCTTTCTGTTTAGAAACATGCTTTTTACATATTTTACACATGTGAATGATGAATGTAATACAGTAATTTGGATAAAAACAATTGTGGATTTGCAATGTGTATTATGTTGTGTATATCGGCAGTGGTTAGGTTAATATGGATTATTGATTTTGCAGTAGCCTCTGTATATCTACGTACTGTGACCTTTAGAATGAGAGGCCTGTGGTGTGTTGATCCTGATAAAAGGTGACTAAAGTGAGGCTATGGACATGTTATGTAGACATAGCGTCCTGAGAAATGCATAAAATGCATCCACCAATATGATGTTAAAATTATTTAATAAGTTACTTTCGTAATTAAAATGTAAACACACCCTCATTCTAGATTTTGTCATTTTTCAGAGTTTTTCAAAAACATATTAATTGTAACAATTTTTGGTATAAAAACTTTGACAGATGGGCAGAGTTCAGCTGCTGGCTTAAGGTGGAAATAGCTGCCCGCTGTAGGTATGTGAGCAGTACAGGTGGCAGGAGAACCCCCACACCCCATTAGAAGAGATGGCAATTGGGTGTATAGGAGAAGAGGAGGTGGTAGGCATGTTTAATATCGACACTGACATGCCTACTGTGGAAGCCTTGCATGCTGACCAGGGTACTCTTTTTAGAAATATTTAAAAAAAAATTATAATTAGTGTAAATGTAACGGGGTGAACAGTGATGCAGTGCTTGCTGCCGTGCAGGTGTAGTCCCACTGCTTACCTGTGGCCACACCCTCTCACTGGCTGGACGATGAAGTTTTAATGAACCGGGACCTCCGGACAAATCCGGAGCATGGATACCTCCTCCCAAAAGTGGTCATCTAGGAAGGAGATTGAGCTGATTAAGAAGTATCGACTCTTTTTCTCAGCGGAGAAGGGGATACGTCAGGGGGAGCGTCGACCTTCACTGGTTGGGTGAAAGGTCATAACTGGCTACAAGCCTCAGCTACTCAATTTTCACACACTCACACTCTTGCACGTGGTGTGACGATTGGGTTCTCACGTCCGGGAGCAAACCCCTAGACCAGTGCATGGGGGGGGGGGATAACAAACATGACACGGAGCAATACTCACTTCTGACTTACTGGTCACCTTGATTGTAGCAGATCTCTGATTCTGTAGAGGAAAGAGGAGCAGCCTCCCTAACTGCAGGCTTATCTAACTAATGGCTAACAACTAACTACTGCCTAACTGCATCTGCCGAACAATACAACAAATACAACTGGGACTACTGTTTGTAGCTCTAACTGACAGAGATCACATCATCAATGTACAACCACAATGCAACAAATCAGACTGAATAATACCCCTGCACGATGATATATGATAATTTCGTATGGCCAGCTTCACTCAGAGGTTAACAGGCAGTGTCGGTGCTCCTCCCTTTTTTGCAAGCGCGAACAGGGTTCTCTGTTGTGGACAGCTGTCCACTCCAGGTTAATGGGAAGTTGAGGCGTGTGGGATGGGTCCATTATTTCACAGCCCCTCCATTCCCTTACAGTGTGCACAGCGCTGGAACCAGCCGGTCCCTCACACCCAGCCAGACACAGATCCCCAGTAAGCTACCGCACAGGCCCACTCCCTGATGGAGCCTCATCTGGGCCGGGCCCTGTGTGCTGCAACCCTTTATCCTGAACCTTCAATGGATATCCCACTCACTAGACAACAATTTACACACAATCAAGCTGGAGTTGTCCCTGTAAAGATTCAGGCTTAAAGCCTATATGTAGACACAGGCCGTAGGCCTGGGTGTGGGCACAGGCCAGAGGGGCCTGAATGAGGGCACAGGCCAGGGGGCCTTAATGAGGGCACAGGCCAGGAGGGCCTGAATGAGGGCACAGGCCAGGGGGGCCTTAATGAGGGCACAGGCCAGGGGGGCCTGAATGAGAGCAAAGGCCAGGGGTGCCTGAATGAGGGCACAGGCCAGAGGGGCCTGAATGAGGGCATAGGCCAGAGGGACCTGAATGAAGGCACAGGCCGAAGGGGCTTGAATTTGTGCACAGGCCGCAGGGGCCAGACTATACCCACAGGCTTAACACCTGAACCCTAGTGCTCTAGGGAGGTTTAAAAATAGGTACTGGTGGCCCAAGGCTGCCTACCCGACTCGGTGAGAGAGGCTGCAGTGGGGAGCTTTATCAGCTCTTTTAATTCCCACATGCTGCAGCACCCTTCGCCGATCCTCCACCGCTGGGCACATTTCTCTGCTTCTTCTGTCTTCTCCTCCGAAGCTGCTTCTTCTATCTTCTCCGCTGCCGCTTCTTCTGTCTTCTCCGACACCGCTTCTTCTGTCTTCTCCACCGCCGCTTCTTCTGTCTTCTTACTCTGGAGCTCTTCTTGCTTCAGCTCCCGCTCCGCAGCGTCTACTATATGATGCTGGGAGGGGGCAGAGCTATGATGTGGTGAGCCCTGACTGGCTCGCCGCTGACTTTCCCCATTGGCTGCCAATGGGCGAGCCACGATTGGCTCGCGCTTGGCGCGCCATTCAAATTGCTGCAATCCGATTGGGGGGACTTGAATCCTAACAGACGCAAGTCTCTCCATGCCGGAAGCCCTCTGCTGTGCCAAAACCAGCTGACACACCAAAGACCCTGCCGTGGGATGCCACCCGCCAGAGGGTAATAGAGGTCAATACCCTCCACTCCATCCCCAACATGGCACCCACAAGGACCACTATTCACATTTATGCAATTTTAATCTTTCTGTGTTTTTCTTACATTGCAGATGTGGAAGAAGCTGCTCCTGAGTGTAAGGTGCTGTTTCCAAGGGTGAATTTAGGGGTCAGGATGCCCCTAGGCACAACAATATCGGTCTCCCGGCATAATGTCACTTCATGTTGTGGCCTCCCAACTGCCAAAGCAGCACCTACCTCACCCCCTCTCTACCACAGTTTACTGACCATTGCCCCCTCCTCCCTTTACAGTTAAAAAAAAAAAAAAATAAGTGCTAATGACAAAACAAAAAACAGGAATCAACTGGTCTCATATTGACATCCACCTAGAAGGGCTCTAATGCAAGTTAGCACACTTTGCCATCCCCCAGCAAGTGTCACCCCTAGGCACTACTGGGAAATCCACCACTGGCTAATTCTGAGGATGAGGCTCCTATCACCTGCTGACCCAGTAGCACCATCTGAGACACCCCTACTGAGCACTGATGTTCTTCTCCGAGAGTTGCTTGAAGAAAATTCTATGCTATGCATGCTTATTCTGAGAGATATTGACATCAGTGCAGAAACAGAATGAGCTGAGCCAGTGATGGCTAACCTTTTCAGCTTGGTGTGTCAAAAATCGGAAAAAAGTGTAGCCTTCCTCCGGTCGCGTGTCACTTCAAGAAATATCAAACATTTGTTGATATTTGCCACCCTAATAAAGAAAAAGAGTTATATTTTTTATATTTTTATTATATTTATTGGTTCAAAAAGCAAAAAACAAATAATGATTTACCTTAGTGACTTTTCTGTTGCTGAATTGCATTTGCTAAATCTTCAATTGCAGGGTTGTATTTTGTGCACTTCAGGGCCAAGCAAGCACTACTAACTTCATCTGTCAGTCTGTTTCTATTTGTTTTAATATTATTCAATGCTGAGAATAAGGTCTCATAAAAGTATGTTGAGGGAAAAATTGTGAGTAAAGCCATTCCTAGATTTTTCAGGGTGCTAAAAGTGTCTGGTAATCTGTTCCAAGCACTCCAAATTTCCTGTTCGTAGTGGCACTCTTCATTCTCCAAACAATTTCTTTCCAGATTCTCAAGTTTGGACCTCAAATTGACAAACACTTGAATCCAGATGCTGTCTTGAAATTCCGCAAGTTGCATCTCCAAATCATCAATTTTCACCCATTTGAAACTATTTAATTCTAAAATACTGTAGACTACTACATCTGGATACTTAATTATTTTACTGGTCTGTTCAAGGCTGCTAAATTAATTAAATCTGTCACTGAACTGGTCAAGTAACGAATTCACAATAACATGGTACTTCATGTGCATGGGCTCTATTTCATTTTGTACATTTGTGCTGGCATTCTCAAAATACTTTTTTACTCGTGGAGAATACTTATACATTTTACTTTCTATATCTTGCTTAAAGACTTGAAGTTTACTTTGAAAGGCTTTTATGTATCCAAACATAACATCAATACTTTTGCCAAAACTTTGTAATTTTAAGTTTAGCTCATTCATATGAACAGAGATATCTGTGAAAAACATCAATGAGTTGACCCACTTATGATCATTGAGCTGAAGAAAGTTTGCAAGATCCTTATTCTCAAGAAAAAGCTTAATTTCTGAAAAGCACTCCACAAATCGCTCAAGTACTTTTCCTCGGCTTAGCCACCTCACATTATTGAACATCAGCAGTCCACTGTAGGTTGAATCAACTTCCTGCAAAAGTGCAGAAAATTCTTGCTTGTGAAGGGGTCGAACAGCTATGAAATTCACTATTTTTGTTACAACTGACATTAAATCATTTAATTCTGTGAATCCTGCCTTGGCACACAACACCTCCTGATGGATAATACAATGAAAAGGAACAAGTGGATGTCCAATAGCTTCCATAAACAACTTCACAAATCCAATACTTTTTCCCACCATATTTGGTGCCCCATCTGTCGTCACTGACACGACTTTACACTAGTGATGAGCGAGGTTCGGTTTTACTCGGTTTTACTCGGTTTTACTCGGTTCTCAAAACGGCATCTTATTGGCTATCCAAAACACGTGACATCCGTGAGCCAATAAGATGCCGTTTTGAGAACCGAGTAAAACCGAGTAAAACCGAGTAAAACCGAATCCGCTCATCACTACTTTACACATATCAATGCTTAGGTCACGGAATGTTTGTATAACAACCTTACATATTTCCTTCCCTGATGTACGTGTTGGCACTGATTCTAACTTAATCAACTCTTCTCTCATTGTGAGGCCATCTGAATATCTAGCAATAATGGCCAACCGAGCATTTGATGTGACATCAGTAGTTTCAGCAAGAGAAATCCAAAAATATTTACAATTATCTAAGTCTCCTTTTAATTGATGCTGTATGTTTGTGTTCAATCTCATTATTCTGTCTTTGATTACATTTCTACTGATTGGTAACTCAGAAATTGGCTTAATAATAGCATCTTTATTTTGCATATCGTGAAATAAAACTGGTGCACATCTTAGAAGAGTGTCTTTAATAAATTCTCCTTCACTGAGGGCTTTTGAGCTATGGAGTGAACAACGCATAAACTTGCTGATGTTAAATTTGTAGAGCCTCTTACAAATTTAAGGAGGGAATTTGATTGTCTCGTATAGAGGTGTAACTGCCTAGAAATGTATTCCTACCTTTCATCCAGACTTTTTTCCAAGAGCTGGCGATGATTAGTTTCAAAATGTCTATTTATGTTCCACGTTCTGCTTACTACTGTCTCATTACATAGTTTGCACAATGATCTTTTTTTTCTGTCTATAATGCCATACATCTCTGTCCATGTGTCTTGAAAGGATCTGCTACTGCTACTACCACTCCCTTTATCATTCAATCTTGCTTTTTTATGTTTTGGATTATCCATCTCAGGGCTGCAACAATACATAAATAAAAATCATGGCAGTTTATATAAAAGGTAAATTCAGAAATTAATTTATATTATTTTGTACCAGGAGTCAGTCCAACAACACTGTTACAGAGGTAATTAAAAACCTATTAAATTAACTGCTTTATTACCTCTATAACAGTGTTTTTGGACAGACTCCTGGTACAAAATAATTTAAAGCACTACACTACGTACTCCCTTCTGTAACTAGCAGTAGGCAGGCACGTACCTGCAGCACTCTTGGCAGAGCTCAGCAAGTCTGTGGTGCAGGAAACAGGGCTTGGAACAGTAGAGAGTAGAAGGCTCCAGATGGTAGGACAGGGAAACATGGCCTCAGAAGAAGAATCCTGCCAGGAAAAAGAGATAAAAGTCAAGATGATGTCCAAAATAAGGTTGTTGTTTTTTTTGGTTTGTGTTTTGGAGATTTTTTTGGATGGGTTTTATGGTGCTCTGTGAGGATGGTGAGAACACTCCCTTGAAACAGGAACTGCAAGAGGTGCTCTGGAGGCAATTAACACTTAGAGGAGCTGGAGAGGGGCTGAATGCTGCAGACTAGACATCCAGGCGTTTTACAGTGGGGGAGAAGAGGGGGAGGGGGCCACAAAGACAAAAAGAGGCAACAATAGTGAATTATATAAATGCAGATTTTAGTAATGATTGCACTTACAGGAGAGCCACACAATGCTACTTATCGCGAGTACAGTGTCTGGTTGTTGTGGTGCAGTCCTCCTGCGCTGTTTATGATGGACTGGGATGGGGTGATCACACAGGGCTGTGAAACTCGTCTCCCAGGTCTCAGGGCTTCAGGTGCAGGATGTGGAGATTGACAGGCCACCTTACTTGGCTGTCTATCGAAGCTTAGAGGTCATACAGGGCTGTGAACCTCGCCGATCTTCTTTCCTCCTGTAGCGTTCTTCCTGAGGTAATGAAACCGACAAACCTCAGTTTATGGCGGTTTAAACTGGTTCTCTGCAGAGCTTTCGCACCAGCGGTGACACCACGCCTCCATGCAACAAGCAGGGATTGGAGCAGAGCACAGGTAATGAAAGGGCAGCCTCTAAATGTGCAGGTTTTTCCACACCTACATGCATGTCAGTCAAAGTGCCTCAGCATGTCACGAGTGACGCGCGTGTCATAGGTTCGCCATCACGGAACTGAGCCATCACTTTCCAGGTCCAGGAGCAGCGCAACACCATCCTCTGGAACGGTATGCATGAGATCTTCTCTCTTCTGACCCAAGGATTGGGGAAACATTAACTGCATAAGCAATCTTCTGTTGCCCCCTATATTCCTGTTGCCCATTTCTCCATTGCATGAAGGCTAAGTTCCTTCCTACTGAAGTTTTTAACTGATATTTTTTTTTTTTAAATGCACAAAGTAATTACGACACCAGAAGGCTGTTTTTTTTTAACTTAATTTTCCTTTATTAATTTTTATATTATTCAAAACATTCACTTGATTACTTGTTGTCAAAAATAAACAAAAGTTTTCCTCTGTTTTGGTGTATGTATAATCATTGCAGTATGATTTCTACAAGGAAAGTGGTGTTCATTAATCTAAATACTCGTTAGTTATATAGGAATGTTAAGATTTGTTAAACCAAAAAACTATTGCAAAAATGTGTATTGGTAGTTTTTGCTTCATTAACAATTATCTCAGAATAATGTTAGAGAGCATTAGGTGTGATGGAGGTCACAATAATATATACATGCCAAAAATAATTTGTTATTAGGTGTTGGTTACAATAGCAGTTTGTTTTGTGAAACACTGTTATAGAATGGAATGACAACATAAAAGTGTTTCTTTGTAAACTGTGAAGAGCTAATGAATGTAATTTGGCATGCAGCATTCCCTGCATCAGTGTGAACAGCATCAGCTGTGTGTAATAATGCCAATATTAGCCTTAAAGTGACGGGGAACCTCAATTAGTGCACCGTATCCCCTTGAATTGCTCGCTTCGCTCGCCATACTTCGGGCAAGGTACTTCGCTCCGCTCGGCATAGGTTACCATTCCAATCGTAACCCTCATGGATTGTCAAGTATGAAAAAAGAAAAAAAAATGAAAAACTCGTGTCGACCTAGTACATGTCAACCCAACGCCCATGTCGACCTAATGCTAATGTTGTCCTTCAGTGGTCGACCTAATGAGTGTCGACTTAAGTTGGGTCGACCTACCGACCGTATCCCATGTAATGTAGCTCTGTTGTTATTAGGGAGACCAATCCCGGGCCTTTTATTCAATCCCAGGTATCAGGATTGAAAAATCATCAATCCCGGGATTTCTGGGATTCCCGGGATTGAGTTGAAGATTTTAAAATTAAAATCTTTAGTGCCTCCCTTCCCCCCTTCCCAGACCTGCCCAGTCCACAGAACTACTCACCATCCTCTAGAAGTGCGGGCAGGTTCACTTGCTGCAGGCGGTGGGCGGCAGGTGCGATTGAAGTGTTTGCATTATCTGCTATTCGCTTGGCAGAATCTGAGACTGCACCACCCACTACACACCCACTATAGGAACTGCATCACTGAAATTGCAAGCCCATCCCACTGCCATGCCTCCGACACACCGCTCTGTCTTTGGTCCTTGTGATTACTGGTGCGTTCGGAGATGTTGCTATGCGGTTGCAATTCCAGGCTTGGCGCATGTGGATTGGGTTGTGTGCACATGTGCTGTGTGCTGATAATCGCTCATTGCAAAAGTAGTTGCATTTGCAACTGATGATGAATGAGAGCCATTGTACGGTAGTACTACAGTATTTTAGAAATGGAAAATGTATGCATATACATATATATTGCACCTTCTCACATTGGGGGTAATTCCAAGTTGATCGCAGCAGGAATTTTTTTAGCAGTTGGGCAAAACCATGTGCACTGCAGGGGAGGCAGATATAACATGTGCAGAGAGAGTTAGATTTGGGTGGGTTATTTTATTTCTGTGCTTGGTAAATACTTGCTGCTTTATTTTTACACTGCAATTTAGATTGCAGATTGAACACACCACACCCAAATCTAACTCTCTCTGCACATGTTATATCTGCCTCCCCTGCAGTGCACATGGTTTTGCCCAACTGCTAAAAAAAATTCCTGCTGCGATCAATTTGGAATTACCCCCATTGTACATTTATTCAGTATGAATAATAAAAATAATCCAAAGAAAAAGTTGAAAAAGAACATACTTTATTCCACTGGAAACACAACTGCAGTATATGCTACAATCAGGGAATGATTCATCTTCACTTTTATGCATTTACTGTAATAAAGTGTATGTTTTCAAGGTCTGTTCTGTATGTGTTCTCATTCTTCTAATTATGAATACATTTTTATATAGCAGCATTTAAAAAAATGTAAAGTGCTTTGATACAATGAATTAGAGTAAATGTATACTTTAACTTTCAGTATGGAAAATAATAGATCTACTCTTATTAAAAAGTGAGCGAGTGGTTTTTAAATCTAATTTAAATTTCAATGTTTTCACAACCTGAAGGCGGATTCCTCTAGTATTAATATGAAATTGAACTCCAAAGTATATTCCTTACTTTTGCTCAGAGCATAAATCATATTTACATAGTCTACAACGTTGAAAGAAAAGACATGTACAGTTCAGTAATTTTACAAGAATTAAATAAATACAAGTTGTAAAAAGAAATTCTAAAGCAAAACTCTTTTTGAATCAAATACTGTATCTGCTTGTCCTGCACCAAACTACAGTGGTTCCAGTGGATAGGGGCAGGGCGGATTGGCCATAGAGCTCACCAGAAAAATTCCTGGTAGGCTGATGTGTCTGTAGAGCCTGTGGTTTGTGTGTTGTCATGTGGCCCCAACCCCGACATGACAGGCAGCCCACAGCACTCAGTACACTGCATTGTTGCCATTCATTCTGTTATTCAATCTCTGTCTTACAGTAGCTCTTTCATCCAGTGATGCTGCCATTGCTACACGGTATGTTATACCTCCAGTGCTGGGCTACTTCTACAAAATTTTACAGTGCCACTTTTAGTTCCCAATACTTCCCTGGATAGGTGTATCTTCCCTTTAAGATCCCTATATACCAGAATATATACCTGCTCCCACCTTGCTCACCTCTTTAACCTATCGCTCTCTACTGGCCTCTTTCCCTCACCATTAAAACATGCTCTGGTGTCACCTATTCTCAAAAAAACAACAACGACCCTTCATCACTCACTAGCTACCGCCCCATCTCTCTTCTCCCTTTCGCCTCCAAACTACTTGAACGACTGGTCTACAGCCGTCTCACAAGCTACCTCTCTGACCACTCCATCCTTGATCCACTACAATCTGGCTTTCACCCACTCCACTCCACCGAGACTGCCCTGGTGAAAGTCACCAATTACCTGCTTTCGGCCAAATCCAAGGGCTACTTCTCTCTGCTCATCCTTCTGGACCTCTCTGCTGCCTTTGACACCGTGGATCACCCTCTCCTCCTCCGCACACTCCAAAACGTTGGCCTCTCTAGCACCATCCTTGACTGGTTTACCTCATACCTCACTAACCGCTCCTTCTCTGTGTCTGCCTCCGGAACCACCTCACACCCTTCCATCCTTCCTGTTGGTGTCCCTCAGGGTTCTGTCCTAGGCTCCCTTCTGTTCTCCCTGTACACCTCTTCCCTGGGTGCGCTCATTAACTCCTTTGGCCTTCAATACCACCTCTATGCTGATGACACACAACTCTACCTCTCCTCTCCTGATCTGTCCCCCTCTGTCCTCTCTCAGGTCTCCAGCTGCCTCTCTGCCATCTCCTCCTGGATGTCTGAGCACTCTCTGAAGCTCAACATGGACAAAACTGAACTCATTATCTTTCACCCAGCCAGAGCAACACCACCTACAAATATCTCTATCACTGTTGACAACACTATCATCTCCCCCGTTCCCCAACTCCACTGCCTGGGCGTCACTCTTGAATCCTCCCTCTCCTTTGCACCCTACATCCAAGCTCTGGAGCAATATTGTCGGTTCCAGCTATGCAACATTGCTCGCATCAGGCCATTTCTCTCCCAGAGTGCAACTAAACTTATCATCCACTCACTGATCATCTCACGACTCGACTACTGCAATGTTCTCCTCACTGGCCTCACTTGCTCCCACCTTGCTCCCCTCCAATCTGTGTTCAACTTCGCAGCTAGGCTCATCTTCCTCTCCTGCCGCTCCACTTCTGCCACTCCCCTTCGACAAAATCTACACTGGCTCCCATTCCCCTACAGAATCCTCTTCAAACTCCTCACCCTCACATACAAGACCATCTCTAATTCCACTGCTCCCTACATCTCCAACCTCCTCTCCCTTCATACTCCCTCCCGCCCACTATGGCCTGCTGATGACCGTCACTTTGGTCTCCTCTGCCTTGGTCACTGCTTCCCATGCACGAGTTCAGGATTTTGCCCATGCTGCACCCCTTCAGTGGAACGCGCTCCCCCACTCCATTAGACTCTCCCCGACCTTGCAAAGCTTCAAACGGGCACTGAAAACCCACCTATTTATCAAAGCGTACCCCTCCAATGCATAACCTACTCCTTAGGCTGCTCCTCCATCCCCCTGCCCCATGCCTTGAACATCTCTGCTTTGCTTGCATACCGCCATCAGGCTTCCTCCTGCTTGCTTGCACCTCATGTAATCTGTCTGTCGCCCCTCCCCACTAGATTGTTAGCTCTTCAGAGCAGGGCCCTCTTTCCTCTTGTTGTCTAAGCCCTCTTCTCGACACATTTCACTCAGCGACCATCTTTTTACCTGCTTTTTCTCCTACTGGTAAATGCTCCTCTCTATCTATGGCCGCAAGCCCCAAGTAGTACAATGATTACTCCATCGCTACTTATATCAAAGCTGTATTATGTTTTGAGAATTGTGGTGCTCTTTGTTACCTGCACTCCATTTTTGTTATTTATTTACTGTTATGCTAAGTTTTGTCTCCCTGTACTGTCCTTTGTACGGCACTACGAAACACTTGTGGCGCCCTATAAATAAAAAGTAATAATAATAATAATAATAATAATAATTACAATCAGTGCAGGAAGGTTGGGTGCATCCAGAGTCTCAATAACTATCAATTCAGTTAGCAGCAGTGAATACAGGAATGAAATTCCTAGTGTAGTGCATAGTGTAATCCGCAAAATACCACTAAGGATGCATAGTATATATTTGGTTAGATTGATGAATAATCTTCCAATTGTACCTGAAGATCAAAATACCTTTCCTGTAGGTCAGTCCTCAAGTACACAAAACACACTAAGTACACCTGTTATTAAAGACAGCTATGCTTGGGCAAAGATGGTATTATCAAACTTACTGAGGTACTAATTAAGTCATACATGATTAATCAGGGATATCCTTAAGACCTAGGTGTATTTACTAAAGTGCTAGTTTTTAGAAGTGGAGATGTTGCCCATAGCAACCAGTCCAATTTTAGAAAATAACTAGAATATGACTGGCTGCTATGGGCAACATATTCACTTCTTAAAAGCCAGCACTTTAGTAAATAGACTGCCTAGACTGTTAGGGTACCTTGAACACCTTGAAGACCAAGTTTGGGAACCACTCCTGGTAAAAGTGATGACTCGTGCTCAGCAGATCAAGATCATATTTTTAGTGCACCTTTCATGCAATCAGAATTAATGCAAACAAATCAGTGATGTCCTGCTAAGCATCTTAAAAGAAAATAATAGTGGATGAGATTTTCATGCACTTTCCTTTTTTTATTTTGTAACTGCATTAAATTGTATAGCAATGAATGAAATGAATTAAGCACTGTAAGTGCTATATTAAAAAAAAAAAACCCCACTTAATTTTAATGTTTTTTTTATACTGTATATCCACATGTATTAAGCAGGATGTCCCACCATAGCCATCTCTACTCCATAGTAAACAAACTCAACTTCAATAAAAGTGCCTTAGTAAGACTAATATCCTCCATTCCACATTAATTATTCTTTTCAAACAATGTAAAATTCATATTTATGCAAATGTAAAATTCATATTTATTCAATTTTAATTATTATTTTTGAAACAATGTAAAATTCATATTTATACTTTCAATCACAATTGAGCTATGAGAATTTAGTATTCTAATTATATTATAGATAATAAATAATATATTTAATGAAAGTGTATAATTTAAGAAAATTAAGAAAGTAATATAATTGAGTAAATTAGTTGTATTTTAGTTTTAGTAATAAATATATATTTAATACTATCATTAAAATTAGGTAATATAACTGAAACTAGATAATATTAAAACATATATATCTAATTAATAAAAAGCACCTTTAAAAAATAAATATATATTAATTAAAATCAAGATTAAAAATCAGATTTGTAAAAAAAAATTCCTTTTCAAAATAAATAATCACACAAAGGAAAATTGAGGTGGATGTGTCTCCATTCTAAAACTTTAGAACCACTGAAAAAGTCAATATGCTTCCAGAGGCGTCACTGGGTGTGGTGACACCTGGTGCGCGCCCCTGATCTCCTGTCGCGATCGCTGCAAAAAGGGGGCGTGGCCTTGTACTTGGGGGTGTGGCTTCACGGGGATCCCAGAATCGTCACTCTGGGGGCGTGCCCAGCATCTCCAGAGATGCTGGGCTTCCCCCAGAGCCAGTCTCCGTCCGCTGTCGGCTGCTCTTCTGTGACAGGAGCCGGGTGCTGTAGGAGACTTTCTCACTGCAGCACCTGGTTCCTGTCAGTGCGGAGGAGCTGACATTTGGTGTCACCCTCCGCCAGGCATCACACCCGGGTGCGGGCCGCACCCCCCGCACCCGCCTTGTGATGCCACTGTATGCTTCACTATGTATTAACTGGTTTTGCGGTGTTTGAATTTGTTTGATAATGTTCAGGCAAACCTGAACATAATCTATTCCAACAAACTTATTAAGTTTTATTTTAAATATATTAGTGTATTTGTTTTCATTTGGCCCCAATCTGCTAAATAAATTTTTATTAAAAAAAAATATAAGCAATGTTTGAAAAAAAACAACATTAAAGCAGGGCTGGGTGGTTAGGTTTAGGCTGAGGGGGGGAGTGTTAGGATTAGGCTGCTGGGGGAGCAGTAGGGTTAGGCTGTGACCTGGGGGTTAGGTTTAGGTTGCAGGGAGGAGGGTTAGGGTTAGGCCCCCCCAGGGAGGGTTAGGATTAGGATGTGGGGGGGTTAGGTTTAGGCTGCGGTGAGGATGGGTTAGGGGTCAGGGGGGACAGTAACTATACTTAAGGATGCCGCGGTTGGTATTCTGACCACTGACATCTCGAACACCGGCAAAAAAATCCCAAAATAGAAAATACAAAAGAATGACCTCATATAGAAATAATACAAGATGAAATAGAATGGCAAACTGTAAATGGGAAATGCAAGAGATCAGTGCCAACTGGGACTTCATGAGGATTGTGCCACTAACATATTTGTGTCCTTTGGACCAGATAACATTTTTTAATCTATGTGTTATATAAAAATAGCATATACAGTAGTGAGAAATTTAGCCCTCTGTAGAAATGTACAGGCAATGGTTTGCACTGTATTCAAAAGCAAACACAGCTAGTTTAGAGACATGAGACTTAACATACATCCAACCTAATTGTGGAGTGATTCAATAAATTATGTAATTGCAGATTCTACAAATATGCACTTTTGCCAATAGCTGCAGTCTATTTGGACAGTTGAAGTATTGTAGTAAAGTAGAACCACATTGTAGTTTAAGGCAAGCACTATGCTCAACCTCCCCCCTAAATGCTATTTATAGTTGCTCACCAGTAATGATGCATTGCTGTCCTGAGGTTTTTGCGATAACCACTGAAGTGTGCCATATACTGTGGGCTGAGCAAGATGAGTTGCAGGAGTCCGCGATAGCAGAGGGAGGGAGAACGTAGCCTACACTTGTCAGCTGTCTGCCTGTTTGGTCTCTTACGCTGATCAAAGTGGATCAAAGTGGAGAAATATAAGTGGTTTTTCAGCCTTTACTGTACTTAGCCTGTACTTCTTATCAATCATATTCAACCCCTGCAAAGACTGTGATCTAACGTCTATCTTCATTTTCATCTTCTCATCTACAGGTAATTAATTCGAACTACTGCTCCCAGCAGACACTGTTACATTGGGCTTAGTTAATATAACAGCATTCTTAGGTAATTAATTCGAACTACTGCTCCCAGCAGACACTGTTACATTGGGCTTAGTTAATATAATAGCATTCTTAGGTAATTAATTTGAACTACTGCTCCCAGCAAACACTGTTACATTGGGCTTAGTTACTATAACAGCATTCTTAGGTAATTAATTTGAACTACTGCTCCCAGCAGACACTGTTACATTGGGCTTAGTTAATATAACAGCATTCTTAGGTAATTAATTTGAACTACTGCTCCCAGCAGACACTGTTACATTGGGCTTAGTTAATATAACAGCATTCTTAGGTAATTAATTTGAACTACTGCTCCCAGCAGACACTGTTACATTGGGCTTAGTTAATATAATAGCATTCTTAGGTAATTGTAATATGTGTAAAAAAGTAGTTTGACCTGTTATTGTTTTGTACTTATGTGATGGTATCTGTCCCCCTCAGCATTTGTTTGTTTTAATTTTATTGCTCTCCTCACTGACCACCTGTGGGTGATGGGTAGTGAGGTGTGGCCTTAATCAGGGGAAATGCAAACACTTGGTATTTGGTCTACATATTAAGGGATACATGGCTGACAAGCCAGGCTGCCATAGATAGGGTGTAGAAATCAAAGTAGAGAAATATAAGTGGTTTTTCAGCCTTTACTGTACTTAGCCTGTACTTAAACTGAAAGAAAACAACAAGCACCAACAACTATAACAAATTTACTTCTTTGCAACTACTAATGTATGTATATGTGTAATGATTGCCTTGTAATTGGCATTGCATGTGTGGGGAAGTTGCACAGTGAAACAGTTTATTATTGCATGCTCTCTGGTGTTTACCTCCTTTGATAATTTGGCCATTGTGGTCTGGGCACTATATCTTTACATTTACTGAGGTGTAGTCGTGGTGTATAGGACAGAGTGTGATTCCTGATTAGTAAAAAAAAAAAAAAACACTGAGCAACATCCCCAAACAGGTAATTTAAACTTTAAACTTGTCATTTATTTTGTACGGTCTGGACATGGCTACTAATAACAAATGCACAGACAAAATTCTTAAAGCTATGTGTGCAAATGCTAGGAGCTTAGGAGACAAAATTCCAGAGCTAATTGCAATAATGACAAGGGATAACCTGGATTTTGTGGCAATTACAGAGTCATGGTACAATGAAAATCATGACTGGGACATAGCTATACCAGGATACAATTTATTTAGGAAGGATAGAATAGGAAGAATAGTAGGAGGGGTAGCAATGTATGTGAAAAAAATCATAAATGCTAATACAAAATATTAAAGACAAAACTGAGGCCCTTTGGGTCACCATAGAAACCGCAGAGAAGGACATTATTCGCATTGGGGTGATCTATAGACCACCAGGCCAGGGGCAGGATTTGGACAGGAACCTATTGTTGGATATCACTAAAATGGCTTTAAAGGGAGAAGTCATAATCATGGAAGACTTTAATTTACCTGATGTAAATTGGGAGGGGTCTTTTGCAAGTTCAGCTACAAGTGGCAAATTTCTACATTCCTTACAGAGAGCATCTCTCAAGCAATTGGTGAGGGAGCCCACTCGCTAAGACTCAATATTAGATTTAATTCTTACAAATGGTGATAGGATATCTGACACATATGTGGGTGAGCACCTGGGATCCAGTGATCATCAAGCAGTATGGTTTAGTATAAAGACAGAATCCAACTCCTGTCACACAAAAACAAAGGTGTTGGATTTTAGAAATGCAGACTTTGCAAAAATGGGGAGATGTTTAAGTGATTCACTGGCAGACTGGAGGAACTTGAAAGGAGTGCAGGAGAGGTGGGAAAAACTGAAAAGTGCAATACTAAGTGCAAGAGACCTTTGTATCAAAAGGGTTAGGAAAAGCACCAGGAAAAGGAAACCAGTGTGGTTCACAAAAGAAGTATCAACTAGTGTGAAAGCAAAAAAGATGGCTTTTAGGAAATACAAACAGACTCAAAATAATAACGACAAAGAGGTGTATCTGGACAGACGGAAGGATGCTAAGAAAGTGATTAGACATGCAAAGGCAGATGCTGAGGAGAAAATGGCCCACTCAGTAGATAAAGGGGTCAAAACTTTTTGTTAAGTATATGTGAAAGGAGAAAATCAAATGGAGGAATAATAAGACTTAAGACAGAGCATTTGGTGGAGGGAGACAAGGCAATACCAGATCACCTAAACAATTATTTTTGCTCAGTATTTACTACAGAAGAAGGGATGAGGCCACAGTTAAGTTGCAAGGACATTCATAAAAATATGGTAGATGAAAGTACATTTACAGAGGAGAAGGTTCTAGCAGAACTTTCAAAACTAAAAGTGGATAAATCAATGGGACCAGATGGGATACACCCAAGGATACTCAAAGAGCTAATAGATGTGCTGGTTACACCTTTAACATAATTATTTAACCAGTCTCTAAGTACAGGTGCCATTCCAAAGGACTGGAAAAGAGCAAATGTAGTTCCACTGCACAAGAGTGGAAGAAGGGAAGCAGGGAAGAAGCAGGTAACTACAGACCAGTAAGCCTTACATCAGTAGTGGGGAAAGTAATGGAAAAACTATTAAAAGAAAGAGTTATGGAATATCTTAAATCAAACAACTTACAGGATCCAAACAGCATGGATTTACTGGTGGGAGATCATGCCAAACAAATCTTATTGACTTTTTTGACTATGTGATGAAAATAATAGTTCAAGGGGGAGCTGTAGATAGACATATCTATACTTTAGTTAGGCATTTGACACTGTGCCCCATCGCAGACTGCTAAATAAACTTGAAAGCGTTGGGGTGGATTATAAAACAGTTAAATGGATAAGAAACTGGTTGCAGGATAGGAACAGACAGTTGTAGTTAATGGAGTGCAATCTATGGAGGGAAATGTTACCAGTGGAGTACCCCAGGGATCTGTACTTGGTCCAGTTCTCTCTAATATCTTTGTTGGTGACATTGCAAATGGTATTGAAGGGAAGGTATGCCTTTATGCAGATGATACAAAGATATGCAACAGGGTAGACACACCGGTAGGGGTAAAAGAAATGATTGATGACCTAGGTAGGCTTGAGAAATGGTCAAGAATGTGGCATTTACAGTTTAATGCTAAAAAATGCAAAATCACTTGGGTCTCCAAAACCCAAAGGCTAAATATAGTATCAAGGGTACTATAATGGAAACTACTGAGGAGGAAAGGAATTTAGTAGTCACTATTTCAAGTGACTTGAAGGCAGGAAAACAATGCAACAAAGCAATGAAAAAGGCAAGTCAGATGCTTGGTTGCATAGGGAGAGGAATCAGTAGCAGGAAGAAAGAGGTGATAATGCCACTGTATAGGTCATTGGTACGGCCCCATCTGGAATACTGTGTCCAGTTCTGGAGACCATATCTCCAGAAGGATATAAATACATTTATATCCTTTAGCTTGTAAGCTCTCAAGAGCAGTGCCTTCTTCCATCATGTGCTTATCCTTTGTCTTACTTTAATAATCTTCAACTGTACCACATCCAGCAGCCTTCTGCCACCTGATACTTATTCCAGTGTAATCTGCTGATGTAACTATGTTTATTTACCCTGTACTTGTCCTATACTGTCATCAACTGTAAGTTGCTGTTTTCCTGTTTGATTATTTATGTACTCTGTAATTGGGCACTACAGAACCCTTGTGGCACCATATAAATAAAGGATAATAATAATAATAATAATAATAATAATACATTAGAGAGTGTACAAAGAAGGGCAACTAAAATGGTGCATGGCCTACATCACAAAAAAGGTTAAAAGATCTTAACATGTATAGTTTGGAGGAGAGAAGGGAAAGGGGGGACATGATAGAAACTTTCAAATATATCAAGGGTCTTAACAAAGTTCAGGAGGGAAACATTCTTCAAAGGAAGAGAAGTATTAGAACTCGAGGACATACACTGAGACTGGAGGGGGGAGGTTCAGGGGAAATTTAAGGAAAAATTACTTCACAGAAAGGGTAGTGGATAAATGGAATAGCCTCCCATCAGAGGTGGTAGGGGCTAAGACTGTAGAGCAATTTAAACATGCTTGGGATAGGCATATGAATATCCTTACAAAGAATTAAGGTTGAAAAAGGGTTGAGATTGTCTAAAGGATAAAAAAAGGGGAAGACTAGATGGGCCAAGTGGTTCTTATCTGTCGTCAAATTCTATGTTTCTATGTTTCTATGATCGCTGGTATCACTCCGGGGTCAGTGAGAGAGGTCACCTACAGTATGTTTCCTTGACGCATTTCTCCATTTCAGTTTTATCGCGGTTTCTCCAGAAGGATGTGCAAGTTGTGTTCAGGTATAGGGATATTTAAATGGGCATTAGCCAATCCGACCTGTTCCTCATTGACACCCTATATTTAATTAACACATCATGCTGTTCAGAATAAATAAAATATTCAAGGTGGTAGATGTACAAATTATAAACTAATCTATTGAACAAAATTACTAGAGTCGTGCCCATATGAATATACATATAGGCACAAGATTCACATTAAAAACGTATAATGTATTGTGACAAGAACACTGGAATAGTGTTTGAGGGCAGGTATGTTTGGCCCAGGTTCTTGTCTAACATGTTTTAGGAAAAAAGAAAACTTCCAGGAAAATGTTTTGTTTTGTTAGAACCTTTTCAGTTTGTTGGAAAAGCTGGATAATGTCCCTGAGAGAGAGAGAGAGAGGGCAAGTTCCAGACATTGGGCCCAGTTCGGGTCTTTGGCCTCACAAAGGGCTAATCAGGGCATTCAGCTGTGCAAGAGTGTTATAAGGTTGCTAGCCTGATCAGTGTGTGCAGACTACCTGGGGAGACTGCAGAATCTCTGTGAGAGAGACATGCTTTCTGATACAAGTGAGCCATACGGTATTTACTGGAAAACTCTGTGTATTGTTTAGAGACAGTCAGGAACGTCTTCTGTATAGTTAGTGCCGGACAGGCAAGGTCTTTTCTTTTGATGTTTATTTTATTTTCTGCTTAATAAAACTGGTTGCGGCAAGTTGCACCATAAAACTGGACATCTACCCCAGGAAATGGCATCCAGTTCCCCTACAGTGTTACAACTTGGTGGAGAATGCGAGCACTCCGTTCTGCGCATAAGTGAAAGCAGCAGAGGCCTGCAGAAAATGGTGGTTTATGCAGATACAGCCCAGTGTGAAGTTGCTGAGACTCACCACTGATAATTTGATATATGTCCTGGGTGAAAGCAGCTACAAAGCCACCTGAAAAATCTGTTGACATGGAGGAACTGCTTAAAGCCTTGCTACAAGCTACAGTGACTCAGCAGGAGGCTAACAGACAGCAGAAGGTGGCTATTGACGAACTTTACAGGCAACAGCGTAAGGATAGAGAGGCCTTAGCAAAGTGGTGCAGAGCCTTGCAGCCCGGATTGGAGATGTTGCCGTCAGTGCTCCGACCAGCTCTAGTTCTATATGGGCCAGTCACTTCCTGCAGAAAATGACAGAGGCTGATGATGTGGAGGCATATCTGACCACGTTTGAAAGGATTGCCGAGCGTGAGAACTGGCCGAAAGCACAGTGGGCCAGTATGCTAGCACCTTTTCTTTCAGGTGAGCCCCAAAAAGCGTACTTTGATTTAAGCCCTGCCGAGGCTCGGGACTATGACAAACTAAAAACTGAGATCCTGACCCGCCTGGGAGTCACGCTGTCAGTATGAGCACAGCGGGTGCACCGTTGGGTGTATGCCATGGAGAAGCCTCCTCGTTCCCAGATGCACGACCTTATTCAGCTAACAAAGAAATGGTTACAGCCAGAGACATTAACTGGTCCCCAAATGGTTGAAAGAGTCGTCATGGACTGCTATTTGAGATCTTTGCCCATGGTCCTACGCAAGTGGGCGAGCCATGGAAATCCGGATACTGCTGACCAGTTAGTGGACATGGTAGAGAGGTATCTGGCGGCAGAGGAACTACTGATGACCACCGAGCAACCCATAGATCCTCGACAGTGCCCTTCAGGAAAGACTGGTAAGACTGTTCCGTGGGAAAATGTTGCTGGGCAGTTAAGAGAACGCAAGGCTGGAGAGACTGTAAACACTGCCCCTGGGGACAGGCCAATGCGGCTAGAAAGGTCTATGCTGCCCAAACGGGTTGATAATCGTGTGGTTAAATGTTTTAGGTGTGGTATGCCAGGTCATGTTATTGCCAATTGCCAAGTTACGCAAGAACCCATGCAATGTGATGCTGCCTTTGAATGTCGCAGAATGTCTTTCTTTACTAGGTTAGCCTGTACTGTGGTACCTTCACCTGAGTTGGAAAAACAAATGTGTGACGTGTTCTTAGAGGGTAACCGGGTAGAGGCCTTCCTAGATTCAGAAAGTTTAGTTACCCTCGTGAAAGCTGGGTTAGTGAACCCATTAAAGGTCCAGCAATTACCTATTGGGGTAACTTGCATACATGGGGATACCTCATACAAGAATGGCTCACGGCGCTAGTACTAAATTTTAAATTTTAAATTTATTCTAAAACAAATCTTAATAGTTAATAGGAATACAGATATTAATCAGCTGCTGAATCTTAATATTGCTAGTGTAAGCACAAAATCAGTGGTTCCCCTTTAAGAAAGGGGGATTACCAACTAGACAATATAAGAAAAGAACACTCTGCGCTATTTAAGAACCTTCCAGACTCCAAATAAAGTGAATTCACATGTATACATATTCACATGTCACACGTATACACTCTAATTAATTCTTATTTTCAAAAGCCGGCTTTCTATATGCACCTAAAATAAAATATGGATCAGCTCTCATGCGTATATAATAACCACAATATGTGCAACAACGAGTGTTTAGTGTAATAACACAAGGAGCCGTTTTGAGACTTTGTAACAACAAGCGGTGATTACTACATCTGATTATTCCGTCTCTCTACAATCAGTTAGTGGACAATCTGAGAATACTGATTTGCACATCAATTAATAAGTATATCCCCTATTGCACATATTGTGGTTATTATATACGCATGAGAGCTGATCCATATTTTATTTTAGGTGCATATAGAAAGCCGGCTTTTGAAAATAAGAATTAATTAGTGTTGTTAAATTTATATATGCATATGATAGCTTTTTTATTAGATTAAGAATTTTATGTGGTTCCATCTACTAATTAGAGATTTATGTGATTAATCTAATCCGGAATAAAAAGGTGTTTTTATGTATACATGTGAATTCACTTTATTTGGAGTCTGGAAGGTTCTTAAATAGCGCAGAGTGCTCTTTTCTTATACATGGGGATACCCAACATTATGTCACTGCTGAAGTGAATATAGAAACTTGTTGTGGGTCAGCAATTGTTAAAGTAGGACTGGTCCCCACCTTGGTGCATGAGGCCATAATAGGGAGGTATTTTCCTAATTTTTGGAAACTGTGGGAATCACATTTAGCAACAGATGTGAGAAGTAAAGAGCCAGTTGATAATACCGGTGATTTTATGGATGTACGTGTGTCCTCTGAACTTTCTGACCCTTTACCTTTTGCTAGTTTGGCTTGGGAAGTGACAGATGGGGAGTCCAGTGAGGACCCTCTTGCTGGGAACAGAGACATAGTAGTTGGAACTGAAAGCGTGCCTGACCTGGAAGTAAAGAAGGATCTGTTTGCGTCTGAACAGTTAAAGGATCCTATCTTAATAAAGGCTAGAGTGAATGTTAAGATTGTTAATGGGGAACCTGTAGTACCAGGTGACTGGGTTACGTATCCCCACATGGCCATCTGTAATGAGCTCTTGTACCACATTGTCAAAAGAGGTGAGGATGTGGTGGAACAGCTGGTAGTTCCCCAGCCTTATAGGAAAACGGTACTAGATTTAGCTCATAGTCATGTTACAGCAGGACATTTAGGGACAGAAAAAAAACACTGAAAGAGTTTTACAAAGGTTCTTGTGGCCAAGGGTTTATAAAGAAGTGTCTGAATATTGTTCTTCCTATCCTGGATGCCAGTATCATGCCCCTAGACCCCATTTCAGGAGTCCACTAGTTCGCCTGCCTATTATAGAGGTCCCGTTTGACAGACTAGCCATGGATCTCGTGGGGCCCTTGCTAAAGTCTGCTCGGGGGCCATCAGTATATCCTGGTAATAATGGACTATGCCACTCGATATCCTGAGGCTGTCCCTTTACGCACAATCACAACCAAGGCGATAGCTAGGGAGCTGGTGCAGGTTTTTAGTAGAGTGGGAATACCAAAAGAAATTTTGACTGACCAAGGTACCCCATTTATGTCAAGGATCATGAAAGAATTGTGCAAATTATTTAAGGTCACTCACCTCAGGACGTCCATCTACCATCCCCAAACTGATGGGTTGGTGAAAAGGTTTAATAAAACATTAAAAAGTATGTTAAAAAAGGTTGTTGATAGAGATGGGAAAAACTGGGATTGTTTGTTGCCCTACTTGTTAATGGCCATCACAGAAGTTCCTCAGTCCTCTACGGGGTTTTCTCCATTTGATTTGTTGTATGGTAGACACCCCAGAGGGCTGTTGGACATTGCCAAAGAGACATGGGAAGGACAGCCCACTCCTTATATAAGCGTTATTGAACATGTAACACAAATGCAGGATAGGATTGCAGCCATGGTACCTATTGTCTGAGAGCACATGGAACAGGCCCAAAGTGCTCAACAGAGGGTATATAACCAGAGTGCCAAGATACGGGAATTTGCTCCTGGAGATAGAGTTTTTGTTTTAGTACCGACGGTGGAAAGCAAGTTCCTAGCTAAATGGCAGGGTCCATTTGAGATCAGGGAAAAAGTGAATGAGGTTAATTACAAAGTATACCAACCGGGAATGAGAAAACCTCAACAAATCTACCATGTTAACTTGATCAAACCCTGGAAAGATAGGTTGTCTCTGTCAGCGGAGCCTTGCCCTTCTGTGTCTTCACCCCGGTTGCTTCCCACAGTAAAGGTGTCAGAGACATTATCAGCTGATCAGAACAATCAGGTTAAAGAATTTCTCATCCAAAATAGGGAGATATTTTCAGAGCTGCCTGGCCGAACGGCCATAATAAAACATGACATTGTCACAGATCCAGGGGTCAGGGTCAATTTAAAGCCATATAGGATTCCTGAAGCTCAGCGAGAAGCTGTTTCTAAAGAAGTTAAAAACATGTTAGAACTTGGAGTCATAGAGGAATCTAACAGTGAGTGGTCCAGTCCCATAGTTCTCATCCTGAAGCCAGACGGTAGCATACACTTCTGTAATGACTTTCATAAGTTAAATGAGGTGTCCAAATTTGACGCATACCCCTTGCCCCATGTGGATGAGCTTATAGAAAGGCTGGGAACAGCCAGGTTTCTCACCACATTGGACCTGACCAAATGTTACTGGCAAATACCTTTAACTGATAGCGCAAAATAAAAAACAGCCTTTTCAGTTCCGGAGGGGCTATACCAGTATAAGATGTTACCCTTTGGGTTGCATGGGGCTCCAGCAACCTTTCAATGGGCAATGGATAAGATTTTGAGGCCCCATAGAAAATATGCAGCTGCCTATTTGGATGATGTGGTAATTCACAGTACGGACTGGGGGTCCCACTTGGTTAAAGTACAAGCAGTACTGGACTCAATCAGAGAAGCAGGGTTATAACTGCTAACCCAAAGAAGTGCTGCCTCGCAATGGAGTAGGTTAAATACTTGGGGTTCACCATAGGTAGAGGTCTGATTAGGCCTCAATTGAATAAAATTGACGCTATTCAAAACTGGCCTCGTCCAGCGAATAAAAAACAGATAAGTGCTTTTTTGGGAATAACTGGGTACTATAGACGATTTATTCCTAAATTTGCGACCACAGCAGTGCCATTGTCAGACCTTACCAAAGGGAAGCAGTCAAATATGGTGAAATGGAACCCTGATGCAGAAAAAGTGTTCCAAGCATTAAAAGTAGCTTTGTGTTCACAATCTGTATTGATAACACAACATTTTTCAAAATAATTTGTTGTACAGACAGATGCCTCAGAGGTAGGTATAGGGGCCGTGTTGTCCCAAACCAGAGATGGGGATGAACACCCTATAATTTATTTGAGTAGGAAACTCAATGAGCATGAAAAAAGGTATGCTATTGTGGAAAAGGAGGCTTTGGCCATTAAATGGGCATTAGATACCTTGAGATATTACCTTTTGGGTAGACAGTTCAGACTAGTGACAGATCACACCCCTTTAAAATGGATGGATGTAAATAGAGGTAAGAATGCTCGTGTAACTAGATGGTTTCTAGCATTGCAAGATTTTAAGTTTACTGTTGAACATAGACCGGGTACACAATTGGCCAACGCAGATGCGTTGTCCCGCATCTTCTGTTTAGGGGCTACAAGTGTTCCGGCCCCTAGGTCAAAACAGGGGATGGGGATATGTGACAGGAACACTGGAATAGTGTTTGAGGGCAGGTATGTTTGTCCCAAGTTCTTGTCTTACATGTTTTAGGAAAAAGGAAAACTTCCAGGAAAATGTTTTGTTTTGTTAGAACCTTTTCAGTTTGTTGGAAAAGCTGGATAAGGGCCCTGAGAGAGAGAGAGGGCAAGTTCCAGACATTGGGCCCAGTTCGGGTCTTTGGCCTCACAGAGGGCTAATCAGGGCATTCAGCTGTGCAAGAGTGTTATAAGGTTGCTAGCCTGATCAGTGTGTGCAGACTACCTGGGGAGACTACAGAATCTCTGTGAGAGAGACATGCTTTCTGATACAAGTGAGCCATACGGTATGTACTGGAAAACTCTGTGTTTTGTTTAAAGACAGTCAGGAACGTCTTCTGTATAGTTAGTGCCGGACAGGCAAGGTCTATTCTTTTGATGTTTATTTTATTTTCTACTTAATAAAACTGGTTGCGGCCAGTTGCACCATAAAACTGGACTTGTATGATTTCCTGTAATTCCACCTCAGTGTCCCTGCCCGCACCCTTCCCGTGCCTTCTGGTGCCTCCTCCTCCTCCCCCCTGCAGCCGGAAGGACCTCCGGCTGCATTGCTAGGGGAAGGAGGAGATTACCTTCCGGGTCCAGGGCAGCCTGGAGGAAGGTAAGCTAGGGGGAAGGGGGGTCGGCATCTGCAGCGGGGCCGGTGGAGGCGGTGGGTTGCAGAGGTCGGCGATAAGAAGCCCATAGGCTTCTATAGGGTATCGCCATCCAAAGATGGCGATACCCTGGATGGCGAAAATGCAGCGGTAGGATCTTAGTAAATTTGAAAATGCGGTAAAACCCCCGTTTTCGGGGGTTTTACCGCATTTTTGCTTTAGTACATCCCGCCCTGTGTATTAAGACACACCATCAGACTCTGCACCTGCCCTATGGAGTCACAGAGTGTCTATCTGAACATGGCTGCGTACAAAGAAATGTAGAAATGTCGTACAACAAATTGCTCAGCCTAATCTAACACAGTTGTTTTGTCATTTCCACTTGTTTTATTTGTTCTAAAAAAATGCTTGGTGCGGCCAAGTCACCAAGGATCTGGAGCGCCGAAAGGTTCTGATTGGTGTGACTGAAGCCACAATGTATGAGGACACATCTATGTCAGCTATTTCTTTTTATTTTCAGTGAATGAATGTGGGAAAAGTCACTCATCATGTTCTCATTTTTTGTGCAAACATATTGCATTAGATATCCATCAATTTCAGACATTCACTTTTTTGTATGTTTAATTTTCTTATACTTCTCTTCCTGCCTTTGACATGAAATTACATTTTTGAATGAGTTATTTGTCCCTTGTGACCCACAGGAGCAGTAAAGCTGATTGCGAAATATTTTTATTTAAATCCTGTTAGAAAAAACCATCCCCTTCCAATCGCTTAGTTGAGCAGCAGTTGGAGAAAAACATAGATTCTCCTTCATGGGGGGAGGGGGGGGGAGGGGAGAGGAGGGATGTAATATTGTGTGAGAATCAGGAAGCGATGATTTTGTGAGAGTTTTCCTGTTTTTTTTTAAAGTGCCAATACTTTACACGACAAAATCAACCTGGATTTGCCATGTAAATGCTTGCTACTTTAAAAAAACAGGAGAACTCTCATAAATCTCTCACTTCCTGATTTTCACACCCTATTAAATTCCCCCTATGATTATTTTATACCTCCCAACTGTCCAGATTTTCGCAGGACAGTCACGTTTTTTGGGCACTTTCCTGCTGTCCCATACATGGGCCGGGGTGGGAGTGGGGGCAATTGGGAGGCCTCCTGTCACTCTGCTTTGCATAGCAGAGCAGCAGTGAATAAACACTGTTTACAGGAGACAGAGGGGCTGGGGGCATGCCAGCAGCTCACAGAGCGCTGGGCATGCCCCCTAAGCAGAGTCGGCCCTAACCAATATGATGCCCTAGGCAAGATTTTGGCTGATGCCCCCTATCAACACTGCTAGTTCCGCCTCTGACCCTGCACCCCTTTCCCAGCACCTTCACCCCTCACCCATAGCAGTGCTTATTTTGGTGCTCCTGCCCTCTATATTTTAAATAGGTACAGTGTGCACATTCGGCGCACAGCCCAAAAAGGGGTGTGTTTTTGCTGGCAAGGGGCATGGCCACACAATATTACCCCCAATTCAAATTACACCACACAGTAGTGCAACTTTATTCACATTTTATCATGCGTTAGTGTCCCTAATTCACGTTACATCACACCATATTGCTCTTTATTTACTGTATATTAGACAATACAGTAGTGCCCTTTCTATACATTATGCCACACAGTAGAGCACCGTATACACATAATGCCACACATTAGTAATGCATTTATACACATAATACCACATAGTAATGACCCTTACACATATGACACACATTATTGTCCTTATAAACATAAGTGTCTGAATATTGTTCTTCCTATCCTGGATGCCAGTATCATGCCCCTAGACCCCATTTCAGGAGTCCACTAGTTCGCCTGCCTATTATAGAGGTCCCGTTTGACAGACTAGCCATGGATCTCGTGGGGCCCTTGCTAAAGTCTGCTCGGGGGCCATCAGTATATCCTGGTAATAATGGACTATGCCACTCGATATCCTGAGGCTGTCCCTTTACGCACAATCACAACCAAGGCGATAGCTAGGGAGCTGGTGCAGGTTTTTAGTAGAGTGGGAATACCAAAAGAAATTTTGACTGACCAAGGTACCCCATTTATGTCAAGGATCATGAAAGAATTGTGCAAATTATTTAAGGTCACTCACCTCAGGACGTCCATCTACCATCCCCAAACTGATGGGTTGGTGAAAAGGTTTAATAAAACATTAAAAAGTATGTTAAAAAAGGTTGTTGATAGAGATGGGAAAAACTGGGATTGTTTGTTGCCCTACTTGTTAATGGCCATCACAGAAGTTCCTCAGTCCTCTACGGGGTTTTCTCCATTTGATTTGTTGTATGGTAGACACCCCAGAGGGCTGTTGGACATTGCCAAAGAGACATGGGAAGGACAGCCCACTCCTTATATAAGCGTTATTGAACATGTAACACAAATGCAGGATAGGATTGCAGCCATGGTACCTATTGTCTGAGAGCACATGGAACAGGCCCAAAGTGCTCAACAGAGGGTATATAACCAGAGTGCCAAGATACGGGAATTTGCTCCTGGAGATAGAGTTTTTGTTTTAGTACCGACGGTGGAAAGCAAGTTCCTAGCTAAATGGCAGGGTCCATTTGAGATCAGGGAAAAAGTGAATGAGGTTAATTACAAAGTATACCAACCGGGAATGAGAAAACCTCAACAAATCTACCATGTTAACTTGATCAAACCCTGGAAAGATAGGTTGTCTCTGTCAGCGGAGCCTTGCCCTTCTGTGTCTTCACCCCGGTTGCTTCCCACAGTAAAGGTGTCAGAGACATTATCAGCTGATCAGAACAATCAGGTTAAAGAATTTCTCATCCAAAATAGGGAGATATTTTCAGAGCTGCCTGGCCGAACGGCCATAATAAAACATGACATTGTCACAGATCCAGGGGTCAGGGTCAATTTAAAGCCATATAGGATTCCTGAAGCTCAGCGAGAAGCTGTTTCTAAAGAAGTTAAAAACATGTTAGAACTTGGAGTCATAGAGGAATCTAACAGTGAGTGGTCCAGTCCCATAGTTCTCATCCTGAAGCCAGACGGTAGCATACACTTCTGTAATGACTTTCATAAGTTAAATGAGGTGTCCAAATTTGACGCATACCCCTTGCCCCATGTGGATGAGCTTATAGAAAGGCTGGGAACAGCCAGGTTTCTCACCACATTGGACCTGACCAAATGTTACTGGCAAATACCTTTAACTGATAGCGCAAAATAAAAAACAGCCTTTTCAGTTCCGGAGGGGCTATACCAGTATAAGATGTTACCCTTTGGGTTGCATGGGGCTCCAGCAACCTTTCAATGGGCAATGGATAAGATTTTGAGGCCCCATAGAAAATATGCAGCTGCCTATTTGGATGATGTGGTAATTCACAGTACGGACTGGGGGTCCCACTTGGTTAAAGTACAAGCAGTACTGGACTCAATCAGAGAAGCAGGGTTATAACTGCTAACCCAAAGAAGTGCTTTGGAAGGCACGGGAAGGGTGCGGGCAGGGACACTGAGGTGGAATTACAGGAAATCATACAAGTCCAGTTTTATGGTGCAACTGGCCGCAACCAGTTTTATTAAGTAGAAAATACTGTCCAGATTTTCGCAGGACAGTCACGTTTTTTGGGCACTTTCCTGCTGTCCCATACATGGGCCGGGGTGGGAGTGGGGGCAATTGGGAGGCCTCCTGTCACTCTGCTTTGCATAGCAGAGCAGCAGTGAATAAACACTGTTTACAGGAGACAGAGGGGCTGGGGGCATGCCAGCAGCTCACAGAGCGCTGGGCATGCCCCCTAAGCAGAGTCGGCCCTAACCAATATGATGCCCTAGGCAAGATTTTGGCTGATGCCCCCTATCAACACTGCTAGTTCCGCCTCTGACCCTGCACCCCTTTCCCAGCACCTTCACCCCTCACCCATAGCAGTGCTTATTTTGGTGCTCCTGCCCTCTATATTTTAAATAGGTACAGTGTGCACATTCGGCGCACAGCCCAAAAAGGGGTGTGTTTTTGCTGGCAAGGGGCATGGCCACACAATATTACCCCCAATTCAAATTACACCACACAGTAGTGCAACTTTATTCACATTTTATCATGCGTTAGTGTCCCTAATTCACGTTACATCACACCATATTGCTCTTTATTTACTGTATATTAGACAATACAGTAGTGCCCTTTCTATACATTATGCCACACAGTAGAGCACCGTATACACATAATGCCACACATTAGTAATGCATTTATACACATAATACCACATAGTAATGACCCTTACACATATGACACACATTATTGTCCTTATAAACATAATGTGCCTTACACATTATTCCAACCTTTATTAATGCCCTTATACACATAATGTCCCTTACACATATGCCACACATTATTAATGCCCTTATACACATAATAACACACACAGTGCCCCTTACATATTTGCTGCATATTATTAATGCATTTTTACACATGAGACACATAATGCCCCTTACACATATGCCAAACACTACTGCACAACTAACCCACTCACACACAGCACTCATATGGCCGCTAACACTGTGACCTCTGCCTCTGCTTGAATACAGATGTGTCATCAAAAATCTTGCTTCAATGCTAACATCAGGAGCCTTTTTTCATGAAAATACATTGTATTTACATTGCTATGTTGCTAGGATGCACAAGCAGCTTCTGCTGATTAAAGTGATATGCAGCATGCCAATATACTGTGTGAGACTGTGGCTGTATCTGCATGTGAAATGCTACACACAGAATATAGGCATGCCGCATATCATTTTAATCAGCAGAAGCTGCTGATGTCCCTAGGCATATCAAATGCCCTAGTCAATTGTCTAGTTTGCCTATGCCTAGGACCGGCTCTGCCCCTAAGTGATGAAATCAGGATGGGGCATGGGCGATTTATGTAAAGGATCAATGCAGAGTTGGTAGGAAAATGGACATACATTGAACAAAGAGTGCATAGAATATCGCATCTATGTAGACCTCCAGATACGTAGTACTGAGCTTTGCCAGCATTCAGTATGGGTACCTACAAGTCATCAACATAACTGTAAAAGATAGGCCTCCTACTGAAACAGGCACAGATAAGTCTGCAGTAGTTACTGGTCTACAATGGCCGCTTTCCCTGTGTGATAACACCCAATCAGACAGCCATTCCCTCTGCTTGTCAGTGTAATATGTTCAGAATGCTTTAAACTCTGCATTCTTGCATTCACGTGCAATCTTTTTCTAAATATGAACAGAGCATTTATGCAATCAACACAGCACAAACTGGCGTACATTTACCTCTGCATCAGCAATCCATTTACTGTAGTTAACTCAAATGGGATACAGAAAAGTACAAGGTGCAAAAAATGATGTTGGCTAGTCTGGAATACTGAATTCAGCAGAAGATGTATCCTCAGAACACTCATGGAAGGAATGCTGCTTGTTGCTTTGTTGGATTTATAAAATGTTATATGCATAAAAAATAAATATGTGCCATGTGCTATGAGCTTCTTTTTCTATGAGAAGTGAGCGTATCCATGTGCACAACTTCAAATGAACCATGACAAACATCATACGTGGCTTTTTCATTCATGCACCGATACACTACCAATCATTACAGCTGTGACTATGTAACCACATGGTATTGCGATACAGATTATCTGAAACCAGATTGTATAATCTCCTATATAATAGCCCAGATCTGTGACTCTGTGCCTGTGTGTATAACGCTGGGTGTGGCTAGGAGCTCTCATTGGGTTAGCAGCAGGTCTATCACTCCCAGACCACAGCTGAGTGGGAGAGAAACAACCTCCCACACAGGTTACATCCAATGGGAGGCTCTGTCCTTTGGCTGCTGTGTGTTCCCAGAGCAGGATTAACAATGGAGCTGATGGAGCTGCAGCTCCAGGTCCACACCCCAAAATAGTCCCACTGCATCTGCAGCAACATACCCACCAACAATTTACACATAAAAAGTGGTACAAATTTGAAAAGGGGGCATGGCCACAGGTAAAGTGGCATGGTTTTCCTGGTTGATTACTTATGTACTCTGTAATTGGGCGCTGTGGAACCCTTGTGGCGCCATATAAATAAAGGATAATAATAATAATAATAATAATAATAATAATAATAATAATGGTCACACCCCTTTTCCTATACTTTCAATGGAAGTTTGGAGAGCCAAAAACTGGTACAGACCATTAAAAAAAGGTACTGTACCTGCAAAAAAGGGGTACTGTTGGAGGGTATGCCACTGCATCTGCAGCAAGTCTCTGAGCTGTAGATAGGGAAAAAAATCCTTTTACTGCAGCATCCTATGTCCTGCTGCCAGTCCGCCTGCCCCCTCCGCTATCAACAATCCCCACTCCCGAGCCGCGGCGCAGGTGTAACAAAAGCTGCTGCAGCCACCGGCATAGATGTGGATGAAAGCGGCGCAGGAGAAGGCTTTCATAGCCCTCCATGTGCCGCATACTATCTGAGCCCCGGAGCTTCCTCTGGCATGATGTCACAGAAGTGCCTCGCCACCGCAGCCATTCCCAGAGGCCATGACTCTGCAACACAGCACCTGGCCTGCCAGCCTCAAAGCCCCGAAATGGCTAATGTAACAGATAGAGTGGGTGATATCGCAGAGGGTAATGTCTGGACGCTGAATCAATGTAAAAGGTGACAGTGCTGTGCAGTGCAGTGGGTGTGCAGTGTCATGCACAGCACTCTCACCTTTTACATTGATTCAGTGAGTCAGTCAGTTCTGCCAGCCAGTCACTATTGTTAGCGCCGGTGTCCCAACGCGCTGCATTACAGGGAAGTAGACGCACTAAATAAACTGCAGCTCATAGCAGCCCTTAGCACCGAAGAATTCTGGCGCTAAGTCCTGCTGGGAGCTGTAGTTTATTGAGTGCATCTTCTTCCCTGTAATGCAGCATGTTGGGACACCGGCGCTAACAATAGTGACTGGCTGCTTGGCTGCTGTGCGAGTCTCCGGGAGAGTCACTGCCAAAGGGAGGACAGCAGCTTAGCTGCTTCCAGGAGGAGAAGCATTACCTGCCCCTCTCCCACTCTCATTACCTCTGGACCCCATTTACGGCACCAATGCACCCTCCCCCACCCATGGCATGACCGCACCAGCCCCACCACCTTAACCACCCTGCCCCCACCCGCGGCACCCCCGAACCCCATCTGCGTCTCCCCCGCACCCGCCACTCCCACAATCACAGCATCTACTAGGTGATTCATCAGGTCCTGCGTGACCCCTTAACCATTGCACGCCCTTTGTATGTGCAATATTTAACCACTCACACAATTATGATTGGGGGTAATACTCCATATAATAAAAATATTGCACGCCACAAGGGTGTGCAAGGGATAAGGGTGCGTAGCCCCTTACGACGATGTGAAGAGCGCCCGTAGGGCTCGATGAATCACCTAGTCTATTATTAATTACATAAAAATTGCTTTTAAATGTTGACATTTTGAACACAATTTGTGTCTTCTGGCTCTGTGTGTTATATTAAAAGGAAAATGTCTAAGGGGAGATGTATCAAAAATTCGAGATATATATCAGCTCCTGTCACTTTTCAAATGCAGTATGTAAAATTGCAGTCAGCAGCTGATTGGCTAGTACTTCATCTTTATCCACTTTAACTCTCTCCAAGGCATAATCAGGGCCATAAACAGGATGGCAGATTACTGATACTTTGATAGGGGCATGGCCTATTGTAGGGAGGCATGGCCATGCCACCTTAGAAAAAAAAACAAGAAAATTAGCTTTTGTGGCATTGAAAAGTGTCACTGTAGACTCCACAAGTGTGCGCCATTGTGCCCCTCAGCCAGGAGAAAATGAAGGGGGACGCGATTGCTGCTCCTGCACAGCCAGAGGAGACTGAAGCTACTGCCTCCCTACACCCACCGCATCCCAGTACATGGCAGCATGTGCTTGGCTGACATGAATTAGTGTGTAAGGTGGTGGGGATGCGGGGTGAGTGACAGACCCAGGTCCCCGCAGGGCCCCATCATCAGGCCAGGATATTTAGTACCCCGTCGGTGCCACTGGGCTTGATACATAAGCCCGATTGAGATAAGAACAGGACTATATTTTTTCATATGTCAGTGTCTATACACAGTTAATTTTGGTATAAGGAGTAGTAGAAGTGGAACCCATTCTTGTCTGAATATTCTCCAACCTTACCTACAGAATATTATTGATTTTTCTATATAACTGATAATCTTCAGTTACTTGACACAGATGTATTGTTCTGGACCAGAGCAATAAGATAATTGGTACCCCCCTCCCCATATGCAAAACAGGGACAGTGTGTGCCGTCAGCACATGCCAAAAATATAGGGGCATGGCTTCATGGGTAAGGGGTGTGGCCACAGAAAAGTGCCAAATCACATTACACCACACAGTAGTATTCGTTATTCACATTATAACACACAGCAGTAGTACCCCTTATACAAACTATGCCAGTTAGAGCCCCTTATAAATGTTATGCCTGATAGTGCCCCTTATACACATTATTCCAGGTAGAACCCCTCATATACATAATGTCAGGCAGAGCCCCTTAAACACATTATACCAGGTAGAGCTCCTTATACACATTATGCCAGGTAGAATGCTTTAAACACATTACAACAGGTAGAGTCCCTTATATACATTATACCATCTAGAGCCCCTTAAACACATTACACCTGATAGATCCCCCTCTACACATTATGCCAGATAGAGCCCTTAAAACACATTATGCCAGGTATAACCCCTTATACACATTATACCTGGTAAAGCCCCTTATACAAACTGTGCCAGGCAGAGCCCCTTAAACACATTATGCCAGGTGGAGCCTCTTTACACATCACACCAGGTAGATGAGAGAGTTAGTGTGTGTCTCACTTACTGGAGAGGGGGTGTGGACCAGCAGTGTGGGGCCTGGACAGAACCAGGAAAAAGGGGACTGGGACAGAACAGAAGTGACAGGAGAGAGCGGTGACAAGGCCAGGACAGAGGTGATAGTGCCAGGACAGAGGTGACAGGGTCAGTACCATGACAAAAAACGACTGGGCCAGAACAGAAAGGACAGGAGGGATGACAGGGCCAGGACAGAGGTGACAGAGATAGAACCAGGACAAAGGGAACTGGGGCAGAACAGAAGGGGCAGGGGACATAGGTGACATAGGGCTGGGACAGAACAGAACGATCAGGATAGATGGTCCACAGGACTAGGACATAGGTGACAGGGAAAGGACAGTGGTGACAAGGACCATGACAAAACAGAGGGGACAAAAAGAGAGGTGTTAGGGACAGGAAAGAGGTGTCAGCAGGGTTGGACTGGCCCACAGGGGTCCTGGGGATCATGATCCAGACTGTGCATTTGAATTATACAGTATATATATACTTATACTGCACAGGTCTATGGTGTATTTCTACAGTGTATTGCTGCTATTTATCTGGTACATTATCATGCATGCACTAGCAGTATTTACTGTATATATTTGTCAAGTGGCCCAGACATGCACTCTCTAATAGTTAGGCAAACCAAAGTGGAGGCTGGCCACAACCCCTCTGGAGACTTGCCACACCTCTAAACATGGGCCCCTACCACTGCATTCCCACAGTGGGCCGTTCATGCCCCAGTCCGAGTCTGGGTGTCAGTGACAGTACACTGGAAACTTGACCAAAATAAATTTGACTTAACAGAGCCACTGCTGCTGAATGCTGCTGTTACATTCCAACCTGGGGGGACCTGACTCTGATGCTGTCCCACTCCAACCTGGGGAGAGCTGACTCTGCTGTTGGGGACTAGGCTGTCTGTCCTGGGCTCTCTCTCTCAATCTGGAGTCCTGCTTCCCCTCACCCACCCAGCGCCAGGGCACTGTGGGATGGGAGTAGGCTGGGAAAGATGTCTCTCCCAGGAGACACTGCAGTCAGAGTGTGGAGCTGGGAAGGGAGAGGGGCTGAGCATGCAGACGGGCTGCGGCAGTGCTACCCGGCTAATTACAGGGTATGTAAGGGTGCGAGAAGGAGCTGGGTGCTGCAGCTAGCAAAACTGGGGCTGCCAGGCTGGGACATGAAAAAGTAGTGAAAAATTGTGTGGCGCAGTCCTGTGGGTGCTGATGGTGGTTATCTGCCCCCAGCGCATATGTGCTGCATATGGAATGTGTGCCAGGCACCGCCAGCACAGCCCTATTTACGTCCCTGTTCTGAACACTCAGGTTAATGTAGTTGGCATATTCAGAATTGATTGACTTCTAAATGCTTTGAAGTTAAGAAGCCATTTACTTATATAATTGTTGTATTTTATATTTAGATTCGGTATTAGATAATTTTATCTTGATGTTTGGGTTGGCTGATGATGTTTATTTATTCGTTCATTTCTATTTTATGATCAGCGGTGGCAGATCATCCCTTTCTATTTGTAAATATTACACATTCAACACTTTCTTCAACACTTCTTAAAGTCTGGTCAGTGTGCTTTAATGCTGATAGTTCAAAAAACTAAATCCCCATACACTCTGGGCGATATTCCCCTAATGAGCGCCTAGCGCTATATCACTGAATGCTATATCGTGGACCGGCCAGTGGGCTTTGCACAAACTGGCCAGTGTGATTAGATGGTTAGTTGGACGCGCAGACGCAGTGAGACGCAGTGAGGACCTGCAATCGGAAGTGACAGCTGCTGGTTGCCAGGCGCCAGGGAGCACGAGCAGGAAGCGCTCATGTAGGTCGGAGGTGGATTGGTGCTGTGAGCCGGTCGGAACCTAGGTGGTGCTGATCCCAGGAGCCGGGAGCCAGGGAGCGCACCAAGCAACGGAGAAAGCCGGGGGTTCATCGGGGGGAGCAGAAACAGCGGATCCACCAGTGGGGGAGGCATCAGGGCAAAGTGCCAGGAAAGAAAGCAGTGGTGGTATGACTGAGGCTGGAGCAGGGCTGCTTGAAAGAGCCAACCAGGGGAAGCTGGTACCAGTAAGTAGGTGCTGCTGCAGGTGGACGTGACTCCCCCCGGACTCGCAAGTATCATATTTAATATTGTATTGACTGTTTGTTTGTTTTTTGTTTTACTGTTTTTCCATTGATACACTCTTATACATTATACATTGCAATACCAATTACTTTATTGTGTTGAAAATTGTCTCTTTCCACAGCTAGGCTATAGTATCGTATTGTGTAGCATAGTCTGTTTGTATTGTATTACATAGTCGGTATTGTTTGTATTGTATTGTTTTTATAAAGGTACAGGGAGTTAGAGTTTTTAGACAAAATGGGGGTGTCCGTGGTTGGAAATCTCACTCAGTGCATGTCGTGCATGATGTATGCACATCTGGAGCAACCGGCCCAGTGTGAATACATCTGCACAAGGTGTATGCGAACGAATGCCCTGGAAGCCTAGGTAACTGATCTAGAGCAAACCTTTACGCAAATGAGGAGTATTCACAATCCCGAACTGAGCTTAGATAGAACTGTGGAGGCGTTGCAGGGGGGTACACCGGTAGACAAGGATGAGGACAATCAGGTAGCAAGCTGGGTCATGGTTCGAAGGAAGAAGAAGAGGGGGAGACAGGACATCTCCGATCTGCCAAACCCCAGTAAATTTGCCCGACTGGACGAAGATTCTGGGGATAGCAGTGAGGAAATAACGGCACTGGAGGATACCATTCCCTCTAGCAACCAGAAGAGTGGTCCCACCAGGACAAAGGGAACAAAAGAAAGTGAGGTACCTAGTCAATTGTGGTGGGGGATTCTATTATCAGGAAGATAGACAGGGCAATCTGCTACCGGGACCATGATCGCCATACAGTCTGTTGTCTCCCAGATACTCGGGTACGGCACATTGTGGATTGGGTAGAAAGATTGTTGGGAGGGGCCGGGAATCACCCAGCGGGCTTGGTGCATGTTGGCACCAAAGACAAAGTTAGTGGTAGGTGGGATGTCCTTAAGAAAGATTATAGGGACCTAGGCCAAAAATTAAAGGCAAGGACATCTAAGGTAATATTCTCTGAAATATTACCTGTGCTACACACTAGTCCAAGGAGGCAGGGAGAGATTAGGGAGGTAAATATGTGGCTCAGGGACTAGTGTAGTAAAGAGGGTTTGTGTTCTTAGAATACTGGGTGGACGTCTCAGTCAGGCATCATCTTTTTTGTCGCGATGGATTGCACCTGAATGAGGAGGGGGCATAGGTGCTGAGGGGAAGGATGGTTAGAAGGATGGAGGAGATTTTAAACTAGGTGCCTGGTGTGTGGGATTAGCAAGAACTAGTGAGAACTAGAGAGCGAAGAATAGTGAGATGGATAAAGTATAATGGGGGTGGAGAGGGGGGAAGTTGAAAAATAGTCAGCAATGGTAATTTAAGGGAAACCCAGGTCCCTAATGAAACGTTATCTACAACAAAACTAGCAAATCAGGGAATTACTAAACTTAAGTGTATGATTGCAAATGCAAGAAGCCTAACAAGTAAAATGGGGGAATTAGAGACAATTGCACTTAAGGACCAATATGACATAATAGGCATTACAGAGACATGGTTGGACGATTCTCACGACTGGGCGGCAAACATTGAGGGGTACACCCTCTTCAGGAGAGATAGGACTAATAAAAAGGGAGGGGGTGTTTGTCTTTATGTTAAACCATTCTAAAAACTATATTTAAAGGAGGTCATTTACGAAGGGACTTGAGATAAAATAGAGTCATTATGGGCTGAGATTTCGAGTGGGGGTAAAGATACAAAAAAACTTTTAATAGGGACATACTATAAACCGCCAGAAATTAGTGTGTCTGACGAATTACAACTCTTGCAGCAAATCGAAAAAGCTGCAGGAATGGGGGACGTCATTATTGTTGGGGACTTTAATTACCCATACATAAACTGGAACACTGAAACAGTAAATACAGCTAGGGATAACAGGTTCTTAAACATGCTAATAGATCATTACTTGTCCCAGGTAATCGAGGAACCAACTAGGAAAAGGACAATACTGGACCTAGTACTAACTAATAATGGGGAAATAATAACAAATACTAAAGTAGGGGAGATCCTAGGAAATAGCAATCACAATATGATCACATTTGATATCAGCTTCCTAAAACAACAATATAAAGGTTTAACTAAGACTTTTAACTTTAGGAAAGCTAATTTCATATTGTTGAAACAAGCAATGAAGGACATTAATTGGGAAATTGTATTTCATGCTGAAATGTGGGACTTTTTACAACTGCGTTCAATAAGTACACTCACTTGTATATTTCCAAAGTCAACAAAAACAGGAGTAGGAAATTCAAACATATGTGGCTTAATAAGGGGGTCAAGGAACAAATGGATAAAAAAAGGCATGCTTTCAAAGCTGACGAAACGGTGGAATCATTCCAGTTCCACAAGGAATGTAACAAAAAATGCAAAAAAGCAATCAGAGCAGATAAAATAGAAAACGAAAAACATATCACAAAGGAGAGTAAAACAAACCCCAAAAAGTTCTTTAAGTATATAAACAGTAAAAGTTTAAAAATAGAGAATATTGGGCCTTTAAATGGCAAGTTGGGAGTCTTGATTAATGATGATAGGGAAAAAGCAGATTTATTTAATAAATTCTTTTCATCAGTATTCACGAAAGAGGACAGGTTGACGAGAGTAGAGCATAACATAAACTATAATAACGACCTGTTGCTTGGTACTTGGTTAAACAAGGGAGTAGTCCTGGAGAGACTAAGTAAAATGAAGATAAATAAATCTCCTGGGCCACAGGGCTGTCTTAACAGCAATGTAGGCCCCTGGGCATAGCAATGCACTGGGCCCCCTACCCATCCTCCAGTGGTAGGGGTGGGGGGTGCTATCAGTGGCAACTTTGAAGTCCCGCGGGCGGTAGGGGGTGTTCTATCTTCCGCTAAGCATGTAGGACCTGGAGCAGTCATTTCTGCTAATAACTCATTTACTGCACAAATTGGGCTAAACTGTAGAAGGGGGCATTGGGCTGAATGAAGAAGCCCTGGTACATGACTTTTAGGGTGGTAGGGGGTGTTTAATACGTAGGGGAGGGGTGGATAGTGGAGTGGGCTTAATATTTATAATTTTCCGGTGGGAGGGCAGCTTGCTTGACTGCAGATATCTCAAGTTCCTGAAAATATATTTCTTAGCTTTGAATGGGATAGATAACTAGAGAGTCCCACCTTTTAGGAGGTTCTGGGGACTTAGGGCTCAGAATTCAGGTGCCAGATCAATTTACCAATGAAAACCTAAAACTGCATATTAGGCGTGTGGAGCTGAAGCAGGGACCAGCTGCTTGAAGGCTGATATTTCTGGTTCTGGGCATAGTAGAGACAAGATGCCAGTGTCCACCAAAAGGAGAGAGTCACAGCTTTTGGATTATACCCTCAGAAAAACTCTAAGTTAGACAGAACCCAAGATATCTGGCTGGGAAGAGCAATTAACAGGCTTGGATGGGGTCCACTACTTTGAGGTCGGATATCTCCGGTTCCCCATGGCCGATTTTAAAAAATCTGGTACCGCTAGAAATAGGGGACCCTCAGCTATCAGTCTAGGGCCCTTATCCTCCTGGGGCCCTTGGGCAAGAGCCCATTGAGCCTATACGGAAAGACGGCCCTGCTGGGCCAGATGGTCCCCACCCCAAGGATCTTATGGAACTTAATGTAGAGATATCGAGACCTCTATACTTGATTTTCAGCCAGTCAATTAGATCAGGAATGATACCAAAGGATTGGTGTATAGCAGAGGTAGTCCCAATATTTAAAAAGGGTATTAAAACGCACCCCAGGAAAGGTAGACCGGTCAGTTTGACATCTAAAGTGGGGAAAATACTAGAAGGTATATTAAGGGATAGCATACTAGAGTACTTGGATTCCTCCAAGGTTATTACTAGGAATCAGCATGGCTTTGTGAAGGATAAGTCATGTCAAACTAACTTAATAAGTTTCTATGGGAAAGTGAGCGATAATATTGATCAGGGTCAAGCAGTGGATGTGATCTTTTTGGACTTCGCTAAGGCCTTTGACAAAGATCCACATAGGAGACTAATTCTCAAACTAAGAGAGCTTGGGGTAGGAAACACTATTTGTACTTGGGTGAGTAATTGGCTGTTCAATAGGGAACAGCAAGTGGGGATTAATGGGATGTAATCTTAATGGGCTTCAGTACTCAGTGTAATACTGCAGGGCTCAGTACTTGGGCCATTGCTGTTTAACATATTCATTAGTGACCTAGGAGAGGGACTGGAAAGCAGTGTCAGTTTTCGCAAATAATACTAAACTTTGTAGAGTAATTAATTCAGACAAGGATCTTGAGTCTCTAGAGAGTGACTTATCTAGACTTGAGGTCTGGGCAGATAAATGGAGAATGGGGTTCAATATAGACAAATGTAAAGTTATGCACTTTGGGACTAAGAACAATCAGGCAGCCTATAAACTAAATGGGAAAATGTAGGGATAACAGTAGTTGAAAAAGATTTGGAAGTGCTCATAAATAAACTTGGTAGCAGTACGCAATGTCAAAATGCAGCAACAACAGCTAATAAGGTGTTAGCATGCATAAAACGGGGTATGGATTCAAGGGATGAGAGTGTAATCCTGCCACTGTATAAAACATTGGTGCAGCCACACCTGGAATATTGTGTACAGTTCTGGGTACCTCACTCTTAAAAAGATATCTTGGAACTTGAAAGGGTTCAGAGGCGAGCCACCAAACTGGTTAAGGGGTTAGAGGCACTGGATTATGAGGAAAGACTTAAAAGGTTAGATATGTACACACTGGAAAAGAGGCGACTGAGAGGGGACATTATTAATATTTATAAATAAATACATTAAGGGACAATACAAGGATCTATCAAACGATCTGTTTATCAAAAAAACACTACATAGGACACGTGGACACCCCCTGAGGTTAGAAGAAATAAATTCCATACTCAACGGAGAAAAGGATTCTTCACACTAAGAACAGTAAGGATTTGGAATTCTCTGCCAGAGAAGGTAGTAAAGGTGGACTCAATCAATAAGTTTAAAAATGGATTAGATAAATTCCTAGCGGAAAAAAATATCCATAGATACAGCATTTAATTAATATAAAAATGATAATACAGGTTGAACTCGATGTACATTTGTCTTTTTTCAACCTAAACAACTATGTAACTATAGCGCATACACACTGAACAATATTAATGAACGATATCGTTTAGTGAAGTCATCCCCGCATTCACTGAACATGCAGCTCAACGATTTAGTCAAAGTTGAGCTGCATGTTCGATAGACCACAGATGAACTTGAACAACCCGTGGGGGCGAGCATCGTTCATCGTTCTAGCATAGACACTGGACGATATGAACGATAGATCTTACAGAAAAGATCATTATCATTCATATCGTCCAGTGTTATCGCCCAGTGTGTACGGACCATTAGTAATCAAATTAACCTGCACACAAATGTTTCATTTGTCTTGTGTTTCCAGCATTACTTTCAACTTTCCCAAGCATTATTACTCTATTCTATAATATGGAATTATTTGGCGGTCCTGGTAAAGTACATAGCACTCTAGCTTCAGGGAAGCTCTGTAATCACCTTTTAAATGCTCTGTTTACAGTGAGGTCAAAGTACAAGCCTTTTTTTTTTTGCTTTTCAAATGCGTTGTTTTCCAAGGTTCATGTGTACATACCCAAAAGGATAAAATAAATAAAACACTATTTACATCAGTCTATATTTAAATTAAATGTGTCATCACACAGGTTGGTTTATTGTAAAAACCCTGATCTTTACTGTGATGTTCCATTTCCTTGCTATTTGTCAGATCGTTATACTGCACTTAGTAATGTTATAGTGCTTTCAGTGACACAGCTGGGAGGAAAGTGGATAAACACTGCTAGCTTCTCAGAATGTGGACATTATCCATCACATGAATCAGGTCACTGAGATTTTATCAGCAACAAGGGACAGTATCAACTAGTTCTAGCAACTTGTATTTACAATGCTTCTAACAATGAATGTGTGTACTGTAGCTCTGCTTTGTCTTAAACATCTATAAATGCAGAGTGTCAGAGAAGTCAATAGTATACTATATTGTACTAAGATTATTGGCACTTCAACATTGGAGTGTCTCTGCATACTGTAGATAAGATGGACTGATAGATATGCTTATATAATCCTGCAAACGGGTTGGAGCAGTAATGCCAAGCTGTCGGGAACCCAGAGGTCAGCATACCGACCCTGGGATCCTGGCCGTCAGAATGCCGGAAATGGGGCAAGCAGAAAAGAGCCCCTTACAGGCACGCTGCACTCGCCACGCAGCAGGCTCGGTAGTTCGCTGCACGCACCACAGGTTCTATTTCCACTCTAGAGGTGTCATGGACAGCCACAAGTGGGAATAGCCCCTGATAGCTGGCATTCCAGCTGTCGGCATTGCCAGCGGTTGGGATTCTGGCGTTGGTATCCTGAACCCGGGATCCCGACTGCCGCCAAATCAACGACATCCCCTATAAACTGTACCAGTTTCCAATATTATGGTATGTGTGATAATCATTTGGTTAGGGTGGAAAATGCTTCAATATAAGGTAATTATGGGTGGTGCCATGACTGGTCAGCCGATTCTCCATATACGTCAATCTGACATTTGCCGCCAGTGATTTATGACACAGTTATTGCCACCAGCAAGAGAATTCAGTGATATGACACTAGGTAGCCTTAATTCTACCTACATACACAATTATTAATATTTCATGAAACAGGTAACATGAGCCGCACAGGCGCACAGGTTCATTGATCATACAGAGAATGCATTAGATTAAAGGTGTATTTAATTAAAAAAATATTTCCTGAGCTCATAGTTAAAATATCAGTAAAGAGTGATATAAAGATTATATTGCAAAAATAGTTGCAGAAATAAAAATAGGAATAAAGTTTTCAGAGATTCAGAACTTAGTACAACGTTAGATTTCTGTTGTGGTAGGTTTCACCAAGACAAAAGGTTCTCAGCGCGTTTTCAACGCGTTCACAACATGTTCTCAACACATTCTCCGCAAATGGCTGTCCTCAAAATAAATGCACAGTGGATTCAGCTAAACAGACATGTTTAGTTGTCCTGTCTGACTCCTTGACACACACCTTTGTGGATCTTAACTCTAAAATTATTGATTGGGAGATTTGGGTCTTTGTTCCTTTACCGCAGGTTTTCCCTGTGAAAAGAGCAGGGATCCCTTAAGATCTTGTTTCATTCTATTTGCAGGTTAAGGTCTGTGACTTGTACATACTGGGCAGATTTATGGATTTAGGGGGTAATTCAGACTGCATCACTGCAGCGGCAGCGATCGCAGTCTAAATTACTTTGTGGAGTGCGCACATGCAGCGGGCGCACTGTCCGTGTGCACCCCGGGAGCCCAGTGAGATGCTATCAGCATCTCACTGGCTGCGATCGCCTCTGCCTGAATGACAGGCAGAGGCAGTCGTGGGGCAGGAGGGGGTGTGCCAATGGCATTAGAACGCCGATGACGGGACGCGGTAAGGACAGCATGACATCACACACAGCCGCTGCGACCCGGGTAGCTCCTTGCCAGAGCGCAGAAGCTGTATAGGCAGGGAGACACTTTCCAGGTACAAAAGCATTGCCGACCATGTGATGCTTTTGTACCTGTGCGGGAGGGGGGGGGGGGGGGGTAGGGCCTGACATGCGGGGCGGAGTAAATGATCGTAGATTTGCTAAATTTAGCACATCTACGATCAACTCTGAATTACCCCCTAGCTACACAGTACTTTCTGCTGGGCAGTGTAAACATACTGTACCAGAGGCGTCAATCACCTCCTGGACACCCAGTGCAGCAGCTAAAAAAATGGGGTGGGACTTTGTGGGAATGGGGCGGGGCTTCATTGGAGGAAACAACCATTTTTTCGCTTACTGAAGGTCCAAAAAGGGGGCAGGGCCTTGCAAAAATGGGGTATGGCTTTAATCGAGGGGCGGGGCTTTGCATCATGACACCCGTTATTTGTGACTTGGGGGTTTGGCAGGTGCGGGTTCATTCCAATGAAGTGCTGTGCATGCAGTGCTGACTCCTACACAGTGACAGGAGCTAAGTGCTGCACATAATGTAACAGTGCAGCACTCGGCTCCTGTCACTGAGCAGGAGCCGGCATTTTAGTGTCACCCCTCAACAAGTGACACCCAGGAGCAGGCTGCACCCCCTGCACACCCATTAAGACGCCACTGTACTGTACACTTCTTTTTTAATCCAAATGTCCCCTGGCTCATTTCAATTACCTGAAGTCAATTACAGAATGTAATTTTGGCATACAGTTTGCAAGTAAAATTTGCATGCAGAATACAGTCACATTGACAGGTTATATATACAGGTGGATACTTTCTTTAGAACTTCTTTGCAAACTACTTTATACAGTATCGTAATTACCTACTTATTATATATTACTAGTTATTTATATAGCGCACACATATTCCGCAGAGTTTTACAGAGAATATTTGCCCCAGTGGAGCTTACAATCTATATTCCCTATCACATGTACACACAGACATATTTACGCTAGGGTTAATTTTGTTGGGAGCCAATTAACCTGCCAGTATATATTTTTGGGATTGTGGGAGGAAACTGGAGTACCCGGAGGAAACCCACGCAAGTACGGGGAGAATATACAAACTCCGCACTGTCACAACTGAGGGCCTGAGCTGACGGGAGGAAGCCTCAGTTGTGGGGACTGAGGTGAAGCTAAACTTCGGAGGTTTAATCAGACCCCTGGACATATGAGTAGGATGTAGAAAGGTTGCCCGAAGGCGTGACCATGACAACCAGGATTAAAAGTCAATAAAAGTTTATTAACAAAACTCCATGTATTCACAGCAGTGGTAAATGAATGCAGATATACAGCAGATATGATAAAACAGTTCCTGGAGAACTATGGGTTTGGCAATGGCCACAGGGTACTGGTAGCAGTAGGTACAGTTCTTAATGTCCCAGAGATGGAATGTCCTTACCAGACCCGTCCGTAGTATTAAGTGTAGCCAAGGAACACACCAGCAGATGTATCACTGGAAGCCGGTAACACTGTAGTTGAGATAGCTGCTGTGAATGCTGGATGGAACCAGCCAGGTGTTAGAACATGGAGTGGATGCTGGATGGAACCAGCCAAGTAGTAGAATGAAGCTAGGGAGCGAGGATATAGGAACCCATGGTGTGCGGGTACCAATGGTTTGTGGGTACCGATGGTATGCAGGTAACCGCTGGAGACGCACCGGCTCTTTAAAGAAGCTGATCACTGCTGGAAGCTGACCGCTGGAAGCAGATGAAACTGTAGCTGGAAGCTGGAGCAAACACAGAAGACTGCAGAGTCAGGCTGCACCGCAAGGAGGTAAGCAGGTGCGGGTCTCTTAGTGGTAACTGGAAACAGGAGCTGGAAACCTGGAATGGAAACAACCACAGGAGAGAGAGACTGGAAACAAGGTTTGACAACCAAAGCACTGACGATTTCCTGGTGCAGGCTCAATCCCTTTATACCCTTAGGTATGCAGGGATTGGATGAGCAATTAGGCAGACTTCAGCGGATCTATGGATTGGAGGTCAGGATCATGTGAGTAGAACTAAGATGGCTGCGCCCATACCGGCCAGTGGAGGGAAACCTTGTTTGTAACACCACATGGAGATTCCTCTGTAATGGCGGCGGTGAACACAGAGAACGCCGACTTGCGTTTCAAACCTCCAGCATGGACGGCCGCGGCCGCAGTAGGTGAAGAGTGCCACATACCCTGTAATGCATTGAGAATATGGAGACAATGCCCGAGGCCCCGCCGGCAGGTGACGCCATGCCAGTTGCCCGGGCATTGGAAGGACAACATCCACGGATCAGCAGAGATGAGACATGACATATGAATGCTAGCAACATAGCTGGGAACCGGGCCTAGGACGCTGAGCCAGCCTTAGGAGACACCTGAAAGGTAAATAATGGCGTCCAGATACCCGGATCGTGACAGCACCCCCCCCCCCCCCTTTAGGAGTGGCCCTAGGACACTTCTTAGGCTTCTGAGGAAATCTGGAGTGGAAATTCCGGACCAAGGTAGGAGCATGGACATCAGAAGCATTGGTCCAAGAGCGTTCCTCAGGGCCATAGCCCTTCCAATCAATAAGATATTGTAACTGACCATAACGGAAACGTGAATCCAGAATCTTGGCAACTTCATACTCAACTCCCCGTTGAGTCTGGACTTTAGGAGCCGAAGGTAGTGCACAGTGGAATCGATTTAGGATCAGCGGTTTCAGAAGGGAAACATGGAATGTCCTAGGAATTTTCAAGAATGGGGGTAACTGGAGTTTGTAAGCAACAGGATTGATAACTTGTTTAATTTGAAAAGGACCGATGTAACGGGGCGCAAACTTCATGCTTGGAACTCTCAATCTCAAATTCTTTGTAGACAACCAAACACGATCACCCACTTTGAGGGCAGGAACTGCCCTACGCTTCTTATATGCAAACTTCTTGTATCTAAATGATGCTTTGAGCAGGGCCGCTCGAACATTTTTCCAATTGTTTGAAAACTGGCGTAAGGTGATATCAACTGCTGGTACAGAAGTCGCTGGAAGCGGCTGGAATTCTGGAACTTTAGGGTGGAATCCGTAGTTGATGAAGAATGGTGTAGAAGAAGATGAGGAATGATATTGGTTGTTATGGCTGAATTCGGCCCAGGGAAGAAGTTGAACCCAGTCATCTTGAGAGGAAGACACATAGATGCGGAGGAAGGCCCCAAGTCCTGATTCACCCTCTCAGTTTGACCATTGGTCTGAGGATGGTAAGCTGTAGAGAACTTTAATTTGACTTGGAGGGCTTGACACAAACTTTGCCAGAATTTGGCTACAAATTGTACTCCTCTATCAGAGATGATCTCCTCGGGAAGACCGTGTAGTCGGAAGATTTCCTGAATGAATACTTGAGCCAACTTGGAAGCTGACGGATGACCGGTGAGGGGAATGAAATGTACTATCTTGGTAAACCGGTCAACCACTACCCAGATGGTATTAAACTTGTTGCACATAGGCAGGTCTGTGACGAAGTCCATCGACAAATGGGTCCACGGTCAACGGGGAACAGATAATGGAACCAGTTGCCCCGCAGGCGACTGGCGGGAGACTTTGTGTTGGGCACACTTTGGGCAAGAAGCAATAAACTCCATGACGTCCTTCTTCAAAGTTGGCCACCAATAAGACCTAGAGATGAACTCAAGGGTTTTCTGAATGCCTGTATGTCCAGCAAAACGGGAAGCATGTGCCCAATGCATGAGCTTCTTCCTTAACACCGACTTCACAAAACTTTTCCCTGGTGGGGGTGTAGAGTCCATCCTTACCGTGGAGAATGCCAACGGATTGATAATAGGATGCTTGTCAGAAGACTCCGACTCATTTTCTTGCTCCCAAGAGCGGGAAAGCGCATTGGCCTTGCGATTCTGAGAGCCCGGACAGAACTGGAGTTTAAAGTCAAACCTAGAAAAGAAAAGTGCCCATATGGCCTGACGAGGATTAAGACATTGTGCGCCTTTCAAATACAAAAGATTCTTGTGATCGGTAAGTATGGTAACAGAATGAGAAGCTCCCTCCAGCAGGTATCTCCACTCCTCCAGAGCGAGTTTGATTGCCAGCAACTCCTGATCGCCAATGGCATAGTTGCGCTCAGCTGGGGAAAACTTCCGGGAGAAGAAGCTGCAAGGATGTAGATGACCATCTTTAGCTCTCTGGGATAACACCGCCCCTACTCCAACGGAAGAGGCATCCACCTCAAGGATGAAAGGTGAGTTGATGTCGGGCTGTTTCAAAACCGGAGCAGAGATGAATCGTTGCTTTAATAGATGAAAGGCTTGCATAGCTTCTTCAAACAACTTGGACGGATTAGCACCCTTCTTGGTTAACGCAGTGATAGGCGCCACAATGGTGGAAAAGTCTTGTATAAACTTTCTGTAATAATTGGCGAATCCTAAAAATCTCTGGACCCCTTTGATGGTTAAAGGTATCGGTCAATTCTGGATTGCTTGTAGTTTCTCAGGAACCATCTCTAGTCCGGAACCGGACACAATGTAGCCTAGAAACGGAATGGATTTGACTTCAAAAACGCACTTCTCCAATTTGCAATAGAGATGATTGACACGGAGACGGGACAGAACTTCCTTTACCGAGAAACGATGTTCCTCCAGATTGTTGGCAAAGATAAGTATATCATCTAGATAAACCACGACATGGCAATATAAGATGTCTCTGAAGATCTCGTTCACGAAATGCTGGAAGACAGCTGGAGCATTACTTAATCTGAAAGGCATGACGAGGTACTCATAATGTCCATCATGGGTGTTAAATGCGGTCTTCCACTCGTCACCCTCTCGGATCCAGATGAGGTTGTAGGCACCCCTCAAATCTAATTTCGTGAAGATGGTTGCTCCGCTAACTCAATCGAAGAGTTCTGTAATCAAGGGTAAAGGATATCGGTTCTTGACAGTGATGTCGTTCACGCCTCTGTAGTCGATGCATGGCCGCAGGCCACCATCTTTCTTCTTAACGATGAAGAAACCTGCGCCAGCTGGGTAGGAAGAAGGTCGAATGAAACCCTTCGCCAGATTCTCCTTAATATATTCTTCCATAGAATGCGTTTCTGGTAAAGACAACGGATAGGTTCGGCCTCGAGGGGGAACCTTCCCCGGGATGAGATTGATTGGACAGTCCCATTCCCTATGAGGAGGAAGGATATCGGCAGAAGCTTTACTGAACACGTCCGTGTAATCTTGATACGGAGGAGGTGGAACATCAAACGACTTGGAGGAGGAAGAACATACAGGAAGCACTTTGGACAAACAGGTCTCAGTACAGGAAGGACCCCAGCCAGGATTTGAGTAGTCGTCCAGGCAATCGATGGGTTATGGAGACGAAGCCACGGAAGGCCCAAAACCAATGGATGTGTGGCTCTTGGAATAACTAGAAAAGAAATTAATTCTGAGTGAAGAACTCCTACTCTCAGACGAACTGGTAGAGTTCTTAAAGAGATAACTGCATCAAAAATCTTACTGCCATCCACGGCAGTCAAAGATATGGACGAGGAAAGTCTCTCAGTGGGTAGGGACCACCGTTTAACATATGCTTCAGTTATGAAATTCCCAGCTGCTCCGGAATCTAGGAGGGCAATGACGTTCCTATAACGTTGAGCAATTTGAAGCGAGACTGGGAGATTACAATCATGAGGAGATGGAGAGGAGAGCATTACTCCTAGCCGGCCCTCTCCTTGGTGGGCTAGGACTTGAAGTTTCCCGGACGTTTGGGACAGGCATTGATTGCATGAGACGGAGCTGCACAGTAAAGACAGAGGGACTCAGAAAGACGTATTCGACGCACAGCTGGAGATAGACGGGAACGACCAATTTGCATGGGCTCATCTTTGGATGGAGATGGTTGACGAGGAGGAGGAGCAGAAGATTTTGGGATAGATGACCTTCCCCGCTCAGTTGCTCTTTCTCTAAACCGTAGATCAACTTTTGTACATAGAGATATTAGCTCATCCAACTTAGAAGGCAAGTCTCTGGTAGCTAATTCGTCCTTGATGCGTTCAGATAAGCCATGCCAGAATGCAGCATACAGGGCTTCGTCGTTCCATGCCAGTTCGGATGCCAGGATCTTGAACTGTATTAGGTACTGTCCCACAGTACGCGTTCCTTGGCGTAAACGAAGAATCTCAGAAGAAGCTGAAGTTACACGGCCTGGCTCGTCGAAGATGCACCTGAATGTCGTTACAAAGTCAGTATATGAGGACAACAGGGTGTCGGATTTCTCCCATAAAGGTGATGCCCAATCAAGGGCTGAGCCACTAAGGAGGGAGATAATATAAGCAATTTTAGTGCGATCACTAGGGAAACTGCCAGGTTGTAGCTCGAAATGTATTTCACATTGATTGAGAAATCCCCTGCAAGATCTTGGAGATCCATCAAATTTTGCTGGCATTGGAAGATGAAGACGTGGATCAGAAATGGGTAAGGTGGGTGGGGTTACAACTGGTGTCACTGTGGTGGACGCACCGGACGCCCCTGATCCACGGAGGGTCGTTTGGATCCCATCCAGCCGAGTAGAGAGATCCTGGAGACAGCGGATTATGTGGCCTTGCGCAGCCTCCTGATGTTCGAGTCTGGCTGCCAGTTCTTGCATTGGCCTGGCCGCTTGATCCTGGTCTCCGGCTGGATTCATATGGTCAGTGCTTACTGTCACAACTGAGGGCCTGAGCTGACGGGAGGAAGCCTCAGTTGTGGGGGCTGAGGTGAAGCTAAACTTCGGAGGTTTAATCAGACCCCTGGACATATGAGTAGGATGTAGAAAGGTTGCCCGAAGGCGTGACCATGACAACCAGGATTAAAAGTCAATAAAAGTTTATTAACAAAACTCCATGTATTCACAGCAGTGGTAAATGAATGCAGATATACAGCAGATATGATAAAACAGTTCCTGGAGAACTATGGGTTTGGCAATGGCCACAGGGTACTGGTAGCAGTAGGTACAGTTCTTAATGTCCCAGAGATGGAATTTCCTTACCAGACCCGTCCGTAGTATTAAGTGTAGCCAAGGAACACACCAGCAGATGTATCACTGGAAGCCGGTAACACTGTAGTTGAGATAGCTGCTGTGAATGCTGGATGGAACCAGCCAGGTGTTAGAACATGGAGTGGATGCTGGATGGAACCAGCCAAGTAGTAGAATGAAGCTAGGGAGCGAGGATATAGGAACCGATGGTGTGCGGGTACCGGTGGTTTGCAGGTACCGATGGTATGCAGGTAACCGCTGGAGACGCACCGGCTCTTTAAAGAAGCTGATCACTGCTGGAAGCTGACCGCTGGAAGCAGATGAAACTGTAGCTGGAAGCTGGAGCAAACACAGAAGACTGCAGAGTCAGGCTGCACCGCAAGGTGGTAAGCAGGTGCGGGTCTCTTAGTGGCAACTGGAAACAGGAGCTGGAAACCTGGAATGAAAACAACCACAGGAGAGAGAGACTGGAAACAAGGTTTGACAACCAAAACACTGACGATTTCCTGGTGCAGGCTCAATCCCTTTATACCCTTAGGTATGCAGGGATTGGATGAGCAATTAGGCAGACTTCAGCGGAGCTATGGATTGGAGGTCAGGATCATGTGACTAGAACTAAGATGGCTGTGCCCATACCGGCCAGTGGAGGGAAACCTTGTTTGTAACACCACATGGAGATTCCTCTGTAATGGCGGCGGTGAACACAGAGAACGCCGACTTGCGTCTCAAACCTCTAGCATGGACGGCCGCGGCCGTAGTAGGTGAAGAGTGTCACATACCCTGTAATGCATTGAGAATACAGAGACGATGCCCGAGGCCCCGCTGGCAGGTGACGCCATGCCAGTCACCCGGGCATTGGAAGGACAACATCCACGGATCAGCAGAGATGAGACATGACATATGAATGCTAGCAACATAGCTGGGAACCGGGCCTAGGATGCTGAGCCAGCCTTAGGAGACACCTGAAAGGTAAATAATGGCGTCCAGATACCCGGATCGTGACACGCACAGTTAGGGCCATGGTTGGGAATAGAACCCATGACCTCAGTGCTGTAAGGCAGTAATGCTAACCATTACACCATCCGTACTGCCCACCTACTTTTACGTGTCCCCTCATGAAGACCCTGGCGATGACTTCTAGGAGGCGGGTTCAAAGGGAATAGTTTGCAAGTTGTGTTATTGTTGCTCCCATCTCAGTTGTATAATGCCCCATTAAACCTTATTGTACATGGGCAGGTAAGACCATGATCATGCAGTTTGATATAGACGTAATGAAGTCCTCATATCCAGGAGGTTGGTCTACTTTCTAAGGAAATTCATGAAATTTGGGAGTCTCCTGAACATTTCATCAGAACAAGCCACTCATTACAGATGGCCTCTATTCAGGGTCTGGCTGGCAACTTTCAAGCCTGGGGCGGGATGTATTGAAGTCGTAGTTCGGCTGTCGTGCGGGATGCCTGACAAATCACTTCCAAGGCTAATCCATGCTTTGTAAAAGATTGCCCCTTTAAAAAAAGGGCTGAGTTCGAACGTCATCCCGCACGGCTGCCGAACTCGAACTTCATTACATCCAGGCCCCGGATAGAAAATACTGTATAAGCGACTTAAGCCACGGTTTTTCTACCAGCTCATCGCAATGGAAAAATTAGCATTACAAACACACTTCAGACATAGCGGTATATTCAATTGAAGTTGAAAGCTGCCGTCTGTCGAATAGACGGCAATTTTCGACTTTTTTAAGTCGGAAGGGTTTCCGACCTATTCAATATAACCCCAAGCACGCGGATTGGCGGAATAGCTGACGATCAGCGTACTTCTGTCGACAAGTTTTGGCCCCCTTTTTGACCATCTCAATCTGACTTTAAAAACAGTCGGATTGAGATGTGGGAGCCGAGAGGAGGAGAGGGGGGAGATCAGCGGGGAGACGAGGGAGAGCCGCGGGAAGACGGGGGAGAGCAGCGCTACAGCAGCGGCTATAGCAGCGTAGCCAGGGGATGTGTCTCAGCCGCCACTCACAGCAGCGTCCACCCGGCTCCAGCAAGCGAGACCCGTCAGCGGCGGCTGTGACACATCCTCCGGCTACGCTGCTATAGCCGCAGCTGTATCGCTGCTCTCCCCCATCTGGCCGCGGCTCCACCCCCCCCCCCCCCCCCCCCCGTCTCAGCTCCCGCATCTCAATTTCGACTTTTTTTAAATTTGAATTGAGATGGCATTGAATAGCCCTTGTCGGATCCATTCCGATAAAGAATGTCGGAATGGATCTGACCACAATTGAATATACCCCATAGTTTTTCTAATTTATATATCAAAGAGCTATAAACAAATAGAACACATACCAGCCCTATCTGACAAAGCAGAAGCTATTATAGTGACCGCTCTTCAAAACATGTATCATTCTAATGAATGAAATAGAATATAGGTAGCATTCTACTGATCAATATACAATACAGGAAGCATTCTAGTGATCAATATACAATATAGGGATCCTTCTAGTGACAATGATGAATAATAAAAAGTATGATTAATAACTTTAGTTAATTAAGTCCCAGTCTATACAGTACGTAAGTAAAAAATTAGATTATTGATGTGTTATTAAAACCTTAAAAAAATCTTTAATTTAATTATACTTTAAAAACAATCCACTTCATACATTCATGTACAGTATATAACAATTTCAGAAGGAAAAATAGATAATAAATTCTCATTCCCAAAGGTTTTCTTTTATTAATAGTATAAAAGGAAAACAAATATCTACATAATGTACATAATTCATTATCAATTTGGCCATAGAACCAGGGGTGTATCTAGAGGTCTGAGCGCCCATGGCAAAGTAAGGAACTGGCGCCCCCCACCTACCCTACCCAGGGACACGGAGGGGGGAGTTACAGGTAGGCTAAGGTCAGGGACACTGTGGGAGAATTACAGGGAGGGTGCAGGTAGGGACACTGAGGGGGAGGGCTTACAGGGAGGCTGAGGTCATGGACACTGAGGTGCAATTACAGGGAGGGTGTGGGCAGGGACACTGAGGGGAAATTATGTGGAGGATACAGGCAGGGACACTGAAGTGGAATTACAGGAGGGTGTGGGTAGGGACACTGAGCAGGGTGTAACAGGAAGATGGAGGTCAGGGACACTAAGGGGGAATTACAGGGTTGGTTTGGGTAGGGATAATGAGAGGGAGGGGCTACAGGGAGGCTGAGGACAGGGACACTGAGGGGCAATTACAGGAAGGGTGCGGGAAGGAACACTGAGGAGGAATTACGAGGAGGGTGCGGGCAGGGACACCGAGATGGAATTATGGGGAGGGTGCAGGCAGGGACACTGAGGAGCAATGCTGTAACTAGACATTTTAGCACTGTGTGCAAGAAACAGCCTCAGCGCCCCCACCACCATATTTAAAATAGGGCCAGTGCGCACTGTAGGTGTGCGCCAAAACTATGGGGATGTGGCTTTGTGTTAGGGACGTGGCAACAAAATAATACCAATTCAAATTATGCTGCACAGTGGTCTCCATTAATCAAATGACGCCACTTACACACATTACGCCATGTAGAGCCCCATTTTACACGTTACTCCAGGTAAAGCCCCTATTACACATTACGGCAGGCAGAGCTCCCTTTTACACATTATGGCAGGCAGAGCTCCCTTTTACATGTTACGTCAGGCAGAGCTCCCTTTTACGCATTAGATGTGGTTCTCTGTCCTCAGTGCCTATGTGCTGTGGGCCGAGAACACTCAGCACACACCTAGCTACGGCCCTGTACAAAAATCATGAGAACTCGGAGGTAGGCAATGTCTGCTCTCCAGCTATGGTGGAACCACAAGTCCAAGCATGCTCTATCATGTAATGCCTGTCAGGGCATGATGGGACTTGTGGTTCCACAGCATCAGGACCCAGGTACTTCTGTCCTCTCACCTTTCTAAGGGCTGGCATGAAGTGTCCCTACCACTCGCTGCTGTTCTGCTCACCCAGTTGTAGTTGTGTGGCTGCAGCATGATCCTGATCTCATGGGACACTGTCAATCCGTTGCCCGGAGACCAGGCCACTCACTGACAAGCACAGGCTGGTGCAGAGGGGCTGCTTAGGTGCAGTCCAGGAGCTCGCTGGCCGCTCACTGCCGCTGTGTGTGGTTGTAGATCTAGAGATTTGGCTGTACTGTAAGATCATGTTTCCGAGGGTGGGGGCAAAGCTTTACTGCCCGCGGCTGCACTTTAACTACCGCAGGCTCACATTGCATTGCGGAACTACGGGTGTTACCAGCGGTACTGCGCCCACAGTTCATGTGCGCTGTGTGCCATGCACTGCTGGCACACACCTAGTTACGGCCCTGCTGAGGAGGAATTATGAGGAGGATACGGGCAGGGACACTGAAATGGAATTATGGGGAGGGTGCAGGCAGGGAGACTGAGGGGGAATTACGAGGAGTGTGCAGGCAGGGACACTGAGGGGGAATTACGAGGAGTGTGCAGGCAGGGACACTGAGGTGGAATTACGGTTAGGGTGCTGGTAGGGACACGGAGAGGAAATTACGGGGAGGGTGCAGGCAGGGACACTGAGGGGGAATTATGGGAAGGGTGCGGGCAGGGACACTGAGTGAATTACAGGAGTGTATGGGCAGGGTCACTGAGGGGGCAGTTACAGGGATGGTGCGGGCAGTGACACTAAGGGGGAATTACAAGGAGGGTGTGGACAGGGGCACTGAGGGGATATATGCACACATACATACAGTTAAAAACCCCTCTCTAGGTGAGATTATACTACATGTCCCAGCAACTCCAATTGACAAGGTGTGCTGGGACTTGTAGTCTCAACACAGCTGGACAGGCAGTCACTGGTCTAGATACCTCTCCATACAGAGCTCTTTGTAACCTGTAATCCAGACTGGCAGGATAGACCATGCAGTGCAGCTATGGTACCCCAGAAAATGTACAGGTATGCTCATGCTGCACTGCTGACTGCTGCTGATTGTAGTGGCTGCTGTTTAGTGACATACTGTGTGGGACCAATGAGAAGGAGAGCAGATGAGGAAGAGCAGGTGCTTCGCCCCTCCCCATACCTGGAAGTGCCCTGCTCCCCGGCTATATGCACCATCATTGTGACTGTAGTCACAGAGAGTGTCAGAGTGCAATACGCTTCTGAAAGTCCGGCAGTGGATGAGCACTGCTAAGGGATGTACTCAGTGAGAACTACTATGTCATTCTACCCTCTGGTGCGGGTGGCACTGCCAGGGCGGCGTCCCCCTCCTGGCCGGTGCCCCTGGCAAGTGCCATCCTGGCCAATAGGAAGATACACCCCTGCATAGAACTGCATTAAAATCTTGCCTATGATCTAAAATTTTCTCCCACCCCATTCAAGAATATTGATTCCCCCCTCCCTGACATTTAAATCAGATATTAGTTATATGGAGCAACCCCAATAAAATTACTTCCCACTCCTGCAGTGTCTCGTGGCCTACTACCATTCTTACAGCTTCCTGCACTCTGTGCTCACAAATTGTGGGGCTTGGTAGAACCAATACAGGCAGCACCCTTTACTGGCCCAGTGGGTAAAGAGGTGGGTATGCATCATTAGATCTACCCCAATTAGGTCAACACTAATTAGGTCATCAGTCATTAGGTTGACTCCAAATGGTCGACATGGAAAAGCTTGCCATGGTCAATACGTCAACAGGAAAATTATATAGACAGGTAAAAGGTAAACAATGGAAAAGGCCAGCAGCTACAAAATGTCTACACATGAAAAGGTTTACATGGAAAATGGTCAACACAAAAAAGTTGATGCAACTTTTTTTTGGTGTCGTTTTTGCCATCAGAGCACAGGAACATCAATTTGTGTACTGTGGCCCCTTGCATGACTCACTTCACTTGTGCCATGCTGTGGGCAATGTGCCTCACTGCATCCGGCACAGGTTACTATTCCCTATCATAATCCACGTGGATGATTAAATATAAAAAAGTTGAAAAAATGCATAAAAACCTTAAAAAGTTATGTCAACCATGTGTGTCAACCATTGTCATGTCGATCTCTTGTACCTGTTGACCATAAGCACCGTTTACCTTTTATATGTCGCTCTAATGGGACATGTTGACCTTTTGACCTATTCAACCTAATGCATGATGACCATTAGTCGTCGACCAATTGACTGTCAATCTTTTTACTGTCGACCTATAGACCAGATACTGAAGTGGTATAGCATGTTATGAAGCCCACCAGCCCAGTAGACACCGAAGTGTATCAGTCTATGACACCCCCACTAACAGAAGTGACATGCACCTACGTGCTGATCTGTGATGAGGAGGAGACATGCTGAGCTGTGATGGGAGACGCAGTCCAGAACCGGAAGTGACGGGTGCATGTGCATTATGTGGGACGGAGGTGCTGGGAACAGGACGAAGGTGCTGGGATCCCGGAGCAAGTCTAGGAAAGAGGTGCCAGAGCTGAATGCAAGTGCAGAATGTAGGTGCCATGAGCCGGATGCATGTGCAGGATGGAGGCAGCAGTGAGCGGGTGCTGCTTGCTCTGGAGGGGAAGCAGTGACCAGTGAGTGGGTGCTGCTGTAGAAGGTCCAGACACTCTCCGGATACGCAAGCATCATCACTGTTATACACTGTTACACAATCCTTATAGGGAATTGTAGTGTTTTGGATAGGTTTCTTCATATAAGAAGGGACATACATCGATTAAAGGTTAACTACAGGTTAAAGGGAGTTAGTAAACCCTTTCAGAATGAGTGGGAACAAGATTGATGGTCTCACCCAGTGCATATCTTGTCAGATGTATGCATACCTGGAGCAATCATTCCAACTTGAGTACCTCTGCACAACATGTGAGCATATGGTTTCTTTGGAAGCCCAGATAACTGGTATAAAGCAGACCATTGCAAAACTGAGGGATATTGCCAGTCTTGAGCAAAGTTTGCAACTCACTGTGGATACATTGGGGGAACAGGATGGGTCTAACGAGGAGGAGGAGGAACAAGTAAGTAGTTGGGTTACAGTTAGAAGGGGTAGAGGTGGGAAGAAGAGGCAGGCCAGCACTGAGCTGCCAAATCCCAGCAGATTTGCCTGATTGGACGAAGAAACGGTTAATGGCAGTTCAGATTCGGTGTAGCTGGCAGAGACAGTTTCCTCTAGCAACCAGAGGAATGGTCACTCTGGCACAGAGGGGAAAGTTGTTAGCAAGGTACCTAGTCAGATTGTGATGGTAGGGTATTCAATTATTATAAAGGCAGGTAGGGTAATCTGCTACCGGGAGTGTGATCTTCATACAGTATGTTGTCTTCCAGGTGCTCGGGTATGACACATTGCAGATCGGGTAGACAGATTGGGAGGGGCTGGGATCTTGGTGCACATTGGCACCAATGACAAAGTTAGTGGTAGATTGGATGTCTGTAAAAATGATTATAGAGACCTAGGATGCAAACTTAAAGCATGGACATCTAAGTAACTATTCTACAAAATACTACCTGTGTCACGTGCCAGCCCAGAGAGGCAGAGGAAGATTAGGGAGGTAAATGTGTAATAGATTGGTGTAGGAAGGAGGGATTTGTTTTCCTGGAATGTTGGGCAGACTTCTCGGTCAGGTGCCATCTTTTTTGTCGTGATGGATTGCACCTAAACAAGGAGGGGGCAGCAGTGCTTGGGGGTAGGATGGTTAGAATGTTGGAGGAGATTTTAAATTAGGTGTCTGGGGGAGGGATTAGAAAGATTTAATGGGATGACCAGAGAGAGCAGAAAGGACAGATTTATTAAATATAATGGGGGTGAAGACAGGAAGGCAGGGTCATTCCAGTACTGGAATGTAACAACAGATGCAAAAATGAAATCAGAGCAGCTAAAATAGAAAATGAAAAGCAAATCGCTAAGGAGAGTAAAACAAACCCTAAAAAGTTTTTTAAGTATATAAACAGTAAAAGGTTAAAAAAAAAGGGAATATAGGACCAATAAAAAGCGAGTTGGGAGTCTTGATTAATGATGACAAAGAAAAGCAAAAATATTGAACACATTTTTTTCATCAGTGTTTACTAGAGAGGACCAGATGGTGGGAGTGCATAACAAAGGTAATGATAATGTCCCATTGCTGAGTACTTGTTTAAGTAGTCCTGAAGAGACTTAGCAAAATTAAGATTAATAAATCTCCTGGTCCCGATGGACTTCACCGAAAGGGTTCTTATGGAGCTTAACTCAGAACTAGCAAGGCCTTTTTATTTTATTTTCTATGATTTAATTACATCAGGCATGGTACCAAAGGACTGGCGTATAAAATTGGTAGTGCCAATATTTAAAAAGGGAATTAAAACTCATCCTGGTAACTATAGACCAGTAGGTTTGACATCTATAGTGGAGAAAATATTGAAAGGTATAATAAGGGATAGCATACAGGAGTACTTGGAGACCTTCAAGGTTATTAATATTAACCATCATGGTTTTGTGAGGGATAGGTCATGTCAAACTGACTTAATTAGCTTCTATCAGAAAGTGAGTGATAATCTTGACCAGGGAAACACAGTGGATGTGGTCTTTTTACATTTTGCTAAATCCTTCGACACAGTGCCACACATGAGGTGGATTTTCAAATTAAGATAGCTTGGTTTAGGAAACACTATTTGTACTTAGGTAAGTAATTGGCTAGATAACAGGGAACAGCGAGTGAAGGTCAATGGGATGTTTTCCAACTGGTCCTCAGTATTCAGTGGAATACTGTAAGGGTCCATACTCCAGCAACTACTGTTTAACATATTTATTAATGACCTACTGTAGGAGTAGGTCAATTTTTGCAGATGATACTAAACTGTGTAAGGTAATTAATTCAGACATGGATGTTGAGTCTCTACAGAACAACTTAACTAAACTGGAAGTTTGTGCAGAAAATGGAGAATTTGGTTCAATATAGAAAAATGGAAAGTTATGTACTTTGGGATTAAAAATAAACATGCAACCTATAAATTAAATGGGAAAAATGTATGGGAAAAAGATTTGTGGGTACTCATTGATAACAGACTTAGTAGCAGTACCCAATGTCAAAGTGCAGCCATGAAGGCAAATAAGGTGTTTGCATGCATAAAAAAGGGAATTAAGACTAGGGATGAGCATCTTCATCAATCGATCCCCCTGTGCACCTGTGCCCTGTACACTACTATACAATGTACTCCCCTGATAATGGTCCAGAATACCATTAATACCTTCAAGCCATCCTCAGAACCATGAAAGATTATGTGAACAATTTATTGCAAAAACAAAAAATCAAGTGTAAAGTCATAGCAAGGCCCGATAGGCAGACAAAAGGCCATTACAGATATACCAGTCATACCCCCCCTAACTGCAGCTCTGGTACCATACCTCCACCAGTTATTGTGTGGATACATAATACAACCCTGTTTTGTGAATCGCCAGTGCAATACACTAATCAGCATTTTAGTAGCTGTTTTCTGAACATGGCTGATTTCTAATATTAGGAGCAACTACTGTATATGCACATCTGCAGAGATGTAGTGAGGGTGGTTCTGGTGGAGCCACTGTATAGGCAGCCATAGAGCAGGAGGAGGAGAAGCAGAGGGTGTGCACACTGACTCAGAGCCTAGGTAGGGAACAGGGCAAGCCAGAGGCAACAGCATGAGACACTAACAGCTGGCACATGCAGGAGCTCTGCTGCCCTCTTTATATGTCTCACTGTCTGCTTGTAGCTGTGTAGAAGGGTTACTTTTGTCCCGCTACACCTCTTTATGCCCTGGCTGCTGCAGCACCTCTTTCAGCCCCAGCTGCTGCAGCAGCACCTCTTTCTGTCCAGCTGATGAAGCACCTTTCTCTGCCCCAGCTGTTGCAGTACCTCTCTCTGCCCCGGCTGCTACAGCACCTCTGTCTGCCTGGGCTGTTGCAGCACCCCTCTCTGCTCAGGCTGCTACAGCAATTCTCTCTACATTGATACTGCAGCACCTCTCTCTGCCTAAGCTGCTACTACAGCACCTCTCTCTGCATTAGAAGCTTCAAAATAACATGTATACATGGCTCTACTGTAGTGTAACATGTATAATCGGCTCTACTGTGGTGTAACATGTATAAGCGGCTCTACTGTGGTGTAATGTGTATAAGCGGCTCTACTGTGGCATAACGTGTATAAGCGGCTCTACTATGGTGTAATGTGTATAATTGGCTCTACTGTGGTGTAACGTGTATAACCGGCACTACTGTGGCATAACATGTATAAGCGGCTCTACTGTGTTGTGTAACGTATATAAGGGGCTCAACTGTGTGGCATAACGTGTATAAGGGGCTCTACTGTGTGGCGAAAAGTTAATAAAGGGGACTACTGTGTTGTATAATGTGAATAACGGATACTACTGTGGTATAATGTGAATAACGAACGCTACTGTGCGGTGTTATCTGAATTGGTACTATTCTGTGGCCACGCCCCTTCCCATGAAGCCATGCCTCCATATTTTTGTTGCGCGCTTAAGGCGTGCACTGTCCCTATTTTAAACATGCAGGGCATCCAAAGGAAACTTTCGCCATGAGATCCACAAGGTCTAAAACCAGCCCTGTCACCAATTTAGGATTTTTTTTATATTTTTTGTTTCAAATGTAACATTTCACCGAATTCAATACAAGGGAGGGGGTGCCGAAACATACCCTTGCTAACACATATCCTCAACTAACTCTCTCTTCACATGTTTCATCAACCCCACCTGTAGTGCAAAATGGTTTTGCCCAAACTGTAACTTTTTTGGTTTGCTAACAAACCTGAATAAGGCCCAATGTCTGAAAATGCTAGGAGCTTATTAAATAAAACCCAAGAACTAATTACAATAATGACAAGGAATGATCTGTATAACAAAACAGGTGCTGATACTAAACCATAGTATAAATATGTAATATATCACTAAGAGTTTTTTCTATGTCTCACAGCTGCAGAAACTATTATGTGTTTGTGACTACACAAATCTGTATCCAAAAAGACAGAGTACAACAATAAACATACATTAGATTTTGTGCTGATTATTAAAGAGGTCTATCATGAATAAAATACTCTAGAATGCTTTTATATATATATATATATATATATATATATATATATATATATATATATAAAATCACAGGTGTTTCTATAATGGGTGCACATGGGTCCAGGGGGGCCCACACCACACACACTGCACCTGTATATTATATTTACCACTCCGGAGTCCATTGGCGGCGGAACCCCAGTGCGGGCATGAATCAATCAGAAAATGGCCGCCACGGACATTTCCGAGTGATTTGCTGTATCTGAGATGTCCCCAGGAACAAGGTGCAGGCGTAATTTTCCCGGAGACATACACATGCGCAGTAGACTCTGGCATTAAAAAGATTGCAACCCGTTGCTATTATATCAGTGTATAAGCCTATAAAAGAGCTCAATTAGATGGCAAAAAAAAAACAAAACATTTTACGACGAAAAGAAAAGGACATCATCATGTATCTTATGTCTACACTCCAAGGGTCTTTAAATTGGCCCCCTTTAATGGCTATTAGTGTGAAAGCACACAGTTTGTTATGTCGCATCCCGTGACAGTGAGCGGCTTGCAAGTATAACCACATTTACTTGTCATCTTGCAAGCTTTTTATTGCTACATGGTGCAATAAATAATTTTGTACAGTATATATGTGTGTGTGTGTGTGTGTGTGTGTGTGTGTGTGTGTGTGTGTGTGTGTGTGAGATCTAGAGTATTTGAGTGTTTCATTCACATGTCAGACCTTTTTAATAATTAGCGCAAAAACTAATATACTGTATATTTAATGATCTGTATAACAATTTCTAACACTTTAACCTCTCACTAGTGTGGTGCCTTAGGGCATTTGGCCTCTGCCGACTTGGAGGGTCCAGTGCCCTGCCTTGTATCTTAGTGTTATGGACCCACTTCATCATGAGTTCACCTGGAACTCATGATGAAGTGGCCAAAATTATGCAAAGTATCTCATTTTTGTTCTAGGTTAAATTTATTATTGTTATTAGCAGTGTTTGGTGCCTAAGGAGCAAACCTGCAATTTTCTTTTTTCTGTGTAGAACTACAAGTCTCAGCATGGTAGAACCTCTCATTATGTTTGGAAACAGGGTGTGCACCCCCTTCTCACCTTATATCACCCAGGTGCCCATCCTAATACATGTATTTGTTTTCAGCAGAGTTCATGGTTAGATGTGAAGAAAAATGCTCCCAATTTATGATCACTAACACTTGTTATGATTGGATTTCATATTATTTCGTTTTCTTGTAAACACAGCTGGCATATTTCTCAAGCGATCTCACATACTTTTCAGGGATTCCTCTGTTCTGCCATAAAGCATGCAGACAAGTAATACACAGGTATGTCAGTATACTGTACATGCAGTACAATATGATGCAAGGAAAACCTTAAATCTGCGTCAAAAGTCTCTTTCTCTCTATATATATTTTTTTCTGTACCTACTGTATATGTATAACTAATAATACCTATCCCAACTGAAAATTTACCAATATATTTTTTTCCTGAAATTGTCAGTCAAACTATTGTATCATCTTACTGAGAGATGTTACTGCAATAGATATATATATATATATATATATATATATCTGCTGAACAGAAACATCTGTTCATTTGAATAATGCACAAGAAGGCACAGATTTTATCCTCCAGATATCTTTCAGACTCTTGTAGATAGAAACATAGAATTTACTGTAACTGCATATAAGAACCGCTGAGCCATCTAGTCTGCCCCTTTTTTAACTAAATTTTTACCTCAAACACTATTTGATCCTAATTTCTTTGTAAGTATATAGTTATGTCTATCCCATTCATTTTTACACTGCTCTTCTGTTTTAGACTCACCCATCTCTGATAGGAGGCTACTCTATATGTCCACTACCCTTTCTGTGAAGTAATGTTTCCTCAAATTTCCCTTGAACCTACCTCCTCTAGTTTCAGTGCATGTCCACATGTTCTAATACTTCTCTTCCTTTGAAGAATGTTTCCGTCCTGGACCTTGTTAAAACCCTTGACATATTTAAAAGTTTCTATCATGTCCCCCCATTCCCTTCTCTGCTCCAAACGATATATTAAGATTTTTTGAGTCTTTTGTGATATAGATGTGTGATGTAGTCCATGCACCACTTTAGATACCCTTCTTTGTCAAGAATCTATTGTATTGCTAACCTTCTGAAGATATGTCCTCCAGAATTAAACACAGTATTCTAGATGAGGCTATACCAGTGACCTACAGTATACAGTGGCATTATTACTTTATTTTCTTGCTGCTAATTCCTCTCCCTACGCAACCAAGCATCTGACTTGCCTCCCTCATTGATTTATTACATTGCTTACCTGCCTTTAAGTCACCTGCGATAGTGATCACTTTCCTCCTCAGTAGTTTCCAATATAATGCCATTAATACTATATTTAGCATTTGGATTTTTAAAACCCAAATGCATAATTTTTCATTGTTTTGGCATTAAACTGTAGTTGCTACATTACTGACCATTCCTCTAGTCTACCTAGATCATCACTCATTTGTTTTACCTCTCCTGGTGTGTCTACCATGTTCCATACATTTGTGTCATCTGCAAAAAAGGCATACTTTCCCTTCAATAACATTTGCAATTTAACCAACAAAGATATTAACAAGCACGGATCCAAGTACAGATACCTGGGGTACTCCACTGGTAACATTTCCTTCCAGTGAATGCACTCCATTTACTACAACTATCCTTCAATGGAGATCTTATCCATTTAACCATCTTAGTATCCAATCCCAAGCTTTCAAGTTCATTTATCAGTCTGTGATGTTGGATAGTGTCCAAAGCTTTACTAAAGCCTAGATAAGTTATATATATGCCCTCCTTTATTTATTACTTTAGTCATCCAGTCAAGAAAGTCAATAAGATTTGTTTGACATGATATCCCCCCAGCAAAGCCATACTGTTTGGAATCCTGTAAATTGCTAGATTTGAGATAATAAGCAACTCCTGTTGTTGTAGGTCATAAGTTGTTTGCCTCTTACCTGATTCCACTTTTGTGCAGTGGGACCAGAGCTGGATTAAGCAAGGGGTAACAGGGTCGGCTGTCCCTCTATCATTAATGGGGGCTCGTCCGGGATGACTAACACAAGGAAAAGCATCTAATGAGAGTTTCTGTGTTGGAGGCGAATTGTTCTCAAGGACTCTGATTTCACATTGGGTGAGTAAAACGATGGGAATGCAGCCATATTTTGCTCACGATCAGACTCCTTGAGTGTAATTCTAAGTCCATTATAGAGACAATGTGCATTTATGTTTTTCCTTGAACTGTCATTATAAAGAAACCCGATTATCTTGTCACACAGCCTAGATTACTTGAATTATGTTGTATTGCGCAGCTAAAAAGTATTGCTTGTTGTAATCTAAGGCAGATACAGGTGTATTGCTTGCGCAGCTAAAGTTTATTGCTTGTTGTAATCTAAGGCATATACAGGTGTATTGCTTAGCTAAGGTGCATTGCTTGTTGCAGGTACAGTATAAAGCTAAGGCATAAGGCGTAAGGCATATTGCAGTTGTTGTCATATGTTTGTATGTTCTATATGTATGCTGAATGACTGAATCTGTGTCTATGTCTTATTAGCGCATGCGCCCACAGAACAATTGGAATAGTATACAAAGGCGTACCTAGTTTGCAATTGTGTGCGGTACAGAGGTGTACCAAGGTTCATTATTATGCAGGATTTACCCAGTGTTTTTTGCAACGTAGATAACCATCTCAGAATAGGAAAGGCATTTTAACAGAATTTGCTAGTATTGTGGGATATCATTTGGATGCTCAATTGTTGTCAGTGCATAAAAATGAACCATATCCTTTATGCTTAGCTGATTAACCTACTGATCATTTTTTATTTTTTATTTTTTTTAAAATACCAGCAGTGTCCAACAAGTTGTCAGAAAAGTTAGAAGACTGAATATGGTGTTTTAGATTGCATGTATTGTAAATGTGATTTAGTACAGTCAGACAAGTTCAGTAGAAACAAAAATAGGCTGAGGAAGGTTTGTGTCCAAACAAAACTTATAGCCAGTGATATACAGATACTTCTCGTTCAAAGACATATCCCTCTTCACCGCAGGTGGATTCGGCCACACCCAGAGGGCTTAATTACCCCAATGGGAGGGAAAGGGAGTAAGATGAAGCGCTTAGCAGAACGTGAGGGAAGGAGAGGAATTAAGCGTATTAACGCTATCCTTAAAAGAGCTAATTTTCCAAAGGATGGAATCTTAGATACAGAGGCTTGGAAAAGGTTCCAGGCCACAGATAGTCACTGGTTACAAAAGAAAGGTTATTTGGACACTGTAAATATATGGCTTATTGTTTCACAAGAACTGGAAGATGAGGAAAGAATTAGACAGGAAGATTGTAGGTCTAATATAATACCACCACCCAATGTAACAATAACATGTTATGCTATTTATAATGATGGGAATGTGGAAGGGGGGTCAGCCCCCTCAGCAGTATCAATGCATGCAGAATCAAGGACACATGATAAAGCAGGAGTTTTAACTCCTTCAGCAACATATGCAGAACAAATGACACCTGAAAAACGTTATGAAAATACTTTAAGTTATAAAAAAAATCCAGAAGGTACACTGGTTCTTAGGGATGTTATCCACTACCCTGAAAGAAAGTGTCTTTATTGTGGGAGATGTGTTCCGGAGGGAAGTGAAAAATGTTTCTTTTGTGGTAACTGGGTAGAGCCAAATTCAGGACCATGTGAATCACAAAATGTTAAACCAAAAACTCCAGGGATATTTAGGAGGTTGTGGAACTTTGCTAGTAGTCCTAACAGAGATCCAAGAGGAATATCTCGTAAAAATTACAATGTAATGCCTGTTAGAGTTAGTAATCATGCTAATCCCAGACATACAACTGACAGGTTACCTGGGGCTGAAGGTTATATTGCAGAATATGTGGAGCAGGAACAATACATACCCTGGCTCCCTTCAGAGGTTATGCGTACTGTAAGTGACTTACCAGATATCAGAAAAAGTCCAGCTGAATTTGAAAAAAAGATTAAACAAGTGTATCTTGTGTATAGACCGTGTTGGGTTGATTTAGAACAGATTCTTAGAGCTTCCATAGGAATAGGTGAATATAATATGCTTCTTGCCATAGCTCCCCAGGAGGCAGATAGTGATAGGGGGAAAATTGAGAATGCTCCCCTTGAAGCCAACCGCTATACTATGGCTTCAGGCTCACAACTGTTGTATAGAGTACAAGTCAGATGTAAGCAAATCAGAGACACTGCACCAGCTGAACCTGATCTGGTACAAAAAAACCTCAGCATAAGGGAATACTCTAACAACGCCAGACTGTTTAAGACCAGGTTCCTTAATGGACTTAGACCTGAATACAGGCAGCAGTTGTATGCAGTCCGACCAGAAGCATATTTGATGAACATTACCTCACTAGTAGAAGTCCTAGAAGGGATTCAAGATAACGAGAAAGAAAGGAGAGATAAGAGAACTTCCAAAGCACCAGCTGTTACTATACATGTAGTGCAGGCTGCCCAGTCTAACACCAAGACAAATAAGGTCCAAAATCAAGGTAAAGGTGTAAATAACTCCAGGCCCTACACCACAAGAAATGTGCAGGGTGAAGACATGACTGGTAAATGTTTTTGGTGCAAGGTTTCAGGTCATCAGAAGAAGGAATGCAGAAAATACCAGACATGGCTGAAATATAAGGACTCTGTCCCAACCTTCACGGTACAACAGGAATGACTGAATCCTGCTACGGGGTCCACCTACTCAAGTGACACCTACACTGACCCCATAAAAGGTACTGTTATGCTTACTCTACCTACAGGAAACACCCTAGAATGCCTTTTGGACACTGGAGCAGCAGTCACTGTACTTAAGAAAAATGACGTCCCAGAAGAACTCTTAACCAGCCACTATGTCGATGGGACAGGACTGGGAGGACAGCCCCTCCCTCTTCAAAGAATGAATTTGTTGGGAGCTGATATCCTTAACATCATGCAAGCTACTATTCAGTATACCCCACAAGGAATCAAGTATACCAGCAATATTCCAGCTATCATGAAGCCTAGCATTGAAGCAGCAATTGAAGTTTATCTACATGCAAGTTTTGTATGACAGCACAAAGAAAGAGGCTTCAAGCTACACCACAGAACAAGTTGAAGAAGCAGTTCAGAACCTCAAGGCTGCCATAGCATCTCCACCGGCATTGGGTCTTACAGACTACACCAAGCCATTTACTCTTTATTGCCATGAGGAAAGAGGTCATGCACTTGGAGTCAGTACACAGACGCATGGAAGCAAGCAACGCCCAGTAGCTTATCTTTCAAACAAACTGGACAACATTATCCAAGGAGCACCCACCTGCATCAGAGCAGTTGCAGCAACAGCAGTCCTCAAACAGAAATGCATAGACATTGTGCTTAATCATGAACTGATCATTCAGGTACCACATGCGGTGACTGAAATACTACAGCAAGCCAGAACCAAGCACTTATCAGCTGCAAGACTCACCAAGTATGAAGTAGCTCTACTAAGTGCCACAAATGTCACCATCAAGAGATGTACCACCCTCAACCCAGCAACTCTACTACCAGCCCTATTGCAGGAAGAAGGAGCAGAGTATGAATCTCTAGATTCAAAAGGAGGGAGAAGAGAGACATATAATATCTCTAGCAATGGTACCCAGAATAACCAGGATGATGAGGACCACATGAACTATGGGAATGCAGAAAGTGATGAAAATATTCACAATAAAAAAAAAATTTTCCCCATGACTGCATGGCACTGATGGATCAAGAAACTCAACCAATACCTCATGTCACAGACACAACACTTCCTGATGCACAGCACAATCTCTATGTGGATGGTTCAAGATACTATGAGGATGGGATTCCTTATACAGGATACGCAGTAATCACTAAACATGAAGTTGTGGACTCAGGATCCTTACCATCCCAGCACAGGATTGTGGGCCAGATATGGAAAAGCAGAGGCTTCAAGAAGGCAAGTGGTGAAAACATACAATGTGCTTCCCTGATCAGACACCAGAGAGCTCTGCAAGGGCCACAGAAAAGGTTGCAGTAATGAAAATCCAGGCACATGAAGAAATGACACTCCTGAAACAAGAGGCAACAATCTGGCAAGATGCTGAAGCCAAGAGGGCAGCAAAATGCCCAGAGCAGATAAGGCAAGTCTATACAGTAACCATTTCAGTGCCAGACCAAATGCCTGATTATGCTACGCTGATTGAACTTCAGAACAAAGCAGAAGAGAGTGAGAAAGAAGCCTGTGGAAAGAGAAAGCAACGAAACAACCAGTAAAGGTAGCTATCTACACCACACATACAGAAGTAACAGAAAGAAGCAAAGCCTCAAATGCCTGATCTACAGGATTTGAAGAAATGTCAGGAACAAACAGGTCCTAAAGAAAAAGCAGCATGGCAGAGAAGAGGAGCCAGACAAGAAGAAGACACTGACTTATGAAAATTAGAAGAAAATTTATACTTACCCAGAAGCTTATACCCCCGTATGTGTTAAGTCAGCCATGGACTCACACACCTGGGAAATGATCAGATGGGAAACTTAGTCACAGAAAAGATGGATAGCTCCAGAATTTTATCCAGATGCAGCCAAGTTTGTACAAGCCTGCTGGATATGTGGAAATGTCCAATCCAAGACAGAAGGTCAAGACAACCCTTGGAGCAATCCCCAAAAGTTATTTTCCAGACTGCAAATTGACTATAACTAACTGCCAAAGATGTATTGATAGTCACAGACATTTTTCAGTTATTGGCCAATGGCAAAAGCTACAGCAAGATCAATAGATAGAAAATTAAGTTCAGAAGATATTTGCAGATAAGGAGTACCTGAAGTTACAGTATCAGATTAGTGAGTGTGTCACAGAAACCAGAAAGGGATGCTAAAGTGTTCTTACTGAAGAAACTGACACCTCTGTGTTCTCTAGTTTTTTTTATCTCTCAGATTCAGGAGCAGATCTGAATCCCCACAAGCTTTAACCAGGAGATTGGGTGTATCTGGAAAGACACGTGAAAAAGTCACTTGAGCCCAGATTTGATGGTCCATATCGAGTGTTTCTGACCACGCCCACTTCTGTGTCAATTAAGGAAAGAGAAACTTGGGTTCCACTGCAATTTTGCTCAAGTTAAGTTTGAACGATGAAATATGCAAACATGCAAAGGAGATTGTTGAAATAGTGATGTTTTTTAGCAAATTGCATATATCTGAATTTAAGATTCTATTTTGTTTCCCTTCCTTTCAGCTTGAAAGAAATTTGTAAAGTGTAAACTCAAAGAAGAAACTACAGAAGAGCTTGGCAAGAAGGAGCCGTGAGCAGTCTACCTTAATGGATATGATGTGAACGGTTCTTTACCTTCCGTGGGATAGAGTGACAAGCACCGTCCTATGGGAACATAGCCTTTAGCACCATTATAGCTAGACTGTTTGCTTAGTCTCTTGTAGGTAGAGTTTATGTGATGCCTTGTAGCTCAACTGTAATGTCATATTGTAATACCAGATGAACCTGTAATGTTTGATTATTATAAATAGGAGGGAAAATGATAGAGATAAAAGCTTAGCTACCATTCTTAATTATAATAATGCAATTCATTTTAATATTACAAAGAGATTTGATTAAACTAGCTTAAACATATGGAAAATATAAAAGCGTGTTTCTATATAACATTGTGTGTGAAAGTGAGCATCTGGCACCCTGCTCTCTCTTCAGAAATGGAAAATATCTATATGTAGCTCCAGATAAGCAGAAGGACAAGGGGCATATGAAGTTATATAACTGTGTTAATCATTTACTGCCAATATACGTGTATAAATATCGAAGCTGACCAAAATAAAGCAGATTACTTATGAGACATGCGGCTGTGTGTGTCTTCTTGAGTTCTCTCAGCAATACATTATGACCTGGTATCCAGAGGTGACATGATACTAGAAGGGACCAAACCGGGGCCACCTAGACGGCTCTATCACCGCACACTAGAAGCCCCTACACATTCTGAAGTTGAATCCGAGGAGTCTCCCTCTGGCGGATCAGATGTTCATTAACAACAGCCGCCAGGGAGCTCCATGCACAGGATTGTGAGGTGAAATCCCACAATACAGTCAGTGTGCTCCAGAATGCTGTCAAGCTGCTGCAGTGCTGCTCCACTCTGGATGTTCGGAGGTGAGTAGGTGGGTATGTGATGTGTCTGGTGTGCTGTCCATGTGTTTGTGTTAGTGTGGTGTGTGTGGGGAATGCTCAAGCGTGCGTTGGGACCTCTGTTGCCTGGGTCCCCACCTGTCTTAATCCGGCCCTGAGTGGGACTATGTTTGCTCTTTTTCAGACCTCTGGAATAACTTGTGTAGCTAGTTTCTAGTTGAATAATTCTGTTAATGGTGCTACCAGCACCCTTTTAAGCTCTTTTAGTTTCCTTACATATATTCCATTTAGCCCCATTGATTCATCTACTTTCAATTTTGAGAGTTCTTTTAGGTCCTTTTCCTCTGTAAATGTATTTGTTTCAACCTAATTTTTCTGAAAATTTCTGCAAGTTAACTGTGGCCACTTCCTCTCTCTTTCAGTAGTGAATACGGAGCAAAAATAATCATTAAGATGATCTGCTATTACATTGTCTCGCTTAACAAGGCGCCCACTCTCTGTCTTTAGTGTTATTATCCCACCTTTTGTTTTTCTTCTTTTGTTTATATACCTAAAAAGTTTTGCCCCCTTTACCCACTGACTGGGCCATTTTCTCCTTAGCTTGTGCCTTTGCATGCTCTGGTTCAGTGTTGTGATACAGCTGGTACATTTCTTGGTTTTGTCCTGGTTACAACTTCCCTTGTTCTGATTCCTGGCAGGGCCTAGCTGATACTCCAGTCTGGCACCAAACTGGCCATCAATGTTTCTGTTTCCAGTCTGGTTTCAAGGTGCTCAGCGTCCATTCCTGGATGAGTTGGTGTCATCTGACATTACTGCATCTGCAGAGATACTGTATTCTCCTTCATATTTAATTGTTGTATTGGCTTACTTCGTGTATTATATCCTTTGGTTCATCACTCTCATATTCAGATAAACTGCGTCCAGGGTGCATCATGATTACCATTTGTACTTACCTCAGCAACCAGCATCTGTCTAGAGTTTTAAGAACTGCACTAGAGTACCTTGGTATCTCTAGTTGGATATAATGCGGGTTCTGGGCCTTATGCAGTCATTGGATTTACCTGGAATGTGTTTGTGCTGATATTATACTGTGACTCTCTACCTTACCACAACTTCCTAATTAAGGAGTATGTTGCTGCATTGTGTTGGAACATAGGTGGTCATTCCGAGTTGATCGCACGTAGCAACTTTTTGCTGCTCATGTGATCAACTTGATGCCGCCTATGGGAGAGTGTATTTTAGCATAGCAGGGCTGCAATCGCTTGTGCAGCCCTGCTATGCTAAAAAAGTTTCCTGAAAAACAAGGCCAGGGTCAGACCTACTTACCCTGTGCAACGGATCCAGCGTAGAAGGTCCCGGGATTGACGTCAGACATCAGCCCTCCAAACGCCTGGACACGCCTGCGTTCGGATCTCCACGCCCGGAAAACGGTGAGTAGATGCCTGGAATGCCTCCCTGCTCTCAATCTTCCTGCGATCATGCTAGCGATCACTTACTTGTTTGTTGTAGCCACTGCCCGCAACGACGCGCGAGCGCATTGCACCTGCCGTGCATGCACAGTTCCGACCCGTTCGCACCGCAGCGAAGAACCGCTGCATGCGAACGGGATGGAATGACCCCCATATATCTATTGTATGTCACGGTTAGGTGTTTCTGATCCGAGTCAGAGCCCTTAGGCTAGACTGATGGCGAAAACACTAGTTTGAAGAAATCTATGACCTGCAAACTAGATTTATTCTAGAGAACAGGATTTCCACCCAGCAAATTGGTTAGGCAGCAAGCCTCCCAAGAAATGCTAATACAGAGGGGAGTGAAAGAATTTCCACTTCCCCTGCCATAGAATGGGGCTCTGGTGTGCACGTACTGTATGTGACTGTGAGTTATGTGCACGCTAGGTTACATACTGTACATGCCTGCATGCCTGAGCCCCATTAGTCAAATATTTTCAGAAGCTTGCTAGTGGCAAACCAACCTTAGAAAGGAACAATTGAGATGAGCGGTAACCTTATGCCTGACAAGTCTGGCACCTTTAAATTGTGGAAGAAGACTAAACCACAAGTGTTTTTGCAAGCAAGAACAAGTTTCATTTAACTGACAACTTAATACACTGGTTTATTTGCTGAGATCATAACTGGAAGGGAGATAATCTGGGAGGATGGCATTGGCTCCAAGCTTTTGGAAGTAATTCTAATGTCAAGTAGTAAATTATTTCTGCTCCTTATTGGTGGCTGCTGGAGGCTTCTTTTGGTCCCTCGCTGTGGGATGGCAAAGTGAAAGACTATTAGTAATTAAGCATGGGATCTCCCAAGGAAACAACAGTCCTAGTATGGAGAGAGTGGGGTTGGAGGGTGTTAGCTGCTACTAGAGTGCAACCCTGTTCTGTAGAACAAATCCAGTTTGCAGGTCATAGATTCCTCACATAAACACAATAAAATGGAGATGCACACTCTATCATTCTAAACTCTGCTAATCAGAATAATTATAATAAACTCTGCAATCCAACATAGAGCAAAATTGAGGAGGTTAGCATAATTCCTGGCCAAAAATATGGGCCCATCAACCATGAAAAGGTGACCTCAGTTGTGGGTCCCTAACACTAAGGTTCAAGTCCAGGACATGAAACCCCCCAGATCAACACAGGCCAACTGGCCCAGGGCATCACACTAATGGGAGGTTTAAGTTTTAGAAAATAGGCGCTCCTCAAGAATGATCTCTTTCCCCTTTGCTTTTTTCTCTATACACAAACAATTGCACCTCAAGTGACTTATCAGTGAAGCTCCTGAAAGCTGCGGATGAAACCACGGTCATTAGTCCTCAGGGATGGTGTGGAGTCTGCTTATAGAAATTAGTTTGAATGGTTGACCTTGTGGTGTAGTCGGAATAACTTGGCATTAAATCCCTTAAAAATAATGGAAATGGTAGTGGATTTTAGGAGGTATCCTCCTGTTGTGTCTCTGGTCACTATCAATGATTGTGTTATGTATGTGGTGGACTCTTGCAGGATTCTGGTTTCTTTAATCTCCGGTGACTTGAAGTAGGGTTTTAACACAGACACAGTTGTTAAGGAAGCTCAGCAAAGGTCATGCTTTAGCGTCAGCTCAGCAAGTTTAATTTGCCATATGAGCTATTGATTCTTCCTACTCTGCAGTTATTCAGTCCGTCCTGTGTACTTCAATCATTGGTTTGGATTGATCACGAAATAGGAGAAGCAGTAACTAGATATTTTAGTGCTGACATTGCCCCCCCCCCCCTGTCATGTTTTTAAATTAATGCTACCTCTTCCCCCCCTCACCCCCTTCCCATCAATCACACACCGCTAGTTACGCCACTGCCAGAGTGGTAACTAGACATTTTGGTGGCATCTGCCAGAAAGCGAATTGTCCCCCTTCGTTAGCCACAACAGTAATGCGCATTCATCACATTACACTGCACGGTAGCATCCGTTAGTCACATTACACAGCGCAGTAGCATTCGTTAGACACATTGCACAGCACAGTAGTGTCCATTGGTCACATTACGCTGCATGGTAGCATCTGTTAGTCACATTACACAGCGCATTAGCGTACGTTAGTCACATTACACCACACGGTAGCATCAGTCAGTCACATTACACTGCTCAGTAGGGTCCATTACTCACATTAGACTGCACAGTAGTGCCTGTTAGTCACATTAGACTGCACAGTAACGCCTGTTAGTCACATTAGACTGCACAGTAACACCCATCAATCACATTACACCACCCAGTAATGCCCATTAGTCACATTACACAGCACAGTAGCATCCACCAGTCTCATTACACAACATGGTAGCATCCACCAGTCACATTACACAGCACAATAGCATCCGCCAGTTACATTACACAGCACGGTAGTGTCCGCCAGTCACATTACACAGCATGGTAGCGTCCGCCAGTCACATTACACAGCATGGTAGCGTCCGCCAGTCACATTACACAGCACAGTAAAGTCCGCCAGTTATATTACACAGCACGGTATCGTCCGCCAGTCACATTACACAGCACGGTAGCATCCGCCAGTCACATTACACAGCACTTCAGGGACTCCTTGTTCTTCTTCACACTGAAGATAGTTATTAGCTGTATGTTTGGGGTTGTTGTCCTGCTGCAGAATAAAGTTGGAGCCAATCAGATGGCTCCCTGATGGTACTTCATGATGAATAAGTATCTGCATGTATTTCTTTTCATTGAGGACATCATTAATCCAGAATTCCTAAAGGAACAAATAAAGCGATCGTCGGCTGTGAATAGTCGCATCCTGGCACACCATGCAGCATGCCATGCGGTAAGATGAGCATGGCGACATCTGTATGGCTTTTTGGCCACAGTTGTTCCATGGAGACCACTTCTGGATACACTTCTCCAAACAGTAGATGGGTGTACCTGGGTCCCACTGGTTTCTGCCAGTTCTGAGCTGATGGCACTGCAGGACATCTTCCAGTTTCGAAGGGAAGAAAGGATGATATGTCTTTCATCTAATGCACTAAGTTTCTTTGACCAACCACTGCATTTTAATGCTGAGAAATATATATATATATATATACCACTTGCAGTGGCACCCGGACGTAGTAATAATCACAGACAGGTATAAAATGCAATGTTTTGATGGTATATTCTCACATTGTCATCAGGTGAAAGTATACAAACAATGCAAAATGGTCACCTTATATCCCCACCATGTGCAAGAGGTGGCTGCGGACAGGCGGAAGTCAGAAGCATGGCGCCCGCCAATGACGTCATCTCTGTACTACCGTTGTCACGACAACCGGCTCTAGACAAAAACAAGCAGTGACATGGGCTATGGTAAACATACTGTAGCGTACAACACACATCATGATTAAACAGGTATATTGTACAAACGCCAATACACCACATTAGATGTAAACTAGATGAAAAATCAGCATAACACTGCCAGGGACAATAATATTATATGCCTAAATAAAAACATGTAGACCTAAAGTATCATTAAGGCCCCTCGGTGTGAGAGTACCTAACCTGTGGATCCAAGCAGATTCACACTTAAGCAATTTCAGAGAACGGTTCCCACCACGTAATGATGCCAGCACATGATCAATAATCAATATAACAACCAGTGACTCTGACTACAACGGTGCATCAGCTAGCAATACTGAGGACAGTGCTCTATAGGGGTGCTCAACCATACTCAGATACGAGAGCAAAGAGGCGTAGGACGCGGCGAGGTGTCCTTAAGGCGAGGGCGCGGAAGGCCAGGCAGACCGCCAATTCAGAGGAGAAAGTAATATTTAATCTGTCATCCCATTGCTTGTCAGTGACTGAAACACAGGTTTTAAGCCGCGGTTTGTCTTTTGTCCCTACGGTCAGGTTTAGGGACTTTGATTGGGAAAATTAACAGTATAAGCTTAACAGACAGCTTCGCCTACAAGAACACTTTCAGGGTTCTAAAGCTGATGCTGGTAATGATGAAGGTGAACTGTACCGCTGCAGCTTTGTAAATTGCAGAAAAATTCTTTGTTTGATCCCCATACTAATAACTACTCAATCAAGACTTTTTCTTGCATGTTAGAGTATAATGTTGAGAATCATGTTAAGCCTAATTATTGTTCCAAGGTTCATTCTAATAATTTTTCTGTTGCTGAATATCGGGCTCTGAAGGATTTGACTGAGTATATCGATATTGTTATTCACCCCGCTGATAAGGGCTCGGCAATAGTAATTCAAAACCTTGATGATTACAAGAATGAGATTCTTTGTCAATTATCTGATTCTGAGGTGTATTGATCCCTTGATAGGGATCCTACTGCTGAATTTACACTGAGATTGTCTGACAGGTTGTCTCTTACCGTTGAGGAGGTGAGCATATCCCAGGCTTTGTGTGATGCTCTTATCCCCAAGTGGCCGGAGACACCTTTAATTTATACTTTACCCAAAATTCATAAGAAGTTGGTATCTCCTCCTGGATGGCCCATTATTGCGGCACACAATTCTTTGTTCTAAAATTGTTCCGTTTATCTTGATTGCCTGCTACAACCATGCATTGTTGGATACCCGGGGTACGTGTTGAACACTACGGCTTTTTTGAATATGTTATCTTCTGTCCGAAATATTCCTTCAAGTTGTTTGTTGTGTACTTTAGATGTGTCCAGCTTGTACACAGTAATCCCTAATGCAGGGGGTATTCAGGCGGTACGTGACCTTGTAGTGGGGAACCCACTGTATGTGGGCCCGGATGTGAATTTAATTTGTGATCTGTTGAATATTATTTTGACATGCAATTATTTTATTTTTGACGGTTTGTTTTACCTACAACTATCAGGGTGTGCGATGGGGTCGAATGTGTACATGTTTCAGGATGAGCGTCAGATCTTTTTTTCTGATCCTAATGTGTCTGGCAGTATTTTATTTTACGTCAGATACATAGATTAATTGTTCTTGTTGTGGTCGGGGACCCAGGATAGCTTTATAGCTTTTGTTGAGACACATAATGAGTCCTCTAGCCCTATTAGGTTCACTTATCAGATCAGCAATAGTGCCATTAATTTTCTGGATGTGGTGGTAAAGTTGGATGAGCATGTGCTAACTACTGACCTGTTCTTAAAGGTTACGGATAGGAATGCGCTTTTACACTCTAGCAGTTTTCATCCTAAATCTTTAAAATATGGTCTGCCGTTCTCTCAATTCTTGAGAGCAAGGTGTATTTGCAGTAATGAGGCTGATGCTATTAGGCATATTGATGCAATGATTGAGAAGTTTCTGGTACGTGGGTATTGTTTACCTAACTTATTGGTTGCTAAGCGTAGGGCATTGGATAGGCAGAGAGAGCCCTTGTTACAGGCTAATAAGAATAAGAAAAAGCAATTGGAAAATAGGATGCCCTGGGTGAACCACTTCAATACGTCTAGTGGTGAGATTAGGAATGTGTCTAAACAGTTATGGCCTATTGTGAGCTCTGATGATGAGTTGAAGTTGAGGTATAAGAAATTGATGTCATGTTATACTCAAGGTCGCAATATTCGGGACTGGGTCATGAAGACCGATGTTACGAACCTTGGAAACTCTGGGTCGACCAAGTCTTTCTTAAGTAGACTTAATGGATGCCATAAATGCATTAATTGTACGACATGTCGCTACCTGATTGTGGGGAAGAGCTTTTGCCATCCGTTTAGCGGGAAACAGTTCTTTATCCAACATAAAGTTACGTGTACAACGGAATACATTGTTTATTTCATTAAATGCCCATGTGGGCTATATTATGTTGGTAAGACTGACAGAACACTACAAGAGCGGATGGCAGCACATCGCTGCACCATACGGGCGGCCTTGGAAAATTAACAAAGTGAACATCCTGTGGCACGCCACTTTGTGGAGGCAGGCCACAGTATGGCAAATTTGAGGAACATGGTTATCGATCATGTGCCGGCATCATTACGTGATGGGAACCGTTCTCTGAAATTGCTTAAATGTGAATCTGCTTGGATCCACAGGTTAGGTACTCTCACACTGAGGGGCCATAATGATACTTTAGGTCTACATGTTTTTATTTAGGCATATAATATTATTGTCCCAGGCAGTGTTATGCTGATTTTTCATATAGTTTACATGTAATGTTGTGTATTGGTGTTTGTACAATATACTGTACCTGTTTAATCATGATGTGTGTTGTACGCTACAGTATGTTTACCATAGTCCATGTCACTGCTTGTTTTTGTCTAGAGATGGTTGTCGTGACAACTGGAGAATTGAGATGACGTCATTGGTGGGCGCCATGCTTCTGACTTCCACCTGTCCGCAGTCCCCATTTGCACATGGTGGGGATATAAGGTGAGCATTTTGCATTGTTTGTATACTTTTGCCTGATGATGATATGAGAATATACCATCGAAACGTTGCATTTTATGCCTGACTTTGTGATTATTACTACCTCCGGGTGCCGCTGCAAGTGGTGTATGTACATTTGACTCCTGGCCGGGGAGGACCTACAGCTGGCACCGGAGACTGTGCTTATGGAAAGGTGTGCTGCCTGAAAATTTTGGTAAATATATATATATATATATATATATATGTATTTTTTTTTTAAATTCACATATCCGACCAACGTTTCGAGTCCCGTAGCCCCTTTGTCAAGGTGTGAAATCACACATAGTGAATTAATTACTTGTAAGCATTTCGGGCGTCATTCTGAGTAGATCGCTCGCTAGCTAGTATTAGCAGCCGTGCAAACGCTATGCCGCCGCCCACAGGGGAGTGTATTTTAGCTTAGCAAAAGTGCAAATGCATGTGCAGCCGAGCTCTACATAAACAGTTTGTGCATTTTCAGAGTAGCTCTGAACTTACTCAGCGCTTGCGATCACTTCAGCCTATTCATGTTAGGATTTGACGTCATACACCCGCCCAGCGAACGACCAGCCACGCCTGCATTATTTCAGACACGCCTGCGTTTCTACAAACACTCCCTGAAAACGGTCAGTTGACACCCACAAACGCCCCCTTCCTGTCAATCTTCTTGCGGCCGCCAGTGTGAAGGAAAACTTCGCTAGAACCAGAGCACAACCACAAAGAGCTTTGTACCCGTACGTCACGCGTGTGCATTGCGGGGCATATGCATGCGCAGAAATGCCATTTTTTCACCTGATCGCTGCAATGCGAAAATCGGCAGCAAGCGATCAACTCGGAATGACCCCCTTTATTCACTATGTTATGAAGTAACAAAATCTATTTTGCGTGTGTTGCTTGTCAGTTTCTTTATAGAGAATCACAAAGAAAAGAGACAAACCTCCCTTAAAACAAGGCAGTGCTTTTGTATATACTGCATGCATCAAACATATCCAGTTATTGACTGATTATCCCATGTTAGCAGCTCAGACGGTAAAAGAAAAAATGATGCTGCTTTATCATCACCTTATCTGAATTGAGTCAAAGAGGTTTCTCTATTTAGTCACATCTTTGCAGAAAATGTGTCAGGTCATACCAGTGGTGAAAATTAAATACATCTAAAATCACAATTAACTTGTCACAAAAGCTCCTGTAACGGGTAGGTTAGCACACGTAAGCAAAGCAATGACTGGAAGGTCTACTATAATTACATAGACATTATTCTCAGATGAATAACAATAAAGATTTTCTTTACTTTAAGTCGGTTATATGTTTAACAAAGGCATACAGTAAGAGCCACAACAGAATACAGGGAGTTTTGAAATAGTGGAGAAATTGTCCACGAGTTAAAGACATAATTCTCTTAGCCAACTGGAAATAGTCGCTGCTGCATCTTACTGAAGCTTTAGTAAAGTGAAATGTGCATTGGCTCCATGCTGTGTGCCATTTGCACAAGGGATTCTTCTATGTACTAGACATGCTTTTCAGATAGAGACAGTGCTGATCAGAGTATTTGCACCCAGATAAATCATTGTTTGTTTGTTGATACTATCAATATTCCAATTCATGTACGGACACCATATATTTATTAAGACCTAGAGGCTCTCCTGAGACAGTATATGTCCTGCTATGAGAAAGACATAAATTGTTGTAGACCACCAATTTGATATTGTGTGTTAGTCCCAAATTATATAACACCCAATCATTATTGTACAGCATTTTTGAATGAAGGAGTGTGTAAAAGCAACATCAATTTAGGCTGTGGTGAATCATTCATCATCAGGAAAAATAACATGGGGGCTTTTATTTAATTTAAAGTTACATCTGTGAGATAACTAAATTATATATGGGTCTTGGTTTATATAATAGATCCCTACAGGTAATCTGCACATTGGCAAAATATTCCTAAAAGTTCCTTAATTCCCTACAGATAATATAACATGTTGGGATTGTGTTATACATACTGGGTTGTATTGTTTAATACCTATATATCGGTCTCAACCATTCTACACATGTATAACTGTGGTCCTATAACATATATAATACAGATATATTAAACTAGAAATTAAGTTAAGGACTTTGTTATGCATTTGTTCAATAAACATCTTTCATTTTTGTAATATAACGCACAGATCTAATTAAAAAAGATATTAACTAATAGAGGAATTGTATATCGGAATTGGAACAGTTACACTGACTAATTAGGGTTTTTAAACCCATTAAATTAATCTGGATGCATATAAATGTATCTAAAATAAATGCATTCTGAATATAAATGATGGAATCATAATCCCTTCTGTTTGAAATATAGAAGATCAATAACCCTCTCTTAATCAGGATAGTGCATATTGGAATATGTATATGAATAAAGAAATAAAAACACGAACATCATAAAAATGTGTTCCACAATAAATGTTTATTGAATCTGTACAACAAAAAGAAACATAAATATCACACTGACTTCCAATATAGCAACAACATTGTTACATTTTAGTTTGTGGTGTTTATTTCCAATAAAGGTTGTAACAAATCCTAGGAATCAAGGTACATTGGAACAGAATGGGAAGCCAATAACATACTGTACATCGACAGTGAAGAATATTAAATTAAGAATGCCAATACTAATCTTGAATAAGAGCGACAACAGCATTGTTTTTAAACTATCTTTATTCACATAATATATATTTTTTTATTTTTCTTTCACATTATCTTACTTTATTTTTTTCTATTATTTCACTATTGTTCAGCCCTATTTTATGGCTGAAAGGCATAATAAGCAATAACAGCAAACTATAAGATTTATATGCAATGATATGTCCCCCTTTTTGAATGAAATATTAATAAAGTAATGGTTTTATTATCAGCTTGTGGATAGGGATAAGTGCACCCAATTGTAACTGACTCTTCTTTCCCTTTCTTCTCTTTGAACATGTACTCATAGATTCAGTAGATAGCACCTATGTTGGAATAAACATGTATGACAACTAGCCTGGCGCAGTGCGTGGAAAACAATTTGGTGTAAGGGTGTCTTAATTCATATTACAGTTACTAGGTATAGATCCTAGTGCGCTATATGATGAGTATACTTAACCAGATTAAACTGTACCATAAATACGTAGTGTAACATCTCATAACCAATATGCCGTGAGTACCAAATTCGTATAGGTGTGATCATTCCATTTGAGAATAAGGAATGATACTCCTATTGGAGACTCAACATGGTATTAGTAGGCCAACTTTTTATACATTTAACATGAGTTTTTACATGCAGATAACTTCTCTGATTCTATAAATGCAGCAATGTCACAGGTAACTCAAAGTTGCAGCGGTCGACAGCAGGCCAGAGATATGCCAGGAATGCCCATGGTTGTCCAAGCAATCAGCAGGTATTCCAGACAGAGTAAGGTTGCACCTAGGGAGTAACACTTTTATGATTTTCATAAAAAGTAGGGCACCAAGTTTATTCTAGTAAGTGCTGACCAGTATATATATATGGTAAATGCTATATGTTGGGGGTAGTCAAGTACAAGTAAATTAATCTTTATGAATGAAGACCGGTCAGAGCAGCAGCATAGTTGCGAGATGAGAAGGTAATGCTGTGTGTGGGGCTCTCAGTAAGGGTATGAACATGGCCACAGTGCATCGTATGTAGCTGTGGCCAGGCAATAATTGCTGGGATACTCAAAATATTGTACGTATAAACATCTACACAGTGCAAACTAACACTGATTTTCTGCATCACAGGGTAATCTCTATCAGCAGATTTCCACTAGACAGCCGCAGGATCCTCATAGAGCTAAAGTGTTTTGCAGGATTGCCAGAGGAGAAGCCAGGAAAGCTTTTCGGCAGCAGGCTGGGAGTTTTTTAAGTCCCAGGGGTAAAGGCATTTAAACAGTCCCACATGGGCAGAATTACAGGGGAGAATATGCCCAGGGAGCCTACATTCACCCGAGTCTGATTGTGACACCTTTTCTGGCGAAGTAGGCTCCCTGAGTGTCTTTTGGGAAACCCAAGGAATTATGCTACCCGCTTTGGGGGAATGAAGGACTTTCCAATTTTGCCCTCAGAGAGGTTTTGTGGTTTTCATCTTCATATGGGTCACCCAAAAACACTGTTCTTGTCAGGCCATATGTGTGTGGTTTGCAGGTCACTCAGATAGTTAGTGGGCAGCAGTCATAGGGCAGCTGGTAAGCTTCTATTCAGTCATGGGAGGCAGAAGCATTTTATAATCTGAGGGCAAAAGGCTCCATTTTCCTTAGTCTGATGGACACTGACGACAGTATTCATGGAGAGCATCACTTTAAGTGGTCACTAGGAGGCTTGGGATCGCAGCAGGTGGTGGGGCCTTGGTTCTGCAAACCAGGCATTGGTGGCAAGCAGTGCTCCTCTGCGGTCTGTAGTAGCGTAACAATGGTTGGCGGCACTTCTTCCCGAGAAGCGGCTAGTTTGTTGTGTCCTCAAGGGCCGACCTGGTCATCATCTTATGGATGGACCGGTGCTATGCCATTAGGTGGGAAGTTGTACCTCAGCTAAATTGCGCAGGGGTGGGTTTCACAGTTCCACCCCAATGGTGTGTTTAGGTCAAGCTTGTGAATTAGGCCGTAACCGAGAGTATGCACTCAGGCCCAGCGCTACCCGCTCAGCAAAGGGATGCAAAGCAGGTAGATGCCAGGGTTGGAGAGTCGCTCTCCCTGCTTTGCATCCCCGCTGCTGTGCCTGGGCTCCCTGCTGCTGCCGCCGGCTGCTGTGCCTGCCACACTGTTTGACAGGCAGCAGCACCAGCAGCATGAAGCTTCCCCCTACCTCCCTGACAGTGTCATTGTTTAGTTCAGTGTCTGTGTGTGTCCAGTCCAAAAAAGGGGTCGGGCTTACCAGAGCTTAGGGGCGGAGCTACATGGGACCATGGCCAGAGGAAGACAGAAAAACATGAAACTGATACAGAATACAAATCCGGCCAGCCAGATGGTGAGTTGAGGGAGAGTGAGTGAGAAAGTGTATGTGTGGGTATGTATCTACAGAATGTGTGTATTTGTAATGTATGGACAGTGTGTGTGTGTGTGTGTGTGTGTGTGTGTGTGTGTGTATATGTGTATGTGGTGTATGTGTGTGACTGTGCAGCATAATGTGTGTAAGCGTCACTGCTTCAGGTCGCATTGCATCTTGTATAAGCATCACTGGTACAGGGGGCGTTACGTGTGCAAGCATCACTGGTACAGGGGGCGTTGCGTGTGTAAGCGTCACTGTTACAGGGTGCGTTACGTGTGTGTCACTGGTACAGGGGGCGTTACCTGTGCAAGTGTCACTGCTGCAGGGGGCGTTACGTGTGCAAGTGTCACTGCTGCAGGGGGTGTTGCATGTGTAAGCATCACTGCTGCAGGGGGCATTACGTGTGTAAGCATCACTGGTGCAGGTATCGTTAAGTGTGCAAGCCTCACTGGTACAGGCGGCGTTGCGTGTCTAAGCGTCACTGCTGCAGGGGGAGTTACATGTGCAAGCCTCACTGGTACAGGGGCGTTGCGTGTGTGTCACTGCTGCACGGGGAGTTACATGTGTAAGCGGCACTGGTACAGGGGGTATTACATGTGTAAGCATCACTGGTACAGGGTGCGTTGCGTGTGTAAGTGTCACTGCTGCAGGGGGCGTTCCGTGTGTAAGCGTCATTGTTGCAGGGGGTGTTAGTGTGTAAGCATCACTGCATCTTGTATAAGCATCACTGGTACAGGGGGCGTTACGTGTGTTAACATCACTACTACAGGGGGAGTTATGTGTGTAAGTGCCACTACTACAGGGAGCGTTGTGTGTAAGTGGCACTACCACAGGGGGCGTTACGTCTGTAAGCGGCACTACTACAGGGAGCATTATGTGTAAAAGCATTATGTGCGCTGTCCCTTTGTAAAGTATGGGAGGGCGCAAATTTATAGTTTGCAGGGGGGCGACGAACATCCTACCCCCGGCCCTGTATGCACTGCTTTTCTCACTACCCACTTTTAGATTACCAATTCTAATTTGATCAATACATTTGGCTGTAACCTCTAGATTGCAATTCAGTTGTCTGAGTCGTTATTATAGTGTGTTTTTTTTCTCACAAGGTGAAGAAAAGAATAAAGCCAACGGACGGCTTAAATAAAAATCTGCCATCTGTTGCCACAGTTTTCAGTATCAGAAAGAGTCAAAAGCATGGGTAACTCCTAACGGGATGCTCCATCTGAATTGCTGTGGGCTTTTTCATGATTATGGATAATATAAAAGTCACACATCTAAAGTGTTCTACTTTTTTCTCCAAGGTATTGCTATGATTTCTATGTGATTTTCATATGTTCATTTTTTTGTGTGCATATTTGACTGTGTTCTTTTCTGTTTTTCCAGGTTCTGTGCCATCTTATTGGAAGTCTCTTGCATCTATGGGCCTAATTCAGACCTGATCGCAGCAGCAAATTTGTAAGCAAAACCATGTGCACTGCGGGGGGGGGGGGGGGGGGGGGCATAACATTTGCAGAGCGTTAGATCTAAGTGGGTTGTATATTTTCTGTGCAGGGTAAATACTGTCTGCTTTATTTTTACACTGCAATTTAGATTTCAGTTTGAACACACCCAAATCTAACTCTCTCTGCACGTGTTAAATCTGCCCCCCTTCCCCCCCCCCCCTTGCAGTGCCCATGGTTTTGCCCATTAGCAAACAAATTTGCTGCTGCGATCATATCTGAATTAGGCCCTATGTCCCCACAGGTCCTGCCATCTATTGCCAGTAATAGTGTTGTCTATGCAAGGTTCTAGGGTGCTGGAGGCACTAATACCTCCTGAGACTTCTGGCTCTTACTGCTGGCTTTCGATTGTGGTGACCACTGCCTTGGACTACTGGCTTTGCATTTTAGCGATATCTGTATCTGACTACGTGGTTTGGATTTTGGTTTTCATCCATTTCTGACTACCGTCTTTTGATCTTGATAATTACTGACTGATTGATTGTCTTGTCTCCCTTGCTACGACTATGAATCTAACACATATAATTAATCCACAAATTAGATCTCTCCCTGATGTTTTTTGTGTTGCAGGGGCAGTTTTACAGAAGAGAAGGCCCATGTGAAAGATCCAATTGGGCAACCACCACTCTGTCAGTGCAACAGACACTGGTTTTGTGCTAGAGATTACTGTGCACACTCAGGTCTCTGGAAACATGGCACCTGCACCTTATACCTAGGGACATATCTACTGCAAATCACTAGGAATATGGCCATGCAACATTTTCCCTGTGATTTCTGCCCATAGCTCTGGATACCACGGGACTTCAGAGGGGCAAGTTTATATATATGGGTGCAGGGTATGGAGCGTGGGGCCCGCTGGACCCAGGGGCCCATGTTCATATCACACCATGCACTCATTATAGACATGCCAATGGTGTGTTGTGTGCACACTCTGCATCTTGCTGACAATAACACAGTGATTCTGTGCACCATAGACAGAGCAGTTCCCAGTTGTATTCATGTATTATATTACAGGTATTGTATTCAGGTATTATATTACAGTTATGGCTTTACAATAATGCATTCATTTTCGTTTTTATTCTTTATGCTTGATGCAACTATAGGGTAATACAGACTGGATCACTGCAGCGGCAGTGATCGCAGTCTGAATTACTTTGTGGAGTGCGCACATGCAGTGGCCGCACTGCATGTGCGCACCCCGGGAGCCCAGTGAGATGCTATCAGCATCTCACTGGCTGCGATTGCCTCTGCCTGATTGACAGGCAGAGGTGGTCGCAGTGCGGGAGGGGGGGTGGCAACGGCATTAGAATGCCATTGGTGGGGCGCGGTCTGGACAATGGAGGCGTGTCCAGACCATTGTCGGGTAGCTCCCTGCCAGAGCGCAGGAGCTGCACAGGTAGGGAGCTACTCACCAAGTACAAAAGCATTCCAGCCATGCAATGCTTTTGTACCTGTGCGTGGGGGTGGGGGGTCGGGCCAGACATGCGGGAAGACTAGCCCTGTGCTTGGCGTCCCCCCGCATGTCTGTGAAACTGAGCATAAATGTGCTAAATTTAGCACATCTATAAACAGCTCTGAATTAGGCCCAATGTTGCAATATACTAAAACACTATTGTTTACAGTGCAAGCTTGCAGCTGCTTTTTCTCCCTCCAAATTAAGTTTAAACAACAGCTTTTATTAATTGATATTAATGGGTATCAATTAGATGATGTTACAGCTACCTGAGATTTAATCTGAACATGTGGACATTGGGCACACTTGTTATGCACATAGGTGGTCATTCCGACCGATTCGCACGCAGTGGTTCTTCGCTGCGGTGTGAACGGGTCGGAAATGCGCATACGCGGCGGTCACTTTGCACACACGCGTCATTGCCTGGTGACGATCGTCGCCGGGCACCGACGCCGCCAATGACAAATGTGATTGCAGCGGCGACCGCGAGAAGATGGACAGGCGGGAGGAGTTCCGAGGTGGATATTCACCGATTCCAGCAGTTTTTGGGGAGTGGTAAGCCAAACACAGGCGTGTCCAGGAGAACGGAGGGCGGATGTCTGATGTCACAGCCGGGACCTTCATCGCTGGATCCGTCGCACTGGATAAATCCTTAGTCTTGCTTTGAGTGAAACTTTTTAAGCATAGCAGGGCTGCACAAGCATTCGCAGCCCTGCTGTGCTAAAATACACTCCCCCATAGGTGGAAATTAGTTAATCGCACCAGCAGCAAAAAGTTGCTTGGTGCGATCAACTCGGAATGACCCCCATAGTTTCATAATATGTCTGCATTGCAATGTCAGAGTATTGTTTCATGTTTTTCCTCTAATTGATACAATTTCTTTATTATTACAATTACTAAATTAATGTTGTGATGTCACCATGGCATCAAAAGTAGTTGAATTTTGTGCTCCTTTTCTGTATATATTGTTCCTCTGGTTTCATATGTTTGTACAAATTAAAACATATTCAACGTAGATGCAGTTTATTCATACAATCTTCTCTGGAGTGCTTTTCTTCCTGCTCAAATATAATTTTCTATCCTGGTAACCTGCTGTATTGAATATATTTCAAGTCACCTCTATAAAATATGTGTGTGTGTGTGTGTGTGTGTGTGTGTGTGTGTGCGTGCGTGTGTGCGCGTGTGTGTGTGTGTGTGTGTGTGTGTATTTATTTATTTATTGACAATACAGTTGGCATAACTGATACTGATAGTGGTTAGCATTACTGTCCAGTGGCTGATTTTGCCTATGGGCTGCAGGACTGAACCCCCCCCCTAGTAAAATCCACCACTACAGTGAGCTCATCTGATCCAGTTGCTGTCTGTGTGACTGCACTGGCCCAGTTGCTTCACTGTGACTGGCAGTGACTTCCTATTGGTAGTCCTACCTGCCAGTTACCCATAGTATAGAAGATGTTGCCTCCCTCAGGGACTGCTAGACCGGGCTGCGATTAGCATAGAGCTGGCTTCTGTCAAAGTCGAAAAATATTGCAGTACACACATCACATACTAACCACACACACATGTCCACCATGCGTGCACATATCCGCAAATTGCGTATGGTCGCACCCGCTGTCCGGCGCATTAGAGGGTGGTACGAGTAATTACAGTGGAATTTGTACTCTCATGGAAAAGCCACAAAGATATATCATAGATCTAATATATATATTGTAAAAATCTCACACTGTCTGCTTGGTCCTTCTAAATAGCATGAAGCTCAGTCACACATAAATTAAAACTCCCAGAGACTAAAATACAATGACCTAATTTACACTAAGCTTTGAAATTCTATGAAGAAGGCAACCACCTTTGTTTACTGGGATAGCCAAGTTTCTATTTTAAACAATGAGTACTGGATTGTCATTGTCTCACCTGAAGGCAAAAACAAACGAATGGACAATACCCAGGAACCAAAGCTGTTTAGAAAATCAATTAACAATAAGCTAACCACAACACAAGACCAGACAGTTAGAAGATATTAACATTCATAGTCTAAAACCCATGGAGATGTAGGTGTTCATATATATATATATATATATGAATAAATATATATAATTCCTAACAAATTGTAATAGCAGGAGTATGTGTGTATGTATGTATATATATATATATATATATGAATATGTGGATATAGGTATATCTTGAGGATTGAACTAGATAATCATATCATGTGTGGGATCATATTGTTCAGAGTCACGTAAACATTAATCTGGTGGGAATAAGAAAATTATTATATATTACCTCATTAAGTTATTAATAATACCAGATTTATGTATGATTAATGTGATGGGTTTTACTGATCATGGGGCGGGAACTCAGATGTGAACAACAGAAACCACATGTCAAGTCATAGCCATCGCCCACTTCTTGAACTGACCAATGGTCCCCGGTGCACAGGATATGTCCGACCCCCGAACCAATGGAAGAAGAGCACACAGTGTCTATTGTATTATGTCTTGATCTACTGAATAAAGAGCGAACTGCAGGCCAGGTCACTATCACAGACTCTGAAGGTCATCACCCGTGATGACTGAGGACCGGACCGGGAAGCGCACGTGATTATTCTCACATATGTACATTGACTGTAGCCATTATTCTGTTGTAGATTTATCTTGTTAGCCTTGTAGTGTATAACTTGTACTGTTATCCCCTTTCAAATAATCCACTGTGGCCTTAGAACCCAGCAGTTAACTAAATATCGGTGTTGTGTCCTCATTTCCCTGCTAAGGTTTAAAGTGTATTTAACTGTGTAAGGTTTAAGAGGTGTGTACGCACTGCAAGTACTTTATACCGCCAGCGCTGCATAAGGTTTAAGGTGTAACATCATTACAGTGCTTTGCGGCACATGGTTTAGAGTGTAAGAATAACATTGCATTGCATTACGAATAAGGTTTAAAGTTTATCAACTGATTGTGTGCGCGCTGTGTGTACTTTGTACCCCCAGCGCAGTGTTTGGTACGCTAAGTACGTACGCGGTACGGGACTCTGTACGCAAATAGCGTGCGAAGTGCGTAGCATGTGTATTAAGTCTAGCGGCCGCAGCGGCTCAATGGTAAGAGTGTGTTTAGAGGTATAGCTTTAAGATAATATCGACATTATCAATTAGGGGCAACGTCCGGTTTTTCCTCATACCCACAACCTAGCAGGTTACAGCAGACTTTATCTATCAGCAAAGGGCAGACAGGTATCCACGTAAGCCTTCTCCTGGTTGGTGGATACTCTGGTAAACTCTATCTCAATTGCTGATAAGATAAGCGTCTGCTCTGCATGGTTTGTAGGGATGCTGGTGGGATCCGTAAGGTAAATACGCAAAGCTATTTTTAAAGTCTGTGAATTTCTGTTTGGCGCCAAATGCGCACACAACACACGCATACACCTGTACTTTGTACTTTGTATACCTACTCGCATTGTTGCCATAAGTAGTGATTACTAGATTCATTTTGACCTGTGCTGAGAAATGTGTTGCTATTTAGTTAAAACTTAGGCTAGATATTAAAGGGGTAAAATGTAAAAACACAAATACAGTCTGGCCTAGTTAAACAGGTTTATACAGAAAGATACTGTGTTGTGTGAAGTAAACGATTATAGGTAGTATCGCTTACATTTATAGAAGTGTGGGATTTGTACTACTGCGGATGTACGGTCTTTGTACACGTGTCTCGGACAAAGTACGGGACTGCATACGCAACGTAAAAACATATGCACGATCGAGTGTTTATGCAACGTGCGTAAGGGTTTGTCCGCTAAGTACAAATTACACAATAGCATTGTTTAGTATTAGGCGCAAAACGGTAGCCACGCGATAATAGCACAAATTGCTCAGTGTCCAAGATTTAGTTTAAATAAAACCTTTTCTACTGTATTACCTCTGGGGGAAGCTATCAGTCAACAGGAAAGGATATTTTTCTGATCAGAAAACTATAGAGTGTTAGTGTGGGCTGAAAAAGGTGTGAATGTATTGAACCCCGCTTGGTGAACTCGGTGAACTTGGTGAACTCGGTGAACTTGGTGAGCACGGTCTAGGTGAATACGTGCAATGGAGTGTGATAAAGTTTTCGTAGTATTACACTCCGGCTGTTTTGGAGCACAGTGTGAAGACTCCAGTGATCCTACAACTTATAGATAGCAAGTGTCTATAAGTGGTATGATTGGACCGCACGATTGTGTGAGCAATACGTGGCGTAACGTGATACGAAGTTTTGCATATTTGTGCGTAAATCTCATCATCATATGCGTTGTGTAGAGCACATGCAAGCGTGATTTGTGTACAATAAAGGTTTAGGGAGTTTTCGCTGGTCTCTCAGGAAAATATCCAGAGGCAGATATTCACTGGGTACGGTAAGTTACTCCTAAAGGCCCAGGGGATATAGGCCGAAGTAGGGCCTGCAACGGCTACACGTGTCTGCTAAAAAGGGCGGATCAGTGATACTCGGAGCAGAAGAAGTTAGTGGAAGAACTTTGAGGACTTCCACCGTTACTGTGTTTGGAGCATTTTAGGAAGTTTTCCCATGTCAAAAGGGTCCACAATGGGAGCCAAGTGCTCAACACAGGGACTTTCCTCAGTCAGGGTTCAGACAACAGAACTGAGACCGAGGGGGTCAACTCGGTTAGTAATGTGGGGGAAGTATGGTCCCCACACTGAGACCTTTTGTGATGAATAGACACGAATGACTGTGGGGGATAAAGCATCATTTCCTGGGATAGGTAGTTTTGAACAAGAGGTATTGCAGAATTTAAGGGGTAGGATATGTCTGATAAAATCCCAAAAGCAAAGGGTCAGACACACAAACTGTTTAAATTTATGGCAGCAAGAGAGCGATATGCAGAGGGAACAAGCTTACGCAGCCGGTTCCAAACCTAGCAGGAAACTGATGGCAACCGCACCACCACCACCGTATATTAAAGGGGAGGAAATGGCTACAGACAATGGCATACTGGTATATGATAAGAGTAAAGTTGATAAATGTACTAATGCTAACCGGTGCAAGTTGTATCCCATTTTAAACTTCCCTCAGGACTACGGGCAAGAAGATGAGCCCAGCACGATATCGGCACTCTCTCTAGCAGCCACCATACAAGACACCTAGGTGGGCATGGCCCAACCAGTAAGAGCAGTAATGAAAACCCCTAGTGGAGGGACAGGTGAGGTCGTATCCACAGGTAAGTATGGTACCATACATTATGCAGAGACAATTGCACCTCACATTGTAGAAGCAACTCAGAATGATGTAATTGAACTAAATCCTGTCAGGGTGATCGCAGTCCCCAATGGGAGGACTGACGCATAGGGAGTCACTCCCATCAGGAACATTGCTATGCATTGTCCCTGGACCCGGACAGAATTGAGGACAATTAAGTCTGAATTTCCCGATCCCAGAAAGGATCTAGTCGCATGCCAGAGGTTTATTAAAGAATTAGGTAATGCCACCGAACCCACAAACAAAGATTGGCGAACAGTGCTACGGGAATGTTTACCCTCCAATATTGACCCCGCAAAATTCATTACTGATTGTAAATCAGACGCAGAAGTACCTCTCACTGATGAGTACGATCAGGAAAATGTACGACAGATCGATCTGCAATTAGGAGTATATTTCCCTATTGTTGTCAAATGGAATAAAATCTTTTCCATAAGACAAAAAGAAGGTGAAACGGCATCTGAATATTTCCATCGAGCACTGCAGGAAATGTCTAGATACACTGGGATCGAGGACATTAAGGACAATGTACATCACAGGGAGGTAGCTGTGTCAGTATTAATGGACGGGTTAAAAGACACACTAAGAACCAGGGTACAAACCTCTCTACCTAACTGGAGAGGTATCTCGGTGGCTGCATTAAGAGAGTCCGCTATCGAGCACGACCGTAATATCCAGAGAACCATGGAGGCACAGGGGGAGCGGTTGATTGTGATGAGCATCCAAGCACTGGAAGGAGCACCGACTCGACCAAAACCCCAGGCCCCTGGCACATGGAGAAAGCCAAGAGTTTGTTATCTGTGTAAAAGGGAAGGGCATTATGCCAGCAATTGTAACAGCACACAGAAATTCAGACCCCCTAGACAAGAACACAAGCAAAGTTATGATACTCATAATTGGGATCAGGGATCACATAGGAAAAATTTTGGGCCACACCTGTAGTCTGCAGCCAGTGAAGTTAATTGCTAGCCTTGGTAATGAACCTGAGGTCACAGTTGATGTAGCTGGTAGATCATTCCTTGTAGATACAAGGGCGGCCAGGTAAACTCTGTGATTTGTCTTCAAAATTTCCTCTTCATCTCTGACGTTCACCGACAGATTTACAGCTCAAACGTCACATGTCTACTCGGTCTTTTCAGAGGTCTGCCCAAACCCAGTATATCTCACCAGCATCACTGTGCCTGGCCATGCACAAAGGGTGGAGAGTGGAAATACTGGTGAAGGGAGACTGTGCATAGATACCGATAGACATGATGATGTGACATCCTGATGGTGAACGCAAATCTGACAAATTTTCTTTTTATTATTTTCTCTCTCTTTTTCATTTCCCACGGATGATTTACTTCACACAACTGATAATACACAACAGTTAAACACATTGTAATGCAAGATTTATGTTCCCTACAGAAAGGTCGCTGATGTGGAGAGAACATCGTATCAATGGAGTGTCTGTTCCAGGAAGGCTGAGAGGCAGTACTATTGAGACGGCACCTGAGCACGGAAAACAACAAGACCAGAGGTGGTTGTCGCACCAGTTTTCCATTTCCTTTTTTTTATTTTCTCCACCTCCCATTACCCTCATTTCCTCCCCCTTCTTGTTCCCTTTCTCTTCCCTTAACAAGATGGACTTACCCCAAGAGACTGCGTTCCGGGTTTTCCTGTTAACCCTGTTGTTGACCAGAGCAGTCTGTTTCGGTGAGAGTACCAGAGAGGTCGAGTAAGGATCTGGAATGGGTTCTGATGGCAAGGACGGATTTGTAGAATTCCAAGAGCAACACATTCATTGAGCAAAGGCGAGTATCAGAAAACAATCTGGTAGTCAGGGAACTAGGAGGCACTGTGAAGGGTTATTTGCTGAGGAAAATTGCATTTGTAGGAATTGTGAAAACATAGTTGAGGATGGGTGCATCCAGAGATGTCATTCCAGCCTTAATATCAACATGGACCGTCATCCATTGAGTGACTACCACTCACTAGTGGGTAAGGTCTTAAACCAGACAGAATGCTGGGTGTGCTCACAAGTACCTCAAGGTCAGAGCAAGTCAGGATTAGTACCGTACCCTTTAGCAATAGATGAGGTACTCGAATTACGGGGTGGGAGACCGGTGGACAAGAAATTTAATATTTCTAGGCCCCCTAGTTTGAAGCTTCACCAGTATCATGTAGATAGATCCTTAGTGTGTTTCAACATTTCCAATTCCCAAAAGCCGGGAAACTTGGAGGTGACATGGAATAATCAAACCATGGCATTTTCGCACAGAGCTGATAGGATACCCGTAGACTCTGAACTTATACGTCAAATAGTCAACAGTGGAAGGTATTTTTGGTATAGGTATACTCAAGGAAGTAAGACCATGCGGGTTGGAGAAATATCACCAGGGTACTGTACGCATATCATACAGCCTGATACTTGTACAGAACAGATGAGAGAGTTAGGGATAGGGTTTTTCACTTGGAAAGTTTGCAATATGGTAATGTCATATTCTGTCCCATATGTTCTCCCCGATGATGCTTATTTCATGTGGGAGGAAGGCGTATAAGTGGCTTGCCCCAAACTCAGAGGGATTGTGTTACATTGGAAGAGTGTTGCCAGAGGTCATGACCATAACCCATGATAAGATGAAAGACGTTCACCCCAATGCTCAAGCTCCTTATACTCATACTCATTATGAACACATTGTTAAGAGACACCTCATAGATAGGACAGAGCACGTAGCCTCTGATTTGATCCACGAATCCACCGGGATTCAATTCTTTCTCACATTAGATATCACCCGTACCGCCAGAGGAATTATAAATTATAGGTATATCCATGCGCTAGCGAACCTGATAGATAATATCACTGAGATGTATGACGACACCTTCAGGTATACGGGAAGGGAGTTGCAAGCGTACAAAACGGAACTGATCCAGCACAGGATGGTCCTCAATTATATCACAGCCGTGACGGGTGGGTACTGTGTCACACTGGCTACTCAATATGGTGTGAAGTGCTGTACGTATATTACAAACAGCACTGATGACCCAACTGAGATCATTGATCAAAAGATGGATGATATCTTGCAGTTGAAGTGGGAGTTCCGAAGGAGACACAACCTTACCCTGACTGCTGTGAGTAATGAACTGACCGACTGGGTCTCATGGTTGAACCTACGCAATTGGTTCTCAGGTTTAGGAGAGTGGGCTCAAAATGTTATTATGAGTGTGGGAAAGTTTCTCCTTTGTATCCTGGGAGTCATCATAATTATTGGCTTGATATTTAGGTGTGTTTGAATTTTAACGCGGCGCAAGCAATTGATGAGTCTAAGGAGCAGTGGCATTGTTACAGCAACAGATTTAATTTATGACCCATCTATAGAAACGATGTTGTGATAAGGATTGCAAATGAATTCCACGGCCAGTTTCTTTCACCCATTTTTCCTGTGTTTCCCCCTCAGCAAAAATACACCCATCCGGAAGAGACTTCGATCAACACCCAAGAATGATTACGCAAATGTTATGTGAATGTATTTTAGATATGTGTCTTATCTTCATCTCTACAACCTTCAGTTAGTGACACACATAGTCGATAGGTGATATCCACATATATTAGCACTCACATATGTTCCCCCTCCATGTATCATCAACTAAATGTGCACCCCATTTGTTGGAACAAGGAGCCGAAAAGAGATCGGTAGTGTTTGTTGGCCCACTTACAGACCCTTAATACGGGATAAGAAGGATTTAATGTATACTTCGCAATACCTCGAAGCTTATCTAAAACATATACGGCACGATGATACATGCCCCTCAGACATGAATTCATACATACATGCTTTTTACTATCCCACTAGGTCATACATTTCCTACCTACCCCTCTCTCCCGATTACCCAAACTTCTGTAGATATTGTATTGATATTTTTCTGTTTAGTGATTAGATAGTGGCAGTTATTGTTGACTGCCAAAGGGTAGACTGTCAAAGTCGAAAAATATTGCAGTACACACATCACGTACTAACCACACACACATGTCCACCATGCGTGCACATATCCGCAAATTGCGTATGGTCGCACCCGCGGTCCGGCGCATTAGAGCGTGGTATGAGTAATTACAGTGGAATTTGTACTCTCATGGAAAAGCCACAAAGATATACCATAGATCTAATATATATATTGTAAAAATCCCACACTGTCTGCTTGGTCCTTCTAAATAGCATGAAGCTCAGTCACACATAAATTAAAACTCCCAGAGACTAAAATACAATGGCCTTATTTACACTAAGCTTTGAAATTCTATGAAGAAGGCAAACACCTTTGTTTACTGGGCTAGCCAAGTTTCTATTTTAAACAATGAGTACTAGATTGTCATTGTCTCACCTGAAGGCAAAAACAAACGAATAGACAATACCCAGGAACCGAAGCTGTTTAGAAAATCAATTAACAATAAGCTAACCACAACACAAGACCAGACAGTTAGAAATCTAAGATATTAACATTCATAGTCTAAAACCCATGGAGATGTAGGTGTTATATATATATATATATATATATATATATAATTATTATATATATATATATATGAATAAATATATATAATTCCTAACAAATTGTAATAGCAGGAGTATGTTGGTATGTATATATATATATATATATATATATATATATGAATATGTGGATATAGGTATATCTTGAGGATTGAACTAGATAATCATATCATGTGTGGGATCATATTGTTCAGAGTCACGTAAACATTAATCTGGTGGGAATAAGAAAATTATTATATATTACCTCATTAAATTATTAATAATACCAGATTTATGTATGATTAATGTGATGGGTTTAACTGATCATGGGGCAGGAACTCAGATGTGAACAACAGAAACCACATCTTAAGTCATAGCCATCGCCCACTTCTTGAACTGACCAATGGTCCCCGGTGCACAGGATATGTCCGACCCCCGAACCAATGGAAGAAGAGCACACAGTGTCTATTGTATTATGTCTTGATCTACTGAATAAAGAGCGAGCTGCAGGCCAGGTCACTATCACAGACTCTGAAGGTCATCACCCGTGATGACTGAGGACCGGACCGGGAAGCGCACGCGATTATTCTCACGTATGTACATTGACTGTAGCCATTATTCTGTGGTAGATTTATCTTGTTAACCTTGTAGTGTATAACTTGTACTGTTATCCCCTTTCAAATAATCCACTGTGGCCTTAGAACCCAGCGGTTAACTACATAACGGTGTTGTGTCCTCATTTCCCTGCTAAGGTTTAAAGTGTATTTAACTGTGTAAGGTTTAAGAGTGTATTGATAAGGTGTTTACGCACTGCAAGTACTTTAAACCGCCAGCGCTGCGTAAGGTTTAAGGTGTAACATCATTACAGTGCTTTGCGGCACATGGTTTAGAGTGTAAGAATTACATTGCATTGCATTACGAATAAGGTTTAAAGTTTATCAACTGATTGTGTGCGCGCTGTGCGTACTTTGTACCCCCAGCGCAGCGTTTGGTACGCTAAGTACGTACGCGGTACGGGACTCTGTACGCAAATAGCGCACGAAGTGCGTAGCGTGTGTATTAAGTCTAGCGGCCGCAGCGGCTCAATGGTAAGAGTGTGTTTAGAGGTATAGCTTTATGGTTTAAGATAATATCGACATTATCACTTCCTAGAGGAAGCTACTCCCTGCCTGATCATCAGCCCAATAAGGCTACTATGGGCTGCAGACGATGCAGTCCACAGAAGCCAGGGGTTTGCGCATGCACACTCAAGCAGACACTTGTGCGCATGCACAGCTCCTGGTGCCTGCCAGATCCATTGCGCAGATGCCAGGATCCGTCTTTTTTAAGGCTGGCTCTCTCCTCTCCCTCTCCAGCATAAGCAGCGGCAGCCTCCCTGTCTGAAAAAGGTTGGAGCTGCCGCTGGTACTGTCTCAAAGCACTAAGCGCTAGGGTTCATTTTCCACCAACAGACCCCATGGTCTGATGCAGTGGCGGAACAAGCAAGCGGTGGGCCCAGGTGCGACAAAATGCTTTGCCCCCCCCCCCCCCCCCACCATCCCATCCAAATCCACCCCATGGGCAGTGCGCGCCGTAGGCGCGCGCAAAAATACATAGTGGCGTGGCTTCGTGGGGAAGGGGTGTGTCCACAAAATAATACCAATTCATAAAACGGTGCACAGTAGTCTCCATTCTTCAAATTACGCCGCACAGTAGCACCACTACACCAGGTAGAGACCCTTTTACACCTTACAGCGAACAGATTCCCCTTTTTACACATAACGGCAGACAGCGTGCACTTTTTACACATAACGGCAGACAGCGTGCCCTCGTTACACATAGCGGCAGACATCGTGCACATTTTACACATTACGGCAGACAGCGTCCCCATTTTACACATTACGGCAGACAGCATACACTTTTTACACATAATGGCAGACAGCGTGCCCTCGTTACACATAGCGGCAGACAGCATCCCCTTTTTACACATTACGGCAGACAGCATACACTTTTTACACATAATGGCAGACAGCGTGCCCTCGTTACACATAGCGGCAGACAGCGTGCCCTCGTTACACATAGCGGCAGACAGCGTGCACTTTTTACACATTACGGCAGACAGCGTCCCCATTTTACACATTACGGCAGACAGCATACACTTTTTACACATAACGGCAGACAGCATCCCCATTTTACACATTACGGCAGACAGCATACACTTTTTACACATAACGGCAGACAGCATGCCCTTTTTACACATTACGGCAGGCAGATTCTACCTTTTTACACATAGCGGCAGGCAGATTCCCCATTTTTATACATAGCGGCAGGCAGATTCCCCATTTTTACACATTGCGGCAGGCTGATTCCCCCTTTTTACACATTGCGGCAGGCAGATTCCCCATTTTTACATTGCGGCAGGCAGATTCCCCCTTTTTACACATTGCGGCAGGCAGATTCCCCATTTTTATACATAGCGGCAGGCAGATTCCACATTTTTATACATAGCGGCAGGCAGTCCCCCCTTTTTACACATTGCGGCAGGCTGATTCCCCCTTTTTACACATTGCGGCAGGCAGTCCCAACAAATAAAAAAAGAAAGAGACAGAAAGAAAGAAAGAAAGAAAGAAAGAAAGAAAGAAAGAAAGAAAGAAAGAAAGAAAGAAAGAAAGAAAGAAAGAAAGAAAGAAAAATTATACTTACCCTCTCTGTTGGCTCAGGCTCCTTGTGCAGCTTCCCGGGCAGTAGAGAAGGAGGAGGAGGGAGGTGGAGGAGGGAGCCGCAGCAGCGCTGTTATTGGTGGAGGCGCTGCTGCTGCTGCCCCTCTGCTTCACTATAGGCTGTTCTCAGAGACAGCCTATAGTGAAGCAGAGGAGCAGCAGCAGCAGCGCCTCCACCAGTAACAAAGCGCTGCTGCGGCTCCCTCCTTCACCTCCGTCCTCCTCCTTACCCCGTACCGCTGCAGTGCGCGCCGCTCCTCTCCTCTCTCTCCGGGCGGCTGTGCGCTGCGGGCAGCGGTTTCCCGCAGCGCACAGCGGCATGTAATGAGTCAGTTTGACCCATTACATGCTTGGGCCCCTGAACAGAGGCGGGCCCCAGTGCAACGCACTGCTTGCACTGCCGGTAGTTCCGCCTCTGGTCTGATGTATTTCAGCTTGGGCTTCTTTTCTCAAGAAAATTGCATGACAAGCCTACAGAAACTTTTATTTCAGTGCTTCTCAGTTTATATGAAGCATAATATATGTACTTTTGGTCGCTTTTTTCCAGCTGTCTGATGTGGAACACATTAAGCAAGCTAACCACATTACAAACTAGCCTATCACCATGGTGGAAATGTCCATTACATTCTATTCTTCTATTACTGGTAGGTGTACCTCCAGGAGTGAAGTGGTTGTGGGTAATTTCAGACTTGTGTACATCTCGAGTAGTTAACATTTTATTTTGAAAAGCATGCCAAATGTAATTTTAAATGTAAATACAGCAAAGGAATAAAGAAATCAATATGTATTCCAGACATGTATAAAGTCTTGAGAGTGTGGTTGTCATAGATGTTCTGCCAATAAATTGTGATTTGCATTCACATTCTGTTAGGTAAAGGTAGTTTTTGGTGTTATACTACATAAATCCTTTTATTTTTTAAGGTTTAATTTTTTCCTATAATATGTTCTACACATCATAAATTACCAGGTGGGGGAGATCTTCCCCCATGCCTTGACTCCTGTACATCATTTATTCTGTATGCAAAGGGTTAATGTCTAGTGATCAGCGTCAGTGGCGGAACTAGCAAGCGGTGGGCCCAGGTGCGACAAAATGCTTTGGGCCCCCCCATCCAAGTCCACCCCCTCACCCCTGTAGAGGATCTGGTGAGGGGGACCTGCTCAGGGCCAGAGAAATGGATACCTAGCAACAGTGCCGTAACTAGACATTTTAGCACTGTGTGCAAGAAACGGCATCGGAGCCCCACCCCTGCATGCAAAACAGGGGCAGTGCGCGCCGTAGGCGCGCCCAAAAATACATAGTGGCGTGGCTTCGTGGGGAAGGGGTGTGGCCACAAAATAATACCAATTCATAAAACGGTGCACAGTAGTCTCCATTATTCAAATTACGCCGCACAGTAGCACCACTACACCAGGTAGAGACCCTTTTACACCTTACGGCGGACAGATTCCTCTTTTTACACATTACGGCAGACAGCGTGCACTTTTTACACATAACGGCAGACAGCGTCCCCCTTTTTACACATAACGGCAGACAGCGTCCCCTTTTTACACATAACGGCAGACAGCGTGCCCTTGTTACACATAGCGGCAGACAGCATACACTTTTTACACATAACGTCAGATAGCGTGTCCTTGTTAAACATAGCTGCAGACAGCGTACACTTTTTACACATAATGGCAGACAGCGTCCCCTTTTTACACATTACGGCAGACAGCGTGCCCTTGTTACACATTATGGCAGACAGCGTCCCCCTTTTTACACATTACGGCAGGCAGATTCCCCCTTTTTACACATTGCGGCAGGCAGATTCCCCCTTTTTACACATTGCGGCAGGCAGATTCCCCATTTTTACACATTGCGGCAGGCAGATTCCCCATTTTTACACATTGCGGCAGGCAGATTCCCCATTTTTACACATTGCGGCAGGCAGATTCACCCTTTTTACACATTGCGGCAGGCAGTAGAAAGAAAGAAAGAAAGAAAGAAAGAAAGAAAGAAAGAAAGAAAGAAAGAAAGAAAGAAAGAAAGAAAGAAAGAAAGAAAGAAAGAAAGAAAGAAAGAAAGAAAAAGACAGACAGAATTGTACTTACCCTCTCCGCTGGCTCAGGCTCCTCGGTGCAGCTTTACGATTCCCGGGCAGGAGAGAAGGAGGAGGGGGGGAGGTGGAGGAGGGAGCCGCAGCAGCGCTGTGTTATTGGTGGAGGCACTGCTGCTGCTGCCCCTCTGCTTCACTATAGGCTGTTCTCGGAAGACAGCCTATAGTGAAGCAGAGGAGCAGCAGCGCCTCCACCAGTAGCAAAGCGCTGCTGCGGCTCCCTCCTCCACCTCCCTCCTCCTCCTTCCCCCGTACCGCTGCTCCTCTCCGGGCGGCTGTGCGCTGCGGGCAGCGGTTGCCCGCAGCACACAGCGGCATGTAATGAGCCAGTTTGACTCATTACATGCTTTGGGCCCCTGGACAGAGGCGGGCCCCAGTGCAACGCACTGGTTGCACTGGCGGTAGTTCCGCCTCTGATCAGCGTGATCACCAGGCATTAGTTTTTATGTGGGCACACCATTTAGAACAGGGAACTCACTAAGTCTCATGTCTGATTTGGTTCTGAAAATACTTTGGTCTTGTCCTGCGAAGGATAAGCTATGTACTCATTATTTTTACTCAACTCTACTGACTATTGGTTATGCTAGTTAAAAAAATGGAAAAAAAGCTGAGAAATGGGAAGGGTGTTGGATCACAATAAGGGTGTGTACACACGGTGCGATAGTAAAAGTTGGTGCATATCGCAAGGTGTTAGCCAGCTTGCGATACCGATTCAAACCCGATGTGCACTCCCATGGAGTCGGTATCACAAAGTTAGACAGACTGTGCAGGCAAGTAAATCTTGACTATCTAGTGTACTGTCTAGTACAAAGTATTGTCAAAATTGGCACTTAGTCAAAATCACACATACTGTAGAGCAAGCTGAAGGCTGCCTAAGCATGAAGCCACATAAGTGACCTAATTTTTTGTGACTAACGGGTTAAAGACAGGGCAGTGCTAGCTTAGTGATGTCATTTTGGGTCAGGTGTTTTTGTCTGCCTATTAGAGAGATCATAGGAGGAGTGTACTTATAGGCAGGTCCTGGGGGCCATCTTTCTCTTTGCCATTTGGAAGAGTGAGCAGCTGTACATTCATTGTATTTCAAAGTTGTGCATATTGTGTTCTCTCTCCCTGCTTGTCCCTTTTTCAGTGTGTGCTTCCCCCATTTCCTCATTGCTATAATGCCCCCCCCCCCCCCGTAAGAACGCCCCCCCACCGCCACCTGGCCAAGGCTGACCGCCCGCCCCCCACTGCAGGCTGTAGGCAGCCTCATGTGTGGGTGCTCCCCTCCCCTCCTTCCTGGGTTGTTGTACCCTCCAGGTCCTCAACGCGGCCTTCCGCTGGCGGTCTCCCCTCTCCTGCTGCTGCAGCATCTGGCATGGACAGGGCTCCGCCGGTTCTGGCGCTGTGCCCATCTAGCTCCCCCATGGCGTGCCCGGCCGCAAGTGTCACGTTGGCCAGAGCCCACACCTGTCCCTCTTATGCTTGGGCCGTGGGCTCCCATGCAGGCACCTGGGGCTTGGGTATCATGCTGGCATTCCCCTAGCTGGGCCAGGGCACAACTCAGATTCCTGTAGCTGGGCTGCCACTGAGTACTAGTGGCAGGCCCAGCATGCTGTTTTTCAAACGCTGGCACGTCGGTTTCTCCCCAGCCCCCTTCGGGTACGCCCCTCTTCCATGGCCAGGACTCCTTAGGGGTTCTTCCGGGGACGCTCCCAGCAGCGCAGGTTTTGCTGCCTCATTCCCTGGGCTTGTCTCCTCTGGATGGTGGGCCACCTGCTGCCCAGCCCAGTTTATCCCCCCCCCCCCCCCGTTTTTTCTTATTTTCTAGCGATGGTCTCTCCTTCACTAAGTGTGCTGCCATCTTGGGCTGCCACGGTGGCTCCTGGGTCAGTCCCCCCCCCCCTCCCTTTCCATGGTACTTCACTAGGGGATTTTCCCATGCTGCTTTCGGCTGCCTCCATATTGGAATTCACCGTTCGCGCCTGCTCCTTATGCCCTGCCCCCAGTTTATGTTGCCCGGCCACCCTGGCCGCTCGCCTCCAGTCCGACCGTCAGCTTACCGGTCGGGGCTCCTGCGACCGCGCCAGCTCCTCCTCTCCAGCTTTCCCTTTCCGTTCCGCCTCCCCGGCATCTACTGGGTTTGTCCCCTCCCTTCCTTTCCTTCTGTCTTCTCATTTGGTGTTAGTGACGCAAATGGTTTTTCCACTCTTGCGGTGTACTCCGAGCCTGCTGCTGTTCTTGCTTCCACTGCCGTGAGTAGGAGATTGTCAATGCAGAGGAGCGGGCCTTCTGGAACGGGCGAAGCTGGGGGTTCCAGGGTCCCTGAAGAGGAGTTGCCTGGACCCGCCGCCATGGATGAAGGTGCCGGCGGTCTGTCTGTAATCGGTGAGCTTGTTGTTACTTATTCTTTTTCCTCCATTTCTTCTTCCAGTTTTTCTTCTGACACACGGGGTCTTCCGGGTCACCCTGGCGCCCACGGTGCTTGGCTAGGCTCATTTGCACAACGCATTCGCTAAAACGATCCAACAGCCATGGGGAGGGGCGTTGCAGCCTTACCTCTATTGTATATGGGGATGGTCCCTTGGGCGACCACACCGGTATTAGGGGTTTAGGGGTTTTGCGTAAACATCTGAGGGATAAGATTAGGAAGGGTACATATGTCTACATGTTCACCCTTACGGTTGTCATTAGGCTTTTGATAGGAATTTCTTGGTCTTTTCCTGCGCCGATGCCTGACCGGCCGACTATCTTCACGTAGTCAACTATTTGTTCCTAGTCCACGATCTGTAAGTTTTTTCTTCATTTAGCATTTGTCTCCCCTCCTGGGTGGTTAGCTACTGCTGCTATTATGTCAGATTAGGCCCGCAGGTTAGGCCCTCCGGCCCAGCGGGTTGTTGAGTACGCCTTTCCCTTTCTTTCAGTTCCCATAGTTCCTTGCGTTTCTGCGTTTTTTTCTACATATGCGGTCTTTCCCATTTGGCCCTTGTTTTTCTCGTTCCTGCTTTGAGATATTCAGCTAGGGCCTATCTACTGTGGCGCCCTTCACTTGGGATTGCATTATTGTTGCATTCGGGTGCGGGGCTGCTTCCAAGTCCGGTTTACAGCTGTGCTTCTGCGATGCCTGTTGGCATTTGGTTATGTGCTGCGGATTGTGGAGATTATTCCTTTTGGATTGGGGCAGCTACACGGGCTGTGGCTGGGGTCTTCCACCGGCGGCTATACTGAAGCTTGGCCGTTGGAGGTCTGCAGCCTATATGTTTTATATTTGTTTGGATAAGGCTTAGCTTGTGCGGCCTTTGTGGTTCCGGCCACGTGGTTTTTGTTTTGTTCGTTTAATTTTATGTCATGTGGCTCTGGGGTTTGTGCGGTCTCGTGCGACCCCGGGTGATTGGGTCTTCCAATGACGCGTTCCGGCATAGATCAACGGGGTCCAGCCAGGGGCATTTTGGCTGGCTTTTCATTGGGGCCTCGTATTTTGGGGTCGTTTTTCTTTCTTTTGTTCAGTACGGCTGGGAATGGGGCCAATTCCTTGCGGATGGGGGCTGCTGCTCTGGCTGCATATGGTGTGTTTCGGCGGTGGCCAAGCAAGGGCCTGGCTGTTGGACATGTCAGCTTATATTATTTGCCATGCGTTTATTGTTTGTGGCGCCCATTGCGCTAACCCAAAAACTTAATTTATCCGTCAGTTTTTGAATGGCTAGCATTCAGGAATTGAGGGTGTGAAGTGAATTTAAAAATTTTCCTCCGAGGGGGCCAAATTACAATTGCCACTCTTACGGTCCACAGGAGGTTTTTTGAGTTTCTCCTTCACTTGGGTTCTTTTCTGTGTTTGTAGTAATGTCTAAGTTTGAATTTGCTGCTGTTAGGGTTCTTCTTTTTCAGCTTTGTTGGATAATTCAGCACAGTTTTGGCTAGCTGGACATTCCTACATTTTGGGCGGAGAAGCAAGACGAACGGCTGTCTTTTTCGGTACCGGGTAGCCAGTTTTAGGTGTGTGAGTGTTTTGTGTTGGGTTATTTTCCTTAAGCTTCTTTTCCGTCTCGAATGCAGGTGGGGCCGGCCCGACTAGATCGTCATTCCCTTATCGGGACTGATAGGGGTCGAGTTACGGGCATTGTCCTCATCCCTAGTGTCGGGGAGGATTTTGGTGGCTTTGAGTGGGGATGGTGTGTCAGCTATTTGCACTGGGTTCACTGGCGGGGTGTGGTTCCATTTTCTGCCCTGGACACGGCTCCTGAGTGTGTGGCCTCTGCGGTTCAGTGTGGGGCAGTCCTGGTGGGTTTTGGTCGTCCGGCATCCGCTGCGGGTGCTTCATAATTCCCTGTGTTTTTAGGGTGGATGGTGTTTCACCTTCCCCTGTGGGTAATAGTGCATTTTTGGGGAGTATTTTTTACCTTTTTGATTGGTTAGCTTCCGGTTTTTGGTTCTTGGTTGGATAGCGTCCTGCAGTTTAGGTAAACCTTGTTGTGGTGGAAAGTCGCTACCAGCCAGCGGTCAAAAGCTTGCATAAGTGGTCATTGTGGGGCACCCCCTTTTTGGAAGACGGCGAGTGTGTCCTCCCCCTGCGGGAGGACTACGGATGTTCCTGTGCGGTTTCGTCCATTGCTCTGCTAGATTAAACAGTGGTGAGTCCTGCACAATGCGAGTTATGCTTTAGGAGGCGGTGTTGAGTCCCTCCTAGGTTATTTGGTATTATTCTAGTTGACTGGTACTGGTGAGTTGGTAGCGCCTTTCTTTGCCATCCTCCAATACATAGCTAAAATTAGGTCATCAAATAATAAATACCTGTTGACCTTTTAAATCTAGCAGTTGGTGTCCATGTCGTTATTTCTTAGTGCTAAGCTAGTTTAAATATATATATATATGTTTAAGTGTGTCACAATAAACTTATGGGGGACTTATCAAAATTGAAGGTACAGATAGTCAAAATTGGTGCTTCTGGGCTCTGGGGGAGTTCAAGGGAATCGCATAGTCAAAATTGAAGATAACCAAAATCTCACCGTGTGTATGCACCTTAAGACAGTCACATCTATTTATTTTTTGGAGGTGGGGGGGGGGTGTATTTGCTTTTTTCCTCTTTAAGCATTCTTTGGAGAGGCACCAATAGAAGGTCTGCTGCTGCTGCCTCCTGGTGTACAGTATGTGGGCTTTCCATGGGACTAATTTTCTGACTGGGGACTGCAATGCATGTTATAACTAGAAACTAATTTGTGGCCATGACTGGGTAGCAAAGTATGCATAGAGTGGAAGTTGCACATTGTATTCTCTAGTGAAGATAAGAATCTGTTTATTTGTAAATGTGTCTACCGTTTGTTCTTGGTAGAGGATGGCGGGTGTTTGTGCAGCAATTGAACAGTGCATCATTCATATTTGTCATCTATATTAACTAGATTTGTGATACCCTGAAGTTGTGAGGTATTACTTAACCACTTAACTGGCACTTTTTACCCCCCAAAAAACACTCAGAATTGTTGGGGGGGGGGTTTGCATTTTTTTTTTTTTATGATTGAATTAGGTCAAGTACATATATTTACAGCTTATTTAAAAAGGAAATAAAATAGTAAAATATTGTTTTTTCGGACATCGGAACACCGTGGCAATAACCATTAGACGGTTGTCGCAGCTCCTGATTGGCTGCCGGTCTGCAATCTCTGACTGGCTAACAAACCCGCACCTCATTTGAGATATAAGCCACCCGAGAACGAAGTCGGAGTGGACTCACTTCACTGAGCATTGAGGGGCAGGAGAGGCGCTGCACTCTCCTCCCCTCACATAGCAGCAACAACAACAGAGGCAGTGGTGAGCAGCAGGGGGGGGGGAGGGGGCACTAAGCATCTGGCATTGTGGGGCACTGTGTATCTAGCACTGTGGGGCACTGTGTATCTGGCACTCTGGGGCATTGTGTATCTGGCTCTCTGGGGCACTGTGGATCTGGCACTGTGGGGCAATGTGAATCTGGCACTGTGGGGCAATGAGTATCTGGCACTGTGGGGTAATGTGTATCTGGCATTGTGGGGCACTGTGTATCTGGCACTGTAGGAGCATATCTGGCACTTTGGGCATATGTGTATCTGGCACTGTGGGGGCATATATGGCACTGCTGAGGGCATTTGTGTATCTGGCACTGTGGGGCATTTGTGTAACTGGCACTGTGGGGCATTTGTGTACCTGGCACTGTGGGGCATTTGTGTATCTGGCACTGTGGGTGCGTATCTAGCACTGAGGGGGCATATGTGTATCTGGTCCCCAATATGTGTATCACGCCCCCATTTTCATTGACCACACCCTATGTGGCATTTGGCCACACCCATTTTTTGGCACACGCACACAGTACCACAAAGACATTTTTTCTACTTGCACCACTGGAGTTAACTAACATTTTGTGGGCGGCTGCTCTTCTGTGCAGCCACCGGGTTAGAGGGGGGGACCCTGCCATGTGAGGCTCATGCCTAGGTGTGGCACTTGTTTGGGGGTGGCTCAACAGGCTGGTGAGGCCAGATGATTCTTTTTTCATCTAATTTTTTATGAATTCTTTTTATAACATTTTATTGTGCAACTGATGTGAGTCGGATAATGGACAGCAAATTGAGGTCCAGGAGCTGGTAGTGGGGTGAGGTTGGGGCTGTTTTGGTGGTCTAGAGACATCTGAACTGGCTCGAAATTAAGGGGGCAGTGATGCGATGGGGGGGTGACCGATAATGTATCTAGAGGTGACCCCTAAATCCACCATTGCATGCAACCACCCCCAGCAACATGCCTATGTCACCACAACAACACACCCACACCATGCCACATCCGCGTTTGGTCAGCCAACCCCAGTAAGCTCACAAAAATGTCCAACACAGCTCCAACACACCTCACCCTGGGCGCATTGACTTTGCACAAACATCACCCAGACACATGCGCAAACAAAAAACACTGCACAAGAATAAAGCAAAAGACATTTGCCCCCACAGGAGAAAAATCACACACACAATTCCCCACAGGAAAAAAAACACATTGGTCCTGATATGAAAAGATGACACACTAGCCCCCACAGGAAACAAAACAACAATGCATGTTTCATCCTGATGCCTATTGCACATGAGCATCCTAGGATAACTGCCATCACTCTCTGCACAATGCTAGCAAATCTGCACAAGCCACATAAACCAAGATTCAACACCACCAAAGTGCATACATGCATATGAGAAAACAGGTGTCACCATTCAGATCCAAAAATGATCTACATGATTCGCTAATATGCAGGGCTGTAAAGAGACTGTGCGGGACCAGGCAAAGATGGGGGCATGGCTCAATCACAAAGGCATTGCCATGCCCCCATTAAAAACACAAAAAAATGCAACTACCATGTAACAGGCACTGCAAACTTGGGAACCCGGCAGTCAACATGCTGACCCCGGGATCCCGAATGCTAAAAATAACAGCAAGCAGAATGCTGACCTACAGCGTCTATTCCCACTCGATGGTGTCCACAACACCCACAGTATAGGAATAGATCTTGTGGCAAGCGCAGCGAGGGGGCATTGTTGTGCCCCCCCCCCCCCCCCCCTCACCAACATTCTGATGCCAGGATCCCAGTGTCGGTATGCTGACCGCTGGCAGCCAGCATAAGATACTCAACCCCTTTAAAATCACTATTTCCTGTACTTTGCTATGACAGGCAGCATCCATAGTAAATGTCTGCATGGATACACTTTAAAATAGCAGAACATATTTTCACTAAAACTATACACTTAGCCTCTACCTTCTGCTGAAACATAACTGACCCCACAAATACTGTTTGCAGAGCGTTCTTAGCTTAGCTCCACTGCGCATAGGTTACATGACATTAACAGACAAAAACAGATGAGAGAGAAAGATTCATAATGATTAAACCGTTTATAATTCTGTATATGTAGTGGTGCAGAAAGGACCTGACCGTTCATCCAATTAGACAAAGAAAATAATTTAGCAAAACATTCTTTTCTGCACCAGCAGTATAAAGCAAACTTGAATTTTACAAAATAACACAATATATGAAATGCATGCAGAGCTAGATTAAGGCTTTGGGGGGCCTGGGGTACTTAAGACAGGAGGTCCCTGTCTGCATTCTAATTGTTGGGATGCAGCTGTTGACCAAGTGACCGCCGGTATCCAGACCGCCAGGATTTTCTATCACTCTTGTTTAAAGGGGGTGGCACTCGATATCCCGGCGCTCGGGGTCCATGACACCCTTGGAGGGAGAATAAATAGCGCCGCGCATGTAGTGCGCCACCGTGCCTGCAGCATGGCAAGCGCAGCGAGCGCGCAAGGGGCTCTTTTGCGCTCGCCCCGCTGCCGGTATTCCGGAAGTCAGGATCCCAGCGCCGGTATGCTGGGTGCAGGGATCTCAAGTGCCGGGACATCGTAGTACACCCGTTTAAAGGCCCCATGGCCTTTTTATATTTATCTTTACACAGCACAACCTGATGGAAAGGCCATGGGGCTTTGAAACGTTGTTATTGCTTGTATGTTAACAATGCCCTAAGTGCACAATATAGATTTTTAAACCAGACTGGAAGGTGCCGCCTCATTCTTTCTACAGTTCAGGTCGCCATACCTCCCAAGAAGATTCAACAATATTTATTTATAAAGAAGGCACCCCGGCATTATTTAGTAATTTATCCAGCGTGCCAAATGTCACTTCATATTATATTATATTATATTATATTATATTATATTATATTATATTATTATTATTATTATTATTATTATTATGTGTTTCTCTACATCGTAAAACCATCACTAGGATGCAATCACAATAAAACAGTGTGCTTATCTTACCAGACCTGTAATTTCTTACTGGCCCGGAAAACATATACCTATATATATATATATATATATATATATATATACATATGTATATACTGTATACAGATCCGGTATGGAATACCGGCTGATGGAAAGCAAGCTGTCAGTGTCCCAACAGTGGCATCCAGTCTGCTGGAATAACGACAACAAGGTAGCGAGTTCCCTCAAGGGCTCGCTGTGCTCACCACGCATTGGGCTGGTGATGAGATTTGCTTGCCAGAGGTTCTATTCCCACTCGGTTGGTAGCATGGAACACCAACCGGGTGGGAATTACAGGCAGGTGTCGGTATTCCAGCCACTGGTAAAATGCCAGCTGTCAGGATTCCGGCGTCAGTATCCTGACCGCCGAGATGCCGACAGCCGGCATTTTGACCGCATATACTATATATTATATATACACACACATATATATGTATTTAAATGTATATAAATATATATATATATATATGTGGGTATGTGGGTGTATATATAGCTATCTTTATATATACATACATATATATATATATATATATATATATATATATATAAACACACAGCCAGCCTTACTTTTGTTTTTGATCTGCTGCCAATAGCCTTCAAGCTGCTCACTGCTACTCAAACTCTGGACGCTGGCTCCACATTACTGCTGCCAGGGAAGGGATCCCTCCTCCTTCCATGCAGCCTGCGCGCCCAGCCAATGACTGAGCAGCAGGCTGCTTCTTCATATATTATTGGACAGCTGAGCTGCCGCTCAGCTATCCTGTCTGTCTGTGCCGGGTGCTATCTTTGCCAGTGAGTGGAGTCGGGACTGGGGAGCGCTGCACTGCAGACCGGATTGTAAGAGAGATTAGATCTGAGGCGTGGTGGGGGGCCCTTTTGCCACCCCCCCCCCACACACACACACCCCTTAATCTGGCTCTGCATCCTATGGCAGGACAAACAGCTGATTTTTTTGGTGACAGGGTAGTCCAGTGGTTAGGTGTGAGAGGTTTGTGTTGGGTATGTTTACTTCAGCTTCTTTTCCATCATGAACGAAGGTGGGGCCTGCCCGACTGGATCGTCATTCACCTTGGCGGGAATGACTTGGGTCAAGTTAAGGGCATCGACCTCATCCTAAGTGTCAGGACAGATTTGGTAGCTTTGCGAGCCTCTTGGCCTCAAGTGAGAGCGGTGTGGTCAGATATTGTTCCCTGTTTTCACTGGCGGGGTGCTGTTCACTTCTCTACCATAGAAAAGGTTTATAAAAAGGTGAATTCTGCGGTGTCTGTGTATGTGAAGGCCATGGGTGGTTTGGTAGTTCGGCATCCCCTGCTGGTTCTTCGTAACTGCCATTTTTATAGGGAGGACGGTGTTCACCTTTCCCCGGCAGGCATTAGTGTGTTTTTGGAGAGCATTTTTAACTGTTTGGATAGTTATTTTTGGCTTTTTTTGTTTTCTTTTGTTTGGATGGCGTCTGCGGTTTAGGTAAACCTTGTTGTGGTGGAAAGTCGATACCAGCCAGCGGTCAAAAGCTTGCATAAGTGGTCATTGTGGGGCACCCCCTTTTGGTAAGATGGTGAGTGTGTCCTTCTAAGGACATTCCCACGTGGTTTCATCCATTGCTCTGCTAGAGTAAAGGGTGGTGAGTCCTACACAATACGGGTTATGTTGTTAGGAGGCGGTGGTAAGTCCCCTCCTAGGTTATTTGGTATTATTCTAGTTAACTAGTGCTGGTAAGTTGGTAGCGCCTTTCTTTGCCATCCTCCAATACATAGTTAAAATTATGTCATCAAACAAATAAATAAATGCCTGCTGAGCTTTTAAATCTCGCAGTTGGTGTCTGTGTCGTTATTTCTTAGTGCTAAGCTAGTTTAAGTGGGTGGTCTTCAGTATGCCGACTGACGGGATCCCGGCGCACAGTATACCGGCGCCGGGATCCCGACAGCCAGCATACCGACACTTATTCTCCCTCGTGGGGGTCCACGACCCCCCTGGAGGGAGAATAAAATAGTGTGGCGCGCATGCCCATAGCGTGGCGAGCGCAGCGAGCCTGCAAGGGGCTCATTTGCGCTCGCCACACTGTCGGTAAGCTGGCGGTCGGGCTCCCGGCGCCGGTATGCTGGTCGCCGGGAGCCCGACCGCCGGCATATCGTAGTGAACCCAGTTTAAGTATATATATGTTTGAGTGTGTATTATATTTATATATATATATATATATATATATATATATCCAACAACGGGTGCGGCACTCCATGCGACGAAATGATCAGAACACTTACAGTTGAAGTAGTGACAACGTTTCAATGCAATTTAATTGTGCATTTTCATCAGGTCAAGTGACAGAAAACCAAACAGTGCTTACCTATATACTGTGTGTGCAGAACGCCATGACCGCACTTCCGGATCCCAGACATCCCAGGATACCATGTTATTGGGTGTATCTTATCTGGCCATGTGTGTGTTTTTTCGGTCCAATTTACATCCAGTATATGAGCTCCTTTAGTTTAAATGCAGTTACATTACAGATACTTACATGCACTGTGTGTAAGTAACGCTATGGTCTGACCTAAGATGCTGGCAGACCGATGTAGTTGTACATATATGTATATATTATGGTGTCATATGTGCTGGATGATTTAGGCTATATGCTTTTCTGATATCACAGATGTACATATTTTAGACATAGGCCATTATGTTTTGAAATTTGCATAAGCTTTGTTTATGTGTATTCTATTGAAACTGGATATTAGACTGTGGTAATCCATACTTTGCACTCCGCGTGTATTCTGAATGAACTCATTATGCCCGTATGATTCTGTTTACTGTCTAGTGATGTTACTATGACTACCGGCAGTGGGTAGTGACGTCATTGGTGAGCGCCGACGGACCAGGCGGGTGTCTGGGATCCGGAAGTGCGGTCATGGCGTTCTGCACACACAGTATATAGGTAAGCACTGTTTGGTTTTCTGTCACTTGACCTGATGAAAATGCACAATTAAATTGCATTGAAACGTTGTCACTACTTCAACTCAGTGGCGTAACTACTGCCCCCGCAGCCCTCGCGGTGGCTTGGGGGCGAGGGGCTGCGGGGGCGCCACTGATTTACAGCAGACTGACATGCGGACGAGCATCCGCATGTCAGTCTGCGGTCTCCTTCCCTCCGCCGCTTGTTGGAGGGACACGGAGGGCACAGCGCGCCTCCCTGTGTCCCTCCTGCATCATCTCCGGCGGCCGCGGGTCTAATAGGGGGAAGTGCCGTCCGTGAGCTCTAATTGGCTCACGAACCGGCACTTCCCCCTATTAGACCCGCGGCCGCCGGAGATGATGCAGCAGGAGGGACACAGGAGAGGCGAGCTGTGCCCTCCGTGTCCCTCCAAAAAGCGGGGGGGGGAAAAGAAATATCTGGCACTGGGGGCATATATGGCACTGGGGGAGGGGAGGAAGGGGGGGATATCTGGCACTGGGGCATATCTGGCACTGGGGCATATATGGCACTGGGGGGGGGAATATCTGGCACTGGGGCATATCTGGCACTGGGGGGAATATCTGGCACTGGATATCTGGCACTGGGGCATATATGGCACTGGGGGGGGCATATATGGCACTGGGGGGGGGCATATATGGCACTGGGGGGGAATATCTGGCACTGGGGGGGAATATCTGGCACTGGGGGCATATATGGCACGGGGGGAATATCTGGCACTGGGGGCATATATGGCACTGGGGGGGAATATCTGGCACTGGGGGCATATATGGCACTGGGGGCATATTTGGCACTGGGGGGGAATATATGGCACTGGGGGCATATGTGGCACTGGGGGGGAATATCTGGCACTGGGGGCATATGTGGCACTGGGGGGGTATATGTGTACCTGGCACATGGGGGGGGGCTATATTTGTCACTGGGGCATGTGAGTACCTGGCACCGTGGGGGAATATCTGGCACTGGGGACATATGTGGCACTGGGAGCACAGCCCTAGCAACAAGGACTACCTACTAGCAATGAGCATGACACCCAGTGCATGAAACACCTGGCAACGAGCATGACACCCAGTGCATGAAACACCTGGCAACGAGCATGACACTCAGTGCATGAAACCCCTGGCAACGAGCATGACACCCTGAGCATGAAAACCCCTGGCACCGTGCATGGAACCAAGAGCATGAAACCCCTGGCAACGAGCATGACACCCAGTGCATGAAACCCCTGACAACGAGCAGGTAATTGAAAAGTAATTAGAAGCCTTACTGTAGGACTTAATGTGTAATGGGCATTACGGTGTGTGGCATAATGTATCACGGACATTGCGGTGTGTGTCATAATGTGTCACAGGCATTACGGTGTATGGTATACTATATCGCGGGCATTGTGATATGTGGTATAATGTCTCAGGGTCATTGCAGTGTGTGGCATAATGTATCACGAACATTGCGGTGTGTGTCATAATGTGTCAGGCATTACGGTGTGTGGTATACTATATCACGGGCATTGTGGTATGTGGTATAATGTCTCAGGGTCATTGCAGTGTGGCATAATACATAACGGGCATTGCGGTGTGTGGCGTAGGGTATAACGGGTAGGGCATTGCGGTATGTGTCACAGGCATTACGGTGTATGGTATACTATATCACGGGCATTGTGGTATAATGTCTCAAGGTCATTGCAGTGTGTGGCATAATGTGTCACAGGCATTGTATGTGCTATAATGTATCGGGCATTGCAGTGTGTGGCATAATGTATCACGGACATTGCGGTGTGTGTCATAATGTGTCACAGACATTGTATGTGCTATAATGTATCAGAGGCATTGCAGTGTGTAGCATAATGTATAACGGGCATTGCGATTCCTGTCATAATGTGTCACAGGCATTAAGGTGTGTGGCATAATGTGTCACAGGCATTACGGTGTGTGGCATAATGTGTCGGGGGCATTACAGTGTGTGCATATTGTGTCATGTGCATTATTGTGTGCGGCATAATGTCTAAGGGCCATTGCAGTATGTGGCATAATGTATACTGGGCATTACTATAAGGAGGAAAAATGACAAATAATGTAAGGGGCATGAATCAGGATTATTTTTCTTTCCTGTGGTGGCCAACGTCTGGGCGTGCAGGTTGCAAAACTGGGGTATAAGGTAGTCTTTTCCTGCAATGCCACGCCCCTTTATGCGAAACCAAGCCCATTCCAACGAAACCACGCCCCTTTTTGCCACGCGCGCCGAAGGCACGCACATATTTATCCCTTTCTTGCTCCCAATTATGGAGCATGAAGGGGGGGGGGGGCGCCGAAGAATTTTTTGGCTTGGGGGAGAAAAATTTCTAGTTACGCCACTGCTTCAACTGTAAGTGTTCTGATCATTTCGTCGCATGCCGCACCCGTTGTTGGTTGTATCTGGTATCTGTGGAGGCACCCAGCGCTATTGTACCCACTATTGGGAGAGCCGGACCTGCATGTTGTTTTTATATATATATATATATATATATATATATATATGTTGCATGAATAGCCCGGGATCCCACGGGATTGTATAAAGGTCCCGGCTGATGTGGGTGCAGATCGGTGGAATGATCCTTCATGGTGTTGTATAAGGCTATGTGGCGTTAGGTCCATGCATTATCTATTCACGTATTGTACTCAACAACAGCTGGTAGGTGGGCAAGAAATATTGTGGTGGATTCAACGCATTCAGGTTATGCGCTATTTCAGTTACTGCCATTGGGTAGGCCCTTTAGAACATGCCGGGTTAACATTTCTAGGCATTCATTTCAAACAGTTTTTTTTTTACACAAGCAATAGGTCAATAAAAATGATTCTGATCCTGATTCTGTTAGTACACTGTCTTACAAGATGTAGATTGTAAGCTTGCGAGCAGGGCCTTCCTACCTCTATGTCTATCTGTTTTTACCCAGTTTTGTGCTGTTACTGTTGTTCTAATTGTAAAGCGCACTGGAATATGCTGCGCTATATAAGAAACTGTTAATAATAATAATAATGTTATGTGAATTAAACATTTATGCACCATGAAGAGCCCCCTATGTGTTTTTTCCTAACAGATTTATGCAATCCCGTGGGATGCCAGGCTGTTTATACAAAGGGGAGCAGCAGCCCATATTTTATAAGGACATTGGTGCTTTTATCTCACATACAGTACTAGTGAGACTGGGAATATGAGTTATCCTGCATTGAATACAGTGGGTAGCTCATTGTAAGTTATACACTGGTTATATTTATTTATTTTATCTAATCTATCTATCTATCTATCTATCTATCTATCTATCTATCTATCTATCTATCTATCTATCAATCTTGGAAAACCTTTAATGGATCACCAAACATAAAAAAATATTTCTGTATAGCCTAATAGGCTGACAAGGTGGATTATGGCTATGGGGCTGATTCTGAGTCAGACTCAAAGTGGCTGTAATTGTGGGTAGTCATGGAAGCCTGATTTACTACTGTATGGCAATGCTAGTTTCAACAGGGCAAGCGGGACTCCAGGGGGTATATTTACTAAGGTTCGTATTTGTGGCAATTTGGTGGGAGTTTCATCTCGATTAGTATCGGTCGTGATTTTTTGCAACTTTTGGAATTTTGTTCATGTATAATTTATTAAGCTTCCGAGTTGAAATAAATTGTGTTTTCGGATGTCGATGCTAATCGTATTGTCGGGCAATGTTTTACGGGAGTGATTAGTAAAACACTGTCGGACTTAACACAATGAAACCCGGCCGTATCAGTGAGATCCGTTCAGGGCTTCATTGTGGACATTATAATAAGCGTTGAACGTGTTAAAAATTGGAAAAAAAATTGCATGGGGTCCTCCTTCCTAAGCGTAACCAGCAGAGCCGGCCATAGGCATAGGCAAACTAGGCAATTGCCTAGGGCATTTGATATGCCTAGGGGCATCATCCGCTTCTGCTGATTAAAATGATATGCGGCATGCCTATATTCTGTTTGTAGCATTTCATATGCAGATACAGCCACAGTCTCACACAGTATATAGGCATGCTGCATATCAGTTTAATCAGCAGAAGCTGCTTGTGCATCCTAGCCACATAGCAATGCAAATAAGATGCTTTTTCATTAAAAAAACGGTGCCCAACGTTAGTATTGATGCAAGATTTGTGAGGACACATCTGTATCCAAGGAGAGGCAGAGGTCACAGTGTTAGTGGAAGTGTGAGTGCTGTGTGCATGTGAGTGGGTTGGTTGTGCAGTAGTGTTCGGAATGTGTGTAAGGAGCATTATGTGTGTCATGTAAAAATGCATTAATAATGTGCAACATATGTGTAAAGGGGCCACTATGTGTGTCATTATGTGTATAAGGGCATTAATAATGTGCGGCATATGTGTAACAGGGTACTACTGTATGTGTGTCATTATGTGTATAGGGGCACTAATAATGTGCAGCAAATGTGTAGGGGGCACTATGTGTGTCATTATGTGTATAAGGGCATTAATAATGTGCGGCATATGTGTAATAGACATTATGTGTAAAAGGGCATTAATAAAGGTTGTCATAATGTGTAAGGTGCATTATGTTTACAAGGACATTAATGTGTCTCATATGTGTAAGGGGCATTACTGTGTGGAATTGTGTATAAATCAGTGATGAGTAGGTTTGGTTCCTTGGAATCCGACTCCCCCCCCCCCCCCCGAACTTCACCCATTTTATACGGTTCCAAGGCGGGCTCGAATCTTCCCGCCTTGCTTGGTTAACCTGAGCGCGCCCGAATGTCACCATCCCGCTGTCGGATTCTCGCGAGATTCGTATTCTATATAAGGAGCCGCGCGTCGCTGCCATTTTCACTCGTGCATTGGAGATTATAGGGAGAGGACGTGTGCAGCGTTCTCTCAGTTGTGTTCAGTGTGCTGCAAATATCTGTACTCAGTGTGCTGCAAATATCTGTGCTCAGTGTGCTGAAAATATCTACGTTCTCTGCCTGAAAAACGCTCCATATCTGTGCTCAGTGTGCTGCAAATATCTGTGCTCAGTGTGTTTGATTGTGGGGACTGGGGACCACCAGTATTATATAGTAGGAGGACAGTGCAGAGTTTTGCTGACCAGTGACCACCAGTATTATACGTTCTCTGCCTGAAAAATGCTCCATATCTGTGCTGCATTGTAATTTATAGTAGGAGGACAGTGCAGAATTTTGCTGACCAGTGACCACCAGTATTATATCAGTACGGTACAGTAGTCCACTGCTCTACCTACCTCTGTGTCGTCAAGTATACTTTCCATCCATACCTGTGGTGCATTTTAGTTGTTGTGCGCAGTATATATAGTAGGAGGACAGTACATAATTTTGCTGACCACCAGTATATAATATATAGCAGTACGGTACAGTAGTCCACTGCTCTACCTACCTCTGTGTCGTCAAGTATACTTTCCATCCATACCTGTGGTGCATTTTAGTTGTTGTGCGCAGTATATATAGTAGGAGGACAGTACATAATTTTGCTGACCACCAGTATATAATATATAGCAGTACGGTACAGTAGTCCACTGCTCTACCTACCTCTGTGTCGTCAAGTATACTTTCCATCCATACCTGTGGTGCATTTTAGTTGTTGTGCGCAGTATATATAGTAGGAGGACAGTACATAATTTTGCTGACCACCAGTATATAATATATAGCAGTACGGTACAGTAGTCCACTGCTCTACCTACCTCAGTGTCGTCAAGTATACTATCCATTCATACCTGTGGTGCATTTTAGTTGTTGTGCGCAGTATATATAGTAGGAGGATAGTGCAGAATTTTGCTGACCACCAGTATATAATATATAGCAGTATACTACAAAAGTTCAGTAAAATGACCCAAAAATCAAAATTAAAAGCATCTGATGAGAAGCGTAAACTTGCCAATATGCCATTCACGACACGGAGTGGCAAGGAACGGCTGAGGCCCTGGCCTATGTTGATGGCTAGTGGTTCAGATTCACATGAGGATGGAAGCACTCATCCTCTCTCTAGAAAACTGCAGTGTCACTCCATGATTAAGCTACATGCGAAATGCGCATTGGAGTGAGGCGCTGGTAGCTCCGTTTTTTGCTCCTGTAACAATGTACAAATATGTTATGTGTCATTAACACCTATGAAATGATTTAACTCAAGTATACCTACATCAATAGAAGTTCCTTGCATTATGAGAAAGCTCTAATAGATGCAGCACGTGCAGACTGTTATTGTGTGAAATCCTCCTACTTAGTATCACGTATGTGTTTTCAGTACACTGCTAGCAAACATAAAGGTTGATTTGCAGAGATCAATTTGAGCCCCAGGTGATAATATACGGGCACTATTCATTTATCTGCATGTCATTATACAGCAGCGGTGATTTGGACCATACACCTCACGGTTATATAGAGGAAAGATTTGATAACTAAACTGACATACAATATTACTATTAACACGTCTGCGAGTGTCCTATGTAGGACTGTATACTTACAAATTAAGTCTCTGCAGTCCTGCACGAGCTTCAATTATCAAATACCAAGGGACAATATATATCAAAAGATCACATTTAGGCAGGAACTGTGAATGGGATAACCCCGTATTATCATACCACAGTACATTATTATTACAGATGTACTGACTTGGGAATATGCTCTAGATCAAGGCATAAGAGGAGTGAGTGAGCAGCCCATTCGTCCCAATACTGCTACAGTGATCTGTTGTCAGTTTGCAACAGTGAATGATTGAACATAATACATTGTATCAACCTCATAACATTGCATGAGGAAACACATCACTGAATTGAAAGGACAACCAAACTGTACTGCATATTACCTACTTAATATCGAGTGATCTATATATACCCTTCCTGTAATTACCTCATAACCACACAATTGGACTGGTTTATAAGAGGAGGGAGGACATTACTAATAGATCACTTTAGGATATATTTAGAGAATTAGAATTAATATATCGTTATGGTTCAGACACAATAACACTATCGGTATTTGGATCGAATATTTAATAAGTACAGGAGAAATATCGGGTGCTCCAACGCCAGATTTTATTATTTCATTTCTTTCTATCTCTACATTTTAATATTTCGCTTTTTATAGATAAGTGGGAAGATTATATATTTTATGATACTAATAAAAGTTACGTTTTAATAATAAAAATAAAACTGTGAAACTCATCGACTAAGTGCACCACAGAACTACCTTTCTTTTTTCTTTTTGGTAAAATCACTCCTAGATGGGCCAGGTGTTTGTGTCGGCCACTTGGGTCGCTTAGCTTAATCACACAGCTACCTCATTGCACCTCTTTTTTTCTTTGCAGCATGTGCTGTTTGGGGACTATTTTTTTAAAATCTGCCATCCTGTCTGACCCTGCTGTGCCACTCCTAGATGGGCCAGGTGTTTGTGTCGGCCACTTGGGTCGCTTAGCTTAGTCATACAGCGACCATGGTGCACCTCTTTTTTTCTTTGCATCATGTGCTGTTTGGGGACTATTATTTGAAGTGCCATCCTGTCTGACACTGCAGTGCCACTCCTAGATGGGCCAGGTGTTTGTGCCGGCCACTTGGGTCGCTTAGCTTAGTCACACAGCGACCTTGGTGCACCTCTTTTTTTCTTTGCATCATGTGCTGTTTGGGGACTCTTTTTTGAAGTGCCATCCTGTCTGACACTGCAGTGCCACTCCTAGATGGGCCAGGTGTTTGTGCCGGCCACTTGGGTCGCTTAGCTTAGCCATCCAGCGACCTTGGTGCATCTCTTTTTTCTTTGCAGCATGTGCTTTTTGGGGACTATTTTTTAAATCTGCCATCCTGTCTGACACTGCAGTGCCAATCCTAGATGGGCCAGGTGTTTGTGTCGGCCACTTGGGTCGCTTAGCTTAGTCATCCAGCAACCTCGGTGCAAATTTTAGGACTAAAAATAATAATATTGAGGTTAATAATACTATGGGATCAAAATGACCCCCAAATTCTATGATTTAAGCTGTTTTTGAGGGTTTTTTGTAAAAAAAACACCCGAATCCAAAACACACACCCGAATCCGACAAAAAAATTTCAGGGAGGTTTTGCCAAAACGCGTCCGAATCCAAAACACGGCCGCGGAACCGAATCCAAAACCAAAACACAAAACCCGAAAAATGTCCGGTGCACATCACTAGTATAAATGCATTACTAATGTGTGGCATTATGTGTATAAGGCGCTCTACTATGTGGCGTTGCATATAGAAAGGGCACTACTGTGTCGTTTAATGTGACTAAAGAGCAATAAGGTGTGGTGTAATGTGAATAAGGAGCAATTCAGTGTGATGTAATGTGAATAAGGGGCTCTACTGTGAGGAGTAACGTTTATAAGGTAAAGTGATACTACTGTGGGACGTAATATGAATTATGGACACTACCGCAAGATAAAATGTGAATAAAGTTGCAGTACTGTGTGGCGTAATTGGAATTGGGGTTACTATTGTGTGGCCATGCCCCTTCCCAGCAAGAAGATGCCCCTTTTTGGGCTGTGCGTCAAATGTGTGAGCTGTTCCTATTTAAAATATAGGGGGTACAAGGACTGCTATGGGTGAGGGGTGATGGTGCTGGGAAAGAGGTGCAAGGTCAGAGGCAGAACTAGCAGTGGTGCTAGGGGGCACCAGCCAAAATCTTGCCTAGGGCATCATATTGGTTAGGGCCGGCTCTGGTAACCAGCCTCGGGCTCTATGAGCCGGTCCTGGTTGTAAAAATACAGGGGGAAAATTGTGTAGGGTTCCCCCGTATTTAAACAACCAGCACCGGGCTCTGCGTCCGGTCCTGGTTCATAAAATATGGGGGACAAAAGATGTAGGTGTACCCCGTATTTTTCAAACCAGCACCGGGCTCCACTAGCCAGAGAGATAATGCCACAGCCAGGGGGACACTTTTATACTGGTCCGTGAGGCCGTGGCATTACCCCCCCCAACTAGTCACCCCTGGCCGGGGTTCCCTGGAGGAGTGGGGACCCCTTAAATCAAGGAGTGTCCCCCCTCCAGGCACCCAAGGACCAGGGGTGAAGCCCGAGGCTGTCCCCCCATCCGTGCGCGGTGGATGGGAGGCTGATAGCCTTTGTGTAAAAAATAGAATATTGTTTTTTTTGTAGGAGAACTACAAGTCCCAGCAAGCCTACCCGCAAGCTGGTACTTGGAGAACCACAAGTACCAGCATGCTGGGAAATAATGGGCCCGCTGGTACCTGTAGTTCTACTACAACCCCCCCCCCCCCCCCCAAAAAAAAAAAAAAAAAAACAGAAGACACACACCATGAAAGTAACATTTTAATTACACACACTTACACACTCACATACTTATCTACATCCAACGCTGCGATTCACGTCCACTTGTCCAGTAGCATCCACGGGGTACCTGGAAAAATAAAATGATACTTACAACCAATCCAGTGTAGATCTGTCCTCTTCTTTCTCAACGTAATCCAGGGACTTGTTTAAAATAATAAACCGAAAACCCGATCCACGCTACTAAAGGGGTTCCGTGTTTACACATGGAACCCCTTTCCTCGAATGACGGGACCCCCCAGTGACTTCTGTCAGTGAAGGTCCCGCCAGCCAATCAGGGAGTGCCACGTCATGGCGCTCTCCTGATTGGCCGTGTCACCCACAAGAGTGACCCCAATTAACTTTGCGGTTAACCGCAGACTGCAAAGTTCCCATCATAGGATATAATGGAGGACCGCGATCCTCCATTCTAGCCGCTGCGCTGAGCCTAATTGACTGGCAAGGAGCACACAGCCAATCAGGAAAGCGCCACAACGTGGCGCTCCCTGATTGGCTGGTGGGACCTTCACTGACAGAAGTCACGGGGTGTCCCGTCATTCAGGGAAAGGGGTTCCATGTGTAAACAACTTAGCACTTTAAAAATATATTTCATAGCATAGGATCCCTAACACTCGAATATCCTTATGGTTCCACTCAAGTAATACCCTACTGATTACCAGATAGTTTTCACAGGTGTCCTTTAGTGAAATCAATGTAGAAAGAGTCCAAGAATGGTGAAAGACCCTTATTTATATCCACCAGTCACGTCCTGTGTGATAATACATGTATTTATACCGTAATCATGGTTATTGTTTCTTTTAAGAAAGAATTGAAACAGTTAATGTAGCAAATATACTGATACTTCAGGTAGCTTTAAGTCAGTTTGTAAAGCAGGCTTTATCTCATATTGCAGCCTCTCTAGAGCGTCTCCGTCTGCCGCTCTCTACCTTAATCATTTATTGTGTTCAGAGCGGTTCAGTATATTTGCTACATTAACTGTTTCAATTCTTTCTTAAAAGAAACAATAACCATGATTACGGTATAAATACATGTATTATCACACAGGACGTGACTGGTGGATATAAATAAGGGTCTTTCACCATTCTTGGACTCTTTCTACATTGATTTCACTAAAGGACACCTGTGAAAACTATCTGGTAATCAGTAGGGTATTACTTGAGTGGAACCATAAGGATATTCGAGTGTTAGGGATCCTATGCTATGAAATATATTTTTAAAGTGCTAAGTTGTTTTAAATCCAGTTGCCAATTGGTATAGTTTAAATTAAATTTTGGTGTATGTGCAATTTTAGATATAATAAATATGGAATAATTCAAGTCTATTTGCGCTCTCTTTTTCCTTTTTTGCTTGTGGGGAGGATTGCTGGGACTTGTAGTTCTCCTATAAAAACAATATTCTATTTTTTACACAAAGGCTATCAGCCTCCCATCCATCGCCCACGGATGGGGGGGACAGCCTCGGGCTTCACCACTGGTCCTTGTGTGAATGGAGGGAGGGACCCCTTGATTTAAGGGGTCCCCACTCCTCCAGGGAACCCCGGCCAGGGTTGACTAGTTGGGGGGGGGTAATGCCACAGCCGCAGGGACCACTATAAAAGTGTCCCCCGGCTGTGGCATTATCTCTCTGGCTAGTGGAGCCCGGTGCTGGTTTGAAAAATACGGGGGACCCCTACATCTTTTGTCCCCCATATTTTTTGACCCAGGACCGGACGCAGAGCCCGGTGCTGGTTGTTTAAATATGGGGGGACCCTACACAATTTTTCCCCCGTATTTTTACAACCAGGACCAGCTCAAAGAGCCCGAGGCTAATTATGCATAGGAGGTGGGACCCCACACAATTTTTTTATGTGATTTTTAACACGTTCACACCCCTTCCCACAGATAAGCATGCACAGATCTTACTGATCTGTGCATGCCTATCAGAATACGCATCCAAAAAGCAGGTCTATTTGAAAACTGCTTTTTTTTACGAATTCGAACATTTACCGGCAGTGTTTGGCTATTGCCGGCAGTGATTGTAAGTACGAATTCTTAGTAAATTACCGAGTTCTATAAAATAACAGGCGTGTTCGACTGATGGTGTATTCATTCATATTTGTGAACTCTGCCATTAAAACAAATACAAATGCCCTCATCACTGCCGAGATTTGTGTTTAGTAAATTCCCGAGATGACTCTTTGAAGAAAAAAAAAACTCGGCCAAAATCGGGACCTTAGTAAATATACCTCGAGGTAGCTTTTCCCATCCACTGCCATCATTAGTATTGGTAAATGCACCAGCCCTTATGCTACCGTAGGAATACGAGATCCATCAAAAACAGGCTTCCTCCGTGACACTCCCACAAGTCAAAACAGTTTGGTGCAATCACATTGTGCTGCCCGGATCCCTGCACCAAAATGCTTATTTCACAGAAAGTTAGATGTTGCAAAGATCCGTTCAACACAGAATAGAACAGAGATATACAAAATTGCATTAATTCATATCTGCACATGCCCTGTATGCTAACACTAGCCATTTGTCTCTGTACAGAGAGATCCAAGTGCCTCTGAATCAGCCTATTTGTCTTTTGTTATTAATGTGTACTGCTGTCTTAAGATTTAAAATTCAAGGACTTATTAATAAAGCATCTTTTAATATACAAATTTATTACATGCTGTGTGAAATCAGTATTTCATCACCGGGGAATAGTTTTTGTTTTGTTTTGTTCCTAACTTATTTGAATTACATAACAGTAGAAAAGCAGATGGAAATGTAATCTAAAACATGTCAAGGTCTTCCATCTGCATGTGACTGTACTAGCTCACCTTTAAACCTTTTTTGATACATTAAAGTGATTCTTGATGTTTTAAAAAATATATATATAATGTGAGCAAATGTCAGTGAAAACATCCATAAGAGTATTATTCTTTATTGCTTTGTAAATATACACTCCCAACTGATGCATATAAAAACATAATACAATTTAAAAGTAAGAAAGAAATATTGCTATCATTTAGAAATAAACCCATTAGTATTGTATAATGATGACAGGGTAAATGATTGCTATGATATATAGCCAGAAATTGCATGTACCACTAATCATATTTGACAACATTTTTATGTGTATAATTGCTAAATGAACTCAGAGCATTGGCACTGCATATTTTGTATTAGGATGCTTTTAATTTACAGTATATCAACCCTGTTTTGCAGTTTATTTTGTTCTGTTTACTGAAGAGATCTCCTAGTATCTGTTTTTATTCTGTGTTATTTGCAAAATAGCCTCTATTGATCCAAATGCAGTAACAATGAATAATCACAATCACCTGTGTTCATATGTTGATTGTGTAGTACACCATGGGCCGCATACAGTGGCACCAAGAGAGGGGTGAAGAGGGTACAAATTACCTGGGCCCAGGTCTGAAGGAGAGGCCCAGGCCCACGCCTCCTTTGAATAGGCCATGCCCCCTGAAAAGTACCTAGGCCCAGCTGGGAGGCATGCCATGCTCCTGTGAGTGGGTGCTTCTCATGTGCTTGACAGACACCCCTCCAAAGAGGTGTGGCCATGCTCCCCGCATGCTGTGGTCACACCCCCTTCAGGGAGGGGGGCAGAAGGTTGTTGTACCAGGGCCCAGGATTTCTCTTGGCAGCCCTGGGCGCATATGAAGTTGGGGCCATTTAGGCTCCGGACATACTGTACACATGAAAAAATGAGCACTTGAAAAAGTACATATACTGTAAGTGAACATGTCAGGTGCAGTGTATATACTTACACTATGAGGTAGTGTAGAGCACTGAGTAGAGCTGGATAGCATTGATAATATCAACAGTAAATGTGACAGCTGCTATTTTTCATTTTTGTACACAATTTAATAAGAGAGAACTGTGTTACTATACCAGCGGCCGGGATCCCGGCAGTCAGCAATGCCGGCAGGGGGCCGAGGGCTATTCCCACTTGTGGGTGTCCACGACACTCGTAGAGTGGGAATAGATCCTGTGGCGAGCACAGCAAGCCACCAAGCTCACAGCATGGTGAGGGCAGCGAGCCAGCAAGGGGCTTCATTGTGCTCACCCCCCTGATGGCATTCTGGCGGCCGGGATCCCGGCATCGGTATGCTGACCACCGGGATCCCAGCTGCCGGTCACCCAAACCCAACCTGTGTTAACAACGTTATTAATAGCTGCAAAAGTGGCATGTTCCACATAATAATTACAATCACAAATACAAAACACAAATTCCAAAAGCATAAAACTTTATATCAATTAAATCCAAACATCTGTTTTTCCATTTGATAATCAAATGCACATTTATTTCCTGCTATAGATCAAATGCAAATGTCAATTAAGTAATATGAACATATGTACAGTCCATGGCACCATATAATATAACTACAATGTGACAGATTTAAGTACTGAAGGGGTCAATACCCCAACAACCAATCAATCAGAAGCGGCTATAAAGTGCAGCTCACAGGCACCATCATCATTACATATTATTGCACCAGCCTTTCAACACCTACTGTATAAGAGATCTGCTTCCTGACAGGTGTTTCTGTGTCTGTGTCCAGGTCTACCGCAGCTGCTATTATGTTAACATGCCCGCACAATATTTGGTCTATACTTGTCATACTGGAAGTGTAAATTGAGCCAATATCTGGATACAGATGAATATGTGTGATTTTTGTTAATGCACATACTTTATGCAGTAAATCCAGCTGTACATGAGCCCTTATAAATGGTTTGAAAAACACTTGCCACACATGTACGGTACACTCACATGTTTAATCAAATATAGCAACACTGCAAGAGAATCATTATTCAATCTATGGGGGGAGATGTATCAAACTTGGCGAGAGATGAAGTGGAGAGAGATATAGGGAGAGATATACTAAGCAGTGAAATAGTGGAGAAGAGAGCCAGTGGAGAAGTTGCCCATGGCAACCAATCAGCTGCTCTGTATAATTTTATAGTATGCAAAGTATTAATGTAACTTCAATGCTGATTGGTTGCCATGGGAAAATTCTCCACTGGCTCACTTCTCCACTCTTTTTACTGCTTAGTACATCTCCCCCAAAACACCAACCAATCAGCTCCTACAGTGACTGTCATATTGCAAATACAGCCTATTAAATGATCATTAAAAGCTAATTGGTTGTTACATTATCTCTCTTCCCTTGATCTCTCTCCATTACTTAATAAATATTTCCCTACAGTATATTTGCTATTTTTGCTTCATGGTTTTTTTTACCAAATGTAGCAAACAATATAGAGGAGGTTAAGTTCTGGAAGAGCATATCATATGTTAAAACTATGAAATAATCCTATTAGAATTAGAGAAGAGCGGGTTCGGTTCCCTGAGAACCGAACTCCCCCGAACTTCACTACCCGAGCCCGGATCCGAGCCCGGCTCGGATTTTCCCGCCTGACTCGTAAATCAGAACGAGGCAAAACACCATCATCCCGCTGTCAGATTCTCGCGGGGTTTGGATTCCATATAAGGAGCCGTGCTTTGCCGACATTATCACTCCGGCATTGGAGAGTGTAGCGAGAGGACATGTCTCAGTGTCTGTGCGGGAGGGAAAGTGGGGTGGCGATTCCAGTGCTGTCTTGTGCTGCTCAGTCCAGTGTAGTGTCTTATGCTGCATCAGTCCAGTCACAGTGGTTGTGTCTTCTGCTGCCATATGTCCAGTGTAGCTGTATAAGTCCAGTGCAGTGGTGCTGAGTTGTCCTGCATCAGTACAGTGGTAGTGTCTTGTGCTGCATCAGTCCAGTCACAGTGGTGGTGTCCTCTGCTGCCATATGTCCAGTGCTGCTGTATAAATCCAGTCCAGTGGTGCGGTGTTGTGCTGCATCAGTCCAGTGATGGTGTTTTGTGCTGCATCAGTCCAGTCACAGTGGTGGTGTCCTCTGCTGCCATAAGTCCAGTACATTGCAGTGGTGCTGTGTTGTCCTGCATCAGTCCAGTGGTGGTGTCCCTGTGCTGCTTTATAAGTCCAGTGGTAGTGGTACTGCCGTATATATGTCCAGTGATACTGCCGTATATGTCCAATGATACTGCCATATATGTCCAGTGATACTGGCATATACATCCAGTGGTACTGGCGTATAAATCCAGTCCAGTGATACAGCCAAATAAGTCCATGTGTCCAGTGCTGCTGTATAAGTCCAGTCCATTGCAGTGGTGCTGTGTTGTCCTGCATCAGTACAGAGGTAGTGTCTTGTGCTGCATCAGTCCAGTCACAATGGTGGTGTCCTCTGCTGCCATATGTCCAGTGCTGCTGTATAAGTCCAGTCCATTGCAGTGGTACTGTGTTGTCCTGCATCAGTCCAGTGGTAATGTCCCTGTGCTGCTATATATGTCCAGTGGTACTGCCGTATAAATCCAGTGATAGTACCATATATGTCCAGTGGTACTGCCATATAAATTCAGTGGTACTGGAGTATAAATCCAGTCCAGTGATACTGCCATATATGTCCAGTGATACTGGCGTATACATCCAGTGTTACTGGCGTATAAATCCAGTCCAGTGATACTGCCGTATAAGTCCAGTGATACTGCCGTATAAATCCAGTGATACTGCCGTATATGTCCAGTGGTACAGCCGTATAAATCCAGTGGTACTGGCACATAAATCCAGTCCAGTGGTACTGCCGTATACGTCCAGTGTTACTGCTGTATAAATCCAGTCCAGTGATACTGCCGTATAAGTCCAGTGGTACTGTCATAGAATTTCAGTGATACTGCAGTATATGTCCAGTGGTACTGCCGTATATATGTCCAGTGGTACTGCCATATAATTTCAGTGATACTGTCGTATATGTCCAGTGGTACTGCCATATATGTCCAGTGGTATTGCCGTATAAGTCCAGTGGTACTGCTGTATAAATCCAGTGGTACTGGCATATAAATCCAGTCCAGTGGTACTGCCATATATGTCCAGTGGTACTGCCATATAATTCCAGCGATACTGCTGTATAATTCCATTCCAGTGATAGTACCACTGGACACATACGGCAGTGCCATAAAAGTCCATTCCAGTGGTGCTGCCATATAAGTTCAGTGGTGCTGCCCTGTGCTGTATATTATTTACTCCAAATAAATGGGTTATTAATATTTAATTCAAATAATTTTTACAGGGTTTGCCCTGTGTGGTGTTGAAGTACACTCTCCTTTGCTGCATTCTGTTATATAACTCCAGAAAAATAATGGAGAACAAAAATTTGGAGGATAAAATAGGGAAAGCTCAAGAACCACTCTCTCCTACGGCTGCTGCTGCCGCTGCTGTTGTTGCTGCTGGGAGTCGATCGTCATCCCAGAGGGGAAGTCGGAAGACCACTTGTACTACTTCAAATAAGCAAATGACTGTCCAACAGTCCTTTGTGAGGAAGATGAAATATGACAGCAGTCATCCTGTTGCAAAGCGGATAACTGAGGCCTTGACAGCTATGTTGTTGTAGACGTGCATCCGGTATCCGCCATTAGTGCAGTGGGACTGCAGTGGCAACCCTAGATGGGTCAGGTGTTTGTGCCGCACACTTGTGTCGCTTAGCTTAGTCATAAAGCTACCTCATTGCCCCTCTTTTTATTTTTTGCATGATGTGCTGTTTCGGGACTATTTTTTAAAGTGACATCCTGTCTGACACTGCAGTGCCATTCCTAGATGGGCCAGGTGTTTGTGCCGTACACTTGTGTCACTTAGATTAGTCATACAGCCACCTTGGTGCAACCTTTTGGCCTAAAACAATATTGTGAGGTGTTCAGAATAGACTGGAAATGAGTGGAAATGGATATTATTGAGGTTAATAATACCATAGGATCAAAGTTATCCCCAAATTCTGTGATTTAAGCTGTTTTTATGTTTTTTTCCCAAAAATCATCCAGATCCAAAACACGAAAGGGTGGTTTTGGCTAAACCAATCCAGATCCAAAACACGAGCGTGGAACCAGAACCAAAACACAAAACACGAAAAGTGCCCGTCGCACATCTGTACCTATCTACTGGCTGAAATATCTATGGAAATTGCATGCAGATGCTGTTGTCAATGCTTTGTTTTACAATTAAAAGAACATTTGAAATGTATTATTCATTACTTAAGCAGTAGTTACTGCTGAAATAAAAAGTGTACTTGAAATAAAAGACATTTTTAGTAGGAGATAACTGAAGAGCATAAAAATGCCCCATTACAGAGACCGGCAAAGTTGGGGTAATTGAAATTTTATTGAGTTTTGATGTCTGATTCTTATGGTTTAGGTATTCTGATTTAAAAAATAACCACCAAATTTCTCTATAATGGAGGGTTTTTTTCACAATGTGAAAGCAAAAATAGGAAGAAATAGTATAATTATATGTGTTCTGTTTGAAACCCATTGGGGCAGATGTACTAAGCCTTGAAAATTACAGGAGCAAGTTGTTTGGTATGTTATCTCTCTCCACTTTATCTCTCTCCAAGGCTTAGTTCATCTAACCCATTATTTGTAAAGACATTATAAATTTGTTTTATTTACAAAATTGTAGACAAAAATCCAATCTGACATAAAAAAAAATCATCAAAAGTAGCTGTATGCACGTTTACAAGTCCTTATACTGCCTTTTCCGTTCCCCTCGAAGCTCCATTTTGTACTTTTCCTCTTGTAGTCAGCTTTCGACTCTTCTCTGTGAACCTATTACCTTTCTTTGTTCTGAGAATGCTCCTTCTTTAAATCCTGATATAATTATAGTGCATTTTCTCAAAGCACTATAATTATTTTTTTGTTTCGAAGCTTAATATAGTAATTCTAAAAATACCAAAATCGCAAATTTGAGTTGCGAAAAAATAGTGATGGAACTTTTTTTAGTATGCTTTCTGAAAATAGCACCAAAAAACGATAAAAATCAGCTGTTTGATTTCAGACATTTCTCTGACGTCCTAGTGGATGCTGGGAACTCCGTAAGGACCATGGGGAATAGCGGGCTCTGAAGGAGGCTGGGCACTCTAGAAAGATTTATGACTACCTGGTGTGCACTGGCTCCTCCCACTATGACCCTCCTCCAAGCCTCAGTTAGATTTTGTGCCCGGCCGAGGTTGGATGCACACTAGGGGCTCTCCTGAGCCTTTAGAAAGAAAGATAGAAATTAGTTTTTTTATTTTCAGTGAGACCTGCTGGCAACAGGCTCACTGCAGCGAGGGACTAAGGGGAGAAGAAGCGAACCTGCCTGCTTGCAGCCAGCTTGGGCTTCTTAGGCTACTGGACACCATTAGCTCCAGAGGGATCGACCGCAGGCCCAGTCCTTGGTGTTCGGTCCCGGAGCCGCGCCGCCGCCCCCCTTACAGAGCCAGAAGCAAGAAGAGGTCCGGAAAATCGGCGGCAGAAGACATCAGTCTTCACCAAGGTAGCGCACAGCACTGCAGCTGTGCGCCATTGCTCCTCACACACACTTCACACTCCGGTCACTGAGGGTGCAGGGCGCTGGGGGGGGGGCGCCCTGAGAAGCAATAATAACACCTTGGCTGGCAAAAATACCACAATATATAGCCCCAGAGGCTATATATGTGGAAAATACCCCTGCCAGAATATAGGAAAAAGCGGGAGAATAGTCCGCGGAAAAGGGGCGGAGCTATCTCCCTCAGCACACTGGCGCCATTTCTCCTTCACAGATCCGCTGGAAGGAAGCTCCCTGGCTCTCCCCTGCAGTCTACACTACAGAAAAGGGTAAAAAAGAGAGGGGGGGCACTAAATTTAGGCGCAGTATACAATTATATAGAAAAAGCAGCTATAGGGGACATAACTCAGTTAGTCCCTGCATTATATAGCGCTCTGGTGTGTGCTGGCATACTCTCACTCTGTCCCCCCAAAGGGCTTTTGTGGGTCCTGTCCTCTGTTGGAGCATTCCCTGTGTGTGTGCGGTGTGTCGGTACGACTGTGTCGACATGTTTGATGAGGATAATGATGTGGAGACGGAGCAGATGCCTTTAGAAGGGATGTCACCCCCTGCGGGGCAGACACCTGAGTGGTTGAGCTTATGGAAAGAAATGAGTGCACGTATAGACTCCTTACATAAGAAATTTGACGACATGCCAAATGTGGGACAGCCGACTTCTCAGCTCGTGCCTGTCCAGGCGTCGCACAGGTCATCAGGGGCTCTGAAACGCCCGCTGCCTCAGACCGCAGACCCAGATGTCGACACTGATACTGACACCAGTGTCGACGACGATGAGTCTAACCTGATGCCCACTAAGGCCATTCACTGCATGATTGAGGCAATGAAAGAGGTGTTACACATTTCTGATATAAATACAGGTACCACTAAAAAGGGTATTATGTTTGGGGAGAAAAAACTACCCGTAGTTTTTCCCCCATCAGATGAATTAAATGAAGTGTGTGAAGAAGCGTGGGCTTTCCCTGATAAAAAATTGGTAATTCCTAAGAAGGTACTAATGGCGTTCCCTTTCCCGCCAAAGGATAGGTCACGTTGGGAAACACCTCCTAAGGTGGATAAAGCGCTCACACGTTTGTCTAAAAAGGTGGCACTACCGTCTCCGGATACGGCCGCCCTCAAGGAACCTGCTGATAGAAAGCAGGAGGCGATCCTGAAGTCTGTATATACACACTCAGGCATTATACTTAGGCCAGCTATTGCGTCAGCTTGGATGTGCAGTGCTGCCGCTGCGTGGTCAGATAAACTGTCAGAAAATATTGACACATTAGACAGAGACACGATCCTGTTAACCATAGACCATATAAAAGACTCAGTCTTATATATGAGAGATGCACAGAGGGAAATCTGGCGACTGGCATCTAAAGTAAGTGCATTGTCCATTTCTGCTAGGAGAGGCTTATGGACTCGCCAGTGGACAGGAGATGCAGATTCTAAAAGGCACATGGAAGTGTTGCCATATAAGGGTGAGGAATTATTTGGGGATGGTCTCTCTGACCTAGTTTCCACAGCAACGTCTGGGAAGTCAGCATTTTTACCCCATGTCCCCTCACAGCCTAAGAAGGCGCCGTTTTATCAGGTTCAGTCCTTTCGGACCCAGAAAAACAGGTGTGGAAAAGGCGGGTCTTTTCTGTCCAGAGGCAGAGGTAGGGGAAAAAGGCTGCAACAAACAGCAGGTTCCCAGGAGCAAAAGTCCTCCCCCGCTTCTTCTTCCAAGTCCGCCGCATGACGGTGGGGCTCCACAGGCGGAGCCAGGTACGGTGGGGGGCCGCCTCAAGAATTTCAGCGATCAGTGGGCTCGCTCACAGGTGGATCCCTGGATCCTTCGAATAGTATCTCAGGGGTACAAACTGGAATTCGAGGCGTCTCCACCCCACCGGTTCCTAAAATCTGCCTTGCCGATTGCTCCCTCAGACAGGGAGGCGGTGCTAGCGGCAATTCACAAGCTGTATTCCCAGCAGGTGATAATCAAGGTACCCCTACTTCAACAAGGCCGGGGTTACTATTCCACACTATTTGTGGTACCGAAACCGGACGGTTCGGTGAGACCCATTTTAAATTTGAAATCCTTGAACACATACATAAAAAAATTCAAGTTCAAGATGGAATCGCTCAGGGCGGTTATTGCAAGCCTGGACGAGGGGGATTACATGGTATCCCTGGAGATCAAGGATGCTTACTTGCATGTCCCCATTTACCATCCTCACCAGGAGTACCTCAGATTTGTGGTACAGGATTGCCATTACCAATTCCAGACGCTGCCGTTTGGACTGTCCACGGCACCGAGGGTATTTACCAAGGTTATGGCGGAAATTATGATACTCCTTCGAAAAAAGGGAGTTTTAATTATCCCGTACTTGGACGATCTCCTAATAAAAGCGAGGTCCAAGGAACAGTTGTTGGTGGGAGTAGCACTATCTCAGGAGGTGCTGCACCAGCACGGCTGGATTCTGAATATCCCAAAGTCACAGCTGGTTCCGACGACACGGCTACTGTTCCTGGGTATGATTCTGGATACAGTCCAGAAAAAAGTGTTTCTCCCGGAGGAGAAAGCCAGGGAGTTGTCATCTCTAGTCAGAGACCTCCTGAAACCAAAACAGGTATCAGTGCATCGCTGCACGCGGGTCCTGGGAAAGATGGTGGCTTCTTACTAAGCAATTCCCTTCGGCAGGTTCCATGCCAGAATCTTTCAGTGGGACCTGTTGGACCAGTGGTCCGGATCGCATCTTCAGATGCATCGCTTAATAACCCTGTCTCCAAGAACCAGGGTGTCTCTACTGTGGTGGCTGCAGAGTGCCCATCTTCTAGAGGGCCGCAGGTTCGGCATACAGGACTGGGTCCTGGTGACCACGGATGCCAGCCTTCGAGGCTGGGGGGCAGTCACACAGGGAAGAAACTTCCAAGGACTATGGTCGAGTCAGGAGACTTCCCTTCACATAAATATTCTGGAACTAAGGGCCATCTACAATGCCCTAAGTCAAGCAAAATCCCTGCTCCTACACCAGCCGGTGCTGATCCAGTCAGACAACATCACGGCAGTCGCCCATGTAAATCGACAGGGCGGCACAAGAAGCAGGATGGCGATGGCAGAAGCCACAAGAATTCTCCGATGGGCGGAGAATCATGTACTAGCACTGTCAGCAGTGTTCATTCCGGGAGTGGACAACTGGGAAGCAGACTTCCTCAGCAGACACGACCTCCACCCGGGAGAGTGGGGACTTCGTCCAGAAGTCTTCCAGATGCTGGTAAACCGTTGGGAAAAACCACAGGTGGACATGATGGCGTCCCGCCTCAACAAAAAGTTAAAAAGATATTGCGCCAGGTCAAGGGACCCTCAGGCGATAGCTGTGGACGCTCTAGTGACACCGTGGGTGTACCAGTCGGTTTATGTGTTCCCTCCTCTGCCTCTCATACCAAAGGTATTGAGAATAATAAGAAAGCGAGGAGTAAACACAATTCTCGTGGTTCCGGATTGGCCAAGACGAGCGTGGTACCCGGAACTTCAAGAGATGCTCTCAGAGGACCCGTGGCCTCTACCGCTCAGACAGGACCTGCTACAGCAGGGGCCCTGTCTGTTCCAAGACTTACCGCGGCTGCGTTTGACGGTATGGCGGTTGAACACCGGATCCTGAAGGAAAAGGGTATTCCGGAAGAAGTCATTCCTACGCTTATTAAGGCCAGGAAAGATGTTACGGCAAAGCATTATCACCGCATATGGCGAAAATATGTTGCATGGTGCGTGGCCAAAAAGGCCACAACAGAGGAATTTCAGCTGGGTCGATTTCTGCATTTCCTGCAAGCAGGAGTGAATATGGGCCTAAAGCTAGGCTCCATTAAAGTACAGATATCGGCTCTGTCGATTTTCTTTCAAAAAGAACTAGCTTCAGTACCTGAAGTTCAGACATTTGTGAAAGGAGTGCTGCATATTCAGCCCCCGTTTGTGCCTCCTGTGGCACCTTGGGATCTCAACGTGGTGTTGAGTTTCTTAAAATCACATTGGTTTGAGCCACTAAAAACCGTGGATCTAAAATATCTCACGTGGAAAGTGGTCATGTTATTGGCCTTGGCTTCAGCTAGGCGAGTGTCAGAATTGGCGGCTTTATCATGTAAAAGCCCTTATCTGATTTTCCATATGGATAGGGCAGAATTGAGGACTCGTCCCCAGTTTCAACTTTCTACCTAAGGTGGTGTCAGCGTTTCACCTGAACCAGCCTATTGTGGTGCCTGCGGCTACTGAGGATTTGGAGGACTCCAAGTTGCTAGACGTGGTCAGGGCCCTGAAAATATATGTTTCCAGGACGGCTGGAGTCAGAAAATCTGACTCGCTGTTTATCCTGTATGCACCCAACAAGCTGGGTGCTCCTGCGTCTAAGCAGACTATTGCTCGCTGGATTTGTAGTACAATTCAGCTTGCACATTCTGTGGCAGGCCTGCCACAGCCAAAATCTGTAAATGCCCATTCCACGAGGAAAGTGGGCTCATCTTGGGCGGCTGCCCGAGGGGTCTCGGCTTACAACTTTGCCGAGCTGCTACTTGGTCAGGGGCAAACACGTTTGCTAAATTCTACAAATTTGATACCCTGGCTGAGGAGGACCTGGAGTTCTCTCATTCGGTGCTGCAGAGTCATCCGCACTCTCCCGCCCGTTTGGGAGCTTTGGTATAATCCCCATGGTCCTTACGGAGTTCCCAGCATCCACTGGGACGTCAGAGAAAATAAGAATTTACTCACCGGTAATTCTATTTCTCGTAGTCCGTAGTGGATGCTGGGCGCCCATCCCAAGTGCGGATTGTCTGCAATACTTGTAAATAGTTATTGTTAACTAAAGGGTTATTGTTGAGCCATCTGTTGAGAGGCTCAGTTGTTTTTCATACTGTCAAACTGGATATAGTATCACGAGTTGTACAGTGTGATTGGTGTGGCTGGTATGAGTCTTACCCGGGATTCAAAATCCTTCCTTATTAGGTCAGCTCGTCCGGGCACAGTGTCCTAACTGAGGCTTGGAGGAGGGTCATAGTGGGAGGAGCCAGTGCACACCAGGTAGTCATAAATCTTTCTAGAGTGCCCAGCTTCCTTCGGAGCCCGCTATTCCCCATGGTCCTTACGGAGTTCCCAGCATCCACTACGGACTACGAGAAATAGAATTACCGGTGAGTAAATTCTTATTTTTTTCGAGTACAGACTTGTGTTATTAATCTGTCAACATAGCACTATTATACAAAGGGATTGACAGCAGACAACCCTCTTCTTCCAGGTTCAGGAAAATGGCCACCGCACCATGTTCCCGGATGTCTGCGCATGCGCAATCTATTACCGCTGTGGAGAAGGATGGCACCGCCGGGGGACTCTGGAGAGGTAAGTATTAAACCTTGTGCCTTGGTTAGAGAGGAGGGGGGCCCTGATGCAGAAGGCTGCACACGGGCCTCCTCCTCTTTTAAAATGCCCCTGGTGCTAAGCGGGCCTAATAAGGGAGAAGGGGGGGGGTGCTAAGTCTACTTGGCAAGGGGAGGAGGAAGCGTGCCAGGCATGCAAAGCAAGTTTGTAGAGGGATGCTAAGTGTTCCCAGTAAATGATGGGGGTACTGAGTGTGCCCAGTGAGGGAGAGAGCACGGGGTGCTAAGTGTGCCCAGTAAGGGAGCCATTTAAAATTGTTGCTGTGGCGCCCACAAAATTCTAACTATACTGCTGCTCTGCTTTGCCGTATCTGTTTCATATCATGTCCATTTACAATATATTCATATTTTAATGTGGATAGTAGAATTTCAGGGTAAAACTGAATAGGTGCTTTGTCTTATGTTCTGCATATAACAATTCCAATTTTTGGTTTAATAGTCCCTTAAAGGTAAGCTCTAACACATTTAAACTTGAGGTTATGCTCCAATTTGAATATCAAGTATAAAACGGGTGGTCTTCAGTATGCCGGCGGTCGGGCTCCCGGCGACCAGCATACCGGCGCCGGGAGCCCGACAGCCGGCATACCGACACTTATTCTCCATCGTGGGGGTCCACGACCCCCCTGGAGGGAGAATAAAATAGTGTGGCGCGCGTAGCGTGCCACCGTGCCTGTAGCGTGGCGAGCGCAGCGAGCCCGCAAGGGGCTCATTTGCGCTCGCCACACTGTCGGTAAGCCGGCGGTCGGGCTCCCGGCGCCGGTACGCTGGTCGCTGGGAGCCCGACCGCCGGCATATCGTAGTGAACCCGTATAAAACCCTATTATCTTGCTTCTGGACAGTGTTCAAGTACAGTTTATTAAATTGTTGGTAATGGTAAATGTTGCAACCAATCTAGTTGCCTCTCTTTTGTTCATTTTCAGAATTGTCTTTGAGTATTAGTGGATCTTGAGAACCAAGCTATTTAAAGGTGATACAGTCCTGAATTATATTGAAGCAATTGCCTAAAAAGCTACTGTACATATGGGAGAAAAACACAATGGAGTCAGGAGCAAGACCATTATCTGTCCGAGATGTGAGATTAATCCTGATTGGATGACCGTCTTTAAAGTAAGCTGGCATATTAAACATTAAGTCAATTCAGGTTACATGCTCCTTGTGAGTTAGCTGTCTTACTTCAAGGAGTTTTTATAACCCTATGGATTATGTTTGATCAAGAAAAGAATAATATTGTGGGTAAGTACTTAATACTACCTCTATGCAGTGTTGGACTTGGGCATGAAGGGCCCATCGGGGGGAATGCAGAGGCAGGGGCCAATGTTTAAGGGTGTAGTCAGTCTTCACAGAGGGTGTGGCCAGCAGCCACATTGGTTTGCCAAACCATTAGAGAGTGCATAGGCTGGGCCCCTTGCTAAATATATATAGTAAATATTGCTAGTGCATTTATGATAATGTACCAGATTAATAACAGCAATGCACTGTAGAAAATACACCATAGACCTGTGCAGTATAATGTAACGTATTTATAATGTGCAGTATAAGTCAAGTGCACAGTTTGGAGCCTTAGAGGAAGAGGTGTGCCCTGATGCATTGGGTCCACAGGAGGTTTCTTCTGTACTCCTGTGGGCCAGTCCAACACTGCCTCTACACTAAAATTTAATACAATAAATATTTGTCAATATTAGTTATATAAATTAATAAGGGGCACTATTTTTAATTATATTATTAACAGAGGCTCCTACTTATTCTTCATCTGGTACCCACAGACCAGTTGTGGGACCAATGCTATTTGGTTCACACATCTCTAGGCATACGGACCCCACTTTAATAATGGTGGTTCCCCGAAACTGCATGTTGTTTATTCGAACTGCAATATAGCGGATTCAAAAATGCTGTGCATTGACTTGAGTTTTTAAATCTTAGAAAATTGATGTATGATATTGTGTAGCGTTTCAAACCTCCCTCTCCAAAAGAAATACTGCTTGGTAAATTTGCTCATTAGTGCTGAAATGACATTGAGCTATACATGGTGGTGTTTTAGTGACAAAGTGACAGCCAATTTCCACATTTCATGAATTATTTACTTACTGATCAATTTCCAGTGATGAGAATGGGGAAATGGTTAGGTCACAGATTGCTTCCATTTTTAAAAGAACATTAGAGGAAGCTATTGGATAAACCATGATGAAATTTGGTAGATTCAAATGACTCTCAATCTCAGACAGTTTGGATGACTGACTGCCTTCGATTTTCTTCTGGTTCTGCAACAATCTGGGTCTTCTCTGCCAAAGTCAAAGAAAACGGCAATGACACGCGTGCTTTTTCCCGATTGCGCCCCCCCGCCCCCCCTCCCCAAGGTGTGTTGCCACCCTCATTTGCACATCGCCCGTCAATTACCATACCATTGCATCCTTTCAGGATGTACAGTACATCTCTTCGCTTATCTCAAAATATCTCCCAACCCGAACTCTCTGCTCTTCACAAGATCTAGGTCTCTTATCCACACTCATTACTTGCTCACATGCACGATTGCAGGACTTCTTCAGGCTGCACTCACTGTGTAGAATGCCCTACCACACACAGTAAGACTCTCCCTAGTTTCCAAACCTTCATGCGTTCCCTGAAAACTCACCTCTTCAGGCTAACTTATCACATTCCAAAAGAATACCATGAAGAAAAGATTTTTGGACAAAGGGTATAAGTTGGAAATTTTGGAAAAAGCAGAGGAAGAAGTGAACAATATCAATAGAAATGAAGTAAGGAAAAGAGAAAGACGGCAAATAATAATAATAGCGAATGGGCATTTAGATCTGGATTCGGTTCTGACTACAAGAAACAAGAACACATCATCAAAAATCGTGGGCACCTCTTACTAAAGGGGGGTACACACGAAGAGATTCATGCTTAAAATCTAAGCAATCCGACTAGATTGCTTAGATTTTAAGCACGGATCTCTCCGTTTGTATGTCCCACAGCTGTGTGTATGCCCCACAGTGATAGCGATGCGCGGCCACGCGCATCACTCTTGCTGGTGCTAGATTGGTCTGCATGTAGGTACAACTTAGCACATTGCTCATTCCCCCCCCCCCCCCACACCCCCATCCCTCTCCTCGCTCAGCACACATCACGCTGTGCTGAGCGGAGGGAGAGATGTGTGCTGAGTGGTCTGTGACAGATCGCTCAGCACACATTTCTCTCCGTGTATACTGCGCTTAAGAGATCCTATATTTAAAGATATTATTCCAGAAAAACAAGATTTATCTATAGGAGAGGTGCTAATTGAAAGAATTATCTTGTTAAAAGTGCTTTACATTATAAGTTCACCAACCCAGTACGCACAAAAGGTTTTCACAGGTGTAGAACTGTAGAACTATACTTTCCACTACTTCAAAAATCACCTGCTTTACTGTTAATAAAACCCAATATGAAATCAAAGATTTAATCACCTGCCACACTACTAATGTTGTTTATTTAATTAAATGTGAGTGTGGTCTCCTATATATTGGGAGAACAAGTAGAGCCCTAAAAACCAATATAGCAGAACATACACAGAATATCAAAAATGGTGTATTAACGGGTGTGGTATATTAGGTAGATAAGACTTAGTTCGACAGTGTCTAGGTCGACCACCAGAGCCGTAACTACGTGTGTGCCAAGTGGGCTTGGCACACAGCGCAGTTGCCCTGAGGGCGCACGGCCAGCGGCATGTAATGAGTCAAATTGACTCATTACATGCCGCCTCTGCTGTGTGCGCCGTGCTGGAGGGAGAAGAGACCAGCGCCGGGCAGCGGACAAGGAGGAGGAGGGAGGGGGAGCAGGGAGCCGCAGCAGCGCTATTTCATTGGTAGTAAGCGCCGCTGCAGCATCCCCCTCTCCTTCTGTATTGGCTGCCCGGCGCTGCTATGGATGCTGGGATGCGGTTCCTTCATCCCAGCATCCACAGCAGCGCCAGGCAGCCAATACGGAAGGAGAGGGGGATGCTGAAGCGGCGCTTACTACCAATGAAATAGCGCTGCTGCGGCTCCCTGCTCCCCCTCCCTCCTCCTCCTTCTCACCTCACTGCCTGCACCGAGAGGGAGATGCCAGCACGAGGAGCCTGTCAGCGGGGAGAAGGTAAGTATATCCCTCTCTCTCTCTCTCTCTCTCAGGGGGACACCGTCTGCCGCAATGTGTAAAAAGGGGGCCTGGCTGCCGCAATGTGTAAAAAAGGGTCCTGGCTGCCGCAATGTGTAAAAAGGGGGCCTGGCTGCCGCAATGTGTAAAAAGGGGGCCTGGCTGCCGCAATGTGTAAAAAGGGGTCCTGGCTGCCGCAATGTGTAAAAAGGGGTCCTGGCTGCCGCAATGTGTAAAGAGGGGGCCTGGCTGCCGCAATGTGTAAAAAGGGGGACTGGCTGCCGTAATGTGTAAAGAGGGGGCCTGGCTGCCGCAATGTGTAAAAAGGGGGACTGGCTGCCGCAATGTGTAAAAAGGGGGCCTGGCTGCCGCAATGTGTAAAAAAGGGGACTGGCTGCCGCAATGTGTAAAAAGGGGGACTGTCTGCTGTAATGTGTAAAAAGGGGGACGCTGTCTGCTGTAATGTATAAAAGGGGCTCTACCTGATGTAGTGGCGCTACTGTGCAGCGTAATTTGAATAATGTAGACTACTGTGCACCGTAGTATGAATTGCTATTATTTTGTGGTCACGCCCCTTCCCCGTGAAGCCACGCCCCTATAAAAGTTTTGCGCGCCTACGCCGCGCACTGCCCCTATCTTACATGGGGAGGAGGGGGGCGCCACTGTCGTTTCTTGCACACAGCGCTAAAATGCCTAGTTACGGCACTGTCGACCACTATTGGTCGACAGTAAGTAGGCTGGCATGGTTTGTAGGTCGACGGGACTCTAGGTCGACATGTACTAGGTCGACATGTTTAAAGGTCGACATGAGTTTTTTTTACTTTTTTTTTGTATCGTTTTCTCCGTACAGTGACCGAGAACCCCAATTAGTGCACCGTGTCCCCTCGTATGGCTCGCTTCACTCGCCATGTTTCGGGCAAGGTGCCTTGCTCCGCTACCGCTGCACTCGACACAGGTTACTATTCCCAATTGTAGCCCACGTGGATCGTGCAAACGCTATGCCGCCGCCCACTGGGAGTGTATTTTAGCTTAGCAGAAGTGCGAACGAATGTACGTCGCGCGTGCGCATTACGGAGCATACGCATGCGCAGAAATGCCAATTTTTAGCCTAATCGATGCACTGCGAACAACGGCAGCTAGCGATCAACTCGGAATGAACCCCTATATCCCCACTGTACAGTTCACACATATCCTCCACATATTTTCTCTCTTCACGTTCCCTTCATCATTGCTGTAATGTGATATCATGCAGTCCACATAGAACTTTTGCAATCCGGTGGACAACGATGCAATAGATAGGACCTATCCTTGTGTATCAATGCCTATTTCCCTATAGATTGTAAGGTTGCGAGCAGGGCCATCCTACCTCAATGACTGCTTGTTATTACCCACTTTTGTTTTATCATTGTGTCCAATTGTAAAGCGCAATGGAATTTGCTGTGCTATATAACAAACTGTTAATAAATAATAAAAAATAATGGTATAGGGTCGCACACGTGCACTATGGCCAGTGCGCATGCGAAGACCCTATGGATGTGGCCATCAGAGATTGATGCAGCAACGGCTGCATCCATCTCTGAATAACGCCCAATATCTGAAGGTACACAATCAGTTTCTAATGCTTTTTGTCTAAAATTGACCCATAATCCTTTGCTTCTGTAATGTTCATTCTTGGAATGTGGCTTTACTGTCTCCTACTAACACCATATAAGGCATTACCCCTAAGAAACCATCACCAGTGACAGGTACAAGTTGGCCTCCTAATTTATGTTATGTCTGACCCTAATGGTAACAGCCATTCTAAGTATGAATACAATCTCCCTAGGCGTCCATGGGACTCTAAACAAGTACAGTATCAAAACTTACATGTTTATGTTGAAATCAAATAATTAACCAAATGGATACATTTTTGTTTCATAAAAAAAAATCTAGGATGCTCCTCCATATGGCTTATAAAATAAATTGGGGTCTCCGTTCAGTACCCTTAACTCATACCAATCAGTCAGACATAGACTACCATAAATCATTCCCTGCAAAGAAAGAGGCAGCACCCTATATAACTCTCCCAAACGTAAAAAAAGGAGCTGACTAATTTTTCCTTCTCTTACATGGTCTCTACGCAATCCATCATAAAGATGTGATTAAGCTTCACTTTATATAAGGAGAATACAGGAGGGCCTCGGTGGACCCAGTTCTAAAAAAATACATTTTATTCAGCCACTTCATGAAGCAGGAAGTTGTACACAGCAGGCATCTGTAGGTATAAACAAATAGTTGTCAAACTACAAAGTGTATTAAGACTGGTCACTCAGGTCATACTTGCCTACTCTCCCACAATGGTAATCTCTGAATTGCATAGCAGGGGCAGGGCCATGAAGATGTGGTCACATGGCCACGCCACCCTGTTTTGTATCACGTCCCCCCTCCATGCCCCCCATGCTGCTCCATACCCCCTGCTGTACTGACCTCACTGCCACCCCCCGGAGGGGGCAACCAGAATGTTGGCAAGTATGACTCAGGTGTGAGTAAACATAGGCAGAGATCAAAAAACAATCTTTCATCTGGTTTTATGATGGAAAAATCATATGTACATAAAAACTGAGAGATGGATGCATATTTTGCGTTCTGCAGCAAGATCTGCATCCATCTTCTCACATGCTGGGGGCTGCACAGCACAGGGCAAGGTCAGCCAGCATGTGTGTGGCGCACCCGATCTGAGAAAAAAAAGATGCTTTCGCAATTAAACTGCGAACGCATCGATTTTTATTCTTGGAGTTGCTGCATGTGACATCACACAGCTGCCCCGAAAATGCTCTCAACACTTCCCTGTTTTGCCCGCCACGCCCACGAAAACGCCGGTTCGAAGCTTTCCGATAACCGCCGCTGTCGATCCTTTAGGGATGTGGCCGCATAGTGAAGGGTCTTGCACACGCACTATAGACGATGCACATGCGCAGACCCCCTAGATGTGCGCGGCTGTGCCAAGGTCTAAATAAACTCCAAAATCATATTAAAAAAATAGCTAAGGTTAATAACCACTTAAATGTGATTTGTAAATCACTCAGAGTGACACTTTCCAAGACATGAAGTATTTACCACATCACACAACATCATATTTACAGTCATATTGTAGCTACTGTAAAATCAGAGATTAATGTGAGCCAACCACATCTTAGGTAATCATTCCACATAGGAAGTTATGCAGAATTATTTGAATTAAGTTTAATGTGACTGGACCTGTATGGGGAGCATCCCAGATCTACGTAACTAACCAACCAGTCAGCAGAGACTTGGATGACTTGGCATAGAGTAAATAGTCAAGGGTGCAATCGCACCATGCATTTTCTATGGCTGCATGAACGTGCCTATTCATAAGCACACTTTTTGTGATTGCTTTGGCAACTTCTGTAGTGGGTTGGTGGCCCTTTGTAATTGACTCAGGTTGTTGCAGTAAAGGATTGGAAGTAGTAGGATATCACCTGAGTAACAAATTCCGAAACTCTGGCTGCATGCAAACCATGGGGTATATTTACTAAAATTCGTAATTTTCAGAATGAGGTTAAAGTTCAAACACGAATGACATCGAATGTGTGAAATTGCAACTTTTTGAATTTATTACGACTAATTTACTAAGCTGTCGTATTTTACAATTTCGTGTTTTCCGATGTCGATGTCATTCGTATTTTTTGGCAGTGTTTTACGGGAGTAAATAGTAAAACACTGCCGACATTAAAACAATGAAACTCGGCTGGATCTGTGAGATCCGTGCAGGGTTTCATTGTGCATCTTTAAAAAAAATTAAAATAGTTTAAAGTCGAAAAAAATGCGTAGGGGCCCCCCTCCTAAGCAAAACCAGCCTCGGGCTCTTTGAGCTGGTCCTGGTTGAAAAAATATGAGGAAAAAAATGACTGGGGTTCCCCCATATTTAATCAACCAGCACCGGGCTCTGCGCCTGGTCCTGGTGCAAAAAATACGGGGGACAAAATGCGTAGGGGTCCCCCGTATTTTGTGAACCAGCACCGGGCTCCACTAGCCAGGTACATAATGCCAGAGCCGGGGGATACTTTTATTGTGGTCCTGGCGGCCCTGGCATTACATCCCCAACTAGTCACCCCTGGCCGGGGTACCCTTGAGGAGTGGGAACCCCTTGAATCAAGGGGTCCCCCCCTCCAGCCACCCAAGGGCCAGGGGTGAATCCCGAGGCTGTCCCCCCCATCCAAGGGTGGCGGATGGGGGGCTGATAGCCAAGTGTAAAAAAATCAGAATATTGTTTTTAGTAGCAGTACTACAAGTCCCAGCAAGCCTCCCCCGCAAGCTAGTACTTGGAGAACCACAAGTACCAGCATGCGGTGGAAAACCGGGCCCGCTGGTACCTGCAGTACTTCTACTAAAAAAATACCCAACAAAAAACAGGACACACACACCGTGACAGTAAAAGTTTATTACATACATGCACACCTCCATACATACATACTTACCTATGTTCAGATGCCGACTCGGCCCACGTCTCGACGTCGATTCCAGGGTACCTGAAAATAAAATAATACTCACCTAAATCCAGTGTGTCATGTCCTTTTTTTTATAATCCACGTACTTGGCAATAAAACAAACCGCATACCCGATCCACGCACTGAAAGGGGTACCATGTTTACACATGGAACCCCTTTCCCCGACTGCCAGGACCCCCCCTGACTCCTGTCAAAGAGGGTCCCTTCAGCCAATCAGGGAGCGCCACGTCGTGGCACTCTCCTGATTGGCAGTGCGCTCCTGTAGTGTCAGTGAGGCTGCGCACGGCAGAGATACAATGTAGCGCCTATGCGCTCCATTGTATCCAAAGGTGGGAACTTTGCGGTCAGCGGTGAGGTTACTCGCGGTCAACCGCTGACCGCAAAGTTCCCACCATTGGATACAATGGAGCGCATAGGCGCTACATTGTATCTCTGCCGTGCGCAGCCTCACTGACACTACAGGAGCGCACAGCCAATCAGGAGAGTGCCACGACGTGGCGCTCCCTGATTGGCTGAAGGGACCCTCTTTGACAGGAGTCAGGGGGGGGTCCTGGCAGTCGGGGAAAGGGGTCCCATGTGTAAACATGGGACCCCTTTCAGTGCGTAGATCGGGTATGCGGTTTGTTTTTTTTGCCAAGTACGTGGATTATAAAAAAAGGACACGACACACTGGATTTAGGTGAGTATCATTTTATTTTCAGGTACCCTGGAATCGACGTCGAGACGTGGGCCTAGTCGGCATCTAAACATAGGTAAGTATGTATGTATGGAGGTGTGCATGTATGTAATAAACTTTTACTGTCACGGTGTGTGTCCTGTTTTTTGTTGGGTATTTTTTTAGTAGTAGTACTACAGGTACCAGCAGGACCGGTTTTCCACCGCATGCTGGTACTTGTGGTTCTCCAAGTACCAGCTTGCGGGGAGGCTTGCTGGGACTTGTAGTACTGCTACTAAAAACAATATTCTGATTTTTTACACTTGGCTATCAGCCCCCCATCCGCCACCCTTGGATGGGGGGGGACAGCCTCGGGCTTCACCCCTGGCCCTTGGGTGGCTGGAGGGGGGGACCCCTTAATTTAAGGGGTTCCCACTCCTCCAGGGTACCCCGGCCAGGGGGTGACTAGTTGGGGATGTAATGCCAGGGCCACCAGGACCACAATAAAATTGTCCCCCGACTCTGGCATTATGTACCTGGCTAGTGGATCCCGGTGCTGGTTCACAAAATACGGGGGACCCCTACGCTTTTTGTCCCCCGTATATTTTGCACCAGGACCAGGCGCAGAGCCCGGTGCTGGTGGATTAAATATGGGGGAACCCCAGTAATTTTTTTCAACATATTTTTTTCAACCAGGACCGGCTCAAAGAGCCCGAGGCTGGTTTTGCTTAGGAGGGGGGACCCCACGCATTTTTATTTTCGAAACTGACAGAATTTCCCACCCATTCCTACTGATAACCATGCACGGATATCATGGATCCGTGCATGACTATCAGAACACGGTAAAAAAAAAGCAGGTCTGTTTTAAAACTGCTTTTTTTTACGATTTGTATTTTTTCACGGCAGTGTTTGGCTATTGCCGGCAGTATTTGTGAAATACAATTTTTAGTAAATTACCGAGTTGTATGAAAAAACAGGCATATTTGACCGATGGTGTATTCATTCGTATTTTTTTTCTTTGACTTCAAAAAAAATACGAATGCCCTCATCACTGCCGAGATTTGAGTTTAGTAAATTACCGAGATGACACTTTGAAGAAAAAACACCATCTCGGTCAAAATCGGGAGCTTAGTAAATATACCCCCATGTGAGAAACATATACTTGACGTAATATGGTAGTTTCGCAATTAGTTTAATAATCCTTCTCAGGTGCATGAAAGGGAGGGGCTATTCCAGATAAGAAAAAAAAAGGAAAAATACATACCCACCTCACACTGAAAAGTATCAGCAATGAGATTTGAATAATACATAATAATATATATATAGAGATCTCAGTTGCATATATTTGCAAAGGTATGCTTTTATAATAAAAAATGGTAGCTGCACAATCAACTTAGTAATACTATTCAGATGCATGAAAGGGATGGGTTATTCTAAACAAGAAAAAGAAATAAAGTTTTACCACAAGCACACCAGAACCAAGGATATTGTTAAGCTAACAGGCTGCGTCAAGGCATCTCTGTTACTGGCAGTCCCTAATGCTATGCTATATACTCACTTGAGGTCCCGGAAGAAGACAACTCAAATGTTGATGTCACTTCTTCCCTAATTAAACATAAACTTCTGCTTATTACCAAAGTTTTTTGCCACATACAGTAACTTATTATATGGAACATTTTGACTGCCTTGGAAGTCTCCTAAAATAATATAGTAGAAGTCCAATGTTCAATGTGGGCATTCAGAAATTCTGACCAGTGGGCATTGACAAATGACTTGCAGTCATCAGAAGATACAACACACAGAGGGAAGTTCCAAAGGTGACTAACTCGGGGCTTTAGCTACTCTAGTTGTAGGACCCAAGCCTAAAAGCTAGTAAATTAGCAACTTAATATCATAATAGGCAACAATGGGATCGCAAATACACCATTCATTAATGAACATAGAAATAACTAATGGATTGGTGGTGAACCAAGTGCCATAAAATGTCATTTAGCCAATGCAGGGTCATCAAAATACTGAGGCTGCCCAACTTCAATAACCCGTAACTTGACTGGGTAGAGTATGGCAAACTAGCATTCATTGTTCTGAAGGATGCAACAGACTTTACAGAAGGCCTTTCTTTTTTGGGAGACCACTGCTGAGAAGTCTTGAAATATTAAAAGTCTATGATCCCTTACAGATACAGGCTGTTATCTATGGAATTGTAAAATAATTTTCCTTAAAACTATAATCTAAAAAATTAGCTACTACCAGTCTTGGTCTACCTTGGATAGTTCTCCAAGGTGGACCCACTCTACAGTATGTGCTCTTTCTAATTGGTGAGTGGGAAAGCAGGGAGGTCAACACTAAGAAACTGTGCCAGTTGAGAGTTAGCAATTGAGTCTGAGAATAAAATAAATATTGTTCTGCCTATTGCAATTCTTGAGGTCATTAATTTTCACCTGCATAGCTTGTATAAGGTTAAACTGAGAACTGTTTTGCTGATGCACTACATGTAAAGAATACTCCACATTACTTGTTCTTTTCTCTGTCTCAATGTGAGTAGAGTGGGAGTCCATTTTAGTGAGGGCAGCATTTCTCTATTAGAGGAATGATAATTTTACACATCTCCTGCGACATGGCAGCTAAAGCATGGCATGCTTAGAAGCTGGGCTAACCATTAGCAAGTGCTTGGCCTGTGCCCCTTGATAAATAGCGCAAATAAATACTGCTAGTGCATGCATGGTAATTAATAACAGCATTGCACTATAGAAAATACACCATAGTCCTGTGCATTATAATGTAACACATTTATTTGATATAATTCAAGTGCACATTCTGGAACCTGTTCCCTAGAGGAGGGAATGGGGCCCCAGTTGGTGGGGCCCACCGGGGGTTTTCCCTGTATACCTGTGGGACAGACTCACCATGTCCTCGGAGGATGTAGAATCAGACTTTACAGAATTATTTCAAGATTTAACCATTTAGGATGCAGTTGAAGATTGCTAAAACATAGTGTGCTTGTCTCAAAAAAGGAGGCAGTAGGTAAGAGAATAAAGATCAAATAAGTTATGAGATCTTGGGTAGATTGAATAAGGGCCACTCCACTACATTACTGAGTGATTCATTTGTCCCCCAAACACACAAAAATGGAATCACAATTACATTCTAACAAGTGTTTAACTTGCTTCCTTCAGGCAGGCGTTACAGGGCCGTCCCCGCCAGGTCCACCAGAAGCCTCAAAAGTTTCTTTCCCCAAGCAGTCCGCCTGCTGAACTCCTGAACATTGACTGACTAGACGTACATGTAACTAACTTGTGTCCCTACCGTATACCTATATGTGTGACTTTATTTCCCCCCCCCCCCCCCACCTGCTTATCTGTTACCTATTTGGCTGTTGTATAGCAAACCGAAGACAAATTCCTAGTATACGCAAGTATACCTGGCCAATAAAGCCGATTCTGATGCTGATTCTGATGAGCGGGTTAGGTTCCCTGAGTACCGAACCCGCCCGAACTTCACCACCCGAGCACAGATCCAAGTCAGGCTCGGGTTTTCCCGCCTGACTCAGAAACCAGAATGAGGCAAAACTTCATCATCCCGCTGTCGGATTTTCACGGGGTTTGGATTCCATATAAGGAGCCGCGTGTCACCGCCATTTTCACTCCGGCATTGTGTAGAGAGAGGACGTGTATCCATCCTCAGTGTCCTGCATCAGTTCAGTGTTATTGTCTTGTGCTGCATCAGTCCAGTCACAGTGGTTGTCTCTTCTGCTGCCATATGGCCAGTGCTGCTGTATAAATCCAGTCCAGTGGTGCTGTGTTGTGCTGCATCAGTTCAGTGGTGGTGTATTGTGCTGCATCAGTCCAGTCACAGTGGTGGTATCCTCTACTGCCATATGTCCAGTGCTGCTGTATAAGTCCAGTCCATTGCAGTGGTGCTGTGTTGTCCTGCATCAGTACAGTGGTGGTGTCCCTGTGCTGCTGTATATGTCCAGTGGTACTGCCGTATTTGTCCAGTGATACTGCCGTATATGTCCATTGATACTGCCGTATATGTCCAGTGGTACTGCTTTATAAATCCAGTGATCCTGCCGTATAATTCCAGTGATCCTGCTGTATAATTCCAGCGGTTCTGGTGTATAAATCCAGTGATACTGCCGTATAACGCCAGTGGTACTGGCGTATAAATCCAGTGATTCTGACGTATAATTCCAGTGATCCTGGCATATAAATACAGTGATCCTGCCGTATAATTCCAGTGATCCTGCCGTATAATTCCAGTGATCCTGCTGTATAATTCCAGTGTTCCTGCCGTATAATTCCAGTGGTACTGGCGTATAAGTCCAGTCCAGTGATACTGCCGTATATGTCCAGTGGTACTGCCGTATAAATCCAGTGGTACTGCCTTATAATTCTAGTGATTCTGCCGTATAATTCCAGTGGTACTGCCGTATAATTCCAGTGGTACTGCCGTATAAGTCCAGTGATAGTGCCATATAATTCCAGTGGTACTGGTGTATAAATCCAGTTATACTGCCGTATAATTCCAGTGATACTGCCGTATAATTCCAGTGGTAAAGGCGTATAAATCCAGTGATACTGCCGTATAAATCCAGTCCAGTGGTACTGCCGTATAATTCCAGTGGTACTGCCGTATAAGTCCAGTGATACTGCCGTATAATTCCAGTGGTACTGGCGTATTAATCCAGTCCAGTGATACTGCCGTATATTCCAGTGGTACTTCCGTATAAATCCAGTGATACTGCCGTATATGTCCAGTGGTACTGCCATGTAATTCCGGTGATACTGCTGTATATATATACACCCTTTTGCAAAGCGGATTATTGAGGCCATAACAACTATGCTGGTGTAAGACGTGCGTCCAGTATCTGCCATTAATGCAGTGGGACTGCAGTGCCACTCCTAGATGGGCCAGGTGTTTGCGCTGCACACTTGTGTCACTTAACTTAGTCTTACAGCTACCTCATTGCACCTCTTTTACTTCTTTGAATGATGTGCTGTTTGGGGACTAGTTTTTTTAAGTGCCATCCTGTCTGCAACTGCAGTGCCACTCCTAGATGGGCCAGGTGTTTGTGCCGCACACTTGTGTCGCTTATCTTAGTCATACAGCCACCTCGGTGCAACCTTTTGGCCTAAAAACAATATTGTGATGTGTGAGGTGTTCAGAATAGACCGGAAATGAGTGGACATTAATGTTACTGAGGTTAATAATACCATAGGATCAAAATTACCCCCAAATTCTGCGATTTTAGTTGTTTTTATGTTTTTTTAAAAAATCATCCAGGTCCAAAACCAAAACACGAAAGGGTGGTTTTGGCAAAACCAATCCAGATCCAAAACACGACCATGGAACCAGAACCAAAACACGAAAAGTGCCCGCCGCACATCTCTAATTCTAACCAGTAAACTATATGCTAATTAAAATAAGGTGAATACATTTAGAAACAATCTCACTAGGACTTTGTTGTATTTATTTCCACAGTCCAGATCCTGTTGGCTACATTGGTCTGGTTGCATTTAGGGCCTAATTCAAGGTTGATTGCAAAGCAACATTTTTCTCTAATGGGCAAGCCATGTGCACTGCAGGTGGGGCAAATGTAACATGTGCAGAGAGAGTTAGATTTGAGAGGGGTGTGTTCAAACTGAAATCTAAATTGTAGTTTAAAAATAAAGCAGCCAGTATTTACCCTGCACAGAAACAATATAACCCACCCAAACTTGAACACCTCCCCTTTGCTTCAATGTCGGGACCACACACAGAACCACTGACCACCTGCAGTGGCCGCAGTGTAATTATATATGATTTACACTGCGCTTGTTTGATTAGTAGCTGCTCCAATAAAATATAATACAATTTTATGTTTACAGCTCTTTTATTGAGGTATTTTGAAGGTATATGATGTATATGATCAATAAAAGAACTGTAAAGATTTTATTTAATACATTTTTTTTTACAGGTATGAGCGGCTAATATCAAATAAAGCGCTTCTTTTTCAGACATAAAAATGTGGGCGCAGTATGCCAGGATGATATGGATGTGTCAATAAAAAATCTAAATATGACAAAGAGGGAATGTAAGGCCCTAAAAGAATGAGCATAAATTTGGAAGTGCTACTAATGTATCTGTCCAGAGTCCATACACTCCAGTGCTTCTGAGGTCTCTGTCCAGTGTCCGTACACTCCAGTGCTCCTGACGTATCTGTCCAGTGTCTATACACTTTAGTGCTCCTGACATATCTGCACAGTGTTCATATAGTCCACTGCTGCTGACATATCTGTCCAGTGTCCATGCACTCCAGTGGTGGTGATGTATCTGTCCAGATTCCATACACTCCAGTGGTGGTGATGTATCTGTCCGGTGTCCATACACTCCAGTGCTGCTGATGTATTGGTCTAGTGTCCATCAAAAAATGTTTTTTAAAAAGTTACAAAAGTTAAAAAAAAAAAATGTGTCCAACTTATTGTGTGTACTGTACCCCCCACTGCATTCACATAAATATAAGCTCTTACAGTCTACACTGTGAGTTGGCATTGGCAAGAAAATGTTTTAAATAAATACTATAATTGTTTGCTGGTTTTTTTGTACAACTGGTGTGTGGTGTAGGTGCTGTACCCCAATGTGTTCACATAACATATAAGTATTGTGACTCCGCTGGCCATACCCCACTGTCTTCACATAACATATAAGTACTGTGACTCTGCAGTGAGTTGTGATTTATTTTTTTTAAAGTTCAAGTAAAGAAATAATACTATTACACTGTATTTTATTTTGTACAATTTGTGTGAGTGTTCATCGATCACGACAATCAGTTGAGAGTAGATGAGGATCAGCAACCAAATACTAGCACTGTGTGGGTTGAGATAACTAAAAAGAGATATCAAGAAAACAGGCGATACTTGAGCTGGTTTTCTAAGCAGCTGTAAGTAGGAGATAGTCACACTCCACAAACATAAAGGGGTATCTATAAGAAACAGCGCTCAATTATGATAAGACATATATTCAAAATACACGTATAGTATAAGCCAAATGATGTGTTTAAAAATTCATATGACACTTTTAATACTATAAAATTCACAAGTAATTAAATAAATAAATATAATGACACATGACACATGATAAACATGGTATCAATCACAGATACTGTATGTCCTTCCTTGTTCCCCCTTCTATGGTCTAATTCATATGGGCACAGTTTAAGTGTCCTGTACAGGAATGATGCCCAAGCCTGGGTGAATATTTCGGTCAATTGACCGATAAACAAATGTCCAGAAACGTAGGTATAGTTACCGATCCTGTGTTATTTGTCAGGGTAAAGTGCTTTTTTCTTGGCACGTCTGAGTTTTTTTAAACACTCCCTGAAAACGGTCAGTTTACACCCAGAAACGCCCACTTCATGTCAATCACTCTGCGGCCAGCAGTGCGACTGAAAAGCTTCGCTAGACCTTGTGTAAAACTGCATCGGCCGTTGTGAGCAAACGTCGTGCATGCGCATTGTGCTGCATGAGCAGAAGTGCCTTTTTTTGCTTCATCGCTGCACAGCGAACATTTTCAGCTAGCGATCTACTCGGAATGACCCCCAATATGCAGATGAAGCAATCTTGCTGCCCACTGACCAGAGGGGGAAACACCTGACATGTTTTGCTGTCTTTAGACAGCTTTTATATATGTATTTTGAATATATGTCTTATCATAATTGAGCACTGTTTCTTATAAATACCAGCACTGTGGCTGCTGCCAGTCATGATAGTGCAACATCTACTAAAGGTAGTACGGGGGTTAATAAAGGGGTAGAGGTGTCACCTTAAAAAGCAACGAATCAGTGCTAAAAAAAAGAACATTAAGGCTCAAACTGTGTTCAGATTCAGAAATCACTGAGGAGATTCTAGGTGTGTACACAGCAGATACAGTATATGCAAATCTGACATTTCTCACACTGTCCTCATACAGAAGCCTTTTTTGCTTCCTTTCACCATTTCTGCACCATCTGCACATGTGGAGAGCAGTATAAATAAAGATGGTGAGGAGAACATAATAGAAATGGAGCATGCTTGTGTGGAAATGGAACAGGATGAGGGTGGTATGTATGCACTACTACTATCTAACAGTGAGTATGAGGATGTTGATGATGTTGTTTGTCTAAGTCAGCCACCAGGGGCTGCTTGTTCATGATAAAAAAAAAAGTGATTGTGATGCCTGAGCATAAGAACAAAAAAGCCTCTTCTTCGGTGTGGGATTATTTTTACCCAAGTTACAACATTTATGAAGGCATCTGCTCCATTTGTGACATCAAAGTTAGTAGCGGTAAGGATGTTAATCATCTAGGCACCTCCTACACGTTATATATTTTGCGAAGAGTTCATATAATTTATTTTACATGATTATAAAATATAAAGTAATTAACAACTTCATCATCAACCTCCTCATAAGTGATCGAATGGTAGTCCTTTCAAAAAATGTGTTTAGGGGGGGCCCAAACAAACCAAGCCCTTCAGACACAAAAGTGGCAGTCCCTGTCGCTTGGTTAGTAAAACTGTCCATGTCCTAGTTTTTAATATCCAACATAAAAGTGGATGGGATGGCGTAAGGACAATTCCATCTTGCACCACTTTTCTTTTCAAAATGGGCTGTATTTTGGGGTGCATTGGGGATGGTTTATTTTGCATAGAAAAAAATCACCTTTAATTAGAGATATGCGGTGGGCACTTTTTCATGTTTTGGTTTTGGTTCTGGTTCCATGCTTGTGTTTTGGATCTGGATTGGTTTTGACAAAACCACCCTTTCGTGTTTTGGCTTTGGTTTTGGATCTGGATGATTTTTTTTTTAAAAACACATAAAAACAGCTAAAATCACAGAATTTGGGGGTAATTTTGATCCTATGGTATTATTAACCTCAATAAGTTTCATTTCCACTGATTTCCAGTCTATTCTGAACACCTCACACCTCACATTATTGTTTTTAGGCCAAAAGGTTGCACCGAGGTGGCTGTATGACTAAGCTAAGCAACACAAGTGTGCGGCACAAACACCTGGCCCATCTAGGAGTGGCACTGCAGTGTCAGACAGGATGGCACTTTAAAAAAACTAGTCCCCAAACAGCACATCATGCAAAGAAGTAAAAGAGGTAGTTGTGTGACTAAACTAAGTGACACAAGTGTGCGGCACAAACACCTGGCCCATCTACGAGTGGCACTGCAGTGGCAGACAGGATGGCACTTAAAAAAAAAAAACTAGTCCCCAAACAGCACATCATGCAAAGAAGTAAAAGTGGTGCGATGAGGTAGCTGTATGAATAAGCTAAGCGACAGAAGTGTGTGGCACAAACACCTGGCCTATCTAGGAGTGGCACTGCAGTTGCAGACAGGATGGCACTTAAAAAACTAGGCCCCAAACAGCACATCATACAAAAAATAAAAAGATGGGCACTGAGGTAGCTGTATGACTAAGCTAAGCGATGCAAATGTGCAGCACAAACAACATGGGATATGCTGGAATCTGCCCAGATGTAATACACGCACAATATTAGTGGCACAGGAGAGCGTACCTCTATACCACACACACGGCAAAGCCTGTAAAATTAATTTGGATAATAATAACCCTTTAATTTGGAGCTATTATAATAATATGCAGCACAGGCGAGCGTACCTCTTCACCACAAAGGGCAAACCATGTCAAAATGATTTGGATAATAATATAAGTAATGTATATAACCATACCTCCCAACATGACCCTCTCCAGGAGGAACACAATGCTCTGCTCCTGAACTTCTCTCTTAATGTATGATTGCCATCACCTGTGTTGTGTCAAAGTCAGAAAAATATCACTATGCACACTGCCATATTTGCACCTCATACATGTCCGCTCTGCGCATGCGTACACTCTCCCGTGCGTGCGCATACACGCAGTCGCGTGCACCCGCAGGCGCACGGGATGTGCATTTACGGTAGAGTTTATGTGTTCGTAGCGTGCGACTCAATCGTTACATATTTTCACTATATAATGTATTTTGTAGATCATGGTCCCTTTGATAGATTCTGAAAGTTTAGTTAATATAGCATGTTCGTGGACAGAGAGATCCCTCTTTGTCTGATACAAAGGGTCAGACAAGGATTATACAGTGGTGTTTAGTATCCATCGGAAGAGTATTTAATTAGCAATATTCCGGTGTTGGTTTGAAGCGAATTAATCGCTCGTGCGAATAGTTATGGACATAAGAAGTTTATGTCCATTTACTATTATTTGCACTTACTTATCCATGCGGCGGGAAACCTAGTTTCCCACCCACCTGAGCAGTTGGAAATGGTCACAGCCCACCTGTATGAATCAACCTATGACCTTTTGTTATAGTGCGAAGACGAATTCCTGTGTCCAATGAACAATGAGATTGTAGGGACCATTGAATTGTATTGTGTGTGGGGCATAAATAGACAAGCCGATCACATCCAGCTCACTCTTCAACGGTTCTCATTACTGATAATCGGGAGCTGGATGTCCAGAGGCGCATGCGATCGTTCCCCTTTGTGCGTAAGTTTTCTCCGCAATCATATTGTCTTTCTTGTTATTGTGAGCCATATCTCTCTCTCTCTCTCTCTCTCTCTCTCCTCTTCCTTTCTTATATTCCCTTAAACGTAATAGTATTGTATTGTATTTCCTGTGTAGTTATCTGGTTAGTTAGTCTATGTTATATTGTAGTGTATGACTTGTACTGTATTATTCTTTTTTGCAAGTGTAACATTCATATAAGGCGTTAGACCCTAAGCCCGGTAGTTGTGTATTTCTTATAGTGTTAAGTATTCTCAGAGCGTCGGTGACGCTCGAACAGCTTTTAAGTTAATAAGGTTGCACTGTGTTGCATCTACACCCTATCACTACACTAAGGTTTTACTGCATATTACATTGTTTATGGTTTAGATATAAAGGTTTAACATTGTGAGCGTCTGCGCCGCTGGTGATCTCCTCGTGGTCCCGAGCGTCCGCTACGCTATAGCGAACCATTACGTTAGTCAGCAGCCAATAGCGTGCCTGCCTGTGATCTCTTGGCCGTGAGCGAATGTGACGCTTGAGCGTCTCGACCACGGCTAAGCGATTGTTACGCAACGTGCGTACCCTTACGGTACTCCATACGTCAATAGCGTACAGTGTTCTTAGACCTCTTAAAGGGTTTTAAATAAGATAAATATTTAGCTTTATCAATTGGCGGCTCGTCCAGTCCTTCACATATCTCTGCTAGGTAATTTCAGCAGACATTATCCATCAGCAAAGGGCGGGAGATCATATTCTTCGCAGTGCTGACGGGATAAGCGTCTGCTTCGCTTAGTAACGGGTGCTGAGGGAATCCGGAACCGGAGGTAAGAACAACACGCTAGTGTCTTTTAAAACTGTTTATTTCTATCTTGCGTACGCACACACGCATATCTGCATTTCTTTTTCGTGTATTTTCATATATCACTCTCCTGTTTGCCATTTTATAATTGATAAACGTGCTAAAAGAGATTTGTCGCTAATTCATAGTTAAAGTGTAAAAGTAATATATTAAGGGATAAATTGTAAAGCGCACACGCAACTCTACCTAAAGGTACAAGGAGAGATTGGTGTGGTGCTCGGTAGATGATCGAGGATCATCTACATTGATAAGCGTGTTAGTTGTGTTACGGTGGACATTGGCTTTGTGTACACGTGTCTCTAACAAAGGGCTGAGACTCGCGTACGCAAAGGCCGACGCACGCAGCGTAAATTACGCAACGGAGCGTCTGGGTACGCCCACGTAACTCAAGTCACACGATAGTGTTGATTTTTAACAGGCTATAAATAGCGCAACAGGCGATAAATAGCGCAAAACGCGATAAATAGCGCAAATCTATTTTAATATCCAAAATTTAAATTAACAGATCCTTCTCCAAATTTACAACACATCTGGTCTAAAGAAAAATTTCTGCGCAGAAATAGAAATAGAAACAAAAGTGTACATGTGGTGAGTGAGTGTGTTGTATACAATTTTGAGGTTGAACCACAAGAAAAGTATCGAGTTCTCGTGAAGGTACATACGTGTAAGTGACGTACATGGTGGCTTGGGAGGCATCCCTTGTTAAACATAAAATTTGAGCATTAGAGTATAGCAGACCAGGAGGTCATACTGTAGCACAGACCAGGAGGTCCAGAACAGACCAGGAGGTCCAGGTACAGCAGACAAGGAAGTCCGCTAGAGAGACAAGTAGCACAACACCAGGAAGGGTTGGTGCGGAACCCATATAGGCCATTAAGCTCTGGCTGAAGGAATTCGCAGCCGTAATTTTCGATTCCGTTGGTCGCTCTGTACATGAGATTAGTTGCTTATGTACTGAACGATTGTACCGCACGTAATTGTGTGCATTAGTAAACCTGACCGGTACCATTTGTGTACGAAGGTCATAAACGCTATTTGTACATTTTGACGTGATTTGTGTAATTTTTTTTATTTTAAGGGAGGTTCGCTGGTCACTCAGGAACTATCCAACAACCGATACTTGCTGGGGAACACGCCCCAGTAAATAAAGGTTCACAGGGGCCCTGGGTTGGGTACAACAGCTCTGGATACAGTGATTGCAGTACTGGCCAACGTGGGCGAGAAGTGAGTGGAGTACTCGGTAAACTTCACCGCCAGCCTGCCCCGGACATCTTGGTTTTTGTAAGGGTTCGCTGAAGAAAAGCAACACCTGCAAGTTATGGGGGCCAGTTGTTCAGGTAGGGGGCGATCAACCTCGGTTCGGGTTGATTTAGTAAACCGACCAATCGGGTCGGCAAGGTATGTAATGTGTGAAAAATACGGTTCACACACAGAGGTTTTATGTGATGAATGGGAGAGAATGACGGTACATGACGGGGAGAAATTCCCAAGAGTAGGTAGCTTCAGCCCAGAAGTGTTAATGAATTTAAGGAGGAGGATATGTCTCATTAAATCAGCAAAGAGACGGATTAAACATTATGATTATTTGCAGCTATGGCAACAAGAGGGTGAAATACAGAGAGGATTGGCTCTGGCGGCGGGATCTAATCCTATCAAGAAACTGATAGCCACGGCACCGCCGCCACCATACATTGCAGGAGAGAAATTGGTTGCGGAGAATGACGCACTAAGGTGTGACAAACAAACACTTAGCAACTGTGTAAATGTTAAAGATAATGTTAACCAATTAACCAATGCAAGTATTAACCCGTGCAAGTTGTACCCTGTTTTGAACTTTCCCCAGGAGTGTGATCAAGAGGACGAATCGGCAACAATATCAGCACTCTCTCTAGCAGCCACCATAGCAGAGACAACAGTAGGCACAGCTCCACCCCCGAGATTAGTAACAAAGGCCCCTAGTGGAGGGATAGGTGAGGTCGTATCAACGGGTAAGTACGGCACCATACACTATGCTGAAACTGTTTCACCACAGGCTGTAGAATCTACACAGAATGATGTTGTTAGACTTAATCCTGTTAGGGTAATAGCAGTGCCATGTACAGCCCGTTTTCCCGAATGGAATTAAGGACCATAGTGTCTGAATTCCCTGACCCCAGAAAAGACTTAGTTGCTAGCCAAAAATACATCAGAGACCTAGGAAACACTTTGGAGCCCAACAACAAAGATTGGCAGATATTGCTGAGGGCATGTTTACCCTCCAATGTCGACGCAGCTCAATTTTTAGCTGACTGTGGATTAGATCAGGATGTACCTCTTACAGATGTGTACAACAAAGATAATGTAAAAAGAATAAGTTTACAGTTAAAGGAGTATTTCCCAGCCGTAGTTAAATGGAACAAGATATTCTCCATTAAACAAAAGGAGTCAGAAACAGCTGCAGAATATTTTCACAGGGCATTATTAGAGATGGCAAAATACACAGGCATAGAGGACATCAAAACAAACATAAACCATCGAGAAGTAGCAGTATCTGTACTAATGGATGGTTTAAAAGAGGCATTAAAGACCAGGGTACAGACCACGCAACCATGTTGGCGAGGTCTGTCGGTGGCTACTTTGAGAGAGGCTGCTATTGATCACGACCGGAATATCACCAAACACAGGGAACAACAAGGTGATAAATTAATGGCCGTAAGTATACAGGCCCTGACCACAAGGCAGCCTTTGTATAATTCACCAAACCCTGTGGGTAAGTCAAATGTGGTTACTTGTTATTCTTGTCTTAAACAGGGACACATAGCACGAGACTGTAGAGTGAAAAATTCACAGAGATCATACCAACCCCCTAGACAACGACACGAGACACGACATTGGGAGCAGGGTCCGCAGAAACGGAGTTATGAGCCACATGCAGGGGAAACAAAAAGATACCCCCCGAACAAAGACTGGCAAGCCACTGGTAGTTCCCAATTAACTCCGTCACAAGTAGTTGCTGCCAGCGGGATTCAGGGAGGTCACCATACCCAATAGGGGTGTGGCCATACCTGTAATCTGCAGCCAGTAAAATTGATTGCAAGTATTGGAAGTGAACCCGAAATTGCAATTAATGTAGCTGGTAAATCATTAAACTTTCTTGTAGATACGGGGGCGGCCAAATCAGTGATAAATTCGACAGTGGGCATGAGTACCACTGGTAAGACAATTCCAGCCATGGGAGTAACGGGAGTAGTCCAGCACTACCCTGTTAGCAAACCAGCCGAGATTACAATAGGGCCTTTACATACCAAGCATTCCTTTTTGCTGGCTGCATCGGCACCGACTAATCTCCTGGGAAGAGACTTATTGTGTAAAATGGGGTGCGTCATTTATTGTACTCCTGAAGGTGTATTCTTGGACATACCTGAGAATCACGCTCAGGAAGTGCGAGACACGTTAGACTCCCCATCAAAATTAATGTCACATACCATTATGACAAATAGGACTCCATCCCAAGTAGAAGAAATGACATCCCAGATACCAGAGTCACTTTGGACTAAAGATGGACAGGACACTGGATTAATGGCAAACGTAGCTCCGGTAGTTGTACAAGTAAAAGATGGTAGGATAGCTCCAAAAAATCCCACAGTACCCTCTGAAGCCAGAGGTGGAGTTAGGAGTGTATCCCGTAATAGAGCGCTTGCTACAACAGGGCATTCTGGTAAGAACATCCAGCACTGCCAATAGTCCCATCTTCCCTGTGAAAAAGAGTGGGGGGAGGGGTTACCGGCTAGTGCAGGATCTAAGGGGGATTAACAAAATAGTTGAGAGTCAGTTCCCCGTAGTGCCAAATCCAGCTGTCATCCTTATGCAAATCCCTCCCACTGCGAAATTTTTCACTGTTATTGACCTCTGCTCCGCTTTCTTTTCGGTACCTCTGCACCCTGACAGCCAATATTTGTTCGCATTTACATACAGAGGAGTCCAATACACATGGACTCGATTACCACAAGGTTTCATAGATAGTCCAAGTATATTTTCTCAGGCTTTGCATGATTGTTTACAGTCTTTCCAACCAGGGAGTGGATCAATATTGATACAGTACGTGGATGATTTACTACTGTGTTCAGATTCATTGGAAGCATCCCTGAAGGATACGAAACAGCTCCTGTTTCATCTTTCAGACACAGGACACAAGGTTTCCAAAGACAAGTTACAATTATGCCAAACTAAAGTAAAATATTTGGGACACTGTCTAACACAAGGACTCAGACACCTGACCGCTGATAGAATTCAAGCAATTAGAGACATGACTCTGCCACAAACCCAGCAACAGATCAGAACGTTTTTAGGAATGTGTGGGTATTGCCGTAACTGGATCCCAGGATTTTCCATTCTAGCGTTACCTTTGCAGGAGATGGTCTCCTCAAACAAGCCTGATCGGATTTCGCATACAGACGAGTCCGAAATGGCATTTGAGAGACTTAAACAGTGCCTAACGCAGGCACCAGCATTAGGTATGCCAGACTATGGGAAACCCTTTGAGCTGTACGGAACAGAAAGTGCTGGTTGCGCGGCAGGCGTCCTAACCCAAAAGCACGGTGATGCCAGCAGGCCAGTAGCATACTACAGCGCTCAGCTAGACACGGTAGCGCGATCCCTCCCCACATGCTTGCGAAGCGTTGCTGCGATAGCATTGCTAGTAACAAAAAGCGAAGATGTAGTGCTAGGTCACAACCTCACAATTCATACACCACATGCAGTGTCAGCCTTGCTAAATTCTGCCCAAACCAGGCACGTCTCATCAGCGCGGTTTACAAGATGGGAATTGGCACTAATGGCCCCCGTAAACATCACCATAAGGAGATGCAGTGCATTAAATCCTGCAACATATCTCCCAGGTGTGCCTGGACAGGCACAAAGGGTGGAGGATGAGAGTGGTGGGGAAGGAGGATTTAATACAAAGGAAGACACACATGATTGTATGGAATATTTGACCCAAAATTTTACCGCAAGGCCTGACATCAGTGACAACCCACTGGAAGATGTAGAGCTCACGTTCTACATGGATGGTAGTTGTCATAGACAGTCAGACTCGGGAGACTTGTGTACTGGATACGCAGTCGTAGATGACCAAGGCACCATAGAAGCAGAACCGCTAGGCCCACCTCACTCAGCCCAGGTTGCTGAACTGGTCGCCCTAACCAGAGCATGTGAATTGGCTAAGGGTAAGTCAGCCAATATCTACACCGATTCTAGATACGCCTTCGGGGTAGTTCATGATTTCGGAGCCCTATGGCGCCTCAGAAATTTCATGACGGCAGCTGGTACACCGGTAGCACATGCAGCTCACATCAAAAGGCTTCTAACAGCGATACAGGAACCCGACAGAGTGGCTGTTATCAAGTGTAAAGCACACACATATAGCCAGGACCCAGTATCACTTGGTAACAGCCGAGCAGACGAAGCTGCTAAGTTAGCAGCTGCTACCCCCAGACAGACAGACACCACACAACTGATGGTATTTAATACCATCAACACACAGAAGTTGTGTTAAATGCAAAATTTGTGTTCCACACAGGAAAAGGCAGTCTGGAAGGCAAAGGGATATAGCCAGGAGTCCTCAGGACTCTGGACGGATGGACATGGTAAGCCAGTGGCCCCCAGAGCATACCTTCCATGTTTGGCTGAAGCAGCTCACGGGCTGACTCATCTGGGCAAGGAAGGGATGTGCAAGTTGGTAAGAGCATATTGGTGCGCCCCAGGATTTTCATCTCATGCAGGTAAGAGAGCAATGTCATGCCTTACTTGTTTGAGAAAGAACATCGGAAAGGCAATACCAACAGAACCATCTCATATCCCACCTGCAGGCGGCCCTTTCCAGGTAATACAGATTGACTTCATTCAATTACCCCCTTGTCGAAATTTGAAATATGTACTTGTTTGTATAGATGTGTTCTCAAATTGGGTCGAAGCATTTCCGGCGGCCACAAATACCGCTATGTTTACTGCTAAGAAAATTGTGCAGGAATTTGTATGTAGATATGGTATCCCTAGAATAATCGAAAGTGATAGGGGTACCCATTTTACAGGTGACGTCTTTCAAGGAATGTGTAAGTTGATGGGAATTGATAGCAAGCTGCACACTCCATACCGTCCACAGGCGAGTGCGAAGGTGGAAAGAGTGAACAGCACTATTAAAAATAAACTGAGCAAAGTTATGGCAGAGACAGGATTGACATGGCCAGAAGCTTTACCCATTGTACTGTACAGCATCAGAACCACTCCCAGGTCCCCTCTTAATCTGTCTCCCTTTGAAATCTTGTTTGGTCGATAACCGCATGTTATGATTAACCCTCAGGGTGATTTGAAGTGTAACAATGAAGTGACTGTAAAGTACCTGGTTAACATGAGTAAACAGCTAAGGAATCAAAATGATAATTTGAAGTTGGTGATTCCTGATTTACCAGATAGTAATTGTCATGACATTGAACCTGGGGATTATGTAATGATACGGAATTTTCTACGCTCAGGTTGCCTTATTGACAGATGGGAAGGACCATACCAAGTCTTATTGACTAGCACTACAGCATTGAAGGTTGCCGAGAGAGAGACTTGGGTTCATTCGTCCCACTGTAAGAAGGTTGCTGATCCAGAGAGGTCCCGGGATAAGGAACAGACGGTAGAGGAAGTTGTATCACTGGAGTGTCTGTTCCAAGAGGACTGAGACGGCACCTGAGCATTGAAGATCACAAGATCAAAAGCAGTTGTCGATTCCCTGTTCCCTTTTATTGTTTTTCTCCACTTCCCATCCTGTCTCCCTCAATTATTATTTTTTTTCCCCCTTCTCATTCTTCTCCGTTTCCTCCTATAAGATGGACTTGCCCCAAGAGACTGTGATCCGGATTTTCCTGTTGACCATGATGTTGACCAGAGCAGTCTGTTCCGGCGAGAGTACCATGGAGGTCGAGAGAGGTTCTGGAATGGGTTCTGATGACAAAGATGGAGGCGTAGTTTTCCAAGAACAACTTAACCAACAAGTAAAGGCGAGTATCAGAAAACGATCCGATAGCATTGACAATAGAAGGAATTGTGAAGGATTGTTAGCTGAAGAAAACTGTATCTGTAGGCTCTGTGACAATGTAGTTGAGGATGGGTGCATTAAGAAATGCCAATCCAGTTTTAATATCCACATGGACCGGCATCCCTTGAGTGACTATCACTCCTTAGTGGGTAGTGTGTTAAATCAAACAGATTGTTGGGTATGCTCTCAAGTATCTCAAGGTCATAGCAAATCAGGGCTAGTACCATTTCCTTTAACGGTAGGGGAGGTACTTGAGCTAAAGGGTGGGAGACCGGTGGACAGGAGGTTTAATATCTCCAGTCCTCCTAGTTTGAAGCTCCACCAATATCATGTGGATAGATCCCTAGTATGTTTTAACATTTCCAATCCCCGAAAGCCGGGAAATTGGGAAGTGTCATGGAGTAACCAAACCATGACCTTTTCATATAGAGCAGATAGAATGCCTACAGATACAGAGCTTATACGCCATATAGCCAGTAGAGAAAAATCTTTCCGATATAGGTATACCCTAGGAAGTAGGATTACGAAAGTTGGAGAGGTATCACCAGGATACTGTGCACATATCGTACAAGCTGATACGTGTACTAGACAGATGGGAAAATTAGGGTTAGGAGATTTCACATGGAAGATGTGTAATATGGTTATGTCCTACTCCGTCCCATATGTTCTCCCCGATGATGCATATTTCATATGCGGGAGAAAGGCGTATAAGTGGCTTGCCCCAAACTCTGAAGGATTGTGTTATATTGGAAAAGTACTGCCTGAAGTAATGACTGTATCACATGACAAAATGAAAGACATACACCGTGGTGCCCAAGCTCCTTATACTCACACCCATTACGAGCACGTAGTTAAAAGGCAACTGACAGAAAGGTCAGAGCATCCGGCCTCTGATCTGATCCATGAATCCACCGGGATTCAGGTTCTGCTTGCGTTAGATTTCACTCGCACCGCTAGAGGAGTGATGAACTATAGATACATCTCTGCGCTTGCAAATTTGTTAGATAATATCACTGAAATGTATGATGACACGTTTAGGTATACTGGAAGAGAACTTCAAGCTTATAAAACAGAACTGGTACAGCATAGAATGGTTCTCAATTACCTCACAGCAGTGACAGGCGGATATTGTGTCACACTGGCAACACAGTACGGCGTGAAATGTTGCACATATATTACGAATAGCACCGAGGATCCGGTCGAGGTCATAGACCAAAAGATGGACGATATTCTCCAACTGAAGTGGGAATTTCGCAGGAGACACAATCTCACTCTTGCTGATGTAGGTAATGAGCTGACTGGTTGGGTGTCATGGTTGAACCCGCGAAATTGGTTCTCTGGTTTAGGAGAATGGGCTCAAGGAGTCATAATGGATATAGGGAAGTTTCTCCTATGTATCTTAGGTGTTGTCATATCAATTGGCTTGATATTTAGATGCGGTCAGGCTTTAATGAAGTGCAAACGTCGTACCAGGGTAATGAGTCTAAGGAGTGAGGAAATTATAATTCCAGTGGATTTGATTTATGACCCAACAGTAGAAACAATGATGTGATGAAAATGCGATTATACGGTCCGTTTCTTTCACCTGTTTTTCCGTTTTCTCCAAGGTAAAAAGACCAACTTGGACGAGGAATTTGATGATCCTGTATACAGACAACTGATGGATTAAAGAAGAAGTTTTGACAACCTTATACACAGATATTTGATGAACTATGCCATAGACCCCCAGTTTCCCTAGAAATTTTAAAATTACGCTAGCCCAACACTTTTGTAAGTCTATGGACATTGACAAAGCTTTTGCTCGCACCTTTTGGGCAAAAGCACAAAGAAGACTGCATTCAACAGACACCGAACAAGACTTCAACCGACAAATGTTCATTAACCTGACATAGAATACCACTGCATTTACCATAAGTGTTCTTTTTCTTCATCTCTACAACCTTCAGGTAATGACACACATAGTCGATAGGGAATACAGGCACAGATATCAGCAATCACATATTCCCCCATTCATGTATCATCAACTAAAATGTGCTCCCCCATTTTGTTGCAACCAAAATCCGAAAAGAGCTCGGTAAAGTTTGACAGCCCATCCACAGACCCGTACCGCGGGATAAGAAGGAATTCAAATGTATACTTCGCAATACCTCGAAGCTTGATGTACAACACGTACGGCACGATGATACATGACCCCCCAAACATGGATTCATACACACATGCTTCTACTATCTCACTAGGTCATACCCTCTTCACACCTTCTCCTCTCTCCCCCCTTACCCAACCATGGAAATGTATTAACCCCTGACATATATTTTTCTCGTTTTGAAATGTTTTAGAAGGTGGCAGTTATTGTTGACTGCCAAAGGGTGGACTGTCAAAGTCAGAAAAATATCACTATGCACACTGCCATATTTGCACCTCATACATGTCCGCTCTGCGCATGCGTACACTCTCCCGTGCGTGCGCATACACGCAGTCGTGTGCACCCGCAGGCGCACGGGATGTGCATTTACGGTAGAGTTTATGTGTTCGTAGCGTGCGACTCAATCGTTACATATTTTCACTATATAATGTATTTTGTAGATCATGGTCCCTTTGATAGATTCTGAAAGTTTAGTTAATATAGCATGTTCGTGGACAGAGAGATCCCTCTTTGTCTGATACAAAGGGTCAGACAAGGATTATACAGTGGTGTTTAGTATCCATCGGAAGAGTATTTAATTAGCAATATTCCGGTGTTGGTTTGAAGCGAATTAATCACTCGTGCGAATAGTTATGGACATAAGAAGTTTATGTCCATTTACTATTATTTGCACTTACTTATCCATGCGGCGGGAAACCTAGTTTCCCACCCACCTGAGCAGTTGGAAATGGTCACAGCCCACCTGTATGAATCAACCTATGACCTTTTGTTATAGTGCGAAGACGAATTCCTTTGTCCAATGAACAATGAGATTGTAGGGACCATTGAATTGTATTGTGTGTGGGGCATAAATAGACAAGCCGATCACATCCAGCTCACTCTTCAACGGTTCTCATTGCTGATAATCGGGAGCTGGATGTCCAGAGGCGCATGCGATCGTTCCCCTTTGTGCGTAAGTTTTCTCCGCAATCATATTGTCTTTCTTGTTATTGTGAGCCATATCTCTCTCTCTCTCTCTCTCTTCTCCTCTTCCTCTCTTATATTCCCTTAAACGTAATAGTATTGTATTGTATTTCCTGTGTAGTTCTCTGGTTAGTTAGTCTATGTTATATTGTAGTGTATGACTTGTACTGTATTATTCTTTTTTGCAAGTATAACATTCATATAAGGCGTTAGACCCTAAGCCCGGTAGTTGTGTATTTCTTATAGTGTTAAGTATTCTCAGAGCGTCGGTGACGCTCGAACAGCTTTTAAGTTAATAAGGTTACACTGTGTTGCATCTACACCCTATCACTACACTAAGGTTTTACTGCATATTACATTGTTTATGTTTTAGATATAAAGGTTTAACATTGTGAGCGTCTGCGCCGCTGGTGATCTCCTCGTGGTCCCGAGTGTCCGCTACGCTATAGCGAACCATTACGTTAGTCAGCAGCCAATAGCGTGCCTGCCTGTGATCTCTTGGCCGTGAGCGAACGTGACGCTTGAGCGTCTCGACCACGGCTAAGCGATTGTTACGCAACGTGCGTACCCTTACGGTACTCCATACGTCAATAGCGTACAGTGTTCTTAGACCTCTTAAAGGGTTTTAAATAAGATAAATATTTAGCTTTATCAGTTGAAACAACTTTCTTATCCATGAACCTGTTCAACACAGATGGTGACAATCACAAATTAAGAAAAAAGTCCAGGAGCAGAGCATTGTGTCCCTCCTGGAGAGGGTCATGTTGGGAGGTATGATATAACCCTTTTATTTGGAGTACATAATATACAGCACAGGACACCAACACTGGACTTATGGCAGCACAAGACACCATCACTGGACTGATGCAGCGCAAGACAGCACCAATGGACTGGACTTATATGGCAGTACCCCTGGACTTATACGCAGTACCCCTGAACTTGTACGGCAGTGTCAGACAGGATGGCACTTTAAAAAACTAGTACCCAAACAGCACATTATGCAAAGAAGAAAAAGAGGTGCAAGATGGAATTCTCCCACCTACCCTTTTATTGTATAAACAGGACATGCACACTTTAACAAACCAATCATTTCAGTGACAGGGTCTGCCACACGACTGTGGCTGAAATGACTTGTTTGTTTGGGCCCCCACTAAAAAAGAAGCAATCAATCTCTCCTTGCACAAACTGGCTCTACAGAGGCAAGATGTCCACCTCATCCTCATCCTCCGATTCCTCACCCCTTTCACTGTGTGCATCCTCCTCCTCACAGAGTATTAATTCATCCCCACTGGAATCCACCATCACAGAGGAATTTATAATTCATTTTGATGAACATCATGTTCTCCACATTTTGTGGAAGTAACCTCCTACGCCGATCACTGACAAGGTTACCGGCTGCACTAAACACTCTTTCAGAGTACACACTGGAGGGGGGGGGGGGGGGGGGGGCAACTTAGGTAAAATAAAGCCAGTTTGTGCAAGGGCATCCAAATTGCCTCTTTATCCTGCCAGTATACGTACGGACTGTCTGACATGCCTACTTGGATGCTGTCACTCATATAATCCTCCACCATTCTTTCAATGGTGCAGAATCATATGCAGTGACAGTAGACATGTCAGTAATCGTTGGCAGGTCCTTCAGTCCACACCAGATGTCAGCACTCGCTCCTGACTGCCCTGCATCACCGCCAGCAGGTGGGCTAGGAAATCTTATCATTTTCTTTGCAGCCCCAGTTGTGGGAGAAAGTGAAGGAGGAGCTGTTGACGGGTCATGCTCCGCTTCAGTTGACAATTTTCTCACCAGCAGGTCTTTGAACCTCTGCAGATTAGCGTCTGCTGGAAAGAGAGATACAATGTAGGCTTTAAACCTAGGATCGAGCATGGTGGCCAAAATGTAGTGCTCTGATTCAATAGATTGACCACCCTTGAATCCTGGCAAAGCGAATGAAGGGCTCCATCCACAAGTCCCACATACTTAGCGGAATTGCTCCATCTTAGCTCCTCCTTCAATTTCTCCAGCTGCTTCTGCAAAAGCCTGATGAGGGGAATGACCTGACTCAAGCTGGCAGTGTCTGAACTGACTTCACATGTGGCAAGTTCGAAGGGTTAGAGAAATCATTTTCCACTGCGCTTGAGTCAGGTGCATTCCCGCTCCTTTGCCTATATTGTAGGTGGATATATAGGCTTGAATGGCATTTTGCTACTCCTCCATTCTCTGAAGCATATAGAGTGTTGAATTTCACCTCGTTACCACCTCTTGCTTCATGTGGTGGCCAGGTTCAGGAGTGTTTGCTGGCGCTCCAGTCTGCGGCATGCGGTGGCTGAATGTCGAAAGTGGCCCACAATTTTTTCGGCCCACCGACAGCATCTCCTGCATGTCCCTGTCATTTTTCGAAAAGTTCTGCACCACCAAATTAATTGTATGTGCAAAACATGGGACATGCTGGAATTTGCCCAGATGTAATGCACGCACAATATTGGTGGCATTGCCCGATATCACAAATACCCAGGAGAGTCTAATTGAGGTATGCCATTGTGCGATGATGTCCCTCAGTTTCTGTATGAGGTTGTCAGCTGTGTGTCTCTTACGGAAAGCGGTGATACATAGCGTAGCCTGCCTAGCAATGAGTTGGAGTTTGCAAGATGCTGCTACTGATGCCGCTGCTGTTGTTGCTGCGAGAGTCAATACATATACTCAGTGAGCTGTCACAGTCATATAGCCCTTAGTCTGCCCTGTTCCACTTGTCCACATGTCCGTGGTTAAGTGGACAGTGGGTACAACTGCATTTTTTAGGACACTGAGGACACTTTTTCTGATATCTCTGTACATTCTCTGTATTGACTGCCTAGTGAAGTGGAACCTAGATGGGATTTGGTACCGAGGACAGACTTCCTCCATCAATTCTCTAAGTCCCACTGAACTAATGGCAGATACCGTTTGCACGTCTAACACCAACATAGCCTTCAAGGTCTCAGTTATCCGTTTTGCAACAGGATGACTGCTGTAATATTTCATCTTCCTCACAAAGGACTGTTGGACAGTCAATTGCTTAGTTGAAGTAGTACAAGTGGTCTTCCGACTTCCCTTCCGGGATGACGATCGACTCTTGGCAGCAGCAGCAGCAGTAGGCGTACCACTCAAGGACCCTCCAGAGGAATCCCGCTTAGGAGAGGACTCCTCAGTCTTGCCAGTGACATGGCCTGCAGGACTACTGATGTTCCTGACTGAGGAGGAAGTTGACGTTGAGGGAGTTGGTGGTGTGGATTGCAGAAGCTTGGGTACAAGAAGATGAAGAAGGGATTTAGGTGTCAGTGGACTGCTTACGCTTCTACCCAAAGTTTCAGAACTTGACACTGGCTTCTGATGAATGCGCTGCAGGTGGTGTATAAGGGAGGATGTTCCTAGGTGGAAAATGTCCTTACCCCTACTTATTATGGATTGACAGAGGCAATACACGGCTTGACACCTGTTGTCTGGATTTGTGGAGAAATAATTCCACACTGAATAGGTGGCTTTTTTGGTATTTTGCCCAGGCATCACAATGATCTTATTCATCCCACGGACAACAACTGTCTCCCCCAGTGCCTGATTTAAACAAACCACATCACCATCAGAATCCTCATCGTCAACTTCCTCCTCAGCACCAGCAACTTTTACTGAACTTTGGCTTTTTGGATTTTACATGCCCTCTACTATCACATTGGGCATCAGCCTTGGCAGATGACGTTGATGGCATTTCATCATCTATGTCATGACTAATGGCAGCAGCTTCAGCACTAGGAGGAAGTGGTTCTTCATCTTTCCCTATTTTATCCTCCAAATTTTTGTTTTCCATTATTTTTCTGGAGTTATATAACAATATGCGGAACAGGAGAGCATACCTCTACACCACATAGGGCAAACCCTGTGAAAATTATTTGGATTAAATATTAATAACCCTTTTATTTGGAGTAAATAATATACAGCACAAGCTAGCACCAGTGAACTTATACGGCAGCACCACTGGACTGTACTTTTAAGGCAGCACCACTGGACTGGATTTATATGCCGGTACGGCTGTATTTTAATGGCAGTACCACTGGACATATATGGCAGTATCACTGGAATTATACAACAGTACCACTGGACTGGATTTATATGGCAGTATCACTGGACTTATATGCCAGTACCACTGGAATTATACGGCAGTATCACTGGAATTATATGACAGTACCACTGGAATTATACGGCAGTGCCACTGGATGTATACTGCAGTACAACTGGACTTTTACGGCAGTACCACTAGACTATATTTATACAGTGGTATCACTGGACTTATACACCAGTACCACTGGAATTATATGGCAGTATCACTGGAATTATACAGCAGTATCACTGGATTTATACGGCAGTACCACTGGACATATATGGCAGTATCACTGGAATTATACAGCAGTACCATTGAACATATACAGCAGCACAGGGACACCACCACTGGACTGATGCAGGACAACACAGCACCACTGCAATGGACTGAATTTATACAGCAGCTCCGGACATATGGCAGCAGAGGACACCACCACTGTGACTGGACTGATGCAGCACAAGACACTACCACTGTACTGATGCAGGACAACACAGCACCACTGCAATGGACTGGAATTTTATGGCAGCACCACTGGACTGGATTTATATGCCAGTACCACTGTATTTTAACGGCAGTACCACTGGACATATATGGCAGTATCACTGGATTATATAGCAGTACTACTAGACTTATATGTCAGTACAGCTGGACTGGATTTATACAGCAATACCACTGGATTTATACGCCAGTACCACAAGAATTATATGCCAGTATCACTGGAATTATACGGCAGTACCACTGGACGTATACGGCAGTACCACTGGACTTTTACGGCAGTACCACTAGACTGGATTTATACAGCGGTATCACTGGACTTATACACCAGTACCACTGGAATTATACGGCAGTATCACTGTAATTATATGGCAGTATCACTGGAATTATACGGCAGTACCACTGGACTGAATTTATACCGCAGTATCACTGGACTCATACGGCAGTACCACTGGAATTATATGGCAGTATCACTGGAATTGTATGGCAGTACCACTGTACTTATACGTCAGTACCACTGAACTGGACTTATACGGCAGTATCACTGGACTTACACGTCAGTACCACGGGACATATACGGCAGTATCACTGGAATTATACGGCAGTACCACTGGACTGAATTTATACGGCAGTATCACTGGACTTATACGTCAGTACCACTGGAATGATATGGCAGTATCACTGGAATTATATGGCAGTACCACTGTACTTATACGTCAGTACCACTGAAACTGGATTTATACGGCAGTATCACTGGACTTATACACCAGTACCACTGGAATTATATGGCAGTACCACTGGACTGGATTTATACGGCAGTATACCTGGACTTATACGCCAGTACCACTGGAATTATACGGCAGTGTCACTGGAATTATATGACAGTATCACTGGAATTATATGGCAGTATCACTGGATTTATACAGCAGTATCACTGTAGTTATATGGCAGTACCACCGGATTTTTATGGCAGTACCACTGGACTGGATTTATACGGCAGTATCACTGGACTTAAATGCCAGTACCACTGGAATTATATGGCAGCATCACTGGAATTACTGTATATGGCAGTACCACTGGACTTATACAACAGTACCACTGGACTGGATTTATACGGCAGTATCATTGGATTTATACACCAGTACCACTGGAATTATACGGCAGTACCACTGGACTTATACGGCAGTACCACTGGACATATACTGCAGTATCACTGGATTTATACGGCAGTACCACTGGACATATACGGCAGTATCACTGGACTGGATTTATATGGCATTACCACTGGATTTATACGGCAGTTCTACTGGACATATATGGAACTTCACTGGAATTATATGGCAGTACCACTGGACATATACGGCAGTATCACTGGATTTATATGGCAGTCCCGCTGGACATATACGGTAGTATCACTGGACATATACAGCAGTACCACTGGACATATATAGCAGCACAGGGACATTACCACTGGACTGATGTAGGACAACACAGTACCACTGCAATGGACTTGATTTATACAGCAGCACTGGACATATGGCAGCAGAGAACACCACCACTGTGACTGGACTGATGCAGCACAAGACACTAACTCTATACTGATGCAGGACAACACAGCACCACTGCAATGGACTGGACTTATAGAGCAGCACTGGACACATGGCAGCAGAGAACACCACCACTGTGACTGGACTGATGCAGCACAATACACCACCAATGAACTGATGCAGCACAACACAGCACCACTGGACTGGACTTATTCAGCAGCATTGGACATATGGCAGCAGAGGACACCACCACTGTGACTGGACTGATGCAGCACAAGATACTACCACTGTACTGATGCAGGACACTGAGGACGAAGCCACATCCTCTCTCTACACTCTCCAAAGCCGGATTGAAAATGGTGGCGACGCGTGGCTCCTTATATGGAATCCAAATCCCACAAGAATCCGACAGCGGGATGATGACATTTTGCCTCGCTCTGGTTTCCGAGTAAGGTGGGAAAACCCGAGCCGGACTTGGGTGCGGGCTCGAGTAGTGAAGTCCGGCAGGGTTCGGTTCTCATTGAACTGAACCCGCTAATCTCTACCTTTAATAGGTGAAAAATATAAAATTGCCAACAGTAAAATCCACCATTACAAAAGTCTTTGTTCTTTGTCGCATTGTGTGGCAAAAGTCTTCATCATATAATTTGTGCAGTAGTTCATTTTTATGAACATGTGTCTATTTCCACATTTCATTAGTTGCTACTTTAAATGTTTGTTTCAGTAGCTTGCATAAAGCAGAGAGTATTCTCCAGTGTGCTGGATTAAGGTACATTCCCCCTCCTCTGCCTATGTTACAGATTCTTCTTGTGTGTGGTTTGATGACTTGTTGCTGTTCCTCCCAGTGGCGCACCCAGGGGGGGTTTCCGAGCACCCAGAAACCCCCCTCCACTAATAAAAAATATTTTTTTTTAGCTGCATGAGTATTATTAATGGCTGTCTAGCGTCCTCTGCAGCCTGCTGTCTTCCTGGTGGCACTTGTAAGAGCAATAAAAGTTTATTTTAATTATAGTACATATATATATTTCCCTCATGTGCTTATCCATTCTTACTTTAATAATCTTCAACTGCATCAACTCCAGCAGTCTTCGGCCACCTGATACTTATTCCAGTGTCATCTGCTGATGTAACTATGTGTATTTACCCTGTACTTGTCCTATACTGTCAACAACTGTAAGTTGCTGTTTTCCTGTTTGATTATTCATGTACTCTGTAATTGGGCGCTGCGGAACCCTTGTGGCGCCATATAAATAAAGGATAATAATAATAAATCCATGTGCATACATATATACACACACACATGATATATATATATATATACACGTGTGTGTATGTATATATATATGTACTGTATGTGTGTACACACACACACATATATATATATATATATATATATATATATATGTATGCATGTTTAATATGCTATGTATATGTGTATATGTATGTGTCTGTCTGTATGTATATATATGTGTGTGTGTGTGTGTGTGTGTGTATATATATATATATATATACACACACACACACACACACACACTAGTTTTACGGACCCAGCATATGCTGGGTCACCTCAGTCCCCACCCCCGTGATTGGCTCAGCCCAGTTCTGGAAACCCCCCCATGCAAATCCTGCGTTTGCCACTGCCTCCATTCGTTGAAGCATATAAAGGGTGTAATTCTAGCTGGTCATTATCTCTTGCTTCATTTGGTGGCATGGAAAATGAAACTGTTCTTGCAGCCACTGCAATGTTCTACGTACAGTTGCTGAATGAATGCTGAAAATGTCCAGACATTTTTGGGGCCACAGACAGCTCCTGCATGCTTCTGTCATTTAAAAGTCTTGCTATGACATCCCTGAGCTTTCCTAACAGATTGACACTGGTTATGCTAATTAATCAATCCTTTTTTCTTTATTTCTTTTATAGCAACTAGGGCAGTGTGGATGGTGTAATGGTTAGCATTACTGCCTCACAGCTCTGACGTCATTGGTTTCATTCCCACCATGGCCCCCCTAGGTATGTGGTGGAGTTTGTATATTCTCACCGTGCTTGCGTGGGTTTCCTCCGGGTGCTCTGGTTTCATTTCATCCTACAATCCAAGAACATACAGGTAGGTTGGTTGCTCACAACAAAAAAAGTGTGTGTGTGCATTAGATGGGCCAAGTGGTTCTTACCTGCCATCGAATTCTAAGCTAATCCTTTCTTTCTTTTACAGCAACTCAGAAGAGAAAAGGCGATGAAAAGAGAATCTACAATCACCATCCCCAATGCCCCCCCTGATTAACATTTTCAAAATAAAATTCAATTAATTTACACGTTACAGTATTCCTTCATTCCTTTTGCTCTAGTTCCTAATTAGCAAAAACATTCTTAGTTACTTCTACGAGATCGTACAGTTAATTAAATTGCCATCCTGTCTGCCACTGCAGTGCGACAATGTTTCCTAGATGTGCATGTGTGAAGTTGAACTGCCACATGTTTGTGCCGGCCTCCTATGTTGCCTGGCTAAGTCAGGCAGCTAGCTCCATGCAACTTATTGGCCAAACTGGATGAAAACAATAATGTGAGCTGTAAGGTTTTCAAAGTTAAGTGGAAATGACTGGAAATCAATCTTATGGAGGTTAATAATGCTGTAGGAATCAAAAATGGCCCAAATTATGTGATTTTAGCAATTTTTGTCATTTAAAAAAAATACAGAACCATAACCAAAATCTGTGAAGGTGGTTTTGGCAAAACCAAATCACGAAGCTACAGTAATGCAGATCCATAAACACGGGGGTTTACGCACATCTCTAATAAATACTGTATGTGTATTGCCTTTGTTTTTGATCAACGCTATGATTTTTCCCAGTGGGGACATCAGTTCACCAGTACACATGGAGCCACGCTGATCGTGGCTCCGCCTGTGCCTGGCCGCGCCCATCGCCATTTCAGCATCTGGGGGCGTGTGCAAGTCCGTGACACGTGCGCGTCCTATTCACTTTAATGGGAATGTCTCTGTGCACTCCTGTAGCGGGGCTAGGCACTGGATCCCCTAGTCCCGCCGGGAGGGCACACCTGCAATGGAGCCACACTAGATGAGTGCGGCTCCATCTGTATATGTGAGGAGGATTACCGATGTTTTCTTTAATTAAATCTTTGCACGCAGGCATTTGTAGTCACTTGCAATTACCAGGATATTGTGCTGATTAATTTGGAATGTGACACTTGTGCGACTGAGTTTCTGAATATGTATGCGAAGTGCTAGTGTACAATACAGTGGCTATATCCAGTTCTATTAAGCTCCCTATACAGACATAAAAGAGGCACATATCAAACTAATCAGCACGGTATCCTAGTGTGCCATAGTCAGATCACGCTGAGACAAAGATGCATTTTTTGCAAAAAAAGAAGCCTAGAACTAGCAGAGCTGCAAAGAACCTGGTGGCTCACTTTTGCCAGGCATCTGTATTGAGGCTAGGTACTGTATATGAGGCTACATCTGTAGTTTCACCATACCTCCCAACTGCCCCGTTTTTTGCAAAGGAGTCCCTTTTTTTGGGACGGATCCACTGTCCCACCCGAGGGCCATAGTGTCCCGCGGTGGGGGGCAAGCAGTTGGGAGGCTCCTGTCAGTCACTGCACAGCGTCTAATCAGTGAAGACAGAGAGACTGGGGGCATTCCAGCAGCTTACAGAGTGCTGGTCATGCCCCCTTTAGTGATGGTAAACAGGGGCGTGACTCACGACCGCGGCACATTCCCACTTTCATTTAGGCCATGCCCCCTTTTTGGGCACGCGCTGGAGTCCCACTTCTGGATTGTAAAATGTTGGGAGGTATGGTTTCATTCTTTCATCTCTCAATATATGTGATCCAGTCCTTTATGACACTATTAAAAGCAGCTATCGTGACACTGTAGCCTGACATTTTGCCTTTGTGTCCTTTATTCTCCCTTTTCTAAGAGAAAGAAATATAAATCTCATGTACCTCTTTATTCAGCCAGGGTGATTCTGGCAGTCTACTATACATGTGCTGCTCTTTTGCACCCCACAAATGTGCTCTGTTACTGTAGTCTCGCTGGTGCTCCAATGATGACCAAATTGATGCTGTGACACAGTGGCGTCACAAGGCGGGTGCGGGGGGTGCGCCCGCACCTGGGTGTGACGCCTGGAAGAGGGTGACACCAAATGTCAGCTCCTCCGCACTAAGAAAGAGGGTGTGCACTAACAAAGAATGCACAATTAAAACAGACTGAGCAGCCTTGTTACTGCACCGGGAGGGACAAACACATAAATCCCTGAGTATTTAAAAAATGCAGAAATATGCAGCATACATTGGCGCTCAGACAGATACAAAGACATAAAAACATATATTCGGTATGGACTGGGAGACAGTGGCTGGGTTAAAGTGCTTGTGCAGTGTGTCCGGGTATAAAAGATTGAGGATGTGTGTCTGGGTATAAAAGAGCTACCCAGACACACATCCTCAATCCAAAACTTGAAAAAGGTCAAAAGCAACTGACCGAAACTCGTTGTATCTGGATAGAGGACTGGACTAAGGAGCGGTGACACCATTAAAGGGATACTCAAGCTGATTTATGCTCTATGCGGTGGTGCCGGGCTACATCAGCGCCGGACCAGCATTGCTTTCTTACAAGCTAGCCCACCGCAGGGCCATCAGATGGTGAGAGATTTGCTCACTAATTTACTGCACAAGCACTTTAACCCAGCCACTGTCTCCCAGTCCATACCGAATATATGTTTTTATGTCTTTGTATCTGTCTTTTTAATAGTACATTATACATGCATGTCAGTGTGTTTTTCGTTTAAATAAATGCACTTTATCCTAACCAACCTTGGTTGTATTCAGTATATCCCTCCAACCTGTGTAAGGGATACATCTTACGGCCTGAGCGCCAATGTATGCTGCATATTTCTGCATTTTTTAAATAGCTCCTCCGCACTGACAGGAACCAGGTGCTGCAGTGAGAAAGTCTCCTACAGCACCCGGATCCTGTCACAGAAGAGGAGCCGACAGCGGACGGAGACTGGCTCTGGGGGAAGCCCAGCATCTCCGGAGATGCTGGGCACGCCCCCAGACTGACTATTCCGGGATCCTGTAAAGCCTTTATTAACCATGAATGTTGTTGCATGCTTCATTACTGTAAAACTGCAGAAAAAACATCACATAGAAGAAAGATTCATACACCAACTATATACAGAACAAAATGAGAATCTGTGTATCCTTCAACCTAACACATACACAACTGTAACAGGAACTATGTACACCATATCCATAATGCCTGGTGAGCAGTGTGGGGGGGGGGCAGTTTTGTAGGAGGTTACTTTCAGCTAGTGATGAGCGAACTTCACCCGGGTCCATACTCAGATTCTCCCGAATGGCTCGGTTAACCCGAGCGCGCCCGAACGTCATCATCCCGCTGTCGGATTCTCGCGAGATTCGGATTCTATATAAGCAGCCGCGCGTCGCCGCCATTTTCACTCGTGCATTGGAAATGTTAGGGAGAGGACGTGGCTGGCGTCCTCTCCGTTATTGTTGAACTTGATTGTGCATTATTGCTTAATTGTGGGGAGGGCTGGGGAGCAGCTGTATATAGGAGGAGTACAGTGCAGAGTTTTGCTGATCAGTGACCACCAGTTATTCGTTCTCTGCCTGAAAAAAAACGCTCCATATCTGTGCTCAGTGTGCTGCATATATCTGTGCTTACACTGTTTAATTGTGGGGACTGGGGAGCAGCTGTATTATATAGCAGAAGTACAGTGCAGAGTTTTGCTGACAGTGACCACCAGTATACGTTGTCTGCCTGAAAAACACTCCATATCTGTGCTCAGTGTGCTGCTTTATTGTGGGGACTGGGGACCACCAGTATAATATTATATAGGAGGAGTACAGTGCAGAGTTTTGCTGACCAGTGACCACCAGTATATAATATATAGCATTACGGTACAGTAGGCCACTGCTGTACCTACCTCTGTGTCGTCATTAAGTATACTATCCATCTACATTCTATACCTGTGGTGCATTTTAGTTTTGCAGTTTGCTGACACAGTGACCACCAGTATACTATATATAGCAGTACGGTACGGAAGGCCACTGCTGTACCTACCTCTGTGTCATCATTAAGTATACTATCCATCTACATTCTATACCTGTGGTGCATTTTAGTCTTGAAGTTTGCTGACACAGTGATCACCAGTATACTATATATACATACATGCCGACATCCTGGCTGCTCTCTCCGGGAGAGAGCAGCCAGCTCGGCTCAGCAGGGGGGCGGGGCGGGGTTATGACACGGATAGGGGGCGAGGCGGAGGCAAAACGGGGCGGGCGGAGGCAGAACAGGGGAGGGGTTATTGCGTAACTTCATTTAAGCCACGCCCCCTGTTATGTAATGCTGCGATTACCGGCATTATGCAGCAGGGGGCGTTGCTATGATGACGAGATTCAGCAAGAATTGCGTCATCGACTGCCCGGACCGCCCACTTTACTCACTAAGTGGGCGGCCGGGCAGGGGGGCCCCTAAAAAATCGGGAGACTTACCTGCTCTTCCGGGGGTGCGGGAGGATCACCCGATTTTCGGGAGCCTCCCGCCCATTCCGGGAGAGTTGGCAAGTATGTATATATAGCAGTACGATACGGAAGGCCACTGCTCTACCTACCTCTGTGTCGTCATTAAGTATACTATCCATCTACATTCTATACCTGTGGTGCATTTTAGTTTTGCAGTTTGCTGACACAGTGACCACCAGTAAACTATATATAGCAGTACGGTACGGAAGGCCACTGCTGTACCAACCTCTGTGTCGTCATTAAGTATACTATCCATCTAGATTCTATACCTGTGGTGCATTTTAGTTTTGCAGTTTGCTGACACAGTGACCACCAGTATACTATATATAGCAGTACGGTACGGAAGGCCACTGCTGTACCTACCTCTGTGTCATCATTAAGTATACTATCCATCTACATTCTATACCTGTGGTGCATTTTAGTTTTGCAGTTTGCTGACACAGTGACCACCAGTATACTATATATAGCAGTACGGTACGGAAGGCCACTGCTGTACCTACCTCTGTGTCGTCATTAAGTATACTATCCATCTACATTCTATACCTGTGGTGCATTTTAGTTTTGCAGTTTGCTGACACAGTGACCACCAGTATACTATATATAGCAGTACGGTACGGAAGGCCACTGCTGTACCTACCTCTGTGTCATCATTAAGTATACTATCCATCTAGATTCTATACCTGTGGTGCATTTTAGTTTTGCAGATGCTGAGACAGTGACCACCAGTATACTATTTATAGCAGTACGGTACGGAAGGCCACTGCTGTACCTACCTCTGTGTCGTCATTAAGTAAACTATCCATCTAGATTCTATACCTGTGGTGCATTTTAGTTTTGCAGTTTGCTGACAGTGACCACCAGTATATATAGCAGTACGGTACGGAAGGCCACTGCTCTACCTACCTCTGTGTCGTCAAGTATACTATCCATCCATACCTGTGGTGCATTTCAGTTGTGCGCAGTATATATAGTAGTAGGCCATTGCTATTGATGCTGGCATATAATTCCACACATTCAAAAATGGAGAACAAAAATGTGGAGGTAAAAATAGGGAAAGATCAAGATCCACTTCCACCTCGTGCTGAAGCTGCTGCCACTAGTCATGGCCGAGACGATGGAATGCCATCAACGTCGTCTGCCAAGGCCGATGCCCAATGTCATAGTACAGAGCATGTAAAATCAAAAAAAAAAAAGTTCAGTAAAATGACCCAAAAATCAAAATTGAAAGCATCTGATGAGAAGCGTACACTTGCCAATATGCCATTTACGACACGGAGTGGCAAGGAACGGCTGAGGCCCTGGCCTATGTTCAAGGCTAGTGGTTCAGATTCACATGAGGATGGAAGCACTCATCCTCTCGCTAGAAAAATGAAAAGACTTAAGCTGGCAAAAGCACAGCAAAGAACTGTGCGTTCTTCTAAATCACAAATCCCCAGGGAGAGTCCAATTGTGTCGGTTGCGATGCCTGACCTTCCCAACACTGGACGGGAAGAGCTTGCGCCTTCCACCATTTGCACGCCCCCTGCAAGTGCTGGAAGGAGCACCCGCAGTCCAGTTCCTGATAGTCAAATTGAAGATGTCACTGTTGAAGTACACCAGGATGAGGATATGGGTGTTGCTGGCGCTGGGGAGGAAATTGACAAGGAGGATTCTGATGGTGAGGTGGTTTGTTTAAGTCAGGCACCCGGGGAGACACATGTTGTCCGTGGGACGAATATGGCAATTGACATGCCTGGTCAAAATACAAAAAAAATCAGCTCTTCGGTGTGGAATTATTTCAACACAAATGCGGACAACAGGTGTCAAGCCGTGTGTTGCCTTTGGCAAGCTGTAATAAGTAGGGGTAAGGACGTTAACCACCTCGGAACATCCTCCCTTATACGTCACCTGCAGCGCATTCATCATAAGTCAGTGACAAGTTCAAAAACTTTGGGTGACAGCGGAAGCAGTCCACTGACCAGTAAATCCCTTCCTCTTGTAACCAAGCTCCTGCAAACAACACCACCAACTCCCTCAGTGTCAATTTCATCCTTACCCAGGAAAGCCAATAGTCCTGCAGGCCATGTCACTGGCAAGTCTGACGAGTCCTCTCCTGCCTGGGATTCCTCCGATGCATCCTTGAGTGTAACGCCTACTGCTGCTGGCGCTGCTGTTGTAGCTGCTGGGAGTCGATCGTCATCCCAGAGGAGAAGTCGGAAGACCACTTGTACTACTTCCAGTAAGCAATTAACTGTCCAACAGTCCTTTGCGAGGAAGATGAAATATCACAGCAGTCATCCTGCTGCAAAGCAGATAACTCAGGCCTTGGCAGCCTGGGCGGTGAGAAACGTGGTTCTGGTATCCACCGTTAATTCAGAGGCAACTAGAGACTTGATTGAGGTAGTGTGTCCCTGGTACCAAATACAATCTAGGTTCCATTTCTCTAGGCAGGCGATACCGAAAATGTACACAGACCTCAGAAAAAGAGTCACCAGTGTCCTAAAAAATGCAGTTGTACCCAATGTCCACTTAACCACGGACATGTGGACAAGTGGAGCAGGGCAGACTCAGGACTATATGACTGTGACAGCCCACTGGGTAGATGTATTGCCTCCCGCAGCAAGAACAGCAGCGGCGGCACCAGTAGCAGCATCTCGCAAACGCCAACTCGTTCCTAGGCAGGCTACGCTTTGTATCACCGCTTTCCAGAAGAGGCACACAGCTGACAACCTCTTACGGAAACTGAGGAAGATCATCGCAGAATGGCTTACCCCAATTGGACTCTCCTGGGGATTTGTGACATTGGACAACGCCAGCAATATTGTGCGTGCATTACATCTGGACAAATTCCAGCACGTCCCATGTTTTGCACATACATTGAATTTGGTGGTGCAGAATTATTTAAAAAACGACAGGGGCGTGCAAGAGATGCTGTCGGTGGCTCGAAGAATTGCGTGCCGAAGACTGGAGCACCACCAAACAGTCCTGAACCTGCCCTGCCATCATCTGAAGCAAGAGGTGGTAACAAGGTGGAATTCAACCCTCTATATGCTTCAGAGGATGGAGGAGCAGCAAAAGGCCATTCAAGCCTATACATCTGCCCACGATATAGGCAAAGGAGGGGGAATGCACCTGACTCAAGCGCAGTGGAGAATGATTTCAACGTTGTGCAAGGTTCTGCAACCCTTTGAACTTGCCACACGTGAAGTCAGTTTAGACACTGCCAGCCTGAGTCAGGTCATTCCCCTCATCAGGCTTTTGCAGAAGAAGATGGAGACATTGAAGGAGGAGCTAAAACAGAGCGATTCCGCTAGGCATGTGGGACTTGTGGATGGAGCCCTTAATTCGCTTTACAAGGATTCACGGGTGGTCAATCTGTTGAAATCAGAGCACTACATTTTGGCCACCGTGCTCGATCCTAGATTTAAAACCTACGTTGTATCTCTCTTTCCGGCAGACACAAGTCTGCAGAGGTTCAAACACCTGCTGGTGAGAAAATTGTCAAGTCAAGCGGAACGTGACCCGTCAACATCTCCTCCTTCACATTCTCCCGCAACTGGGGGTGCGAGGAAAAGGCTAAGAATTCCGAGCCCACCCGCTGGCGGTGATGCAGGGCAGTCTGGAGCGAGTGCTGACATCTGGTCTGGACTGAAGGACCTGCCAACGATTACTGACATGTCGTCTACTGTCACTGCATATGATTCTCTCACCATTGAAAGAATGGTGGAGGATTATATGAGTGACCGCTTCCAAGTAGGCACGTCATACAGTCCGTACGTATACTGGCAGGAAAAAGAGGCGATTTGGAGGCCCTTGCACAAACTGGCTTTATTCTACCTAAGTTGCCCTCCCTCCAGTGTGTACTCCGAAAGAGTGTTTAGTGCAGCCGCTCACCTTGTCAGCAATCGGCGTACGAGGTTACTTTCAGAAAATGTGGAGAAGATGATGTTCATCAAAATGAATTATAATCAATTCCTCCGTGGAGACATTCACCAGCAATTGCCTCCAGAAAGTACACAGGGATCTGAGATGGTGGATTCCAGTGAGGACGAATTAATAATCTGTGAGGAGGGGGATGTACACAGTGAAAGGGGTGAGGAATCGGAGGATGATGATGAGGAGGACATCTTGCCTCTGTAGAGCCAGTTTGTGCAAGGAGAGATTGATTGCTTCTTTTTTGGTGGGGGCCCAAACCAACCAGTCATTTCAGTCACAGTCGTGTGGCAGACCCTGTCGCTGAAATGATGGGTTCGTTAAAGTGTGCATGTCCTGTTTATACAACATAAGGGTGGGAGGGTCCCAAGGACAATTCCATCTTGCACCTCTTTTTTCTTTCATTTTTGTTCGCATCATGTGCTGTTTGGGGACAATTTTTTTAATCTGCCATCCTGTCTGACACTGCAGTGCCACTCCTAGATGGGCCAGGTGTTTGTGTCGGCCACTTGGGTCGCTTAGCTTAGTCACACAGCGACCTTGGTGCGCCTCTTTTTTTCTTTGCATCATGTGCTGTTTGGGGACAATTTTTTTTGAAGTGCCATCCTCTCTGACACTGCAGTGCCACTCCTAGATGGGCCAGGTGTTTGTGTCGGCCACTTGTGTCGCTTAGCTTAGCCATCCAGCGACCTCGGTGCAAATTCTAGGACTAAAAATAATATTGTGAGGTGTGAGGTGTTCAGAATAGACTAGAAATGAGTGGAAATTTTGGTTATTGAGGTTAATAATACTATGGGATCAAAATGACCCCCAAATTCTATGATTTAAGCTGTTTTTTAGGGTTTTTTGAAAAAAACACCCGAATCCAAAACACACCCGAATCCGGCAAAAAAATTTCGGTGAGGTTTTGCCAAAACGCGTCCGAATCCAAAACACGGCCGCGGAACGGAATCCAAAACCAAAACACAAAACCCGAAAAATGTCCAGTGCACATCACTACTTTCAGCGGCGCTGCAGATCCTGGGATGCAGTGGTGACCAAAGACTGCAGAGGGGAGCAAGCCAGCACATATAAACATACATGTAAATTTGTTTCTAATTCATGTGCTGGCTGCCTTTCCCAAGGATCAGCAACCGCCACAGCAAGGGACACAGCCACACAGTGCTCAGTCTGTCTCCTAGTCAGTGGTGGGTCTCCCAGCATTGCCCAGTCCATCAGGCGTGCATGCGCTTGATGTCCTGGCTAGTGTTAGCTCATGTTCTGGTCTCATGTCTGCTACAGGGGGCTCTTTTCATCCACCCCATTACAGATAGTACGAACGAGGAGCCTGGGCATTACTGATGCAGTTACTGCATGATTCCTGGACTCCAAGCATCGGAGATCACAGCGCCCACTTGCCATTGGCCATTATGAGGGTACTTGCATCATCTTGTGGTATGCCAGCTTCTGCCTATTCCTTGTTGATTAAAAGGGGGCACAGTGATGAGATTGTTCAGTTTTGGGCTGGCAAGGATCTTTACCTGAGGGCTGGCCAGTTGCATGCTGCTGGTTCTCAGTTGATATTGCCCCCTACAGGTGAAGTGTAGGCTCATTGCTTAATGGATACCTAGTCTGCTTTAGCATCCCATGGTTGCAGTGTTGGATAGGGGGCTTTAATTCCAGTGAAAAACTGCAGAATCAGCCCTGGGGTCTGCGTTGCTTACATGACTGGTTGCTTATTCTGAGTGGGGTGTTTGCAAGTGCAAGGTGGAAGATTCTGCATCAGGGTCTCCCATGGTTGTAGTGGCATCACTTGAGCATAGTTTGGCCCCTTTGCTGACTCAATTCATGTGATTGTTTGGTGTTTAGAGTTTCTGAAGTTCAGAACTCTGAGGTTTAGGCCAGGGTGGCTTCTTCCTTACCATTTTTCCTTGTTTTATTCAGTGAGTATTCAGTTTATAGTACAGGATTTCACATTGCAATATGGGCCAATTAGCTAACAGCTAATTGTTCTCTATGCCTAGGTGCGCTGATCCTTCTGTATGTCTAGTTGTGCTGGCTTCAACTTATTTGTGTAGATTTACATTTGCCAATTACTGATGATTTGGAGTGGCTGGCCGAATTGTGGCCTTTTTGTCATCTTTATTTATTTCCATGTACGGTGTGGCACTGTAGATGGAGTGTTGTGGTGCTAGAATGATGCCCATTGCTGTATGAACACTGTGATGACTCAAAGAATGATTGCTCTGGGAGGTAGCATTGTTTGTCACCCATTTATTAATTTTCAAGATTTCAGAGATGCATCCTTGCAGACCTGTTGGGGTTAATTTTAATGAGTAAGCTTTGTTTTTGGTCATAGAATGTTTAGTTCTAGAGGTTGTAGTTTAGTTGTATGGTGGTGGTTTTAGTACTTTGAACCTTTTGGTGCAAAGAACAGTTAACAGTGGCTTTCTTGCTACAGTTGTTAGGGTGCTCTCTGCGCCAATACATGGGCTACGATGATTCTACCCTACTAGGGTCAGTGGTACTACTATTCTAGGTGGGTCTTTATTTGAGTCATTTTGAGCCAGTTTGAATACCTTGAGTGGTGTGTGGTCGGTTCGGCAGTTTGCCTACCATCTTAGGCTTTTTTATAATACTGACGGATAGTGATACTTTGAGCACAGTAGGACCATTCTTTCTTCCCCACCATTCTCTTTTCATGTCTATATTTACTTTACATACTGTATAATAAACAAAGCTGTTTTCCCCATCAAGATAAGTTTCAGTGTTTTTATTCTAAGTCAAGATATGTTAGGTTTATGGTTATTACTGCGTGGCACAGGTGTGGTGAAATCACCCGTTAGGGAGTTTACTATACATGATGCGTGAAGCAGCAGTAATTTAGGAAAACATAGATGAATGCTGAAATGAATGAAGTATACTGGATTTTAAAATAACTTTTTGTATCACACACAATTTCATGTACACCTGTTCTTTACATGTTGAATCAAACAATTCCTATTTTGTTTACTTCTCAAACACAGTATATTTGCATGGAAATATTTAGAAACTAGGATGACAAAACTGGATATGCTACATCCACATATTTTGACATTTGTAAATGACCCTTACTGACCTATACTTCTCTACCATCTGGCTTTCGACGTGTGAGTCTGAATTTGGAGTACTGTCCTTTCATTGTGCAATCAGAGCACTTGTTTCGATTTTCTGGAGGTTGCAACACCCACTGCAATGGGCCAAATAAATGGCATTTTTTATAGAAACAGTCCCTGGTGGGTGTGGCAGTTATGAATCAAGACGTAAAACCATTAGAATATAAAGTATATTAAAGCCTGTGTATAACTTCAGTATATAAAATGTCTGAAATCTGACATATTTTATCTTAACTCTTACAAATTTATCCAGTGCAGATAAAGCAAGTTCTTTAACAAACATCATGATTCAGCACTATACACCCAGTCTCACATATCACTTCTGATACAGCACAGTCATCTCCTATAGTACAAAGAGTGTTGGAGACACAGGAACAAAGCTCAATCTGCTGTATATTATTTAGTTAATGATGTACTAGATCCTGTCATTTGTAGAAACATAATCTGCTTCAGCTGTATTTGTTCTATCTATTTTGATGAATGCATATATTTTTAATCTGTTTAGGAAGTTGGAGGCCTACTTTTCCTAACTCTGGAGCAGTTAAGAAGACAGGATTTAAGTGGCAATTATGATACAGCAAGCACAAATTTCATGTTCTGCCATGTCCCATATTAGCACATTTTTAGCCACTGCCAGAAAACGATGTTTGCATTGCAGAGCCGCCTACTCTCCCATATTATCCAAAAGACTTTGGAACTTCAGGGAGCTCTCCTAGACTTCCTGGAGCGTGGACCAGCTTCTTGGATCCAGGGATTTGACTTGATTTACTATGAATAACGTCATTGTGGCCACACACCCCTTATCTCCAACTTGTGTCTCCTGTTATTTCCCAGAGGGTTTTAGTCAAATGCCTTGTAATGCAAGGGAAAAATATGTGCCCCCAGAATTTTTGAGAATGCTGTATACTTCTCTATTCCTTCATATGCAAACTAGTAAATGACCCACAAATGTGCACTCTCCAACTGTTAAATATGTATCTGTGTCTTCATGCTAAACACAATTTTTGCATGTGGTGAGAACATGAGGTGCACTAGTTTGCTCAGAATTTTGGCCTAATATGATCAACTAACCCCATCATTAAATGAATGGCTTTCTTTTTTAATAAATAGGCCTAATTCCACCTAACCAGCTCTGGCATCAATTAAATACCCATTTATTATAGATATCTAACAAATTGTATCATTAATTGCCCATGCTAAAGCGCTACCTACTTCACATTACATTAATAGCCTCTACATAAAATTAATACCCTTCACATAACATGAACTTCATCACACCTGCCCACATAACCAAAATCTTTTCCACAACAGTCCCCATATAACATTACCCCTATACCTGATATAACCTTACATTAACCAGTTCACACAAGTCCCTATATAATATTGATCCTCTCACAGTTTCCCAGTATGTGTATTCCAGGTGTCTAGATATACAGTCAATAGGTCAACACCATGTGGTCGACATGCATTAGGTCAGCAAGGTCAAAAGGTCGATAGGATCAGCAGATGGATTTAATAGGTCAACATAATAATGGTCAACACATATATGGTTGGCACAAGTTTTTGGGGGGGTTTTCACATATTTTTCAACTTACCAAATTACCATCCATATGGACTACGACTGGGAGTAGTGGCCTTGCCCAAAGTGTGGCAAGCCAAGCAAGGCTGCAAGGGTATACAATTGCACTAATTGTGGTCACATATGATGAAACATAGAAAGTGGCACCCAAAAACTAAAAGAATACTCATGTCAACATTTTCTGTGTCAACCATTTCCATGTCGATCTTTTGAACCTGTTGACCTAATGCATGTCAACCATGTACTGTAGATCTTCTATACCACACCCCAATTTCCCATATTATATTAATAATATCCCCTCAAATACATTTACCAGCTCTCTGCAATGCTATAGGAAATAATACCTTCATGTGCACTTCAGGAAGTTATACAGGAAGTTACGTTCTCTGACATTTTTGATCCATGCACTATAAGTCTTGGTACCCATAAAGCGTGAGTTAAAAATGCAAATAAGACGCTCGGCGCTACTGGTGCGTGCCACGGTATAGCGCAACATGAAAGGCTGTTTACCGTGACTGCAGCAAGGATGTAAGAGGTCAAATCTGTAGAATTTTTAATGAAAAAATGTTTTTCAGCATGCATGATTTCAATATGACAACAGGGAGGGGAGCAATAAAGGAAAAACTAGACACTTGACACTCAGCACACTGAACGTTACTTCTGCGGGACTTGACTCCACCAGGTTGCAGTATGCAACGGAACCCAACTTAAAGTGACTGCAGAGATTCTAATGGGATGTGATGCAGGTGAGACTGTGTTTATTTATATCACATCCAGTATACCACTTATACCCTCAACAATTTTCCTTTTCAATTCAAGCGCCTGCAGTTTCCTCTAAGGGTCTGCTTTGCTATGATGAACAATTAGTCGCAGGGGCAAACACTCAGAGCTGCAGGTGTAGAACTCAGGACCATCTGCTTTACACGGACAGCTTTACGTGGCTTTCTCACGTGTTAGTAGCCACATGCATCTTTTTGTGTTAATCTGATATAAAAATCTAATATTTTTTAATGAAAATATCTCCACAGACAGCGATCTTTTCTTCCTTTTTTGTGTTAATCCCTGAAGAAAAAATCTGCAAATATTGTTTGCAAAGACATTTTTGAGATCAATGTTTACAATGTAAAATATACATCACAATATCAGGCGGCACTAACGTCTTTTTAAAATGATTTCCGCTGCGCAATAACAGACATCCAAGTGAGTGAAGCCACTGACCAATGCTAGTAATGAAATTATTAAAGCTGGGAAATAGGAGGGCATTAATATTGTGCTTAGGGGTGGCATGACCATGAAAACCATCCCTGCCAGCTACCTTGAAGTACAGTAATGCCCAGGCTGACTATCCTCCTGTTTGCCAGTGCTTAGGTCCAGACATGCTAAGGCCAGCCCACTTACTCAATTGTTGGAATGCCTCAGGGTGCATATGCTACTTTGCTCTGTGGGAAAAGCATACCCTTACCCCTGTACATTAAAACGACTTTATTATTCTTGTGCATAATATTCTGTGAAATTGTTGTTGTTTTGTTTTGTTTTTTTCTTGGGGGTGGGAGAGGCGGGGGGGCAAATCTACCACAGTCAATGAAAGCAGTTTAGCATTTAGAAAAATACAATATTTTGAGGTAAACTATATTTTTTCTGAAATTGCTTTCACTCTGAGTGTTTATTTAGCATTATACAGTATAGCAGTTTCATACACGAATGATTTCAAATATTGACTCTCAGTATGACAGGATCTTGCAGAGACATGTTTTTTATTTATTACAGAATTCAATATTTTATTGTGCTATGAACATTTACAGCATACTAATTTAAAGAGACACTATTTCTAAGTTTATATAAGATATTTCTAACTTTCATTTATCTGCTTCTGAACAAGAGGAAGCAGTATTAATTTTGACAAGGATTTTAAATTTTGTTTTAATCTTAGTTGCTTACGTAAAACTGTAATTGGTTTAAAGTCACACTGTAGTCTCTTGTTATGCTTTGTTTTAATCAAAATTTAGTCAGTTGATCTCAGTTTTCCTTTTAGTTACATTTTTCGTCATTGGCATTGCAACTTCTTGCAAGTAAATCAAGGGACAGACAGGGCTTGATAAAACTGTATAAATATAGTATTAAAAAATACAATAAAATACAAATACAATCTGGCTGATTACAGCGCTACTAGTAAGTACAAATAAGGCTTAAGGGGCATAATATTTATCTAATCTGTGTGATTTTTCTGAAGTACAGTTGACGTAATACAGTTTACTTATCTCTTTTTTTTCCAAGAAGGCTCTTCTCTGTTCTCTCCATGATGATCCTTGCTCTGTTGCAAGGGACACTTGTCAGCTCCCTTGTAACACTAGACACCTGATTGGCAAAAGCCTGTGATGCAGGCATTGCAAGTAAATCTAGGACCAGAGGCTTCAAACTCACATATGCCACTAAGTTCTGTTGCAACCAGAAGTCCATATTATGGTCAAAATTTAAGATCTTCTGATATGAAAGCTCATCTTTTTATTTTATTTATATTCTGTTGAGAACTGGCTTTGGGTGGCTTTGACAGTGAAGATTCTGACTTGGTGGACAAAAACCTAAATTGAGGTTGCTTTAATCTTAATAAGGGCATCTCTGGCATCCCATTGGTCAGCGGTAGCCATTTTCTTGTAGCCTGCTATTGGGGCAGCCACTTTCTGCTAGCCCCTGCTGTTCAGCAGCCGGTCAGGGGAGTTAAACATTATAATTCAGATTAGTCAGGAGCAGGACCTCTGTTTGCATCTCGCAGCCAGGCGGCCCTGGATCACTTACATTTTACTGGCCCAGAGGGCAGATAGTTCCCTGCCCCCCTTATACTAACAGAAAAGAATGTAAGTTGCTCATATCAATTAGACAATAGGCAAGTCGAGAGCATCTCCGCCCGGGCGGGTGCGCGTGCCCATGACACAGACGCGCCCCATTCACTAGACTGGGAGAGCGTCTCCGTCTGGGGTGCGCACGCATCTGTGACAGAAATGCGCCCCATTCACTAGAATGGGAGAGCGTCTCTGTGCACTCCCAGTGGGGCTAGGCGGATGGCTCTCCTGGTCACGCCGGGAGTGCACGCCTGTGATGGAGCCGCACTGGATGAGTGCAGCTCCATCTGTACAATTCAGGTGCGTGAAAGGGAGTGGGTAGTCTAAGCAAGAAATACATTAGGGATTAACCCCCAGTGTCCCCCAGCACACTAAGCTGTATCTGTACCAAGTTTTGAAAGACCATATATATATATATATATATATATATATATAATAGAAATCCAGAGGTCTCAGGGCCCGATTCAGCTTTTCCCTAACAAGCATGGGGGATGAAGGCATTCAGAGGGAATCTATCTTTTGGGTCACAATAGCTTCATGTGATGTCACACACATTCTCCATGGCCTGCCCCACAAATGGTCCGGACACGCCTGCGTTGTCCAGACCGCTCCCCCCAAACACTGCATCATCACACACAAAACACGGCATTGACGCCCCGTCACCACTCACTCCGCCGGCTCTTTACACGCAATCGCAGTTTAAGACCTCATACATACATGCACCAACGTGTACACAGATTGGCAAATGCAGATTTCTGCACTCTGCGGGGTTAGCTGAATTAGCCCCTTAGTTACATTTGCAGATATATGATAAGTCACCAGGCTAACTCAAATCTGGGCCTGGGGTGCAGAACCCCACAAAATGGCAAAGGCTAGCTACCCCAAGGCAGCACAAAACAAAGAAGGTAAAGTGTTAGTACATGTTAATAAAAAGAAAGGAAAATCTATATACAAAAATTAATATACTAGTGAAGGTGTAATTAAAAGACCAAAAGGATTAATAAATGTGTTAAGGAGGTGCTAAATAAGATCTTGCAGTGTACTACCGCAAAGCAGCCCAGCCACACCAATCCAGGAGGAACTGCACCTCAGACTCCTCCCAGGTACTAATAATAATAGCAACCCTTCTGGGTTATATAACATAATGCCAGATGATAATGGCATCTGAGCAAATGTATCTGAATTGAGAGCTAACTTACTTAAAGATACCCCCGGGATCTCCAAATAGCACTACAGAGACCAGCATACCCTCTAAACACTGGTCCCATCCGTGCCCCTCACACTAACAGAACAGAATGTAAGTTGCTCAAATCAATTAGACAATACAATATAGGTGCATGAAAGGGAAGGAGTAGTCTAAGCAAGAAATACAAGTACCAAGGTGTACCTGTACCAAGACTTGAAAGACTATATATATATATATATATATATATATATATATATATAATTATTATATATATATTAGAAATCCAGAGGTCTTAGTTACATTCATTTTCAAATATATGATAAGGCATTGGATTAACTGCCAATTATAATTTTACTTGACTTTAATTGTATACTAACTAGTTATGTGTGTGGTGAGTAGTAAATTCCACAAAGCAGTGTTCTATGTTGGTGGTGTTCCCCTGAGGAAATTGATAATTGAAATTGATAATTACATCAAAGGACAAGGGTTTTCCCAGAAAAAGAACTGGGAAAAAGAAAGATTTGCCTCTTTTTGGGAGGACACTTTTATTAAAATATAGCTGTTAATTGATGTGTTAAAAACCCATAATGGATTCAGTATTTTGTATTCTAAAATCTCTACTTATCCCTTGTTTTACGGAATAAGGGTGGTCATTCCGAGTTGTTCGCTCGTTGCCAATTTTCGCTATGATGCGATTTGTTGCTAAATGCGCAGGCACATGGTACGCAGCGTACATGCGCTTAGTTATTTAACTAAAAACTTAGCAGTTTTGCTGTTGTTCGTGCGGCGCTTTTCAGTCGCACTGCTGATCGGTGAGTGATTGACAGGAAAGGGGCGTATCTGGGTGGTAACTGAGCGTTTTCCGGGAGTGTGCTAAAAAACGCAGGCGTGTCAGGCAAAAATGCTGGAGTGTCTGGAGAAATGGGGGAGTGGCTGGCCGAACGCAGGGCGTGTTTGTGACGTCAAACCAGGAGCTAAACGGACTGAGGTGATCGCAATCTAGGAGTAGGTCTGGAGCTACTCAGAAACTGCAAGGAAATATTTAGTAGCAGTTCTGCTAATCTTTCGTTCGCTATTCTGCTAAGCTAAGATACACTCCCAGAGGGCGGTGGCCTAGCGTTTGCAATGCTGCTAAAAGCAGCTAGCGAGCGAACAACTCGGAATGACCACCAAGATTTATTAAGGTGATCAATCGTGTGAGATATAGGTTAGTATAGAGGTTTATAGAAGAGTTGAGCGGGTTCGGGTATTTACTCAGTTATACTCGGTTTCTCAAAATGGCATCTTAATGGCTATCCAAAACACAAAACATCCATGAGCAAATAATATGCCGTTTTGAGAAGCAAGTATATCTGAGTAAATCTGAGTAAAACCGAGTAAATCCCGAACCTGCTCATCTCTAGTTTATAGTAAATGTGAATAATTGTTGCTGTATACCTCTAATGGGCTTCTTTTGGTAACATTAATTATTTAAATGTATTGTAACTTTTTTATCAGTTTTCCAAAAATTCAGAGGGAAATGCATTTGAGATATATATCTCTATTAGTATCTGAGATCGACGAGTACACATGAATAAATTGTTAGCATTATACATAAGATATATGTTCTTACACTCAAGGTAGGAGGTACCCACTTGTTTGTTATTTATGCACTATATATTTGTTATAGGCACACAGACGTTTATATGTGTGCATACACAGTGTCTGCAGTGGTTGTCAGCAAACTTGGTGATAATGCATAATTTATTTAATTATGCCTTTAGGAATAGTGCTGGATATTCCCCAGATATAAATTCACTGTGAGTAGTCAGACTAGTGCCGTGTATCCAGTAACGTTTTCTGCCTTCCTGTGTGTTTGCACAGTGAATGAGAGGTGAGAGGGTTAATTGGATGGCACTAGTTGAAAAAAGGAAAGTGGCATTTCTGCTGTTGGGGTGCCTGGTAACTGTGAGGTCATTGCAGGGCGTATCCTGCCACTGCACCTCAATGAGAGAACGCCAGAATACCTTAGAGTGTAGTAATGTGTCTCTTTCTTTCCTCAGCCGTTCCCCTGGTAAATGCAGGGAGCGGTTGTCTCTGTGCCGAGTCCGTGTGCGCTGCAAGGGATTCCAGATGTGACATCAGAATGACGTCAGACGGACGTACGTTTCACCCTTAATAGCGCTTGGTTACCGTTGTGGATCAGAAATCCCCACACTGTTCTATTAACTGGCTGTGAGCCAATCAAATGTTTGGCAGGTGTTTGAAAGACAATTGTTACAGCCTATCAGTCTTTATTGGTGATTCAAGAGAGGCGTTTACTGAAAAGCCTCTTGTGTCAATTTGTTGCCATATAACAATGGACTTGTGTGAGATAATGTTTATTTGGATACTGTTTCAATATAGTTTTGTTTTGAATCTACCTTTAAAGGGAGCATTATTTAATTCAGCACAGTACATTCTATTTTTAATAGCCAGCGATCATTTAAGTCAGCGCTGTTTTTTTGTGTTGATGGTCTCAAAACAGGATAATTAATTGTGCTGTTTTCAGCGCTGATTTAATTGAGTTTATGGATGTAATGTACCCATACTGTATGCACTAATTAAACATGTTAAATTATCATAATCTGTGCTAGTTAATTGTATCTACAGTATAGCAGCAATGCAGTGCTAATATCTGCGCTAATGTCCGCGCTTAACTTGTTGTATTTGTGAACATAACAGATACATATTAGCAGGGGCCAACTTAATATGTATTCTCTGACAGCGGAATTGTTTAAGTAGTTATCAAAATTGCTGCTTATATTGTAACTGGCAGGCATATATTCACTATTTATTAAGGTTATGGCTGTTTATAGACATGAGTTGTTGTAGGGTTGTTACCTCTTAACCCAGATGAATGATAACACTAATGTCGAAAAGTATGTAATATGCTTTAAATCAGTAATTTGTTGCCATCTAATTTGCAACATTATTAGTGCTAGAGATGAATGACTTTTGTCTATATATTCCCGGTGTTGTTATTGGTCCCTATAAAGTAATGAGGTAGAGGTAAATGCTGAGGGATTATATACAATCCCTGCCAGTTACCATTTTCCTTATCCTCTCGCCAGGGGCATAACTAGAAATGTTTCTCCCCCAAGCCAAGACATTCTCTGGTGCCCCCTTCCCCCCCATAATTGGCATTAGTAAAGCAATGAATCTGCATGCACCGCAAAAAAGGGGCATGACCTTGCTGAAATGGGCATGGCTTTACATAAAGGGGCATGGCATTGCAGGAAAAGACTACCTTATACCCCAGTTTTGCAACCTGCACGCCCAGACGTTGGCTACCACAATGAAAAAAAATTATCCTGATTCATGCCCCTTACATTAATTGTAATTTTTACTCCTTATAGTAATGCCCTTTATACATTATGCCACATACTGCAATGGCCCTTAGACATTATGCCACACACAATAATGCCCATGACACAATATGCCACACACCATAATGCCCCCAACACATTATACCACACCGTAATGCCTGTGACACATTATAACACGCATCGCAATGCCCGTTATACATTATGTTACACACTGCAATGCCCCTGATACATTATAGCACATACAATGCCTGTGACACATTATGACACACACCGCAATGTCTGTGATACATTATGCCACACACCGCAATGTCCGTGATACATTATACCACACACTGCAATGACCCTGAGACATTATACCACATACCACAATGCCCGTGATATAGTATACCACACACCGTAATGCCCATTACACATTAAGTTCTACAGTAAGGCTTTTAATTATTTTTAATTTACCTGCTCGTAGCCAAGGGTTTCATGCCCTTGGTTCTATGCACGGTGCCAGGGGTTTTCATGCTCAGGCTGTTATGCTTGTTGCCAGAGGTATCATGTGCTGGGTTTCAAGTTTGCTGCCAGGGGGTAATATTTGTTGCCAGGGGTTTCATGTACTGGGTGTCATTCTCGTTGCTAGGAGGTAATGCTTGTTGCCAGGGATTTCATGAGCTGGGTGTTGTGCTTGTAACCAGGGGGTAATGCTTGTTGCAAGATATATCATGTGCTGGGTTTCAAGTTTGTTGCCAGAGGGTAATATTCGTTGCCAGGGGTTTCATGCACTGGGTGTCATGCTCGTTGCTAGGGGGTAATGCTCATTTCCAGGGGTTTCATGCGCTGGGTGTTATGCTTGTTGCCAGAGGTATCATGTGCCAGGTTTCAAGTTTGTTGCCAGGGGGTAATATTCATTGCCAGGGGTTTCATGCACTGGGTGTCATGCTCGTTGCTAGGGGGTAATGCTTGTTGCCAGGGATTTTATGAGCTGGGTGTTGTGCTTGTAACCAGGGGGTAATTCTTATTGCTTGGCCTGTGCTCCCAGTGCCACATATGTCCTTAGTGCCAGATATTCCCCCTCAGTGCCAGATACACATATGCCCCCAGTGCCCCATATGCCCCCCCAGTGCCAGCTACACACATACCCCCAGTGCCAAATATGCCTCCCCAGTGCCAGGTACACATATACCCCCAGTGCCAAATATGTCCCCCAGTGCCAGGTACACATATATCCCCAGTGCCAAATATGGCCCCCAGTGCCAGGTACATATATACCCCCCCCAGTGCCAAATATGCTCCCCCAGTGCCAGGTACATATTATGTACCCCCCTTCCAGTGCCAAATATGCTCCCCCAGTGGCAGGTACATATATAACCCTCCCCCTCCTAGTGCCAAATATGCTCCCCCAGTGCCAGGTACCCCTGGGCTCCCCCGCTGCTGTGCCGTTTTGGGAAGGACACGGAGGGCACAGTGCGCACCTCTCCTGTGTGTCCCTCCTGGGTCTCCGGTGGCAGCAGCATGTCTGTTAAATGAATTGACGGTTCATGAGCCAATCAGAGCTCACGAACTGGCAGTTCATTTAACAGACACGCCGCTGCCGCCGGAGACCCAGGAGGGACACACAGGAGAGGCACGCACTGTGCCCTCCCGTGTCCTTCCCAAAATAGCAGACATCATTGGCGGCGGCGACGGCGCCCCCTCAGCCCTGCACCTCCAAGCAACCGCAGTGGTTGCGGGGCCCTAGTTACGCCACTGCCTCTTGCAAGGTTCTGCTTGGGAAAAAATGAGGCGGCACTCCACAAGCTTATAACGGAAAACTTGTATTAAAAAGTCAACTCATATTGAAAAAAACAAGCTCAAATAGAGGTTACATCACAACAACGTTTCAAGGCTGTATGGATGGTGTAATGGTTAGCATTACTGCATCACAGCACGGAGGTCATGGGTTCAATTCCCACCATGGCTCTAACTGTGTGGAGTTTGTATATTCTTCCCGTACTTGCGTGGGTTTCCTCTGGGTACTCCGGTTTCCTCCCACAATCCAAAAATATACTGGTAGGTTAATTGGCTCCCTATAAAATTAACCCTAGCGTGAATGTGTGTGTGTGTTCACGTGGTAGGGAATATAGATTGTAAGCTCCACTGGGGCAGGGACTGATGTGAATGGCCAAGTATTCTCTGTAAAGTGCTGCGGAACATGTGTGCGCTATATAAATAACTGGTAATAAATAAATAAATAAGGCAATAAAGACTTTTCATCAGGTTGAGTAACCAGCGTGAACAAAAACAAACTGTGAACTAAACAGAATAAGAATAAAGAGCGGCTTACCTCTTAAGAAGCAGCTTGTGTAACCTGTGTAGCATGTGAGGTGCTCCTGGCATCTGCATACACTTCCAGAAGGATCATGTGAGCGGCCCACCAATGACGTGTAGGCTGCTGGGCAACCCCAGACGCTGATTGCGTTGTTGATGACGTGTGGGTTGCTGAGCAACCCAAGCCGCTGCTTGTGCTGCCACCACCAGGAGATCCACTGTGCTGTACAGTATGTGTAACAAACATACAGTGTTAACTCCATTAAAGAGTATATGTATACAAGATGTCTGAGTGCTACAAATGAGTGAAACATATGTGTATAGGGGAGAACATGTGCCAATCGAACCAAAAAGATGACAGCAGGTAATGCATGCTCCATGCCAATTTAGATCATATACTAAAAATAAAGGGTCGAATTAACTTTTTTTTTGGCATCTCACAGTATAAGGAAACTGTATCTCTTTGGTGGCTTAATAAAGTATTATTATATTGCATGTAAAAAAAATGGTGCAAGATGGAATTGTCCTTGGGCCCTCCCACAACAACAACAACAACAACAATGGCTCACTACACAGATATTAAGGTGGTGGCCCTGGACCTACTGACTGTTATAAACACTGTTTTACACACATTGTTGCTTTTCTGAAATTCACTAAACGCATACAAGTTTAAAAAAACAACAAAAAAACAGTTTTACCGTAGATCACTGTCCAAACAACTTTTATAGGAGTACACAATGTACTGTGACAGTCACACAATGTGCTCCAGCCTCCAGTCCTAATGGTGTATTTTACGGGTTGGGGCTGCGTTACCAGCTGCTGGGATCCTGGCAGTCATCATGCCATCCCTGGGATCCCGGCAACAGAATGCTTGTGGGTAGAGGGGTGAGCGCAACTAAGCCTCTTGCTGGCTCGCTGCGCTCGCAGCACAGCAGGCCCGGAGGCTCATTGCGCTCGCCACAGGTTCTATTCCAACTCTATGGGTGTCGTGGGCACTGTGAATTTCAAATTATTTCTAAATAAACATTTCAATGCCAGCGTTAATATATACTGTGGACGCAAGGCGCATCTTATAACCATATACGATAAAAGTGCACTGAACGTCGCAACACTATATCCCTTAAGAGAAAGCAAGCAGTCGCACACATTGTAAGCTGAGGTCCAACGCTCAGACATATATATATATATTTGATATTAAAAGGGGTATTCATACAATATAACATATGTACAGTATATCATTAGGTATAACATTTGTATATATGGTTAGAGAGTTACAATTACACAAGAAGCAGTTACAGTTACAAAAGAATCAGTTACAGCCAGCATACTTCACCCCATGCTCAGTGAACAGTCATCTCCATTTTTTAATCTGCACCAACAGAGCTTCCTGCGTGAGGGGAAATACCTATATACTGTGTATTGGGGGAGGTACATGTCTGGGGCTGAGTCTTCTGCTATTGGTCCAGGGGAGGGAGGTCTCTCATTCCTTGTGTGTTATTGGTCAGTTCATTTGCAAGCAACGTCCAGTTTAAAGATGCAATTATAGGGGTTAGCTACTGTTTTTTGCTGCACACATGCTGTCTTCAGGAAGTTCTTTGTTCTAATAAGAGTGACTTTAGATTTCATACATTTAATCATAACTAATTGTTGCAATGTGCTACGATCTACCCATAGCTATCAAATGACTCCACACATTCTCATGATCATTTTGACACTAAGCAGGATATAATGAACTTGTTCCATTCCAATAAAACATATATATCTGATGTTACACTCTATTATATAATTTAATACAAAATGGTGCTAAACATGTTTTGTCTATGTGTTGTATGAATATGTTGTAAATGTCTTTGTGGCTTCTCTGTGCGAATGCGTATGCTACCGTATATGCACAAAACGCACGAACAGAGGCCACTCTGTTTGGAGTTTACATGTTGTGTGTATGTAATATTTTTGACTTTGACAGCTCCCACAAGTGGGAATAGAGCCAATTGGTCGGCATTCCATGTGCTGGCATTTCTAGCATTTGGGATCCCATTGTTGGCATGCTGACCGCCTGGATCCCAATAGCAGGTCAGCTTGGTTGAACACATAATGCTCCCTACCTGAGTTTACACACAGACAGTGCTCCTGCACTCCTACACTTTACAGACTTTAAGGGAAACTGTGAGACTATGCAGTACTTTAGCTGCTGCTCGCTAGCTAAAAAACTTACTTTCACTAAGAGCCATGCCTGCCTGTACCCTACACGTCAGCTCTCCAGAGTGAAATCACCATTGGAGGGACTTATATGGAATCCAAAACACGTGAGTTCCAACCCTGGGAAGATGATGTTTTGCCTCATTTTGGAATCTGAGCAAAGTGGGAAAACCTGAGCCCAGTACTCTGATATGCAAAATTACGGTGGGCTAAGTTTTCTGAGAGCTGGACCCACTCATCTCTAATAATAATAAAACAAACCATGAGCTATTACAATGTGGAGTATATTTACATTTTGGGGCTACTGCTATCACTATGCTTCCGGGTAATGCGCATGTGTCAGCAGGGGCCGATGGGGAGGGATCTGGGGGTTCCATGTCTGGTAAAATTCACAATGGAGTAGCTCATAGGCTACTCTGTGCTAATGCTATCTCCAGCTTGGTAAATCTAACAGCTAAGCAGCTCTCATAGAAACCTATGGGGTTACGGTTGCTGTCAGCAATGGAGGGACAGCAGCAGATATGGAAATATCTGCTGTTCTCCCTCCTTCGTACATCCTGGGAATTCTTAATATTTACATGTAACCCCTGAAAACACCCATCATTTCCTGCAAATATTCTTTAATAAATACCCCCCTTTACATGTACTAAGTGCAGGGGGCGATGCAGCCCTTGAAGGCATGCAGGGCCAGATTAACAATGGGGAGGATGGAGTTACAGCTCCAGGCCGATACATAAAAATAGGCCCATCATCATGACAGCATGATGAAGATCTGCCACCAGCTGGCCACACGGTCAGCCATAAATCATAAGTATTACATTGTAAATGATGCAATTTTTGTACTTTTACATATTTAGGAAAACATTAAAGCTGATATATGGGGTCTACATGACACTGGCCATGCCCACACAAGCAGCATTATGCACCCTCTGCTTCTCTTAATATGCCCTTTAACCTTTTTCCGCCCCAAGGCCATGAGGCCCTAAATTCAGTCCTGTATGCATGTTTTATTACTGTTACTGATAAACTACTACTAATAAAACAAGCTAATGACAGTCTGTCGATGTGAAATTCCCTAGTAGCTACAAAATATTTCCACAATACTGTATACCATCTTATGTCTGCGCATGTCCTGTCCATGCACATTACTCTCTAGGTGGTGTACAGTTACTAGAAATTTTAGATTGACAGCAATAACATCAGTATCTGTTTGCTGTCTCCAGGAAGTTCTCCCACTAGGCATGTACCTAAAGGGAAATTCACCACTACTTGCCTCTGTGTTGGCTCAGGTCATACTTGCCGACTTAACGGCTGCTCCCTCCAGGAGGAAGCAACCAGGATGGCTCAACAGAGGATGTAGCTTTAGGAAAAGGGGCAGTCCAGGGGTGTGGAGACGCGTTCACATTACCACAGCTCTGCCCCCACTTCACAATGCCCACATTACCGGCACTGCATGCCTCCCAACTTCTTGGGCAGACAAGGAGGGACAAAATTGGGGGGCCTTGCGGTCACGCCCCCTTTTTGTCACTATGAAGGCATGGACAGCGCTCAGTCAGCTGCTGGCTATGCCCCCTGTCTCTCTCTTGTCGGGGAATAGACACTGTGTGCATGCGCACAGCATCTATTCACCGCTGCTCTGATCAGAGCCTTAACTAGGTGTGTGTGCCGATGGTGCTTTGCCCACAGCGCAACTGCACTGAAGGCGCACCATCTGGCAGCACACCCCCATGTACGGCCGTTTTAGTCAGGTGTAAGTGAGGTGTAAGTTCCGCTGGGTGTCGGCGCGGTTAGCGGTGTGGCAGGCGCCATTTGTTGTTAAACAGCCAAGACCCGCTGCCGGCAATGGAGAGGGAGTGGAAGCGCTACTGCAGGTGGCAGCTCCGTTACATGAGCCGCCGCTGCTCTGCCTGTGAGACCCGTCACCGCTCTGCCTGTGAGACCCGCCGCCAGCAACGAGGAGGGAGTGGAAATGCTACTGCAGGCAGCAGCTCCATTAAATGAGCCGCCACTGCTCTGCTCTGCCTGTGAGACCCTCCGCCGGCAACGAGGAGGGAGTGGAAGCACTACTGCAGGCGGCAGCTCCGTTAAATGAGCTGTTGCTGCTCCACCTGTGAGACCCGCACCGGCATTGGAGAGTGAGTGGGAGCACTACTGCAGGAGGCAGCTCCGTTAACTGAGCTGTCGCTGCTCCGCCTGTGAGAGCTGCAGCCGGCAATGGAGAGGGACTGGGAGCGCCTGTACAAGAGTGACTGCGCCTGGCAGGCCTGGAAGCCGGATCGGCTACAGAGGTGACTGTAAAAAAACAACACACACTCTCTCACTCTCTCTCACACTCCCTGCCTAATGTGTAGAACTCTTTTGCTGTAATACACACACACACTCTCTCGCTCTCTATCTCACATACACTCCCTGGCTAATATGTAGAGCTCTGTTGCTGTAATACACACACACACACTCACTCTCTCTCACACCCTGCCTAATGTGTAGAGCTATGTTGCTGTAATACACTCTCTCTCTCTCTCTCTCTCTCTCTATCTATCTCTCTCTCACACTCCCTGCCTAATGTGTAGAGCTCTGTTGCTGTGATATGTAACAAATGGGGACTCTGCTGCCTAATGTTTGAAAAAAAGGGACTCTGTTGCTGTAATGTGTATAAGGGGAACTTTACCTGCCTAATGTGTAAAAGGGGGCTCTACCTGCCTAATGTGTAAAAAGGGGACATCCTGCCTAATGTGTAAAAGTGGGCTCTACCTGCCTAAGGTGTAAAAGGGGGCTCTACCTGCCTAATGTGTAAAATGGGACTCTACCTGCCATACTGTGTAAAAGGGGGACTCAACGTGCCATACTGTGTAAAAGGGAACTCTGCCTGCCATACTGTGTAAAAGGGAGCTATATTGCCATGTCCCTTCCCCATGCAGCAATGCCCCTATACTTTTGGCGCACATCTATGGCACACATTGGCCCTGTTTTATATTTGGTGGGGGTGCCGATGCTGTTTCTTGCACACAGCACTAAAATGTATAGTTACGGCATTGGCTCTGATCAGGGTAGCGAGTGACAGGGGGGGATCTCCCAACTGCCCCCCACCCGCGGGACACTGTGGCCCGCAGGTGGGACAGACCATGAAATACGGGACTGTCCCGCCAAAATCGGGACAGTGGGAGGTATCGGCATTATAAAGTGGAGGGCAGTGCTATGATGACGCCATTCACCATGAAACAAGTCATTTCTCCGCCCTCTTTTCCTCCATGAGCAGGGTTGAGTGGTAGATGCAGTGGGTAGGGGTGTGTAAACTGCAGTAGATTTAACTACTTTTCCGGGTGGACGGGAGTACCACCTAATTTTCGGGAGCCTCCAGCCATTCCGGGAGAGTAGGCAAGTATGGCTAAGGTCTTGGGAAAGAAGAATATGGTGATTTCAGTCAAAGGAGACTGCAGCAACTTCATCAGAGAGGTAGAAATTGATCCCAATATGGCAATTGAAACATATATACAAATAATTAGCTTGCCATACTATCCCTTTAAACCAGAACACTCATGAATATCACAGGTTCTGCGGCTGGCCTCAAGCCTAAATTTTACCTGCTTTTAATCAGCCACAGAACCTGTGTAATTCATGTGTGTCCCAGTTTAAAGATACAGTATGGTAAAGTAAACCTCCATATTCAGTAATATATATTAAATTAAATTGCATTTTATTTTTACAGTATGTGTTTATTTTATTTTATGCTAATTATTTTGCTAATATGATTGTTCTGGAAAGGGATACATTTCTTGCTGTTGACAGCATACATGTTTGCAAACAGAAACCATTTTACATGGTAAATCTTCACTTGTCATTACAAATGAGCCCACATGGGGACAGTGTTGCACTGCAATATACTTCACACTTGAGTTGTTACAGGAGCGCTTCATTACCTTTAACAGCTACTTAAAGGTATGGGGCACAAGAATATTTGGTCTTTCCATTGTATGAGCTGTTAATCCGCTCCTCCAAAAATAAATACATATGTAATGATGTATAAATAAGGACTATATTTACCTGGGGAGGTATTCATAAATGAATAATTTTTACACAGTGTGCTCAGTATTTGGGTCACAGGGGACTCTAGAATAAGTAAGGAATATTTGACAATGTATATTTGCTATTTTTCTATCCCTGGCATTCAACAATAGAAAAAAAAAATACATATTATTATGATCTCTTGAGAAACAAATACAGTAAAGATTGTTTTATCAACAAAAATTCTGTGGACCAAAATAATTGTGTTAAATGTGTATCTAAAGTTTGTGCTAAAAATAATGGATTTATACCCATAGCCATAAATGCACAGGCAAATTATAGGAAGTGATACATCGTAACAACATATTTGGTTAATAATCTGAAGACAGATCTTATAAGCACTATTTTCTTCAATTTCAAATTAAATATAGAAGTAAAATGTTTTTCTTTAAAGGTACAAGAAAAATCAGGTATTTTTGTAGCAGTAAAGATCTCCCGGATCACGGTACTTACCTACTCTGTACTGCTCCTCGGATACCTGCTGCACCTCCCAGCATCCCAGCTGGCTCCAACACAGGAGAATCCAAGATGGCCAATGTGACACTGCTCTGTCTGAATCTGTTGTCCTGGGATCTGACCCTACTGCGGTTTGTGTCTTACGCCATGGTGAGACCCCTTGACCATGAATCTGAAAATAAGGTTGAAATCCTACAATGCACTGATGCCAATGCTGCTCCCAGGATCCTCTCCCCACATGCTGGGATGAGTAGCATGCAGTGGGGCATATAAGGCAAATGATGCAACAAGGCTCTAACTGTTTATTTGCATACCCACACATCTTCTAAAATGCCCCATAAATTATGAGGCTATAATATATACATGAGCTGTTCAGTTTTTGTTTTGTTTTATAAAAACTGAACACAGCCCAAATAGGGGAACTGAGTGTTTCCGAGTCCGGGCTCGGGACTTCCCACAAAGCTTGGATCTGAAAACTATGCAAAACTGAGTTTTCCCAGAGTCAGATTTTGCATGGTTTTGAATGCATATAAAAGTCGCTCCCTTGTGATCAGGTGACATTTCATGCAGGAGAGCAGAGTAAGAGGGCGTAGGACTAGGCTGGAGTAATGTAAAATAAAAATAAAAACTACATTGAAAATGACATAAGCATGGCATTAAGGCGCCCTATTGGATGTCATTAGGACTTGCCAGTTATTAGCAGAGATGTGCGGAAACACTTTTCGGGTTTTGTGTTTTGGTTTTGGACCTGGATCCTCGCTCGTGTTTTGGATCTGGATTGGTTTTGCTAAAACCACCCTTTTGGGTTTTGGTTTGGATCTGGATGATTTTTGAAAAAAAACATAAAAATCACAGAATTTGGGGGTAAATTTGATCCAAGCAATTAATCTTTTCTTGCACAAACTGGCTCTACAGAGGCAAGATGTCATCCTAATCCTCCGACTCCTCACCCCTTTCAGTGTGTACATCCTCATCCTCACAGAGTATTATTTTGTCCCCACTGGAATCCACCATCACAGATCCCTGTGTACTTTCTGGAGGCAATTGCTGGTAAATGTCTTCCTGGAGGAATTTATCATTCATTTTGATGAACATCATCTTCTCCACATTTTATGGAAGTAACCTGCTATGCCGATTGCTGACAAGGTTACCCGCTGCACTAAACACTCTTTCAGAGTACAAACTGGAGGGGGGGCAATTTAGGTAAAATAAAGTCAGTTTGTGCAAGGGCCAACAAATTGCCTTTTTTTCCTGCCAGTATACATATGGAATGTCTGACATGCCTACTTGGATGCTGTCACCAATATAATCCTCCACCATTCTTTCAATGGTGACAGCATCATATGCAGTGACAGTAGACATATCAGTAATTGTTGGCAGCTCCTTCAGTCCGGACCAGATGTCAACACTTGCTCCTGAGAGCCATGCATCATCGCCAGCGGGTGGGTTAGGAAATTTAATCCTCTACCTTGCAGCCGCAGTTGCAGGAGAAAATGAAGGAGGAGCTGTTGACGGGTCACGTTCTGCTTGAGTTGACAATTTTCTCACCAACAGGTCTTTGAACTTCTGCAGACTTGTGTCTGCAGGAAAGAGAGATACAATGTAGGATTTAAACCTCAGATCGAGCACGGTGGCCAATATGTAGTGCTTTGATTTCAACAGATTGACCAACCATGAATCATGGCAAAGCGAATGAAGGGCTCCATCCACAATTCCCACATACTTAGAAGAATCGCTCTATCTTAGCTCCTCCTTCAATTTCTCCAGCTGCTTCTGCAAAAGCCTGATGAGGGGAATGACCTGACTCAAGCTGGCAGTGTCTGAACTGACATCACGTGTGGCAAGTTTGAAGGGTTGGAGAACCTTGCACAAGACGGAAATCATTCTCCACTGCACTTGAGTCAGGTGCATTCACCTTCCTCCTTTGCCTATATCGAAGGTGGATGTATATACTTGAATGGCCTTTTGCTGCTCCTCCATCCTCTGAAGCATAAGGAGTGTTGAATTCCACCTTTGTACCACCTCTTGCTTAAGGAGATGGCAGGGCAGGTTCAGGAGTGTTTGCTGGTGCTCCAGTATTCGGCATGCAGTGGCTGAATGTTGAAAGTGACCCACAATATTTCGGACCACCAACAGCATCTCCTGCATGCCCCTGTAATTTTTGAAAAAATTCTGCACCACCAAATTGTATGTGCAAAACATGGGACGTGCTGGAATTTCAACAAATGTAATGCACGCACAATATTGGTGGCATTGTCTGATATCACAAATCCCCAGGAGAGTCTAATTGGGGTAAGCCATTGTGCGATGATGTCCCGCAGTTTCCGTAAGAGGATGTCAGCGGTGTGCCTCTTACGGAAGCCGGTGATACACAGTGCAGCCTGCCTAGGAAAGAGTTGCCATTTGTGAGATGCTGCTACTGGTGCCGCTGCTGTTGTTGCTGCGGGAGGCCATACATCTACCCAGTGGGCTGTCACAGTCATGTAGTCCTTAGTTTGCCTTCTCCACTTGTCCACATGTCTGTGTTTAAGTGGACAGTGGGTACAACCACATTTCTCAGGATACTGAGGACACTTTTCTTAATGTTTCTGTACAGTCCGGGAATCGCTTTCCTAGTGAAGTGGAATCTAGACGGCATTTGGTACCAGGAACACAGTACATCCATCCACTGTCTATATCCCACTGCACTAATGGCGGATACCAGATGCACGTCTAACACCAGCATAGTTGTTATGGCCTCAGTAATCCGCTTTGCAACAGGATGACTGCTGTCATATTTCATCTTCCTTGCAAAGGACTGTTGGACAGTCAATTGCTTAGTTGAAGTAGTACAAGTGGTCTTCCGACTACCCCTCTGGTATGATGATCGACTCCCAGCAGCAACAACAGCAGCGGCAGCAGCAGCAGCAGTAAGATTACCACTAAAGGATCCTCCGGAGGAATCCCAGTTAGGAGAGGACTTGTCAGTCATGCCAGTGACATGGCCTGCAGGACTACTTCCGTTCCTGATTGAGGAGGAAATTGACATTGAGGGAGTTGGTGGTGTGGCTTGTAGGAGCTTGGGTACAAGAGGACAAAGGGATTTAGGTGTCAGTGGACTGCTTACGCTCTTACCCAAAGTTTCTGAACTTGATAATGACTTCTGATGAATGTGCTGCAGGTGACGTATAAGGGAGGATGTTCCTAGGTAGTTAATGTCCTTATCCCTGCTTATTACGGATTGACAAAGGCAACACACGGCTTGACACCTGTTGTCCGGATTTGTGGAGAAATAATTCCACACCGAACAGGTGGCTTTTTTGGTATTTTGCCCAGGCATGATAAAGGGCTTTCTTATCCCATGGAGAACATGTGTCTCCACTGGTGCCTTATTCAAACAAACCACATCACCATCAGAATCCTCATTGTCAAATTACTCCTCAGAGCCAGCTACACCAATATTCTCCTCATCCTGGTGTACTTCTACAGTGACATCCTCAATCTCAATATCAGCAACTGGACTGGCAGTGCTCTTCCCAGCACATGCAGTTGGCATGCAAATGATGGTAAGAGCCTCCTCTTTCCATACAGTCTTGGGAAGGTCAGGCCTAGACATCGCAACCACGGACACACCTGGACTCTCCTTGGGGATTTGTGATATCTCTGAACGCATAATTGTTTTTTCCTGTGCTTTAAACAGCTTTTTTTTTTTTTTCGAGAGGGAGAAGGGGTCCATCCTCATGAGAAGCTGAGCCACCAGTCATAAGCATAGGCTAAGGCCTTAACATTTCCTTGCCACTTCGTGTTGTGAATGGCGTTTTGCCAATTTTATGTTTCTCATCAGATGTTTTCTTTTTTTTCTGATTATTAAGTCTTGCTTCTTGGATTTTACATGCCCTCTATGACATTGGGCATCGGCCTTAGCAGACGACGTTGACGGAATTGCATCGTCAATGTCTTGACTGGTGGCAGCAGCAGCTTCAGCACAAGTACTAGGAACCGTAAGTGGTTCCTGATCTTCCACAATTTTTTCTCCAGATTGTTGTTCTCCATTTCACAGTACAGAGCCCCTTTATTATTCCAGCACACAGAACTGTGCCCCTTTATTTTCACAGCACCCCTGTATTCTTATAGCATACAGGACCAGTGTACTTTTATTTTAATAACTGCACCCTTCCCTTGAATTTTACGGCATACAGGGCCAGTGTAATGTTATTTTAACAGCAGCACCCCTATATTTTTACAGCATACAGGAGCAGTGTGCTTTTAATTTTTAACAACTGCACCCTTCAATTTGTACAGCACACAGGGCCAGTGTAATGTTATTTTAACAGCAGCACCCCTATATTTTTACAGCATACAGGACCAGTGTGCTTAATTTTTAACAACTACACCCTTGAATTTTTACAGCATACAGGGCCAGTGTAATGTTATTTTGACAGCAGCACCCTCTTATATTTTTACAGCACACAGTTGCAGTATGCTTTTAAATTTCAACAACTGCACCCTTGAATTTTTACAGTATTCAGGGCCAGTGTAATGTTATTTTAACAGCAGCACCCCTATATTTTAAAGCATACGGTTGCAGTGTGTGCAGACATTCAATTGGGGTACCCAATTTTGGATTACAATGGGTATGTATGCCCCCAATACCTGCAGCATCCAATTTTAAAAACAATGGCCAGGGGGTTCTCAGTGCTGAAAACCCTGTGAAGCATAAATAATAATAAAATAAAAAGATGATTACCTCTCTGGGAGTCTCTAGTGCTCTCCGCAGCTTCCGTTGGTCTCTACCCAGATCTATCCACTGTGGAGAGAGGTGTTGGGAGTTCTGGGGGCTGCTGAGAGGCTTCGGGGCTGCTGAGCACCTGCATCCTTTTTTTATATGTGTATTACTATAAATATCAGCAAGTAAGCACCTCTCATTACAAGCAACTAGGGTGTGCCCCTCCCTTGTATATTCCATATTATGTGTATATGTCTTGATTGGCACCCCTCCCCACCTTCCTCTGATTGTTTTTAAGCAAGAACTGCACATTGAATTAGGAATATTCAAAAGAGTCTTCTTTACATTTATACAGTGTCAGTTTTTGGGGGGAGCATTGGGGTGTGGGTCCCCCTGAGATATTCTTGCTGGGGCACTTCAGGGCATCACCACTTAACACTTATCTTCTTTGTTTTGTTTTTTATCCATATACTTTTTCCACATATATTTTACTCGTATAACACTCCTAACACTGAGCAGCTGCTTTCACACACCTGATACTCTTCAATGCTATCTTTCCTTTGTGTGATTCCCCTGGGAGGTACGGGAATGGGGGTTGGCTGGGTTGGTTTGGGGGTGCTGGGTGCAGCAGATGTGAACTCCAGAATGTTAGGGACATGATCGACAAAGAGGCAACCTGGTTGTTAGTAACAACCTCTTATTTGATATTTAATTGTAATATATATTTATATTTTGAGTAGTAATGTTTGCATAGGGCACCTGCATGCTTTTTTTCTATGTGTAGTACTGCAACTCTCAGCAAGTTAGTATCTCTCATTACAACCAGCTAGGGTGTGCAGTCTAGAGACCCTCTCCCTATATATTCCACTAATACCGGCGATGTAGGTGACTGCCCCTCTATGGGTGTCCTGACCCCCATAGAGGGAGAAAAGAACCGGTAAGCTCGCCACTGAGCCCTCAAGGGGCTTTGTTGCACTTGCCTCCTGCCATCATTCTAGCACCCGGGATGCCGATGTCAGTATACTGACATTCGGCATCCCGAACGGCGAAATCAGATACCGATTCCTGCAGAAGACCCGGATCCTGGTGCTAAATGTAGAAGATCCCAATTCGGAAGGTAAATAATTACAGATTAATGAAGCTAATTGGAAACCTCCAATTGCTTAATTAGTCCTCGGGGGGGCCTTCCAGGATCTCAGAGCAAGTCCCAGGGATTTTTCTTAAAATTAACGATTTTAGGAAAAATCAGACTTGCTCTGGAGGAGGGTGAAAAAAGACATTGTGCTTTCTATATAAATCACCGCATCCTAATTTATTTCTTGCAATTGAAAAGGTAAACCCGGTGACTGCGGGAGAAACCCCACACTGCAGAGTGTTTTAAATTTTCTGCTGGCGATTGAATCTGCCCCAATGTGTTGTTTGTCACACATGCTGCACATTTAAACACTGCAAATGCAAACTAACAGAGTATGGTACTGTGTGTGATGCTGCAAACATCCCCTCTCCCCCCAAAAAAACAATAACAAAATATGTAAAAAACAACAACTGAAAGGCATCTGTTTGTTAAAGAAAGTTAACCTGTTGAAGTTAACCTGCACTTTTTTTTTCTCAACGAGGTAATTCTGCAGCATTTTATTATCATTTCTGCATGAGGGCAGCTGATTTTAAAAATACAGTATCTCCCCAAACCAATAGAACTCTGTTGTGTCTGAGCTGCAGCCCAAGATTGCCTATTTTGAGTATTTTCTTGTTATAAAAAAATAAATTTATAAACATTATAATTTATAGCATATTATAATTCAATTTTAAAAAATTGTATATTTCAAGCATACTGTATAATACTGATCTGTGCGGTGCAGGGGCTGTCTGGAAACGGTCAGCCTGGGGAGCAGACTCAAGCAAGTGGCCCAATTTTTCACATGGAATTCGCAGACAGGTGGAACACTTAAATTGCAGATGACACCCTGCCCCCATGCCCAGCCAGCCCCTGGTGCAGTGGTATACCCCATCATCTACACCTCAACAAAATTATTGCAAACAGACCTTTCCTGTTCATGGTGCATAAAAAGTGAAATTAGTCTTGTTTTATAATCAATTTTAAAAGTTGATCTCACATAGTGTGTTTTCCAGTGTCAACGACTGAGGGCCTAATTCAGACCTGATCGCTCGCTAGCAGTTTTTTGCAGCACCGCGATCAGATAGTCACCGCCTACAGGGGAGTGTATTTTAGCTGTGCAAGTGTGCGAACGCATGTGCAGCCAAACGGTACAAAGAGATCTTTTGCAGTTTCTGAGTAGCCCAGGACTTACTCAACCGCTGTGATCACTTCAGCTTGTCTGGGACCGGAATTGACATCAGACACCCGCCCTGCAAACAAAAAAGGAAATTCGCTCCCTGCGCATTGCCACCACAGGAAAATAAAAAATACGTTAGGCTTTGTAATGCTCTGAAAAATGAGTTTTTATTAATATATGACAGAAATTATCATAAATCAATACTGCCAAAAAAAAGGGGAATACCAGGGTGTACACTTACGTATAAGAAAGTTTCACATATTAATAGAGTTATTACTATTTCCAGAATCATGGCAATGAATAGGGAGGAGAGACTTGGATATCTAAAAACTATCTTTACATCTAGTCAACGAGATGATAAAATAAAGTGTATACCAGATTTAGAGGACACCTTCTGTGGCCTATATTTAACATTAGAAAAATTAAAAATATCCGAAAGAGTACCACTTTGAGCCGTTATTTAGAAAAACAGATGATCCCAAGAGGTTTGCGTATCCTAAAGAAACCTACATTCCATTCGTTACGAGAAGATTTCATCAAAAGATGGGACCAAACCTTAGATAACGGCTCCTATAATCTCATTAAATTAATTATTGAAGATAGGGAACTATCCCTGAAAAACATTGAAAAAGAGATTGAATCAATATATAAAAAGATAGACCCCCTGAAAGAACTGGAAGACTTCAAGAATTTGGAGACCCTAACTAATCAGAAACTGAGAAAAATAGAAGAAGATACAATAGAACAAAAGAAGCATAAATTCAGGAGAGATGTTGAAGATTACCGGGGAGACTATAGGGATTGGAAGAAAGTCAAAGGAACCATTAATAAGGATCCCTCAAGGAGGAACAATTATTATTATAGAAGAGACATAGGGGGAGACAGACGAGCATATGGGCACCAAGGAGGACAAGATCCTTTAAGAAGGCCCAGTTCTTATTCTCAGGAGAATCAACGCCAATTTAGAAATAAGGACTTTGTACCCAATAAGGGTCATCAATTACAAAGCCAAGTGCATCATAGATATCTTGAAAATAGGGAGAATGAGAAGGGCATGAAAATGTCCCATTAAACCAAAAGAAATTATGGTGTAGAATAAACTTCAAATGCACCCAATATCATGCAACACATTTGAAAGTAAAGGACCCGGATAAATCTACCGTTAGATATGCCCTTACGTCTATGGAAGAAAAAAACAAGAAACCCATACGTTATCCGAGCCATAGACAACTTATAGACAGTTTCGAACGAGGGAAGAAAGATCAAGAAGTGAATCCCAATCTAACCACTAAGAAACTCCTGGAACGCCTTAATGAAAGAACATTAGGAGGGATTCCATCTGAGATCCCAAGGAGAATTGTGGAAGAGGAGAGAGAGGGAGCTACAGACGATGCTGATGATTTCTTGGACACTTTTTTAGACCTGGTTTACAACAACAGCCAAACGAGAAGAGACCAGGGAGCCATACCGAAACTAATCCCGGACCACAAGAAAGAGAAAGGCAAAAGGAAAAGGGAAAGATGGGACTCAAGCGGAAGCGGGAAAAGTGTGGAGGATGTAAGAATAAACGGAAGGAACAAAAAGAAAAAAGGACAGAAAAGGGGCCAACAAAGAGCATCATCAGTAGGTAAACAGAATGGTAGGTTATAACCTCAACTGCGCAAAGGGCTTCCTGGACACTACAACAGTCAAAATAAGTGTCTCCCCAGGACACTTGTGAACATGAAATGCAAAGACAAAAATAGACTGAGATTGTTACCAGGCGCCACTTATACAATATGTCACAATAAAGATGCAAAATATCAGAGCATGGTACATTCCTGATAATGAATCCTGGATTCATTATCAGGAATGTACCATGCTCTGATATTTTGCATCTTTATTGTGACATATTGTATAAGTGGCGCTTGGTAACAATCTCAGTCTATTTTTGTCTTTGCAAAGAGCATCATCAACTTAAGTAAACACATACTTACAGAACCTGAGTTAAGAGTATTAACTAAAGGTTTAAAGTATGCACCAGCGAACAAGTTAGACAAATTTAATACCTTCCTAGATCTCCACAAATTCATTAGAAAACTTACATTAAAAAAGTTTTTTAAGGGATCGAAATCTAAGGAAGAAGATCATCAAGAAGATTCCTATCAGCATACAAATTTACGGGAAAAATCCTCTTTTTACCCCCAATATCTGAAGGGTCCATATATCAAGACCTGTCAGACACTGGTTGAACAGGACATAGAAGCAATCCCAGATAAAATACCGAACAGAAAGTACAATCTTTCGAAGAAAGAACGACTGGCTCTACAGTCCCTGAAGGAAGATACAAGTATAATTATCAAGCCAGTGGATAAAGGGGGAAGTCTGGTGATCCAAGATTTGGAGAATTATAACCGGGAGGCCACCAATCAACTGGAAGATGTTTCTACTTCTGGTAAATTAAAGGTAGATCCAACACCGCGTTATAAGAAAGAACTTAAGGTTCTCCTACAGAAAGGGAGAACAGCAGGAATTCTAACAAAAGAGGAACAGGAATTTTTGGAGACAAAGGACCCCAAAATTCCTGTCTTCTATCATCTCCCGAAACTCCATAAGGACCCCACAAATCCCCCGGGAAGACCCATAGTGGCGGGGGTGGGGTCCCTGACTGCCAACCTTTCGGGATATGTAGATACTTTTCTACAACCGATTGTAGTAAAACAAAGAGGGTACATTAAAGACACGACGCAAGTTCTTAATATTCTGAAAGATATTGAGTGGGAAGAAGATTTCCTTCTAGCAACATGTGACATCAAAGCGTTATACACTAGTATTGATCATGACACTGGTTGCGAGCATGTAGAGAGGAGGATAACAAGCGAATCAGATTTAAAATCAGAACAAATTAAGTTTTTAATGGATTCCATGAAGTTTATTCTACAGCATAATTTCTTTTGGTTTAATGGGACATTTTATGTCCAACATAGAGGCACGGCGATGGGAATGAAATTCGCCCCCTCGTATGCGAATTTGTTCCTAGCGGAGTGGGAGAATTAAAATATTTGGAGAAAAATGGTCTATGGAAAACAGCTCAAATTATGGGCAAGATATATTGATGATATCATTATTATCTGGAAAGGAGGAGTGAACGAATTGGAACATTTCATCTTAGAAATTAATCAGAATAACATCAACCTGGAATTCACAAGTACCATCAGTGCGAATTGCGTCAACTTCCTTGATCTCACCATTTTCATTAGAAATAACAAAATAGAGACCAGAAATTATAAAAAACCAACAGACTCCAACAACCACCTGCACGCAAAAAGCAATCACCATATGACGTGGTTAAGAAATATCCCAGGAGGTCAACTAAGACGCATAAAGCGGAACTGTTCATTAAAGAATGATTATGACACACAAGCGACAGATATGCTTCAAAACTTCAGAGATGAGAAGTACAGAGAGGACATCCTTAAGGAGGCGGAAGACAAAGTACAAGGAATCAGTAGGGAGGATCTCCTGAATTATAATTCAGGAAAATCCAATCAACAACAATATGTCCTCTTTATTTCGGACTTTTCAAGCCAAAGTACCCTTTTAGAGAAAAGCATTAAGGATCATTGGCATATTTTAATGTCTGATGAAGCTCTTAAGAAAGAACTACCAGCTGTCCCTCGTATCGTATACAGAAGAGCTCCTACAATCAAAACAAAATTGGTTAGAAGTTCCCAACAGATGCCCAAAAAAGACACCCTAAAAGGAACATTAGGATTTTCACGGTGTGGAACCTGTACAGCTTGCAGAAAAACACGAAATAATTCAGTCAAAATAGTTAGTGAAATGGAGTCCTTCTCAAACAAGAAACGAGTAAAAATTATGGAACGCATCAACTGCAACACCACAGGAGTAGTATACATGTTATACTGCCCTTGTGGATTACAATATATAGGTAGAACTAAACGGAAACTCCATATAAGAGTGCAGGAACATCTATGCAATATCAAAAATAAGAAAAAAGATCACAGCATTCCACTTCACTTCTTAGAAAAACACAATGGGGATCAGCATTCCCTACAGTTTATAGGAATCAAGAAGGTAACAGTACCATGGAGGGGTGGTGTTTTGGAAGATTTATTAACAAAAGAGGAAACTAAGTACATATATGAAATGAATACACTCATGCCGAAGGGATTAAATATTGATTTCGAAATAAAACCCTTTTAACAGTAAAAATATATATGTATACCGCCTCTTACAAGTGTCCATTTAAAGACTCCTTCTTTTTTTCAATCCATGAATTTTTTCAATCCATGAATTCTTTCTGTGATCAACATTAAAATATTCTCTAGTATCTCTCCCTCTCTTTCACCACAGAGATGTAGAAGATGTACCATGTATTATCAACCTAGTAATTTTTAATTATTAATTTTTAATATTAATGATATAAAAATATTTTTCTTCATAATGAATTACTAATTATGTATTATATACAATTAAATAGGTTTCAGTAAATAGATGTTATATGTTTTTGTTCTATGTATGTCCTGTGTCTATATGTTCTATGTAGTAGGGAGCAGTTTACTGTTGTATGATTAAAATTATTAAAATAATGAATAAATAATCAATGAATTATTAGTATTCCCCCTCTTTTCTTCTGTAGGAACTGAGGCAGTTTTTATTAAAGGAAAGGAGAGCTTTGTAGTGTGTTCACAACCCCCGCAGCACCAGGATGAATAGCTGGAACGCAAAAATCATGAAGTAATTATATCTATGGAACGCACGAACCGTTTATAAGGGAGAGAGGAGATGGGATCAGTATATCCGCCATCCTGACGAAGCCACCCAGGTGAAACGCGTTGATTACCGATAGATTGGATCCCCTGACAGCAGCGCTAGACGTCTGCAGCGCGCTGTTAGGAGTCTGCCGGCAGACATCTCCTTCCACCCGCATAAAGGTCATCTTTACGGGGGGAACATTTGGACACCGAAGTTTCACCACGGAGGTCCTGTCATAGGGCTGGCACAGCTAAGACCATTTGCCCTACATTGCGGGGAGCAAAAGGACAATTAACACCCGCCACGAAGGAGGACCCGTATACAGGGGAGATAAGCAGCAAACTTTTAACCCCATGCTTTACGGACCAGCTGGAATAAGTGATTGAATATACCAGCTTCACCACTAAGCTCTGTGAGACGCAGGACTATATGCTACTTAATGTGACTCTGTTTCAAATAGTTCTCATCCACTCAGAGGTTGTGATTCTGCTGTGACCACTACAAAGAACCTTTATGCATTAGCGGATGGACTTTGTATCAATTGGACCTTAGGTTTTATTAACCCCTACGGTGGGGAGCACAGATTTTTACCTGAGAGTCCATTTATATGACTGGTTGATAGACAGAGTAAGACGCACCCAACGCTTCTCTCTATCTTTTTACATGTGTTTTTGTGGTGTTAGTCCTTGTGTATCATTGTCTTGTTTGTTCAGTGTACCGGTACTAGGTAACACTTTTTAGTCACTATCCTATACATCACATTTTGTTTTTCGCTATCAGTTTTTAGCAATCAGGGATAAAGATAGTTATTCCCCTTTTTTTGGCAGTATTGATTTATGATAATTTCTGTCATATATTAATAAAAACTCATTTTTTCAGAGCATTACAAAGCCTAACGTATTTCTTATTTTCCTGTGGTGGCAATGCGCAGGGAGCGAATTTCCTTTTTTATCTGTCACTTCTAGAGGCTGTCGTAATACAGCCATGCTCCCCGCTGCAAGTCCCCTATAGGACACCCTTGTTATAAAGAGAGTGCAGTATCACTACCCTTTTTTTTACCCGCCCTGCAAACGCTTGGAGACGCCTGCGTTTTTCCAACCGCTCCCAGAAAACAGTCAGTTGACACCCACAAACACCTTCTTTCTGTCAATCTTCTTGTGATCAGCTGTGCGAATGGATTCTTCGTAAAACCCATCGCACGGCAACGATCCACTTTGTACCCATGCGACGTGCCTGCGTATTGCGGTGAATATGCATGTGCAGTTGTGACCTGATCGCTGCGCTGCACAAAATGCTAGCGAGAGATCAGGTCTGAATCACCCAGTGTGCGGTATCTCCCCAACATCTGTACCCAAAACAATTACCACAAGTAGTCTTTTGCTGTTCCTGGTGTGTAAAAAAAAGTCTTCTTTCACAATAGAATTAGAGAATTAGAGAATATGTTTTTGAGGTGCAGCGTATATATTTTACTGTTTCTCTTGCTTGGTGTGTAGTATCCCTGCCATCCTTACTCCAAAATAATTACTGCAAAGGTGTGATTTTCTGTTCCTGGTGTGTAAATGAAATTAAAATTACACTTTTATAATGGAAATTTTTTTTTTGCATAATGTGTTTTTGAGACACAACTTATATATTTTACTGTTCTTCTTACTTGGTGCATAGTATCCCCGCTGTCTTTACTCCAGAATAATTCTTGTAAAGGTGACCTTTTCTGTTCTTGACGTGTACAAAAAATGACTTTCTCACTCTTTTATAATAATATGTAAAAAATTGCATAATGTATATTTTTTTGTGTCAACTACTGTGTGTGCAGTGGTGTCCCCCCACCATTTGCATCCCAAAAATTAAACGTGGAAAAAAATCAGTCTTTTAATAAAACTGTGTGGTAAAAGTAACAGGCAGTCTTCCTTTCCCTATCTCATTGTATGTTCACATTATGATGTGGCAGTTGAGTTCAGCTACAGTAGCTTTACTCCCTGTCTTGGCTCAACTTTTAAAATCTAAAACTAATTATGGATCAGTCAATAGAAGAGCAGGAGCAACCTACTACTAGTGCTGTGGCTGCTGCCAATCATTATACTACTTCAACATCTACTGAGGGTGGTCAAGGGCACCTCAAATCTAAACATTTCACAATCTTACAGAAAGCACCTCTAACTGTGAAGAAGCAAAATTTTACTGCCGAAAAATGTAACATTTCCAAATTGCCATACACCACATGCAGTAGCAAGAAAGGGTTCACTACGGCTGGCCGGCAATCGGGCTCCCGGCGACCAGCATCCCGGCGCCGGGAGCCCGACCGCCGGCTTACCGACAGCTTGGCGAGCGCAAATGAGCCCCTTGCGGGCTCGCTGCGCTCGCCACGCTACGGGCACGGTGGCGCGCTACGCGCGCCACACTATTTTATTCTCCCTCTATGGGGTCGTGGACCCCCACGAGGGAAAATAAGTGTCGGCATGCCGGCTGTCGGGCTCCCGGCGCCGGTATACTGAGCGCCGGGAGCCCGACCGCCGGCAAACAGAAGACCACCCGCAAGAAAAGGCTCAGACCATGGCCTTTCATTGTGAGTGGTGGTCCTGCTACTGCTATTGTATGCACTAGAATGCCTATTGTGAAAACACAGACAGGCATCTTCTCTAACCTCACATTCAACACTTGCTCACTCTGAGTCTAGATGTTTCACCTTTAAAACCATAAAAATCTGTGTACAAAAAGAACACTAAGTTTAAAGAACAAACTGTGTGTTCACAAACTTCACAAATCCCTGAGGGAAGTCTATGGGTGTCCACAAGTGCTGGGTCTGACTATATCATTTCTGATTCTGACACTGTAATCCTAGAGAAGCCTTACTTCCACCATATCTAAACACACTGCAAATGTGAGGATGAGAAGTAGTAAAGGTAAGGATGGTGATTGTTTGGACAAAGAAATTGAGGATGAAACTGTGAGACTGCAACAGGATGAGGGGGATATTTGTGTATCTAATGGGGATATTGATAATAAGTTGGAAAATAAGTTGATAAAAGTGAGGAGGATGAAGTTGTTTGTGTCAAAGTAAGTCTGCCACCAGTGGCAGCAGTTTTTTTCCAGTGATAAAAAGAACATTGTGATGTCTGGACATAAGGACAAAAAATCCACCTCTTTCATGTGAAATCATTTTTTCCCCAAATCCTGAGGGATCTGTACAATTGGTGAGGCCAAAGTAAGTAGAGGTAGGGATATAAACCATCTAACCACCTTCTCCCTATTACATCATTTACACCGATTTCATTCAAATTATTTATCAAATCTGAGAAATCTTGTAAAATAACAACAAACATTTCCAAGAGAAGCCAAGTATAACAACCACCATCCTGGTACACAGCGGATCACTGAAGTCATGAAGGTTATGTTAGCAATAGATCTGCATCAAATATCCACCAATAATGCATCTGGTGTAAGACAATTATTTGAGGTCATATGTTCCCACTACCAAATTCCATCTTGATTACATTTTACCAGAAGAGCAATTGTTCAGCTGCACTAGGACATTAAAAACCCTTATTCTTAGCCAAGAAAATGCCATTAGGCTGACTATACATTTCACTACAGATATGTGGACAAGGGATAATTGTCAAACTAAAGATAACATGGCTATCATCTTCAGTAGCAGCAGTATCTATAACACAACACCAGCTCATTCACAAAAAATTTACTCTGTTTCACTGGCTTCCTTAAAGGCATACCAATGCCAAGCTGAAGGAAAAACTCAGGGATGTTATAGCAAAATGGCTTAGCCTGCTAAGACTCTCCTCAGGATTTGTCATTTCCGATAATGCAAGTAACACTGTATGAGCATTATATGTGCATGAATTTCAATACGCACAGTACCATGTTTTGCTTATATTATAAACTTGATGGTCCATAATTCTTAAAAAATGACAGGTGCATGCAGGACATGCAGTGGCCAGAAACATTTCTAGATATTTTTGGCATTTCAGAAATCACATGTAGACGATTGAAGCAGCTGTAAGAAATGTTCCATTTGCCATGCAACCAATCAAATAAAGCAAGAGGTTGTAACCAGGTGGAATTCCACCCTCTATATGCTTCAGTGACGGGAGAACAGCAACAAGACATCAAAGCATACGTATGAAACCATGAGATAGGGAGAGTTTCCTTAATCCAGCACACTGGAAAATACTCTCCATTTAATCCAAGCTACTAAAACTATTTGAAATTGTAACCAACTAAGTCAATCCAAAAACTGCCAGCCTGAGTCAGTGATTCTATTAAACTTCTGCAAAAACAGCTATAGAATCTGAAGGAAGAGATTAAACTAAATGATTATACTAAATATGTTGGATTTATGAATCAAGTTCTTTATTTACTTCACCAGGACTAAAAAGGGTTTGCAACATCTTGCAATTGGGTCACTACATTTTGGCAACCATGCTTGATCCCAGGTTTATTTTTGTACATAGGGGGTCATTCCGAGTTGATCGCATGTTGACGATTTTTGCTGCACTGCGATCAGGTCTCTACTGTGCATGTGTATGCATCGCAATGCGTACGCATGTCATACGGTTACAATGCGGATCGTTGCTGAGCTATGGATTCAATGAAGAATCCATATGCACAGCCGATCGCAAGAAGATTGACAGAAAGAGGGCGTTTATGGGTGGCAACTGACCGTTTTCTGGGAGTGGTAGGGAAAACGCAGGCATGTCCGGGCGTTTGGTGGGCGGGTGTGTGAAGTCAATTCTGGCACCAAAAAGACTGAAGTGATCGCAAGGACTGAGTAAGTTCAGACCTACTCTGAAACTGCACAAAATGTTTTTTGCAGAGCTCGGCTGCACAGACGTTCACACACTTGCAGAGCGAAAATACACGGCGTGGGTGGCGACTATGCATTTGCATGGCTGCTAAAAACAGCTAGAGTGTGATCAACTCGGAATGACCCCCATAATCTCTTTCTTTACAACTGACACTTTAGGAGATGCAAAGAGATTCTTGCGAGCAAGTTGTAAGCTCAAGTGGCACATGATGCAACAATGTCTCCTACTGTACTTCAGCTTCTACTGCAAATGCAGCTGCCAGGAAAAAACATTTCTTTTGAAAAAGATTTATGATCAGTCAACACAGTGCATGAGAGAGAATCAACAATATTATCACATACTTTCAAGATTAAAACAAAATTGGCCACATATATTGACACCTCTATTGTGTATCACTTTGATACTGTAAACATCATTAGAATGGTGGAGGATTACATTAATGATAATGTACAAATTTGTATGTCAAACAGTCCCTTTGTCTACTGGAAGGAATAAAATGCAAATTATAGCCCCTTGCACTATCCTTAATATACTTAAGCAGACCCTCCTCCAGTGTGTACTCTCAAAAAATGTATAGCACATCTGGGAACATTATGACCTATCGACATAGAAGGCTATTTCCAAATACAGTATGTGGAAAAAATATGTTCATACATTAAAATGAATGTCAAATTTTATGAGGAAAAGCTTTGCTGCAAATTACAACAACAAAGTATAGTGACTTCTGTAATGGTGGATTGCAGTGGGGATTAACTAATGTTGTGTAATGATACATTTATAAGCACTGATGGTGATGAAGATGATAGTGACAGCTACCAAGTGTGACAGTGATTAACAACAACACTGTTAGTCATCTTAAGGCAATTGGTAGTTTGGTTTATGGGTGCCAAAAAAAAACAAGCACTTCAGCAACAAAAATGTCAGTCCCTGTCACTGAAGTGCTTGGTTTGCTAAACTGTGCATGTTCTTTTTAATATACAACATAAGGGTCATTGGGAGATCGACCAAGGACAATTCCATCATGCACCACTTTTCATTTTATTGTACTGGACTTTACTGGGGCATTATTGACAGTCTTCTGGTTTGCAAGACCTATGTTTATGTCTTTTATTCCTTTTTAGTTATGACTGTTAGTTTAATCAATTAATCAATCAATCAATCAATCAATCAGTGGCATGCTTTACCTGGCTTCCACACTACATGTGTGCTCATGTCTTTCTTTTACTTTTCTTATAGTTATAACAGTTAGTATAATTAAATATTCATTCAATCAATCAATCAATACCGATACTGGTCTTGGGCCCCTGATCCAGATTTTCTATTAATGAAAACATTTTAAGGGGTTGTATAGTTTTTTTAAACAATAAACTAAAAAAACAGCGTGAGAGATAAAAGGTCACTCCCTCTCCTCCAGCCTGAGTAAGGTAAATCAAGGTGAAGGGAGAATAAGGAGTATGTATATATATCAATCATAAACCAACTACCTATTCCTTTTCATGAGGCCACCTGCATGAAAAATACCTTAGACATACATGGGGTTGTTGTGTCAGAAGTACAGACTGCTAATGCTGTGAGAAAAAGAAGACTCTTTTCTGGGAGCACTCTTAATTTTTGTAAATATAATAAAATGTACTATTTTTCAATATGTCTTAAAATAGTTCAGGAGAGGAATTATTCTCAATATTCTGCCTGGCAATTTAAATGTACAATATAATTTATACATCACATGTAATCGTTTGTGTATATATACAAATGCACAAAAGTTCAGATAAAATGGTTTGTAAATTACTTCACAATAAATCCCTCTTGTTGGGGATATATTGGTTGTGGTGAATTTAGTTTTTCTTTTATTGTCACATGAAAGCACAAATGACAGAAAAAGGACAAAATAAAACAGTGCACTACTAATGGATACCATTATTCTTTATATAAAATTCCAGCTTAATTCCAGCTGTATGATAATAAATAATAATTTTGTTTAGTAAAGGAAGTACATGTTGCTAATTGTGGGTGATATACAGCCTGGTAATCTGTAATCTTCCAAGTGTGTCACAATGACCTCAAGGTCTCGCAGGGGCGTAGCCAGAACTTTGTGGGCCCCATAGCAACATTTTGAAGGGGCCCCGGTCCCATTGCTTCTAGAGAGACACTTCACTGCAGCAGTTGTTAATTTTATGCTCTATAGTAGTGCCTTAGTTCATTTTCTGAAACATAATAGAGTTTTATTTAATGTTATGCCCCATAGTAGTGCCCTAGTATCTTTTATGAATCATAGTAGTGCTTAAGTTCACCCTATGTCACATTTCAGAGATGCCAGTACACATTATGCCGCACAGTACCTCCAATTCACATTATGATATATAGTGCTCCCTGTTCATTTTGACGCCTTATCACAGTTCATATTATATAACATTAAAATGCCCTCCAGATCATTTTATGCCACACTACAATCAGCAGGTCCAGGGGCATACCTAGATATATTGCAGGCTCCAAGGAAAAAGTTTGAAAGGACCCCTACTAGGCACCCAATGGCGAAAAATGTATATAACACATGTATTTTGACAGGGAAGGTGGGCCCCTCTCAGCTGTGGGCCCCATAGCAGCTACACTGCCTGCACCTATGAAAGATACACCCTTGAGGTCTGGTTATTCAGTCCCCTAAAGGCTCTTAAATTAAAAAAAAAATGAGATTTATGGTAAGAACTTACCTTTGTTAAATATCTTTCTGCGAGGTACACTGGGCTCCACAAGGATAGACATTGGGGTGTAGAGTAGGATCTTGATCCGAGGCACCAACAGGCTCAAAGCTTTGACTGTTCCCAGAATGCACAGTGCCGCCTCCTTTATAACCCCGCCTCCCTGCATAGGAGTTCAGTTTTTAGTTAACCAGCCCAATGCAGTAGCAGGAAAAGAGACGACAACGGTTAGTAGCCACATACTCCACACTCTCACAACAGGTGAAGTGTCAACGGCTAATGCCATACCAACCCAAAGAAGCTAAGTGCGTCAGGGTGGGTGCCTTGTGGAGCCAAGTGTACCTCGCAGAAAGAGATTTAACAAAGGTAAGTTCTTACCATAAATCTCGTTTTCTGCTGCGGGGTACACTGGGCTCCACAAGCATAGACATTGGGGATGTCCTAAAGCAGTTCCTTATGGGAGGGGATGCACAGTAGCGGGCACAAGAACCCGGTGTCCAAAGGAAGCATCCTGGAAAGCAGCAGTATCGAAGGCATAGAACCTTATGAACGTCTTCACTGAGGACCACATAGCCGCCTTGCACAATTGTTCAAGGGTCGCACCACGGCGGGCCGCCCAAGAAGGTCCAACAGACCGAGTAGAATGTGCCGTAATGTGAGCAGGAGCCGACCGACCAGCCCTCACATAAGCATGTGCAATCACCATTCTAATCCATCTGGCCAAAGTCTGCTTGTGAGCAGGCCAGCCCCATTTGTGAAATCCAAACAGTACAAAGAGAGAATCAGATTTCCTAATGGAAGCCGTTCTCTTCACATAGATACGGAGAGCCCGTACCACATCCAAAGACCGCTCTTTGGGAGTCAGATCAGGAGAAACAAGTGCCGGAACTACAATCTCCTGGTTAAGGTGGAACGAGGAGACCACCTTAGGTAAATATCCGGGACGAGTCCTCAGAACCGCCCGGTCACGGTGAAATATCAGATATGGGGAACTACAGGACAAGGCTCCCAAATCCGACACTCTTCTAGCTGAAGCAATAGCCAGCAGAAACACCACCTTAAGGGAAAGCCACTTAAGATCAGCTGAACCAAGAGGTTCAAACGGAGACTCTTGTAACGCCTCCAAAACCACCGACAAGTCCCAAGGAGCCACAGGCGGGTTGGATACGTCCCAAGGAGCCATACGGAGGTTGGATACGCAACACACCCTGAGTAAAGGTATACACATCAGATAAGGTGGCAATTGTTCTCTGAAACCACACGCAGGCCTAAGTCCAGGCCCTGCTGAAGAAAAGCCAACAACTTGGCTATACTAAACTTGGAAGCATCATAATCGTTATATGCGCACCAAACAAAGTAAGAATGCCAGACCCTATAGTAAATCCGGTTTCCGGGCCCGCAACATAGTTTGAATGACCGCCTCTGAAAACCCCTTAGCCCTTAAGACGGAAGCTTCAAGAGCCACGCCTTCAAAGACAGCCGGGCTAGGTCCTGGTAGACACAGGGGCCCTGAACGAGGAGGTCTGGGCATTGTGGAAGTAGAATTGGACGCTCTGACGATAGGCCTTGCAGGTCTGAGAACCAGTGCCGTCTGGGCCACGCTGGAGCTATGAGAAGCAGAATTCCTTTTTCTTGCTTGAACTTCCGAATTACCCTGGGCAGGAATGACACCGGAGGGAACATGTACGGCAGCCGAAACCTCCACGGCACCGCCAGCGCATCCACGAATGCTGCTTGAGGATCCCTTGTCCTTGCTCCGAAGACCGGAACCTTGTGATTGTGTAGAGACGCCATCGGATCTACGTCTGGAAGACCCCACTTTTCCACTAGGAGTTGAAACACTTCTGGATGGAGGCCCCACTCGCCGGCATGTACGTCCTGACGACTGAGAAAGTCTGCTTCCCAATTCAGGACTCCCGGAATGAAGATTGCCGATATGGCCGGTAGATGGTGTTCCGTCCAATGTAAAATCCGTGATACTTCCTTCATTGCCAGACGGCTTCGAGTGCCGCCTTGATGATTTATGTAAGCTACTGTGGTGGCGTTGTCCGACTGCACTTGAACAGGACGGTTCTGAATTAAATGCTGGGCTAGGTTCAATGCATTAAAGACCGCCCGCAATTCCAGAATGTTGATTGAGAGGAGGGACTCCTCCTTGGTCCACCGACCCTGAAGGGAGTGTTGCTCCAGCACCGCGCCCCAACCTCTTAGACTGGCATCTGTCGTCAACAGGACCCAGTTGGATATCCAGAAGGGACGGCCCCTGCACAATTGTTGGTCCTGGAGCCACCAGAGCAGCGACAGATGGACCTGCGGAGTCAATGAGATCATTTGAGACCTGATCCGGTGAGGCAGGCCGTCCCACTTGGCTTGAATCAGCCTCTGGAGGGGGCGAGAATGGAATTGAGCATACTCCACCATGTCGAATGCTGACACCATGAGGCCCAGCACCTGCATTGCCGAATGTATCGACACTTGCGGACGAGAAAGGAAGCAACGAATCCTGTCCTGAAGCTTCAGGACTTTCTCCTGACACAAGAACAACCTCTGGTTGTGAGTGTCCAGTAGCGCTCCCAGATTCACCATGCTCTGAGCAGGTATCAGGGAGGATTTCTTCCAGTTGATGAGCCACCCGTGGGCTTGTAGAAACTGGACCATCATATCTAGATGACGTAGGAGAAGTTCTGGGGAATTTGCCAGGATTAACAAGTCGTCCAGATACGGCAGTATCCTGATCCCTTGACGGCGGAGTACCACCGTCATCACCGCCATGACTTTGGTGAAGACTCGCGGAGCCGTTGTTAAACCAAAAGGTAACGCCCGAAACTGGTAATGGAGGTTGCCAATAGCAAACCTCAAATATTGCTGATGTGACGCTGCTATGGGAATATGCAGGTAAGCATCCTGTATGTCCAGGGAGACCATGTAGTCCCCAGGTTCCAAGGCCAGAACTATAGAGCAAAGGGTTTCCATACGGAACTTGGAAATCTTCACAAACCTGTTCAATGCCTTGAGGTTGAGAATGGGCCGGGAGGACCCATTCGGTTTCGGGACTAGAAACAGCGGAGAATAGTACCCCCGGCCCCTCTGCGCAAGAGGCACCTGTACTACGACTCCTGTATCCAGGAGGGTCTGTACCACCGAATGCAGAGTGTTTGCCTTTGTCTGGTCCAACGGTCTGTCTGGCAAAATCGATGAGGGGGTCGGTTTTTGAAGGCTATGGCGTAACCCCGAGTGACGACTTCCCGTACCCAGGCATCTGAAGTGGTCTTCAACCATTCCTGGATATACCCTAGAAGCTGGCCCCCCACCCTGGGATCCCCCAGGGGGAGACCCGCCCCATCATGCGGCAGGCTTATCGGCCTTGGAAGCTGGCTGACGGGCCGCCCCGGGTCTTTTGGGCTTTGGCTTACAAGGTTTGGAAGTGCGGGCCTGCTTGTTGTACGCCTGACCTTTTGCTTTACCTGAAGGATGAAAGGGGCGAAAGTAAGTACCTTTAGCCTTCGACACACAAGGAGCGGAACTTGGCAGACAGGCAGTTTTGGCAGTAGCCAAGTCAGCCACTATCTTATTTAAGTCCTCCCCAAACAGAATATCTCCCTTGAAAGGGAGTACCTCCAGGGTTTTTCTAGAGTCCAGATCCACAGACCAGGATCTCAGCCACAATATCCGGTGAGCCAGGACTGACGTAGTAGAGGCCTTGGCTGCTAGGATACCAGCATCGGAATCTGCCTCTTTAATATAGCGAGAAGCTGTGACAATATATGACAAGCATTGTCTAGCATGGTCAGAAGAGATTTCAGTTCTAACTACAAGACCCATGCTTCAATAGTCTCTGCAGCCCATGTTGCTGCAATAGTGGGCCTTTGTGCAGCACCCGTGAGGGTGTAAATCGCTTTAAGACAACCCTCCACACGTTTATCCGTAGGCTCCTTTAGAGACGTGACAGGTAGAGCTGAGGAAACCACCATCCTAGCCACATGTGAGTCTACTGGAGGAGGCGTTTCCCAATTCTTAGACAGCTCTGGTGCGAGGGGATAGCGAGCCAGCATCTTCTTTTGAGGCACAAACTTCGTACCCGGGTTTTCCCAGGGTTCCTGACGTATATACACTGGGTGGTCAAGTGAGGTAAAACTTGTTTAACCACCTTCTGACGCTTGAACCTATCTGGTTTCTTAGGAGGGACGGATGGCTCGGGATCATCCGTAATCTGTAGAATTAATTTAATAGTCTCCAAAAGATTAGGAACATCCACATGTGAACCACCCTCCCTATCAGCCGTATCTGAGTCAGAACCTGTGGGGTCAGTGTAAGTGCCGTCTTCATCAGACGAGTTGTCAGTGACAGCAGTGGATTGTGAGGAGACAAGCGCTCGCTTAGAGGACCCCTTGGACTTAGGTGAGCGATGGTCAGACTTTTTAGTAGTCAGGGACTGGTTCAACTTCTTCAATAGGGCAGATAAATCGTCTGCCCATGGCGGGTTAGCTGCAGGGATCACGAACGGTTGTACTGGCATAGGAGGTCCCATAGGGGGTGTTAGTTTATTAACTAGCGTATGTAGAAGCGTGGAAAAAGCGGCCAACGGTGGGTCATTATGCAATCCCGTTGCCACAGTCCCACTGGGGGGCAAGGAGCCCCCAGAACCAGAGTCCACAAATGCTATATTCTCCTCATAGGGATCTGTGGCTTCAGCAACACCGGCAGTGTGTTCAGCCCCAGAACCGTTACCCTCAGAAGCAGACATGATATAACTTGCAGTATCAGGTAATAGTACAATTGGCAACAGCACAATACCTCTTACCCAAACCCCTGCGCAGTGTAGTCAGCACCAGCAGAGATAAAGGAGAGATATGGTGACTAAAATCACAGCGAAAAATACGTATTAAAGTATATCTTTGTGAAAATCCTATATCAATATAAAACCTGACACACCAAGCCCCCTCAGGTTATAGAATATAGGGATAGCAAGTTGAGTGAAAGACACGAAATGGACACCACTCAGCTATCTAATGCACACACAGATAGTCACAGTTTGTACAATGCAGAGGTTATTACTAACAATAATACTGCACTGGACTAGCTTTTATATATATATATATATATATATATAGCTATAGAGTCAATAGATATAACACTACACAGTAAGAACTGGATGTATACCACAGGGTAATTATACTAGAAAACCCTGACTAAATGCACTCTTTCTTAACTAGCACTGTCTAAAAAGGCAGGTAGAATACTTAAGTGTCATGTAAAGTCACAGCACTGACAACCAGGCGGCTTTACACAGGAGGATTTGCCCAAGCAGTCCCAGGAAGAGTGAAGCTGAGAGATAATGGCACCCAGACACTGACAGGGAGTGAGGGAGAGACAGATATACAGCTCCAGGGCGGGAACATTTGCAAGAAATGGCACCCTGGGGCTGGGGGAGGGGCTTCAGGTCTAAGCCTTATCCCCCTGCTGGCAAAACCACCGGGTACTGTGGGCTACTGAAAAATGGTTTAAAGAGAAAACCTGACCTGCACCCATGCCCTGGTGATCTAGTGGGATCACCTGTATTGCCACAGTGTCCACCGCCAGAGCGCGCGGCCCGCCTCCCACTGACCGCGCCGGATCGCGATAAAGACCCACTTACCACCTCCCGAAGCGTGGCCACGCGATCCCGGAGAGCCCCCATCGTGTGTGCCTGATGTGAAGAAAACCGGAGCCTCCTGCTGTAGTTACCCGGCAACCAGGGCTCGGGAGTGGACAGCGCCGCTGGGGAAAGCTGGAGCTGCAGCAGTGAATGTCTTCTGACATTTACCACCGCTGCTGCCATGGAAGTCTTCACTTTTTTCTTCAAAAAAAGCTCTTCTTAGGGCTGCCTGGAGCAGCCCCTCTGTTATGTGCCTGCTTACTGCAGCACCAACTACAAAACTGAGCTCCTATGCAGGGAGGCGGGGTTATAGAGGAGGCGGCGCTGTGCATTCTGGGAACAGTCAAAGCTTTGAGCCTGTTGGTGCCTCGGATCAAGATCCTACTCTACACCCCAATGACTATCCTTGTGGAGCCCAGTGTACCCCGCAGCAGAAATATTTCTGTTGCATTCCCTTTACATTGGGAATACCTTAGTGGATTCAGCAAGGCTTAATATTATAAACACTTCAATTTAGAATAATAACCAGCAAGGATAGATTGCAATATTTGTTCGCACAATAGACCCGTATGTGTGGTCACATAAGTGTGTCCTTTGCTACCAATGAGTGTACAGCCCATGATGCATCCCCATGGTTTTTTTGTTTTTTTAAAACATGGGTAGATAATATCAAACATTACATACTAATTAGCCCATAAGCAGATACATTTCACCTGTCATAACATTCAATTAGGTTTGGCAAAGTACACAAAATACAGTAGGTATTATTGTAATACAGGATATATGCTGTATATGCTCCTTTTTACCTTGTGGAACAAGAAAAACAGATGATAGTGTAAGAGAAGCATACAGTACCAGGTTGTCTGGATTGCTCTGTTTTAGCTGCTTGTAGAATACAGCTCTTGATGCATTCCCATGGATTTATTTTTTTTACAACATAGATAGATATAATTACACAATACATACTTATTAGCCCATAAGCAGATACATTTCACATGGCATCACCTTCAGTTAGGTTTGCCAACGTATACAAAATAAGTACTATTGTAATACAGGATATATAGCTGTGCTCCTTTTACTTCTGGAGCAAGAAAAACAGATACTGTAGATGTCAGTGTAACCTCAAAACAGAGCTGTGGAGGAGAGGCAGACCACTGTGTCAGGATTACTCTGTTTTAGCTGTCTGTGGTGGGTTAATTGTGTAAAAGAAATAGACTAGTTCTCACTGTCTCTGCTATCACACTGTCATGAATGAACAGTGGACAGTGGATGAGAGGACAGTGAGAGGTGCTGGGGTGAAGGAACAATAGAGGCACTTCTACTAACAGTGTTAGAGCGATGCACACACCCTAGTATCAAGCCAACATTGCAGAGTGCAGCACTGCAATCACTGATGACAGAGATCCTTGGGAGAGGGTACCTGGATAGGTGTCACTGCAGGGATAACCCAGAAACCTTAGGTTCATGCAGGCCATTTGCGCATCAAGAGCTGTATACTAAGTAGAAGAGGACAGTTTGTCAATTGTACAAACATCTATCCTTGTTGGTTATTATTCAGTATTGAAGACCATGGATTTATACTGACTATTAACTCAAATTACATGAATTCAGCTGTTTTTACTAATTTTAAAGAAATCCAAAACTGAAATAGAACCAAAACACTTGAAGGTGGTTTTGCCAAAAACAAAAACAAAACACTTGAGGGTGGTTTTGCCAAAATCAATCCAACACCAAAACATAAGGGTCTACACACATCTGTACAATAATATAGGGCTTATATTTACATTTTCTTGGCTATCTGGTGACATCATTTGGGTGCACTTTGTATGCCATAATGCCTTAACACATACATTTTGCAGTGTGTGTCGGGTACTACTGTCATTTTTCTTTTAAAGGAATGCTAAAGTATCTATTTGGCACTAATTTAATACATTTATTTTGTGACATAGTGTTAAGTAATGTCTAGCCAGCACTCTGCAATGAATGACCTCCTGGGCTTTTGGGTGCACTACACAAATCATAAAAGATATTAGTGCTAATTTCTTTAAAAATAAATCAATGTAACATTTTTTTAAAGTTTGCCATTATATTCCAGTTTTGTTAAATAAAAAGACAGAGTGTCACAGTGAAATGAAGGAGACAGGCAATATCTGGCAATGAGTGAAAGCCTCTCACCTGTTCAGACAGCTTCAGGGTAATTCCTTACTCTTGTGTAACTGCAACATATCTAAACAGAAGATGTTCTGAACACAAAAGTCTTTAGTTACAGTAATCTGAGGTAAATACATGAGCATTTATTTGTAACAATCCAGAGTATTACAATCTAGAGTCAATAATCTGGTCAGGGGCAATTGGAGTCTGGCAACAAGAATCCAAAAAGAGAGGGACACAGACAATGATTAGGTCAGGAGCAAATCCGAGTCTGACAACAAGTATTCAAAATATAAAGCAAATCCAAACTAGGTCTTTGTAACAATTCAGGGTTTAATAATACAGAGGCAATAATCTGGTCAGGGGTATTTCAAGTCTGACAGCAAGTATCTAAATAGAGAGGGACACAGGCAATAATCGTGTCTAGGGCATATGAGTCTGGCAACAAGTAAGGTTTCTGCAAGAGATCTCATAAAACCTCTTAAATAGGCTGGAAAGGGTGACACTTGCATGGTGGTGTAGGCAGCTCCCATTGTGCAGGTACCTGACCCTGCGTTCTAGCAGCCAAAGGCCTCGGCTCTTCTGGGCAAGCAACTCAATCTGGGATTAATTCCAGTACCAATATGCTATGACCGGAAGATCTGGGTACCTGCTCAAGGATAGGAGGCTGAAAGTTCTGACATTTTCCTATCCAGAACTTATGGATCTAAATTTCCCAACAGGCATAACAATTAGAATCTCAAAACTAATTTGCTATTGATTCTCATAGTTAAATGTGTGTGTGTGTGTGTGTGTGTGTGTGTGTGTGTGTGTGTGTGTGTGTGTGTGTGTGTGTGTGTGTGCGGGGGGGGGGGGGGATTTAGGGCATTTACTCTTGCACATTTGCCCTCTGCATTCATAAAATTATCCTGCTCCAGAGATACAGTATTTGTTCCAAATTAACACATATCTGTAAATAACCTGTCCCACTGTGTATCCAAACACATTTATCTGTATTATGTAATCATCGCCCATTTTAGTTAACTTAATAAACAAATGACAGCTCTTAGATTTCATTAATTCCAAGGCATGATTCAATTACTAATGTTTCAGCCTCTGCTCAAAAATCTTTAAACTTGCGATGGAAAGGAGGAAATAAAGCACGAAATGAACAGCCCCCCTCTCTGGCTTCTGGTGTGTAGGAGGATGCTAGATGAGTGCTCTCCTACACACATTCAATACCTTGATTAAAATAAGTCTACCAGAGGACCTAGCACTATTTGTCAAGCAGATGAATGTGTCAGAAGAGCAGTCTGCACACCCCGGCAAGCAGCATGAAAAATTAAAACCTTTTATTCTGGATTGACTTTTCCACACCAATACTGCAGAATTCTTGGGGAAAGAGGGGGTATTGATAAGTTAGCACAGCGGCTGCTCTACAGAGACAATGTGGTTACTTACTGTTAATGTTGAAAATATAGAAGCAGCTGTTGTGTTATGTAATGTTTGCTGCCAATCCATTGTGTAAAATGTAGGTGTGTGGCATGATGCTTACACTGTGCCTTTTGAGAGTATAAAAAAAAGTATGAGTAGTTAAAAGCATTAATTATATTATATAAATTATTATTTTTTTGCACTCAAGTAGTATGTTGATGTTGTGATCCTGTTACCTTTAGTACACACTCTGTGGAGTGATGACAATGTACAAAGCTTCACAAAACAGGTTGAGTCTCCCTTATCCAAAATGCTTGGGACCAGAAGTATTTTGGATATCGGATTTTTCCGTATTTTGGAATAATTGCATACCATAATGAGATATCATGGTGATGGGACCTAAATCTAAGCACATAATGCATTTATGTTACATATACACCTTATACACACAGCCTGAAGGTCATTTTAGCCAAAATTTTTAATAACTTTGTGCATTACACAAAGTATGTGTACATTCACACAATTCATTTATGTTTCATATACACCTTATACACACAGCCTGAAGGTCATTTAATACAATATTTTTAATAATTTGTGTATTAAACAAAGTTTGTGTACATTAAGCCATCAGAAAACAAAGGTTTCACTCAGTGGCGGAACTAGCGAGCGGTGGGCCCATGTGCGACAAAATGCTTTGCCCCCCCCCCCCCCCCCATCCCATCTGGTGAGGAGGACTTGCTCAGGGCCAGAGAAATGGATACCCAGCAACAGTGCCGTAACTAGACATTTTAGCACTGTGTGCAAGAAATGGTATCGGAGCCCCCCCCCCCCCCCCCCCACTCCATGCAAAACAGGGGCAGTGCGCGCACAAAAAATAGGGGCATGGCTTCATGGGGAAGGGGTGTGGCCACAAAATAATACAAATTCATATAACGGTGCACAGTAGTCTCCATTATTAAAATTACGCCTCACAGTAGCACCACTACACTAAGTAGAGCCCCTTTTACACCTTACTGCAGACAGATTCCCCTTTTTACACATTAGGCAGACAGCGTCAACCTTTTTACACATTACGGCAGACAGCGTCAACCTTTTACATATTATGGCAGACAGCGTCCCCTTTTCATTACGGCAGACAGAGTCCCCTTTTTTACACATTACGGCAGATAGCGTCCCCATTTTTACACATTACGGCAGACAGCGTCAACCTTTTACACATTATGGCAGACAGCGTCCCCTTTTCATTACGGCAGACAGTGTCCCCTTTTTACACATTAAGGCAAACAGTGTCCCATTTTTACAAAGCAAGAGATGCAAACTCAATATAAAAATAAATAAATTAAATAGATACATATATAAATATATAATTATTATATAATTGTGTTTATACATGTGCAACACAATTAAAGACATTTAAAATAACTAATTCCTACCAGGGGCTGTTGCTGCACATAGGGAGTGACCAGCAGCTCCAGCTCCTCTCTCTCCCTCCCTCCCATTATGACAGTGGGCGCTGGGGATGGCCACGAGATCTTGGCGTGATGCTTGTCAGATCCCCAGCACCCAAACACAGAGAGAGAGAAAGTCGAGGGAGGGGCGGAATATAAACAGGAAGGGGGAGGAGCTGAGTCAGCTGCCCATCCTCGCTTTCCTGATTGACATCTTGCAGCAGCATTTTATTATAGGAGGACGTGTGGAGGAGGCGGCGCTGGAGAGAGTGTTCCCTCCTTACAGCAGCAGCAGCAGCAGCCAGTGAGACCTGACCGACCAGTAAGTTTGTATGAGGGAGGGACGGACCCTCCTCCCTCTTCGGTCGGGACCCCTCCTTCCCCTTCAGCCGGGCTGCCGCAGGCGCTGAGTGTGCTACACAGGCGGCGGGCGGCAGCCGCAGCAGAGTGTCTGGTGCTGCCCTGATCTATTCGTGACACGGGCGGGCGGCGGGACGCAGACCCGACGGGAGCGTTGCTGGTGCCTGGTGTGCGGCGGCCGTGGCATGATACAATGAGTTATTGTGACTCATTGTAATGCCGGCGGCTGTGGGCCCCTTGAGTGCGGCGGGGCCCCAGTGCAATGCACTGGCTGCACTGCCAGTAGTTCCGCCCCTGGTTTCACTATCTCACTCTCACTCAGAAAATTCCGTATTTCGGTATATTCCGTATTTCGGAATATTTGGATATGGGATACTCAACCTGTATTTGCAATGTACAGTAAATTAGATAAACAACTTTTTTTTCCCACCTATATGGGATAAAGCCAAATCATTAGGACAGTGCATTTGTTTTTATACATAAGCAGCCATTATTTCTGGGAGAAGGTGTGAGCCAATAGTTTACTGTAGATTTATTTATTTTTTAAGGTAAAAATCGTAAAAAAATCTATCAAAACTATTATCTCACTCCTCCCTGAAATATACATACCATACTAGATAGTTGCATAAATAAAGCGGTTTTGAAATTGAGTGGATCACTTACGGTGGGACCACCCCTAAATCATTCATAGTACTTTAGTGGATGCCTAAATTCTCTGTCACCTCCCCCTACCACAACCTCATGGAAGGAATCACACAAGGCAATCAATCTATGAAGGAGCGCACTGTCTGCCCCCTTAACCCAGTTGTTCTGCACATCCTGTGCCTAACACACAGTAGATACATCAGTGAGTGCAGAGTCAGCCCTAGGCATAGGCAAACTAGGCAAATGCCTAGGAGCACAAGCAGATTCTGCTGATTAAAATGATATGTGGCATGCCTATATTCGGTGTGTGACTGCGGCTGTATCTGCATATGAAATGCTATGTTACAATGTTTTCCTGGAAATCACTGTAACTTAGCATTTTGTATGCAGATACAGCCACAGTCACACACAGAATATAGGCATGCTAATTATCATTTTAATCAGCACAAGCTGCTTCTGCGTCCTAGTCACATAGTAATGAAAATAAGATGCACTTTCTACAAAAAAATGTGCCCAAAGTTAGCAGAGCTGGCAGGAGCTGCATGGCATATTGAGGCAAGATGTATGAGGACACATCTGTATTCAAGCAGAGGCAGAGGTCATAGGGGGTGATTCAGAGTTAATCGCAGCAGCAAATTTGTTAGCAGTTGGGCAAAACCATGTACACTGCGGGGGGGCAGATATAACATGTGCAGAGAGAGATAGATCTGGGTGTGGTGTGTTCAAACTGAAATCTAAATTGTAGTGTAAAAATAAAGCAGGCAGAATTTACCCTGCACAGAAACAAACTAACCCACCCATATCTAACTCTCTCTGCAAATGTTATATCTGCCACACCTACAGTGAACATGGGCCCTCATTCAGAGTTGATCGCTCGCTAGCTATTTCCTGCAGAGCAGCGATCAGATAGTCGCCACTTGTACAGCAGAGCAGGACGAAAAAGTTTTTTGCAGTTTCTTAGTAGCTCTGGACTTACTCAGCCCTTCCGATCACTTCAGTCTTTTTGGACCCGGAATTGACATCAGACACCTTCCCTGCAAACGCTTGGACATGCCTGCGTTTTTCCAAACACTCCCAGAAAACGGTCAGTTGACACCCACAAACGCCCTCTTCCCGTCAATCTCCTTGCGATCGTCTGTGCGAATGGATTCTTCGTTAAATACATCGCCCAGCTATGATCCGTTTTGTACCCGTACAACGCGCCTGCACATTGTGGTGCATACGCATGTGCAGTAGTGACCTGATTGCTGCACTGCAAAAAATGTCAGCAAGCGATCAACTCGGAATGACCCCCATGGGTTCCCCAACTGCTAACAAATTTGCTGCTGCAGTCAACTCTGAATTACCCCCATGGTGTTAGCGGCTGTGTGAGTGCTGTGTGCGCAAGGGTTGGTTGTGCAATAGTGTTCGGCATATGTGTAAGGGGCATTATGTGTGTCGTGTATAAATGCATTAATAATGTGTGACATATGAGTAAGGAACATTATGTGTGTGATTATGTGTATAAGGGCATTAATAAAGGTTGGCATAATGTGTAAGGCAAATTATGCTTATAAGGACATTAATAATGTGTCATACAGTATGTGTAAGGGGCATTACTGTGTGGTATTATGTGTATAAAGGCAATACTAATGTGTGGCATTATGTGTATAAGTGCTCTACTGTATGGCGTAATGTGTAGAAAAGGCACTACTGTTTGGTCTAATGTAAATAAAGAGCAATATGGTGTGGTGTAATGTGAATAAGGATCAATTCTGCATGATGTAATGTGAATAAGAGGCACTACTGTGATTAGTAATGTGTATACTGTACGTCAAAGTGGTACTACTGTGTGATGTAACATATAAAAGGGAAACTACTGCATGATATAATGGGAAAAAGGTTGCAGTACTTTGTGGAGTAATTTGAATTGGGGGTACTATTGTGCGGCCATTCCCCTTCCCAAAAGAACACGCCCCTTTTTGGGCTGCACGCCGAATGTGCGCACTGTTCCTATTTAAAATATAGTGGGTAGGAGCACCAAAATGAGGATTGCTATGACTGAGGGGTGATGGTGTGTCATGACTGAGGTTTTGTGAACCCGGTGTTAGTGAAGTCTGTGCGGGCGACTGGAGGATTATATGAATACAACCACTGACCTGGTTTGGGAGTGCTGTGGACTCGGGGTTTCCTCCGGTGACTGGGAAGAGGAACCGCAGGAGAGATGGCCGAATCTAGGTTCTCCTCATGCAGGATTAGGTCGGCAGACAGGAGGCACGCTGAAGGTCTCCTGAAAGACAGAACTGGAAAGGCGCTGATGAATCAGTGAAGATACCAGGTACAACTGCGCTAAAGTGCACTGGGTGCTTGGAGACACTGAGATGCTTGGAGAAACTAAGGTGCTAGGAGGTACTGGGGTGCATAGAGACACTGGGGTGCGTAGAGACACTGGGGTGCGTAGAGACACGGAGGTGCTGGAGGCACGGGGTGCTGAGGCACGGGATGCTGAAAGCACAGAGGTACTGGAGGCACGGAAGTGCTTGGACGCACTGAGGTGCTTGGAGGTACTGGGGTGCGTAGAGACACTGGGGTGCGAAGAGACACTGGGGTGCGTAGAGACACTGGGGTGCGTAGAGACACGGAGGTGCGGGAGGCACGAAGATGCTGGGGGGAACGGAGGTGCTGAGGCACGGGGTGCTGAAAGCACGGAGGTACTGAGTCACGGAAATGCTGGAAGCACGGAGGTGCTGAGGCACGGGATGCCGAAAGCACAGAGGTACTGGAAGCACGAGGTGCTGAGTCACGGAGATGCTGGAAGCACGGAGGTACTGAGGTACTGAGGCACGGAGGTACTGAGTCACGGAGATGCTGGAAGCACGGAGGTACTGAGTCACGGAGATGCTGGAAGCACGGAGGTACTGAGTCACGGAGATGCTGGAAGCACGGAGGTACTGAGGTACTGAGGCACGGAGATACTGAGTCACGGAGATGCTGGAAGCACGGAAGCACTGAGTCACGGAGATGCTGGAAGCACGGAGGTACTGAGGTACTGAGGCACTGAGGCACGGAGGTACTGAGTCACGGAGATGCTGGAAGCACGGAGGTACTGAGGTACTGAGGCACGGAGGTACTGAGTCATGGAGATGCTGGAAGCACGGAAGCCACAGGGATACGGGAGCTCTGGAGATCACAACTACAACAGCAGTAAAACTGAAACACGACAGCTGTGGTTTTCAGTGGAGAATACGGAATTCAGTACTGTGCCTTTAAATTGAGACTCATGGAGATGGTGAAATCAATGGCAACACAAAAGTAAACCAAACGGTAACAAGGGAACAGAGTTTCCACAGGAACTTAGGTACAAAGATTACCTTTAGAGAGCTCAGCTTGAAGACTCACACAAAGCTGTGTGTGACACGAGGAACTGGCCCAGTTTCTAACTCAGCCTCCTGATTTATACTTCCTGGTCCTTGGTGATTGGTGAGCAGGATTAGGTGATGCAGAGAGTCTCAGGCTGGCAGAGGATTGAACAACTCTGGGTCAGGTGAACAGTCACTGTCATGTGACTACTCTAGCCAAGGCTGTGATGTAGAATGAGGCCTAGCAGGCCGAGAGAACACTGAAGCCTGAACTTCTGCAAAACACAGGATGCTTGCTTTTAGACCTAAAGTTCAGATTACTGAATTCAGCCTCACACAGGAGATCACCACAGGTGGAGCTAATTAACTATTACCTCTCAGGCAGAGAACTCAGGAAAACTCATAGTGCTGACAAGCTGTTTAACTCCGTGAGTGAAAAGACACAGGATCCAGGACAGATGGCAGGGGTAAGTCACCAAATATAAAACCTACAGTCAGGATTGTGACATGGTGATGGGAAAGGGATGCAGGTCAAGAGGCGGAACCAGCAGTGGTGCTAGGGGGCACCAGCAAAAATCTTGCCTACGGCATCATATTGATTAGGACCAGCTCTGAGTGGACAAACTATTTTCTTAGCATTTACACTGATCACACATGGCTGTAATGTTGGCCCGAATACAGATGTAAGCATTTAGACTGACGGAGAGTAAATGCTAAAGTGGAAACAGGTCTTGAGGATTATGACTAAAACCCCCGTGCTGGTTTATGACTCAGGAGACTTTAGTTGTGACTTCTGAGCAGGCAAATTCTGTGCTGTTGAAGCTGTAATTTGGATTGTTTGTTGTATTTTATTATTGGTTTCTTCCTCTCTCCCTTAAATCTCCTGCTTTCACTGTTATGTCTTAGCTTCATGTCCTTCGTGTTCCTTTCTCTCTTTTCAGTGCTTTACTTTCCTGCTGTACACTACCCCTCCCCCTTTTCAAATTTGGTGCTTGCCCCTGTCTGGAATCCCAATGTCCCAGAATGCCCACTTAGTTTCCACAAGCACTTGTTACCTGGCAGAGATGTCTGATCTGGTCTCCAGGTTTTGGGCATAGAGTCCAGCTTTGCAATGCACCTGCACCCCATCTCTCTTCCAAATGAGGTCAGTACATCAGGGAGGGTCAGGTGTCTCAGCAGCTCTCCACTAACCCGGCTTGGTGGCCCAGCACCTCTGCTGCAGCAGCCCTTTGGGTGACCATAGAAACAGGGGAAAAGTCTATTATTCATATTGGCGTGATATACAGGCCACCAGGGCAGGAAGAGGAACTGGACAAGAACCTATTGCAGGACATAACTAAAATTGCATTAAAAGGAGAGGTAATAATCATTGGAGACTTTAATCTTCCTGATGTAAACTGGGAGGTGTCTGTTGCTAGTTCCACTAGCAGTAGAGACATTTTAAATTCCCTTCAGGGAGCATCCCTCCACCAATTGGTAAGGGAGCCCACTCGGAAAGACGCAATATTAGATCTAATACTTATAAATGAAGATAGAATATTGGATGTAAAAGTGGGTGAAAACATGGGATCCAGTGATCATCAAGCAGTATGGTTCAGCATAAAGACAGAGACTGAATCACCCCATACAAAAATAAAGGTGTTGGATTTTAGGAATGCTGATTTTGTAGGGATGGGAAAATGTGTAAGCGATTCTTTGGCAGAGTGGGGTAAATTTGAAGCAGTGCAGGAGAGGTGAGAAACATTAAAAAGTGCAATATTAAAGGCAACAGACCTTTGTATCAAAAGTGTTAGGAAAAACACAAGGAAAAGGAAGCCAGTGTGGTTTGCAAAAGAAGTAGCAAATATTGTGAAAGCAAAAAGGATGGCTTTTAGGAAATATAAGCAGACACAAAATAATTAAGACAAAGAGATATATCTTATTAGACAGAAGGAGATTAGGAAGGTAATCAGATGTGCAAAGGCACAAGCTGAGGAGAAAATGGCCCAGTCTGTGGATAAAGGAGGCAAAACTTTTTCAGGTATATAAGCAAAAGGAGAAAAACAAAATGCAGAATAAGAAAACTAAAGACAGAGACTGGGAGTCTTGTTGAGGGAGACAATGTAATAGCAGATTATCTTAATAATTGTTTTTGCTCAGTATTCACTGCTGAAAGAGAGGGGAAGGGGCTACAGTTAAGTTGCAGGGATATTCAGGAAAATGAAACAAGTACATTTACAGAGGAGAAGGTCCTAACAGAACTCTCAAAGCTGAAAGTGGACAAATCTATGGGGCCAGATGGGATAAATCCAAGGATACTAAAAGAACTTAAAGAGGTGCTGGTAGCACCATTGTCAGAATTTGTTCAACCAGTCATTAGCTACAGGAGTAATTCCAAAGGACTGGAATGTAGTCCCACTGCACAAAAGTGGAAGCAAGGAAGAGTCAAACAACTACAGACCAGTGAGTCTTACATCAGTAGTAGAGAAATTGATGGAAACACTCTTAAAAGAAAGAATTGTAGACTATCTCAAATCCAGCAATTTACAGGATCCCAAATAGCATGGATTCACTGGGGGGGAGATCATGTCAAACAAATCTTATTTACTTTTTTGACTGTGTAACTAACGTGATGAATAAAGGTGGAGCTGTGGATATAGCTTATCTAGACTTTGATAAGGCTTTTGACACTGTTCCACATCACAGACTGCTAAATAAACTTGACATCTTGGGATTGGACAAAAAGGAGAAAAGAAGACTCTTTTGTGGGTGCACTCTTAACATGTCAAAAGACTGATAATATTTGGAAATAAAGATAGACAATTAAAATTAATCAAATTGTATTATTTTCATAGTAAAAAATAGATAGTTTAGTGTATACAATGACAGTCATAAACATAAAATCAGACTCTGTACATTCTGTACAGGTTTAGGGCTTAAGCAAACCCGTTAATTTATTGTATTCTCCTACTAAGGATAATCAGTGTAATCACTTATATTTATCCCAGACAGTACAGATTTGTTTATTCTATGTTCATGACTATTGGTCATTTTATGTTTTGTTGACTGTCATTTTATGTTTATGACTGTCATTGTATACACTAAACTATTTATTTTTTACTATTGATGAGCAGGTTCGGTTCGTCGGAATCCGAACCCCCCCGAACTTCACCCATTTTACACGGTTCCGAGGCAGATTTGAATCTTCCCGCCTTGCTCGGTTAACCCGAGCGCGCCCGAACGTCATCATCTCGCTGTCGGATTCTCGCGAGATTCGGATTCTATATAAGGAGCCGCGCGTCGCTGCCATTTTTCACTCGTGCATTGGAAATGATAGTGAGAGGACGTGGCTGGCGTCCTCTCAGTTTTATTCAGGTGGCTGCAAATATCTGTGCTCACTGTTTTATTGTGGGGACTGGGGACCAGCAGTATTATATAGGAGGAGTACAGTGCAGAGTTTTGCTGACCAGTGACCACCAGTATTATACGTTCTCTGCCTGAAAAACGATCCATATCTGTGCTCAGTGTGCTGCATATATCTGTGCTCACACTGCTTTATTGTGGGGACTGGGGACCAGCAGTATTATATAGGAGGAGTACAGTGCAGAGTTTTGCTGACCAGTGACCACTAGTATTCTACGTTCTCTGCCTGAAAAACGCTCCATATCTGTGCTCAGTGTGCTGCATATATCTGTGCTCACACTGCTTTATTGTGGGGACTGGGGACCAGCAATATTATATAGGAGGAGTACAGTGCAGAGTTTTGCTGACCAGTGACCACAAGTATTATACGTTCTCTGCCTGAAAAATGCTCCATATCTGTGCTCAGTGTGCTGCATATATCTGTGCTCACACTGCTTTATTGTGGGGACTGGGGACCAGCAGTATTATATAGGAGGAGTACAGTGCAGAGTTTTGCTGACCAGTGACCACCAGTATTATACGTTCTCTGCCTGAAAAACGCTCCATATCTGTGCTCAGTGTGCTGCATATATCTGTGCTCACACTGCTTTATTGTGGGGACTGGGGACCAGCAGTATTATATGGGAGGAGTACAGTGCATAGTTTTGCTGACCAGTGACCACAAGTATTATACGTTCTCTGCCTGAAAAACGCTCCATATCTGTGCTCAGTGTGCTGCATATATCTGTGCTCACATTGCTTTATTGTGGGGACTGGGGACCAGCAGTATTATATAGGAGGAGTACAGTGCAGAGTTTTGCTGACCAGTGGCCACCAGTATTATACGTTCTCTGCCTGAAAAACGCTCCATATCTGTGCTCAGTGAGCTGCATATATCTGTGCTCACACTGCTTTATTGTGGGGACTGGGGACCAGCAGTATTATATAGGAGGAGTACAGTGCAGAGTTTTGCTGACCAGTGACCACCAGTATTATACGTTCTCTGCCTGAAAATCGCTCCATATCTGTGCTGCATTGTAGTATATAGTAGGAGTACAGTGCATAATTTTGCTGACCACCAGTATATAATATATAGCAGTACGGTACAGTAGGCCACTGCTCTACCTACCTCTGTGTCGTCAAGTATACTATCCATCCATACCTGTGGTGCATTTCAGTTTTGCACAGTTTGCTGACCACCAGTATATAATATATAGCAGTACGGTACAGTAGGCCACTGCTCTACCTACCTCTGTGTCGTCAAGTATACTATCCATCCATACCTGTGGTGCATTTCAGTTGTGCGCAGTATATATAGTAGTAGGCCATTGCTATTGATACTGGCATATAATTCCACACATTAAAAAATGGAGAACAAAAATGTGGAGGGTAAAATAAGGAAAGATCAAGATCCACTTCCACCTTGTGCTGAAGCTGCTGCCACTAGTCATGGCCGAGACGATGAAATGCCATAAACGTTGTCTGCCAAGGCCGATGCCCAATGTCATAGTAGAGAGCATGTAAAATCCAAAAAACAAAAGTTCAGTAAAATGACCCAAAAATCAAAATTAAAAGTGTCTGAGGAAAAGCGTAAACTTGCCAATATGCCATTTACGACACGGAGTGGCAAGGAACGGCTGAGGCCCTGGCCTATGTTCATGGCTAGTGGTTCAGCTTCACATGAGGATGGAAGCACTCATCCTCTCGCTAGAAAACTGCAGTGCCACTCCTAGATGGGCCAGGTGTTTGTGTCGGCTACAATTTCCGGTGCACATCACTATTTTTTACTATGAATATAATAAAATTTGATTGATTTTAATTGTCTATCTTTATTTCCAAATATTATCAGTCTTTTGACATGTTAAGAGTGCACCCACAAAAGAGTCTTCTTTTCTCCTTTTTGTCCGTATAATTCAATACTGACTCAGGGTGCACTGCCAAAGCAAGAATACAATAGAAAATATGTGTTTTCTATTACTTTTTTTTTGGTATTTATATTTTGATTAACTTTCACATAAATAATCTGTGCGGTATACCTCCAGAACAAACATCTTGGGATTGGATACTAGGATTATTGAATGGATAAGATCTTGGTTGCAGGATAGAAAACAGAGAGTTGTGGTAAATGGAGTGCATTCACAGGAGGGAAATGTTACCAGTGGAGTACCCCAGGGATCTGTACTGCACCAGTGCTTTTTAATATCTTTATTGGTGACATTGCAAATGGCATTAAAGGGAAAGTATGCTTTTTTGCAGATAACGCAAGGATATGCAACAGGGTAGACACACCAGGTGGGGTAAAACAAATGATTGAGGATCTAGGTAAACTAGAGAAATGGTCAAGAGTGTGGAAATTACAGTTTAATGCAAAAAAAGTAAAATCATGCACTTGGGTCTCAAAAATCCAAAGGCTAAATATAGTTTTAATGGCACTATACTGGAAACTACTGAGGAGGAAAGGAATCTAAGCATCAATATTTCAGGTGACTTAAAGGCAGGTAAGCAATGTAACAAAGTAATGAGGAAGGCTAGTCAGATGCATGGCTGCATTGGGAGAGGAATCAGCAGCAGAAAGAAAGAAGTAATAATGCCACTGTATAGGTCATTGTTACGGTCTCATCTAGAATACTTTGTTCAATTCTGAAGGCCATATCTTCAAAAGGATATTAATACATTAGAGACTGTACAAAGAAGGGCAACTAAAATGGTGCATGGACTACATCACAAAACATACCCAGAAAGACTAAGAAGTCTCAATATGTATAGTTTGGAGCAGAGAATGGAAAGGGGGGACATGATAGAAACTTTCAAATACTGTATATCAAAGGGTTAAACACAGTCCAGGAGGGGAACATTCTCTGAATGAAGAGAAGCAATAGGACACGAGGACATGCACCGAGACTGGAGGGGGGAGGTTCAGGGGAAATTTAAGGAAAATTACTTCACAGAAAGGGTAGTGGACAAGTGGAATAGCATCCCATCAGAGGTGGTAGAGGCTAAAACAGTAGAGCAATTTGAACATGCATAGGATAGAAATAAGGATATCCTTACAAACAAAGGAGGATCAAATAAGGTTTGAAATAAAAAAATATGGTAAAAAAAAAGGGGCAGACTAGATGGGCCAAGTGGTTCTTATATGCCGTCAAATTCTATGTTTCTAATGGCAACAACCTCTGAATCCTTGGTGTTTCCAGCGGGTGAGCTGCTTTGGCCCACCGGTGACACCATCCATGGTGGCAAGTTGGTAGTTTGAGTCCGACTCCCCATGCCTGTTACACTGGTGGTGGGTTGAAGGCAGAGGGGGCCTGGGTTTTTCTGATGCTGTGGTTATCCCTTTGGTCCAATGGGCCTTAGTCAGTTCTAGGCCCACTAAGCATCCCTCACTGGGCAATTGCTGTATGCTGTGGGTTTATCTTGCACCAGTGCTCCCTCTGCTGCCCTTGTTGCTCTTTCTCCAGTCCTTTCTTCTGCACTTGTTGCTTCTCTGTTTTAGGGGCTGCGCCTTCACACTCCCTGTTGTATAACCATGCATCAGTGGTGGTACCCCTTGAGACTCCAGTGAGTGTTACAGCTCAGGTTTTTCTTGTTCATGGTCTGGTGGCTGAATATAGCTTTCGACATGCTTTGCTTGGTTCTGTCGGTGAGTTGCATAATGGTTTGACTACTAGTTTGAAGGAGAATAGCCTCTCTTTTCCCTCCCCTTCTTCCGCTTTAGGATTCCCAGTGCAATTTGCTGGTTGTTCGCATCGTTCTCTGTACTCTCCCTTTGTTCATGATGCTCCAAACTGTGCTCATGGGTGGGTTGACTTATCTTCTTCCACCCAATCCTCTTCTAGTGACTCCTCTTCTTCCCATTCTAACCCTTCCACACTGTGCACAAAGTGAAGTCACAACTATGGCCAATGCCAGCATGGCCGGAGCTCCCATTATTCAGCTGTCCACTCAGAAGAAGCACTGTAGTAATATGTCAGTGTTCCACATTTTTTGGTGGCAGGCTCAGGACATAATTGCTTGTTGGGTTATCCCTAAGAGGTGGATTTTTAGTCATACACGTGAAAGCACTGCCATGGGAATCCATTGATTGCACATTTTTATTCACCTCTTCTCTGAGATAAAACGTGACATTATAGTCTGGAGTCATTTTTGATCTTCTTTAATGTTCCCTTCTTTGGGTATCCCCCCAGAGTTAGGTGTAAAGCTGCATTTAAATCTAGAGATGCAGCAGACATGGTGGGTTTTTGGGCATACAGTATGTGAGGATACGGGTTTCTTCTAATAACTCAGACACAGAGACAATGAAACCAAAGTAATGGTTTGTTTCTCACTGCGCACAGGAGTAGATATCCCACAGGAAACATAAGAAAGTATAGCCCAGAAACAATACGCAGGTAAAAGTCCAAATAGTGAGTCCCAGTAGAGGACTTAGGTCCACAGCAATTCCACACAGAAATTACAGATAAACAGATCCACACAGCAGAACTATCACTGAGCCCACACAGCAGTGATAGCAGATTAGTCCACAGGAGAATATTTGCATAAGTCCATGCAGGAGTAAATACGTATAAGTCCACACAGCACTGGTGATGCATTCCACAAGGTACCTTGACAGGGAATCACCCCTTAGCCAAAGTCCTGTGACCTGCGCAACCTCTTTTAAAACCTTCCAATTGCCCATGATGCTGTACACAGGTTCCTGATTGATGGGATCCCATTTCAGGTATCTCCCTCCTCCCTCCCACAGCTGGCCTTCTCCTGCTGACCACATGCTGAGTCAGGCTCTGAGTTGTCTGTCAGAGCCCAGATTTTAACAAAGGAAAGTAAACAGAAGGAACAATGACCCTCATTCCAAGTTGTTCGCTCGCTAGCTGCTTTTAGCAGCACTGCACACACTAGGCCGCCGCCCTCTGGGAATGTATCTTAGCATAGCAGAATAGCGAACGAAAAATTTGCAAAACTGCTACCAAATAATTCTTAGCAGTTTCTGAGTAGCTCCAGACCTACTCCTAGACTGCGATCACCTCGGTCCGTTTAGTTCCTAGTTTGACGTCACAAACACGCCCTGCGTTCAGCCAGCCACTCCCCGTTTCTCCAGACACTCCCGCGTTTTTCCCTGACACGCCTGCGTTTTTTTGCAAACGCCGGGAAAACGCTGAGTTGCCGCCCAGAAACGCCCCTTTCCTGTCAATCATTTACCGAACAGCAATGCGACTGAAAAGCGCCGCAGAAGCCACAGCAAAACTGCTAAGTTTTGTGTTAAATAACTAAGCGCATGCGCCCTGCATGCCCTGCGCATGCGCAATTTGCAACAAATCGCGGCATAGTGAAAATCGGCAACGAGCGAACAACTCGGAATGACCCCCAATGATTGTCCCCTGTGGAGGTGCATCTTCATAGAGAGATTACCTGTCCCTCATGTTTACTTCCTGTGCAACCATATAAGGATAGCAGTGGGTTAAGCAGACATATCAATGATAACTTGTAACCTCATACACAGAATCACAGCACACCTGTGTTTACCTGAGTAATATTACAGTACAGTAGTATATACAGGATAACGCAATAGTGTTAGTCCCGTACAGAGCCGGACCTAGCCAATATGATGCCCTAGGCAAGATTTTGGCTGGTGCCCCCTAGCACCACCGCTGGTTCCGCCTCTGACCTTGCACCTCTTTCCCAGCACCATCACCCCTCACCCATAGCAGTCCTTATTTTGGTGTTTGTACCCCCTATATTTTAAATAGGAACAATTTGCACATTTGGCGCACAGACCAAAAAGGGGTCTTTTTTTGCTGGCAAGGGGCATGGCTACACAATAGTAACCCCAATTCCAATAATGCCACACAGTACTGCAACTTCATTCACATTTGATCATGTGATAGTGTTCATAATTCATATTACATCCCACAGTAGTATCACTTTACCTTAAAAACGTTATTACTCACAGTAGAGCCCATTATTCACATTACATCACACCCTATTGCTCTTTATTCAAATAGTAGAGCACCTTATACACATTATGCCACACATTAGTAATGCATTTATACACATAATTCCACACAGTACTGCCCCTTACACATATGAGACACATTATTAATAGAGATGAGCGGGTTCGGTTTCTCTGAATCCGAACCCGCACGAACTTCATGTTTTTTTTCACGGGTCCGAGCGACTCGGATCTTCCCGCCTTGCTCGGTTAACCCGAGCGCGCCCGAACGTCATCATGACGCTGTCGGATTCTCGCGAGACTCGGATTCTATATAAGGAGCCGCGCGTCGCCGCCATTTTCACACGTGCATTGAGATTGATAGGGAGAGGACGTGGCTGGCGTCCTCTCCATTTAGATTAGAAGAGAGAGAGAGAGAGAGAGATTGACCTGATTTACTGGAGCTTAGGAGTACTGTAGAAGTGTAGAGAGTGCAGAGTTTACTAGTGACTGACCACAGTGACCACCAGACAGTGCAGTTTTATTTAATATATCCGTTCTCTGCCTGAAAAAAACGATACACACAGTGACTCAGTCACATACCATATCTGTGTGCACTGCTCAGCCCAGTGTGCTGCATCATCTATGTATATATATCTGACTGTGCTCAGCTCACACAGCTTATAATTGTGGGGGAGACTGGGGAGCACTGCAGTGCCAGTTAATAGTTATAGGTTATAGCAGGAGCCAGGAGTACATATTATATTAAAATTAAACAGTGCACACTTTTGCTGCAGGAGTGCCACTGCCAGTGTGACTGACCAGTGACCTGACCACACTGACCACCAGTATAGTTAGTAGTATACTATATTGTGTGATTGCCTGAAAAAGTTAAACACTCGTCGTGTGACTTCACTTGTGTGGTGTTTTTTTTTTTATTCTATAAAAAACTCATTCTGCTGACAGACAGTGTCCAGCAGGTCCGTCATTATATAATATATACCTGTCCGGCTGCAGTAGTGATATATATATATTTTTTATATCATTATTTATCATCCAGTCGCAGCAGACACAGTACGGTAGTTCACGGCTGTAGCTACCTCTGTGTCGGCACTCGGCAGTCCGTCCATAATTGTATACCACCTACCCGAGGTTTTTTTTTCTTTCTTCTTTATACATACATACTACTACATCTCTTTATCAACCAGTCTATATTAGCAGCAGACACAGTACGGTAGTTCACGGCTGTAGCTACCTCTGTGTCGGCACTCGGCAGTCCGTCCATAATTGTATACCACCTACCCGTGGTTTTTTTTCTTTCTTCTTTATACATACATACTACTACATCTCTTTATCAACCAGTCTATATTAGCAGCAGACACAGTACAGTACGGTAGTTCACGGCTGTAGCTACCTCTGTGTCGGCACTCGGCAGTCCGTCCATAATTGTATACCACCTACCCGTGGTTTTTTTTTCTTTCTTCTTTATACATACATACTACTACATCTCTTTATCAACCAGTCTATATTAGCAGCAGACACAGTACGGTAGTTCACGGCTGTAGCTACCTCTGTGTCGGCACTCGGCAGTCCGTCCATAATTGTATACCACCTACCCGTGGTTTTTTTTTCTTTCTTCTTTATACATACATACTACTACATCTCTTTATCAACCAGTCTATATTAGCAGCAGACACAGTACAGTACGGTAGTTCACGGCTGTAGCTACCTCTGTGTCGGCACTCGGCAGTCCGTCCATAATTGTATACCACCTACACGTGGTTTTTTTTTTCTTTCTTCTTTATACATACATACTACTACATCTCTTTATCAACCAGTCTATATTAGCAGCAGACACAGTACAGTACGGTAGTTCACGGCTGTAGCTACCTCTGTGTCGGCACTCGGCAGTCCGTCCATAATTGTATACCACCTACCCGTGGTTTTTTTTTCTTCTTTATACATACATACTACTACATCTCTTTATCAACCAGTCTATTTTAGCAGCAGACACAGTACGGTAGTTCACGGCTGTAGCTACCTCTGTGTCGGCACTCGGCAGTCCGTCCATAATTGTATACCACCTACCCGTGGTTTTTTTTTCTTTCTTCTTTATACATACATACTACTACATCTCTTTATCAACCAGTCTATATTAGCAGCAGACACAGTACGGTAGTTCACGGCTGTAGCTACCTCTGTGTCGGCACTCGGCAGTCCGTCCATAATTGTATACCACCTACCCGTGGTTTTTTTTTCTTTCTTCTTTATACATACATACTACTACATCTCTTTATCAACCAGTCTATATTAGCAGCAGACACAGTACAGTACGGTAGTCCACGGCTGTAGCTACCTCTGTGTCGGCACTCGGCAGTCCGTCCATAATTGTATACCACCTACCCGAGGTTTTTTTTTCTTTCTTCTTTATACATACATACTACTACATCTCTTTATCAACCAGTCTATATTAGCAGCAGACACAGTACAGTACGGTAGTTCACGGCTGTAGCTACCTCTGTGTCGGCACTCGGCAGTCCGTCCATAATTGTATACCACCTACCCGTGGTTTTTTTTTCTTTCTTCTTTATACATACATACTACTACATCTCTTTATCAACCAGTCTATATTAGCAGCAGACACAGTACGGTAGTTCACGGCTGTAGCTACCTCTGTGTCGGCACTCGGCAGTCCGTCCATAATTGTATACCACCTACCCGTGGTTTTTTTTTCTTTCTTCTTTATACATACATACTACTACATCTCTTTATCAACCAGTCTATATTAGCAGCAGACACAGTACAGTACGGTAGTCCACGGCTGTAGCTACCTCTGTGTCGGCACTCGGCAGTCCGTCCATAATTGTATACCACCTACCCGAGGTTTTTTTTTCTTTCTTCTTTATACATACATACTACTACATCTCTTTATCAACCAGTCTATATTAGCAGCAGACACAGTACAGTACGGTAGTTCACGGCTGTAGCTACCTCTGTGTCGGCACTCGGCAGTCCGTCCATAATTGTATACCACCTACCCGTGGTTTTTTTTTTCTTTCTTCTTTATACATACATACTACTACATCTCTTTATCAACCAGTCTATATTAGCAGCAGACACAGTACAGTACGGTAGTTCACGGCTGTAGCTACCTCTGTGTCGGCACTCGGCAGTCCGTCCATAATTGTATACCACCTACCCGTGGTTTTTTTTTCTTTCTTCTTTATACATACATACTACTACATCTCTTTATCAACCAGTCTATATTAGCAGCAGACACAGTACAGTACGGTAGTTCACGGCTGTAGCTACCTCTGTGTCGGCACTCGGCAGTCCGTCCATAATTGTATACTAGTATCCATCCATCTCCATTGTTTACCTGAGGTGCCTTTTAGTTGTGCCTATTAAAATATGGAGAACAAAAATGTTGAGGTTCCAAAATTAGGGAAAGATCAAGATCCACTTCCACCTCGTGCTGAAGCTGCTGCCACTAGTCATGGCCGAGACGATGAAATGCCAGCAACGTCGTCTGCCAAGGCCGATGCCCAATGTCATAGTACAGAGCATGTCAAATCCAAAACACCAAATATCAGTAAAAAAAGGACTCCAAAACCTAAAATAAAATTGTCGGAGGAGAAGCGTAAACTTGCCAATATGCCATTTACCACACGGAGTGGCAAGGAACGGCTGAGGCCCTGGCCTATGTTCATGGCTAGTGGTTCAGCTTCACATGAGGATGGAGGCACTCAGCCTCTCGCTAGAAAAATGAAAAGACTCAAGCTGGCAAAAGCAGTAGCACCGCAAAGAACTGTGCGTTCTTCGAAATCCCAAATCCACAAGGAGAGTCCAATTGTGTCGGTTGCGATGCCTGACCTTCCCAACACTGGACGTGAAGAGCATGCGCCTTCCACCATTTGCACGCCCCCTGCAAGTGCTGGAAGGAGCACCCGCAGTCCAGTTCCTAATAGTCAGATTGAAGATGTCAGTGTTGAAGTACACCAGGATGAGGAGGATATGGGTGTTGCTGGCGCTGGGGAGGAAATTGACCAGGAGGATTCTGATGGTGAGGTGGTTTGTTTAAGTCAGGCACCCGGGGAGACACCTGTTGTCCGTGGGAGGAATATGGCCGTTGACATGCCTGGTGAAAATACCAAAAAAATCAGCTCTTCGGTGTGGAGGTATTTCAACAGAAATGCGGACAACAGGTGTCAAGCCGTGTGTTCCCTTTGTCAAGCTGTAATAAGTAGGGGTAAGGACGTTAACCACCTCGGAACATCCTCCCTTATACGTCACCTGCAGCGCATTCATAATAAGTCAGTGACAAGTTCAAAAACTTTGGGTGACAGCGGAAGCAGTCCACTGACCAGTAAATCCCTTCCTCTTGTAACCAAGCTCACGCAAACCACCCCACCAACTCCCTCAGTGTCAATTTCCTCCTTCCCCAGGAATGCCAATAGTCCTGCAGGCCATGTCACTGGCAATTCTGACGATTCCTCTCCTGCCTGGGATTCCTCCGATGCATCCTTGCGTGTAACGCCTACTGCTGCTGGCGCTGCTGTTGTTGCTGCTGGGAGTCGATGGTCATCCCAGAGGGGAAGTCGTAAGACCACTTTTACTACTTCCACCAAGCAATTGACTGTCCAACAGTCCTTTGCGAGGAAGATGAAATATCACAGCAGTCATCCTACTGCAAAGCGGATAACTGAGGCCTTGGCATCCTGGGTGGTGAGAACCGTGGTTCCGGTATCCATCATTACTGCAGAGCCAACTAGAGACTTGTTGGAGGTACTGTGTCCCCGGTACCAAATACCATCTAGGTTCCATTTCTCTAGGCAGGCGATACCGAAAATTTACACAGACCTCAGAAAAAGAGTCACCAGTGTCCTAAAAAATGCAGCTGTACCCAATGTCCACTTTACCACGGACATGTAGACAAGTGGAGCAGGGCAGGGTCAGGACTATATGACTGTGACAGCCCACTGGGTAGATGTATGGACTCCCGCCGCAAGAACAGCAGCGGCGGCACCAGTAGCAGCATCTCGCAAATGCCAACTCTTTCCTAGGCAGGCTACGCTTTGTATCACCGGTTTCCAGAATACGCACACAGCTGAAAACCTCTTACGGCAACTGAGGAAGATCATCGCGGAATGGCTTACCCCAATTGGACTCTCCTGTGGATTTGTGGCATCGGACAACGCCAGCAATATTGTGTGTGCATTAAATATGGGCAAATTCCAGCACGTCCCATGTTTTGCACATACCTTGAATTTGGTGGTGCAGAATTATTTAAAAAACGACAGGGGCGTGCAAGAGATGCTGTCGGTGGCCAGAAGAATTGCGGGACACTTTCGGCGTACAGGCACCACGTACAGAAGACTGGAGCACCACCAAAAACTACTGAACCTGCCCTGCCATCATCTGAAGCAAGAAGTGGTAACGAGGTGGAATTCAACCCTCTATATGCTTCAGAGGTTGGAGGAGCAGCAAAAGGCCATTCAAGCCTATACAATTGAGCACGATATAGGAGGTGGAATGCACCTGTCTCAAGCGCAGTGGAGAATGATTTCAACGTTGTGCAAGGTTCTGCTGCCCTTTGAACTTGCCACACGTGAACTCAGTTCAGACACTGCCAGCCTGAGTCAGGTCATTCCCCTCATCAGGCTTTTGCAGAAGAAGCTGGAGACATTGAAGGAGGAGCTAACACGGAGCGATTCCGCTAGGCATGTGGGACTTGTGGATGGAGCCCTTAATTCGCTTAACAAGGATTCACGGGTGGTCAATCTGTTGAAATCAGAGCACTACATTTTGGCCACCGTGCTCGATCCTAGATTTAAAGCCTACCTTGGATCTCTCTTTCCGGCAGACACAAGTCTGCTGGGGTTGAAAGACCTGCTGGTGAGAAAATTGTCAAGTCAAGCGGAACGCGACCTGTCAACATCTCCTCCTTCACATTCTCCCGCAACTGGGGGTGCGAGGAAAAGGCTCAGAATTCCGAGCCCACCCGCTGGCGGTGATGCAGGGCAGTCTGGAGCGACTGCTGATGCTGACATCTGGTCCGGACTGAAGGACCTGACAACGATTACGGACATGTCGTCTACTGTCACTGCATATGATTCTCTCACCATTGAAAGAATGGTGGAGGATTATATGAGTGACCGCATCCAAGTAGGCACGTCACACAGTCCATACTTATACTGGCAGGAAAAAGAGGCAATTTGGAGGCCATTGCACAAACTGGCTTTATTCTACCTAAGTTGCCCTCCCACAAGTGTGTACTCCGAAAGAGTGTTTAGTGCCGCCGCTCACCTTGTCAGCAATCGGCGTACGAGGTTACATCCAGAAAATGTGGAGAAGATGATGTTCATTAAAATGAATTATAATCAATTCCTCCGCGGAGACATTGACCAGCAGCAATTGCCTCCACAAAGTACACAGGGAGCTGAGATGGTGGATTCCAGTGGGGACGAATTGATAATCTGTGAGGAGGGGGATGTACACGGTGATATATCGGAGGATGATGATGAGGTGGACATCTTGCCTCTGTAGAGCCAGTTTGTGCAAGGAGAGATTAATTGCTTCTTTTTGGGGGGGGGTCCAAACCAACCCGTCATATCAGTCACAGTCGTGTGGCAGACCCTGTCACTGAAATGATGGGTTGGTTAAAGTGTGCATGTCCTGTTTTGTTTATACAACATAAGGGTGGGTGGGAGGGCCCAAGGACAATTCCATCTTGCACCTCTTTTTTCTTTTATTTTTCTTTGCGTCATGTGCTGTTTGGGGAGGGTTTTTTGGAAGGGACATCCTGCGTGACACTGCAGTGCCACTCCTAAATGGGCCCGGTGTTTGTGTCGGCCACTAGGGTCGCTTATCTTACTCACACAGTCAGCTACCTCATTGCGCCTCTTTTTTTCTTTGCGTCATGTGCTGTTTGGGGAGTGTTTTTTGGAAGGGCCATCCTGCGTGACACTGCAGTGCCACTCCTAGATGGGCCCGGTGTTTGTGTCGGCCACTAGGGTCGCTAATCTTACTCACACAGCTACCTCATTGCGCCTCTTTTTTTCTTTGCGTCATGTGCTGTTTGGGGAGTGTTTTTTGGAAGGGACATCCTGCGTGACACTGCAGTGCCACTCCTAAATGGGCCCGGTGTTTGTGTCGGCCACTAGGGTCGCTTATCTTACTCACACAGTCAGCTACCTCATTGCGCCTCTTTTTTTCTTTGCGTCATGTGCTGTTTGGGGAGTGTTTTTTGGAAGGGCCATCCTGCGTGACACTGCAGTGCCACTCCTAGATGGGCCCGGTGTTTGTGTCGGCCACTAGGGTCGCTAATCTTACTCACACAGCTACCTCATTGCGCCTCTTATTTTCTTTGCGTCATGTGCTGTTTGGGGAGGGTTTTTTGGAAGGGACATCCTGCGTGACACTGCAGTGCCACTCCTAAATGGGCCCGGTGTTTGTGTCGGCCACTAGGGTCGCTAATCTTACTCACACAGCTACCTCATTGCGCCTCTTATTTTCTTTGCGTCATGTGCTGTTTGGGGAGGGTTTTTTGGAAGGGACATCCTGCGTGACACTGCAGTGACACTCCTAAATGGGCCCGGTGTTTGTGTCGGCCACTAGGGTCGCTAATCTTACTCACACAGCTACCTCATTGCGCCTCTTATTTTCTTTGCGTCATGTGCTGTTTGGGGAGGGTTTTTTGGAAGGGACATCCTGCGTGACACTGCAGTGACACTCCTAAATGGGCCCGGTGTTTGTGTCGGCCACTAGGGTCGCTAATCTTACTCACACAGCTACCTCATTGCGCCTCTTTTTTTCTTTGCGTCATGTGCTGTTTGGGGAGGGTTTTTTGGAAGGGACATCCTGCGTGACACTGCAGTGCCACTCCTAGATGGGCCCGGTGTTTGTGTCGGCCACTAGGGTCGCTAATCTTACTCACACAGCTACCTCATTGCGCCTCTTATTTTCTTTGCGTCATGTGCTATTTGGGGAGGGTTTTTTGGAAGGGACATCCTGCGTGACACTGCAGTGACACTCCTAAATGGGCCCGGTGTTTGTGTCGGCCACTAGGGTCGCTTATCTTACTCACACAGTCAGCTACCTTATTGCGCCTCTTTTTTTCTTTGCGTCATGTGCTGTTTGGGGAGGGTTTTTTGGAAGGGCCATCCTGCGTGACACTGCAGTGCCACTCCTAGATGGGCCCGGTGTTTGTGTCGGCCACTAGGGTCGCTTATCTTACTCACACAGTCAGCTACCTCATTGCGCCTCTTTTTTTCTTTGCGTCATGTGCTGTTTGGGGAGGGTTTTTTGGAAGGGACATCCTGCGTGACACTGCAGTGCCACTCCTAGATGGGCCAGGTGTTTGTGTCGGCCACTAGGGTCGCTTAGCTTAGTCATCCAGCGACCTCGGTGCAAATTTTAGGACTAAAAATAATATTGTGAGGTGTGAGGTATTCAGAATAGACTGAAAATGAGTGGAAATTATGGTTTTTGAGGTTAATAATAATATGGGATCAAAATGACCCCCAAATTCTATGATTTAAGCTGTTTTTTAGGGTTTTTTGAAAAAAACACCCGAATCCAAAACACACCCGAATCCGACAAAAAAAATTCGGTGAGGTTTTGCCAAAACGCGGTCGAACCCAAAACACGGCCGCGGAACCGAACCCAAAACCAAAACACAAAACCCGAAAAATTTCAGGCGCTCATCTCTAATTATTAATGTCCTTAATATAAACATAATGCGCCTTACACATTATGACAACCTTTATTAATGCCTTTTTACACATAATGTCCCTTACACATAAGCCGCACATTATTAATGCCCTTATACACATAATGACACACATAGTGCCCCCTACACATTTGCTGCACATTATTAGTGCCACTATACACATAATGACACACATACAGTAGTACCCTTTTACACATATGCCGCACATTATTAATGCCCTTATACACATAATGACATGCATATTGCCCCTTACACATATGTTGCACATTATTAATGCATTTTTACATGACACACATAATGCTCCTTACACATATTCCGAACACTACTGGACAACCAACCCACTCACATGCACACAGCAATCACACTGCCACTAACACTGTGACCTCTGCCTCTGCTTGGATACAGATGTGTCCTCATAAATATTGCCTCAATGCTAACATCTGGCTCCTTTTTTTTTAATGAAAATGCATCTTATTTGCATTGCTATGTGGCTAGCATGCACAAGCAGCTTCTACTGATTAAAATTATATGCAGCATGCCTATATACTGTGTGAGACTGTGGCTGTATCTGCATATGAAATGCCACACACAGAATATAGGCATGCCGTATATCATTTTAATCAGCAGAAGCTGCTGATGCCCCTAGGCATATCAAATGCCCTAGGCAATTGCCTAGTTTGCCTATGCCTAAGGCCAGCTCTGGTCCCGTAAATGAACATGCACATGGGAAATAATGACACAAGCCAGAGAGACATGGGAACTGAAGGAATAAAAAGTACATTAATCGCTACAAAGAATGAAATGCCATAAATACAGTTTTACCCTCTTCCTCATATCTTCACAAAGTACTTGGCAGGCTCCTGGTGCAGCTCCTTGGTCTAGAGATAGGGCATGGAAGAGTCTCATTGGGAACCTACTGCTGCCAGACTTTCATCTCAGCATTGTGTTTTGGTGCGACAACCGTGGATTATCCTTCTTATGTCTACCAGGTTATTAGCCTGGCATGGAAGGACATGCCCTTTATGTGATTGCCTACAGTATCTTGAGGTTTTACCGGGCTGTCTTTTTCAGCTGGACAGACTAGTGTATATGTCCTCTTGGGGCATGTCAGGTGAGTGTGGTCATCAGGCTAGGCTTGCTTTAATTAAGGAACATTGGGCTAAATGTAATGCAGTGCGATTTTGCACAAATGTGCCAGCTTAACGCTAAAGTCGACCAATGTAATGGGATGCGGAAACATTCAAAATCGCATATTTCCTGCAGTCTAAAAAGTCTAAAAGTTTAATTGAGGTCACCCACAAAAGTTACCTCAATTATTCTCACGGCCTACCATAGACTGCAAGGTTCCCACCATAGGCAATAATAGGGATTTCTCTCCCTATTACTGCCTATCCGTTCCGCTTGATTGGCAGGCCAGGAACGCATAGCCAATCAGGAGAGCGATATGACATGGCGCTCCCTGATTGGCTGGCGGGTCCCCTACTGACAGAAGTCACAAAGGGTCCCGCCATTCGGGGAAAGGGGATCCATATGTAAACATGGATCCCCTTTAGTTGCATGGTTCAGGTTTTTTCAGTTTTTTTTTAACCTTATGGATGCCTACATGGAAAGAAGAGGACCGATCTACAACGAATTTTTGGTGAGTATAATTTTTATTTTTTTACAAGTACCCATGGATTCTACAGGACAAGTGGACATGAATAGCGGCGTGGGATGTAGGTAAGTATGCATGCATGTGTAAGCATGTGTAAGTGCGTTTTAATAAAATTATACTTTCACAATGTCTGTGTCTTTATTTGAATATTTCTTTTGTTGTAGCACTACAGGCACCAGCAGGCCCTTTAATGCCCCACATGCTGGTACTTGTGGTTCTCCAAGTATCAGCATGCAGGGGAGGCTTGTAGGACCTGTAGTTCCACAGCAAATGACAATATTTATTTATTTGTATTTTTTACACTTTTATGGCTATCAGCCCACCATCCATATACTTGGCCATTGGGTGCCTGGAGGGGGGGACCCATTTACTGTAGGGGTCCCCACTCCCCTAGGGGAGCCTGTACAGGGGTGACTAGTTGGGGGGTGATGCTGAAGTTTCAGATAACTATATAAAAGTGTCCCCTGGCTGTGACATTACCTCACTGGCTAAAGGAGCCCGGTGCTGGTTGTTGAAATATGGGGAACCCTACTCAATCCCCCCCCCCCCCCCGTATTTTAGCTAAAGGAGCCCGGGGCTGGTCATGCTTTAGGGGGGAACTGCACGGATCTCACTGATCTGTGCATGCTTCTGCGTACGAATTTAACCAGTAGGTTTCAGGTCTGTTTTTTCCCCAGACCTCGCATGCTGATTGAGTTTTTTACTAAAAACTCGCACTGCATTAAATTTGCGAGTTGTGCCGCCAACTCACACCTTCTCAAAGTGCGAGTTGGAATGTGTGCAAAAAAATCACACACCATTACATCCCGCCCATTATGTTCCAGGATGGTAGAATCAATGGAGGTCATTCCGACCTGGACGCACACTGACGTTTTTCGCAGCGTAGCGATCAGGTCACTACTGGGCATGTGTATGCACCACAATGCACAGGCGCATTGTACGGGTACAAAGCGGATCATTGCTGGGCGATGGATTTAACGAAGAATCCATTCGCACAGCCGATCGCAAGAAGATTGATAGGAAGAAGGCGTTTATGGGTGTCAATTGACCATTTTCAGGGAGTGGTTGGAAAAACGCAGGTGTGTCTAACAGTCTAAGCATTTGCAGGGCGGGTGTCTGACGTCAATTCCAGGACCGAACAGGCTGAAGTGATCACAGCGGCTGAGTAAGTTAAGACCTACTCAGAAACTGCACAAAATGTTTTTGTAGTGCTCGGCTGCACACGCGTTCGCACACTTGCAAAGCTAAAATACACTCCCCAGTGGGCAGCAACTATGCGTTTGCACGGCTGCAAAAAGTAGCTAGCGAGCGATCAACTCGGAATGACCCCCTAAGCCCTTTGCATGTATTTCTTACAGATGTGTCCTCATAACCTAGAATCTATACGCCTTATGGTACAAGAATCCTGGCATGACTGAGATGCTCTGAGGGGAGTAGCATGCCGTATTTTTCTTTCAAAAATGTAAAGTCTTATAAGCTGCTCATACACTAGAAGGCCTATTTCATTTATATTCACTAATGCATAAGCAAGTGCGAATTTCTAAGCTACAGAATTGCTAATGTTAGCAAGTGAAGCTGCCGCCCAGAAATTAAAAGAGACACCCACCGGAGCAATCACAAACTCATTCACATTTGTGTACACATTTGCAGACTTCACGCAAAAATGAGGAACATCGAAGCTGGCATCACAGGCTGAACACAATAGTAGCGGCTCAGATGCCAAACTTTTGCACCTACAAGCTCGCAGTCATCAGCAGATACACGCCCCGAAAACGGCCATGACACGCTTACGTTTTCCCAACCACTCCCCGTTAACACCTCTAAGTCATCACTTCCTGTCAGTCACTTTGTAATGAAATCCTAATTGCAAGCGGGATCGCCATGGCAACGGGATGCTGTCAATTTACCTACAATCAAACTCCCGACGGTCAAAATACCGACAACCATTGACCGACGGTCAAAATCCCGACATGGTCAAAACACCCACATGTAAAATACAGAAAAGGTCATAATACCAACATTTAAAATGTCAACAGGTCAAAAAGGCCGACATGAGTTTTTTATGATTTTTTTTCATTGAAACTGACTTGTTTATACTTTACCATCCCAGTGGACCTGGAACGGGGAACATAATAGTGCCCAAAGCATGGCAAGTGCAGCGAGCCATGCGAAGGAACGCGCTACACTTATATGGTGTCCATGTCGACATATGTCGACATACACACTGTCAACATTTTAAATGTTGGTATTATGACCTTGTCGATATTTTAAACGTCTGTATTTTGATCTTGTCGGTATCTTGAACTTTTTGGGATTCTGACTGTCAGTCAAATGTTGTCGGGATTTTGACCGTCGGGATTTTGATTATAGGTATTTCATACTGATCCCTTGGCAACTTCACGCATGTGCATTGTGACAACAGCACATGTGTAGTCTCTGATAACTGCTCCATTGCTTAATAATCGCCCACTGCATATGAACATGAATTAAGCCCAGTGTACTACAGATGCTGGGCTGAGACATTAACCACACAGAAACAGATTAATCACAAGATATCTTGGCAAGTGGAATAGCCTTGGCTTCTCGAATCTGAACCCTTTTACTAGAGATGAGCGTGTTCAGTTCCCTGAGAACCGAACCCCCCCGAACTTCACTATCCGAGCCCGAATCCAAGTCAGGCTCAAGTTTTCCTGCCTGACTCGGAAACCAGAACAAAGCAAAACATCATCATCCCTCTGTTGGCTACTCGCAGCATTTCGATTCCATATAAGGAGCCGCGTGTGACCGCCATTTTCATTTCGGCATTGGAGAGCGTAGTGAGAGGATGTGTCTCCATCCTCAGTGTCCTTCAGTGTCCTGCATCAGTACAGTGGTAGTGTCCTGTGCTCCATCAGTCCAGTCACAGCAGTGGTGTCCACTGCTGCCATATGTCCAGTGCTGCTCTATAAGTTCAGTCCATTGCAGTGGTGCTGTGTTGTCCTGCATCAGTACAATGGTAATGTCTTGTGCTGCATCAGTCCAGTCACAGTGGTGGTGTCCTCTGCTGCCATATGTCCAGTGCTGTTGTATAAGTCCTGTCCATTGCAGTGGTGCTGTGTTGACCTGCATCAGTCCAGTAGTGGTGTACTGCCATATACAGTATGTCCAGTGGTACTGCCATAAAATTCCACTGATACTGCCCAATATGTCCAGTAATACTGTCATATAAATCCAGTGATACTGACGTATATGTCCAGTGGTACTGGCATATAAATCCAGTGATACTGCCGTATATGTCCAGTGGTGCAGCCATATAAATCCAGTGATACTGCCGTATAAATCCAGTCCAGTGGTACTGCCGTATAATTCCAGTGGTACTGCCATATAATTCCAGTGATACTGCCATATAATTCCAGTGATACGGCCATAAAATTTCAGTGGTACTGGTGTATAAGTCCAGTGATACTGCCGTATAAATCCAGTCCAGAGGTACTGCCATATAAATCCAGTGGTACTGCTGTATAACTCCAGTGATACAGCCGTATATTTCCAGTAAAACTGCCATATAATTCCAGTGGTACTGGCGTATAAATTCAGTGATACTGCCATATAAATCCAGTCCAGTGGTACTGCCGTATAAATGGTGGTGAACGTAGTCGGTCAGACCGGTTGATACTCCGATCTCCGACTCCGATCTCTTCCTTCTAAGCAAACAGTTAATTCCAGTCCAGACGAACCCATGCAGATTAATCGGTCTCGGCTGTCCCTAGAAGAGCGTCAGCGTCGGCGTGAGGGTAGACTTTGCCTCTACTGTGGAGCCGCGGATCATTTCCTCAAGTCTTGCAAGTCCCGCCCGGGAAACGAGCAGTCCTAGCTTGTTCTGGAGAAGTCAAGCTAGGGGTTATTTCTCAATCTTCTCCGGCAGCGGACTGTCTGCTTTCTGTATCTCTGTTTTCTGAGTCTGAAGTCAAAACTGTTAAGGCACTGTTGGACTCAGGAGCTGCGGGGAATTTTATTTCCCTTTCCTGCGCCCAGAATCTGGGTTTGAAGTTACAGTCGGTCGAACGACCTATTACGATAACTGCTATTAATGGTACCCAAATTCCTAATGCTCTGATTACAAGTCATACAACGCCAATCAAGCTGCAAGTGGGAGCTTTGCACCAAGAACATCTGGAGTTCCTTGTGATTCAGGAAATGTCTCACGACCTCGTCCTTGGTCTTCCCTGGCTCAAGCTTCATAACCCTCACGTCGACTGGAGGTCGACACAGATAATTTCTTGGAGTCCATTCTGTCACTGGAATTGTCTTACTCCTGTCTACCCGCTTCGTGCATCGTCCAAGTCGGATGTAGAGCAGATTCCAGAGGCTTATCGGGAGTTTACAGATGTTTTTTCGGAACAGGCGACCGATAAGTTACCACTGCATAGACCTTGGGACTGCTCTATTGAGCTTATTCCGGGGAAAATGCCACCTCGAGGTCGTACCTATCCTTTGTCAGTACCTGAGACTCAAGCCATGTCAGAATATATCAAGTCTAATTTGCAGAAGGGATTCATCCGCCCCTCTACTTCCCCAGCGGGAGCGGGCTTCTTCTTTGTGAAGAAAAAAGACGGAGGCCTGAGGCCATGTATCGATTATCGTGGTCTAAATGAAGTCACCATTAAGAATAAGTATCCCCTGCCGCTCATCACGGAGCTTTTCGGTAGAGTTCGCGGAGCTCGAGTCTTCACAAAGCTCGATTTAAGGGGAGCTTATAACTTGATACGTATCCGACAAGGGGACGAATGGAAGACGGCCTTCAATACTAGGGACGGGCATTATGAGTACCTGGTAATGCCGTTTGGCCGCAGCAATGCCCCCGACGTTTTTCAGGGATTCATTAATGAAGTCTTTCGGGACATGTTATACCTAAATGTGGTGGTATATTTGGATGATATCCTGATATTTTCGAAGAATCTCACTGAGCACAGAATACAAGTTAAGGAGGTACTCCTTCGGTTGCGAGAGAACCATCTTTACGGCAAGATTTCCAAATGCACCTTTGAGGTCCCCTCTATTTCATTTCTGGGCTACATTATTTCAGGCACGGAGTTGCGTATGGATCCGGAGAAACTTTCTGCTATTCGGGACTGGACTCAGCCCCTTTCCTTGAAAGCAGTACAACGGTTTCTAGGGTTCGCAAATTACTACCGGAAATTCATAAGGGGTTTCTCTACTATTGTGGCGCCTATTACTGCCCTAACCAAGAAGGGGGCTGACCCAAGCCATTGGTCCTCTGAAGCTGTAGCAGCGTTCGCCCAGTTGAAGGCAGCCTTTATGACCGCTCCGGTGCTTCAGCAACCAGACTTTCTAAAACCATTCTTTCTGGAGGTTGATGCTTCTACAGTAGGCATAGGTGCCGTACTTTCGCAATACGCTTCAGATGGGAAGTTACATCCATGTGGTTTCCATTCTCGCAAATTCTCCCCTGCTGAATTAAATTACACCATTGGAGACAAAGAACTGTTGGCAATAAAATCTGCCTTAGAAGAATGGAGATATCTTTTGGAAGGGGCTAAACACCTAATTACGATTTTCACGGATCACAAGAATTTACTGTATCTTAAGACGGCCCAGTGCTTGAATCCCCGTCAAGCAAGATGGGCGCCCTTCTTTGTTCGATTTTCGTTTGTCATTAAGTACCGGGCTGAAACTCTTAACACCAAGGCGGATGCCCTATCCCGTTCCTTAATGGCTTCGGATGAGGAGAATTCCGTTGAAAAGGCGTTGATCCTCAGTCCTGTCTCTATTTCTGCGGCTCCCACTGCATTGGGTCCTCCTCCTGGAAGAATGTCTGTGCCAGCTAAATTTTGACCAAGATTGTTGCAGTGGGCTCACATTTCCAAGTTTTATGGAGTTCAAAAGATGTGGGAATTTCTACGAAGATCTTACTGGTGGGACACTATGAAGAGGGACGTTCAAGAATATGTCAATTCGTGTCCTCAATGTGCTCTGCACAAAATTCTTCGTCTACCTCCTGCGGGGTTGTTGCACCAATTGTCCATTCCTAAGAGGCCTTGGACTCATATCTCTATGGATTTTGTTACTGAACTGCCTCTCTCTAAGGGTCATAACACCGTCTGGGTGATTATCGACCGATTCTCTAAGATGGCACATTTTGTTCCGTTGACCGGATTACCATCAGCTTCTAAGTTGGCTTTGTTATTCATTCGGGAACACTTCCGTTTGCATGGGTTACCTCTGGAAATAGTCTCGGATCGAGGGGTACAGTTTACGGCAAGATTCTGGAGAGCCCTCTGCACGGCTCTACAAATAAAACTCAAGTTTTCATCTGCTTACCATCCACAGACCAATGGGCAAACTGAACGCATCAATCAAGATTTAGAGACTTTTCTCCGTGTTTACCTCTCCCCCTCACAAGACAATTGGGTGGAGTTGTTGCCTTGGGCCGAGTTTGCCCATAATCATCTATATCACTCCTCGACTGGTGAGTCTCCATTTTTCATTAATTACGGATTTCATCCATAAGTTCAAGAATTACCCATTTGTCCTCCAGAAGAAGTTCCTGCTGCAGCCTCTACCCTCCGGCACTTTAGTCAAACCTGGAGTCGAGTCCATGCCAATCTCTAGAGAGTTTCCGCTCGCTATAAGTTCTTTGCGGATAGGAAGCGACGGGCAGCTCCTCAATACAAGGTTGGTGACAGGGTTTGTCTCTCTACCCACAATCTTCGTTTAAAGGTGCCCACTATGAAGTTCGCTCCAAGGTTCATTGGTCCTTATCCCGTGTTACAAGTTTTGAATCCGGTTGCCTGCAAATTGGGATTGCCTTCCCATCTCCGGATATCAAATTCCTTCCATGTCTCTCTTCTTCGCCCACTTGTTTTGAACCGGTTTCACTCCAAGTCCCCAAGGCCAACCTCTGCAGAGGCTGAAGAGGGTATGGACTTTGAGATCAAAGCTATACTTGATTCTCGCTATCATCACAAGAATCTGCAGTATTTGGTGGAATGGAAAGGTTTTGGCCCCGAGGAAAGGAGCTGGATCAAAGCTACTGAGGTTACGGCTCCCCGACTGGTGCGGATGTTCCATTCCAGACATCCAACGAAACCTGGAAAGTGTCCAGGGGCCACTCCTGGAGGAGGGGGTACTGTCACACACCAGAGGCGGCAATCGCCGCGCTAACCCCTGCGTGGCTGCTGGTCGGTGTTGCGGCCTCTGCCTTCGGTGGGCCGCAGGCTCCGGCGTCTGACTGGCGCGGCTCCCGGCGATTCTCCGGGGCATGGGCGCCGCCATGACACCCGGCTTCACGTGGACGGGGGGCAGGTGACATCATCAGACTGCTCCGCCAATCCAGCGGTGGCGGGGAATTCAAAGTCAGACGCCGGACAGAGCCTCAGTGCCTGAGTATCGTCTTTCCCTGACGTAGATGCCAGCGCTCTTGTTCCCGGCAAGGATCTCTGCAGTTGTACTCCAGTGCCTCCGGCATTTCCAGTCTGCCAGTCCGCTGCACCGGTTCCAGTGTACTCAGCGGCCGGTATATCTCTCTGTGATCCAGTCACCAGTGCTCCTAGGAATCAGCGTGGCTGCGGGTCTAAATCACCGTTCTCAAGTTCTACAACTTAACAGCGTCTAAAACTCCTGCACTTCAGTTCCTCACATCATCAGCGTCTCAGTCACCGTTCTTAAGTTCTACAAATTAAACAGCGTCTAAAACCCCTGCACTTCAGTTCCTCACATCATCAGCGTCTCAGTCACCGTTCTCAAGTTCTACAAATTAACAGCGTCTAAAACCCCTGCACTTCAGTTCTTCACATCATCAGCGTCTCTGTCACCGCTTACAAGTTCTTTTTCCATCTGTGCCTTTATCATCATTTATAAGTTATCAGTGACTTTTAAACATCATCCACAGTTTCTCCAGTTACCAGCATCTCAAATCCTGCTCATAAAACCCTTCAGTGGGCCTGGACATTTCCCTCATTTACCCCTTTAGTCATTTGATTTTAAGTTGTTTTCCCTACAATAAAACTCTTCAATATTTCATCAAACTCCATTGTCAGCGTCCTGTATGAGGAAATCCTATATTAGGCCTCCCCTTTTCCGGCTCAGTTGTGGTTCCTCTTCCCAACCATCGGAAGAGTCCCCGAGTTCACAACACCCTCAGTCTAGGCCAGTGACAGATACTGCCGTATACATCCAGTGCAGTGGTACTGCCGAATAAATCCAGTCCAGTGGTACTGCTGTATAAATCCAGTGGTACTGCCGTATAATTCCAGTGATACTGCCATATAATTCCAGTGGTACTGTCGTATAAGTACATTGGTACTGCTGTATAATTCCAGTGATATGGCTGTATAATTCCAGTGATACTGCCGTATAATTCCAGTTGTACTGCCATATAAATCCAGTAGTACTGCCGTATAATTTCAGTGATACTACCGTATAATTCCAGTGATACTGCCGTATAAATTCTGTCCAGTGGTACTGCCGTATAAGTCCAGTGGTACTGCCGTATAATTCCAGTGGTACTGGTGTATAAATCCAGTGATACTGCCGTATAAATCAAGTCCAGTGGTACTGCCGTATAAATCCTGTCCAGTGGTACTGCAATATAAATCCAGTGGTACTGCCATATAATTCCAGTGATACTGTTATATAATTCCAGTGATACTGCCATATAATTCCACTGTTACTGGCGTATAAATCCAGTGATACTGCCGTATAAATCCAGTCCAGTGGTAATGCCGTATAAGTCCAATGGAACTGCAGTATAATTCCAGTGATACTGCCGTATAATTTCAGTGATACTGTTATATAAATCCAGTGGTACTGCCATATAATTCTAGTGACACTACCGTATAATTCCAGTGGTACTGCCGTATAAATCCAGTGGTACTGCCGTATAATTCCAGTAGTATAGCCGCATAAATCCAGTGGTATTGGCTTATAAATCCAGTCCTGTGATACTGCCATATAAATCCAGTGATACTGCCGTATATGTCCAGTGGTACTGCCATATAACTCCAGTGGTACTGTCGTATAAATCCAGTCCAGTGGTACTGCCATATAAATCCAATCTAGTGTTGCTGCCATATAACTTCAGTGGTGCTGTCCTGTGCTGTATATTATTTACTCCAAATAAAGGGATTATTCATTTTTAATCCAAATTAATTTTACAGGGATTGCCCTGTTTGCTGTAGAGGTACGCTCTCCTTTGCTGCATTTTGTTATATAACTCCAGAAAAATAATGGAGAACAAAAATTTGGAGGATAAAATAGGGAAAGATGAAGAACCACTTCCTCCTACCGCTGCTGCTGCTGCTGCTGTTGTTGCTGCTGGGCGTCGATCATCATCCCAGAGGGGAAGTCGGAAGACCACTTGTACTACTTCAACTGCTCAAATGACTGTCCAACAGTCCTTTGCGAGAAAGATGAAATATGACCGCAGTCATCCTGTTACAAAGTGGATTACTGAGGCCTTAACAGCTATGTTGGTGTTAGACGTGCTTCCAGTATCTGCCATTAGTGCAGTGGGACTGCAGTGCCACTCCTAGATGGGCCAGGTGTTTGTGCCACACACTTGTGTCGCTTAGCTAAGTCATACAGCGACCTCATTGCACCTCTTTTATTTCTTTGCATCATGTGCTGTTTGGGGACTAGTTTTTGAATAGTGCCATCCTGTCTGCTACTGCAGTGCCACTCCTATATGGGCTAGGTGTTTCTGCCGCACACTTGTGTCCCTTAGCTTAGCAATACAGTGACCTTGGTGCACCTCTTCTTTTCTTTGCATCATGTGCTGTTTGGGGACTAATTTTTTTAAGTGCCATCCTGTCTGCCACTGCAGTGCCACTCCTAGATGGGCCAGGTATTTGTGCCGCACACTTGTGTCGCTTAGCTTAGTCATACAACCACCTCGGTGCAACCTTTTGGCCTAAAATCAATATTGTGAGGTGTGAGGTGTTCAGAATAGACTGGAAATGAATGGAAATGAATGTTATTGATGTTAATAATACCATAGGATCAAAATTACCCCAAAATTCTGTGATTTTAGCTGTTTTTATGTTTGTTTGTTTTAAATCATCCAGATCCAAAACCAAACCATGAAAGGGTGGTTTTGGCAAAACCTATCCAGATCCAAAACACGAGCATGGAACCAGGGGGGTCATTCCGAGTTGTTCGCTCGTTATTTTTTTCTTGCAACGGAGCGATTAGTCGCTAATGCGCATGCGCAATGTCCGCAGTGCGACTGCGCCAAGTAAATTTGCTATGCAGTTAGGTTTTTTACTCACGGCATTACAAGGTTTTTTTCTTCGTTCTGGTGATCGGAGTGTGATTGACAGGAAGTGGGTGTTTCTGGGCGGAAACTGGCCGTTTTATGGGAGTGTGTGAAAAAACGCTACCGTTTCCGGGAAAAACGCGGGAGTGGCTGGAGAAACGGAGGAGTGTCTGGGCGAACGCTGGGTGTGTTTGTGACGTCAAACCACGAACGACAAGCACTGAACTGATCGCAGATGCCGAGTAAGTCTGAAGCTACTCAGAAACTGCTAAGAAGTGTCTATTTGCAATTCTGCTAATCTTTCGTACGCAATTTTGATAAGCTAAGATTCACTCCCAGTAGGCGGCGGCTTAGCGTGTGCAAAGCTGCTAAAAGCAGCTTGCGAGCGAACAACTCGGAATGACCCCCAAGAACCAAAACACGAAAAGTGCCCGCCGCACATCTCTACTTTTTACACAGATTCAGACTTAGTCGCACACTTATTTACTGTACAAATATCACACACCAAATTGATCAGTGTAATTTAGCAATGTAGTTTTGTCACTTCCAGTTTTACTTCTGCAAATGATTGACATTTTGAGCAAGAAATACGCTTTGTGCATTTGAGTCACCTAGAACCTGGTGCACTGGGGCTATTTAGCTCTACTCTAACCACAGGGCACACATCTAGATTTTTCTCAGCTCCTTGGGCAGCAACCATTCAGTAGGGAATTCCTGATGACGACCTTAAGGGTTGGGTAAGGGTGTATTCGGTGCCCCCGGATGTTAGCTATGCAATTTGTTTGCATTTATTGCTAGTAATGGTGGACGTGGTCTCTTCGTGCTTTGAGGCATTGCTTTTCCATTTTGCTTTTGTGCTTGCCTTTCATGGGGCATTTAGGATTTCCCAAGTAGTTCTGGGGGCTTCTGTACTTCAGTGCAGATTGCGGTGTTCTTAGACTGATCAGCTGGGTCGGGGCAGCTGGGTTTCTTCCCCTGTGTCTTTGGAATCTGTATACTTGGTTTAGTGTTCTGCAGTGGCTGGATCCTTATTAGTCCTTCATAATGGGTACCCTCTCGTGTGCTGCACTGTCACCTTTTCTGCTTCTTAGCTCAGGACCCACTGTTTTTGCATTGGTGCGAATGCCGCCACAGCTGTAACCAGACCTAGCAATAAGGCACTTGGCTGTTGGATATTGGATTGCTATAAGCGCTAGGACTGTTCTCCCACTGTGGGGTCTATTTACTAAGCCTTGGATGGAGATAAAGTCGCTGGAGATAAAGTACCAGCAAATCAGCTCCTAACTGCCATGCCACAGGCTGTGTTTGAAAAATTACAGTTAGTAGCCGATTGGCTGGTACTTTATCTCCAGAGACTTTATTTCCATCCAAGGCTTAGTAAATAGACCCCAAAATCTTCTGCTGCATCCCTGCATGTCAGGCTGCTGACACTCGCTGCCAAGCAGCAAGAGACCCTGGGGGTCATTCCGAGTTGATCACTAGCTGCATTCGTTCGCTGTGCAGCGATGAGGCAAAAAAACACGGCACTTCTGCGCATGCGTATGCGGCGCAATGCGCATGCGCGACGTACTATTACAAAGAACGATGTAGTTTCACACAAGGTCTAGCGAAGCTTTTCAGTCGCACTGATGGCCGCAGAGTGATTGACATGAAGAGGGCGTTTTTGGGTGGCGACTGACCGTTTTCAGGGAGTGTTCGGAAAAATGCAGGCGTGCCAGGAAAAACGCAGGCGTGGCTTGGCGAACGCAGGGCGTTTGTGACGACAAAACAGGAACTGAACAGTATGAAGTGATCGCAAGCGCTGAGTAGGTTTTGAGCTACTCTAAAACTGCACAAAAGAAGTTGTAGCCACTCTGCGATCCTTTCGTTCGCACTTCTGCTAAGCTAAAATACACTCCCAGTGGGAGGCGGCATAGCGTTTGCACGGCTGCTTAAAACAGCTAGTGAGCGATCAACTCAGAATGACCACCCCTGGCAAGGGAAGTAAGGGATTTTTTAGTCTGTTTTTTTTTCCCCTTAGTCGGCTATAATTCGACCATAATTCAGCTAATTTGACACCCATTAGGTTTTCCTTAGGATGCTACAGGTAGTGTTTTACCTCCCTAGAGCTGTATAAGTAATGGCAGATAATTACAAAGAGAAAAGGTGGCTGTGAGCAGAATCAAAAAGCAGTTCTTGATCCATGCAGCATAGTAATGAAAATCACCTCTAACCAAAGGAAAGTGAGATATAATTGATGCTAAAGGTTCACATTCAGAACCATGCTGGTTATTTCAGAAAAGTTAAACAACTGAAGAGGTTAACACCACTCTGCTTCTGAGCATTGTATAGCAATTATTGACAGGGATTAAAAGAAAGCAGTGAATGGAGCAAGATGAGAGGGAGACCTATTGAAGCACCAGTGGGCAGATGAAAATCTAATCCTTCAATAATAACTTCCACTTGATTGCACTGTGTCGTCCGGCCTCACATAAATACAGGGGATACCAGCAGCACATGAGCTAACAAATGATCTGTATGATATTTAAATATGTTTATTTAATTATTTAAATATGTACTTAAAACATCAAAGCATAGTCAGCCATGAGCTGAGAAAGTTGGCCATATAGGCCCTAATTCCGAGTTGTTCGCTCGCAAGCTGCTTTTAGCAGCATTGCACACGCTAAGCCGCCGCCTACTGGGAGTGAATCTTAGCTTATCAAAATTGCGAACGAAAGATTTCGCAATATTGCGAAAAGACTTCTCTGTGCAGTTTCTGAGTAGCTCGAGACTTACTCTTCCAGTGCGATCAGTTCAGTGCTTGTCGTTCCTGGTTTGACGTCACAAACACACCCAGCGTTCGCCCAGACACTCCTCCGTTTCTCCAGCCACTCCCGCGTTTTTCCCTGAAACGGTAGCGTTTTTTCACACACTCCCATAAAACAGCCAGTTTCCGCCCAGAAACACCCATTTCCTGTCAATCACACTACGATCACCAGAACGAAGAAAAAAACCTTGTAATGCCGTGAGTAAAATACCAATCTTCATAGCAAATTTACTTGGCGCAGTCGCACTGCGGACATTGCGCATGCGCATAAGCGACTAATCGCTCCGTTGCGGAAAAAAAATAACGAGCGATCAACTCGGAATGACCACCATACTGCGTAGTAATGCACAATGGCATCTCTAACATAACTATTTAAAACTTAACTTTTATTAAATGTGTTAGAAACAAGTCACATGAAAGTTGGTTAACACCAGCAAAATGTAATAAAATTGATGAGAAGGAAAAATAATAAAGAAGAATTGTACTGTATTCAAAGCTAGTATAATGGTAACTATCTTGATGAATATTATGTGACATTTTTGATGTAGCATATTACGTATGAATTATGTGTGTCATCAAGGATATGGGAATAATCACTGTATATCGATTCTAATATGTTTGTATGCATTAGCGATTATCACGCAAAGAAATTATTATTACCAGTTTGCGCATATGCTGCAATCGCAATGCGCATGCACAAAGGTGCCTCTGCAATCTCGCTCGCAATGAGGATCTCATGGAAAAGTGAATTACAGTTAGTGACTGCTTGGAGATGTTAAAAGGAAGTGGTTGGGAAAACATAGGTGTGTCATGGCTGTTTTCAGGGCATGTATCTGCCATAATCTGCGCGCTCGTAAGTACAAAATCATGGTGCCTGATTTGATACCACTGTAGCTAGTCTGTGTAGCCATAGGCCTACCCTTAGCCCCACTGACGTATTAATAATAGGTGCAGTGTGTGTGGTGCACATGGGCCCCTGAGTCCAGGGAGGGCTGACACCATACATGCTGCACCCATTTTTTAAAATATTTACCCATCCGGAGTCCAGCGCCGAAATCAGCCGCGCTGATAAATCACAGTGAAAATGGTGCAGCGCCCATTTTCGTGGAGTTCTTCGAATGCGCAGTAGAGATATCACTGGGAAAATGGCCACCATGCCATTTTCTTGGAGATCTGTGCATGTGCAGTAGAGTCTAAGCCAGGCATTCCCAACCACGGTCCTCAAGGCACACCAACAGTGCAGGTTTTAGTGATATCCAGGCTTCAGCACAGATGGTTAAATCAAAATAAGTGAGCTACTAATTAAGTCCCCTGTGCTGAAGCCTGGATATCATAAAAACCTGCACTGTTCGTGTGCCTTGAGGACCGTGGTTGGGAATGCCTGGTCTAAGCCCTCTAGTGCTCAGACTCTCAGTGCTACCAGCAGAGAGGAGGGGGCCCGAATGGAGGGTGCTGCACTCGGGCCTCCTCCTCTCTTAAAGCACCCCTGCTTAGCCCCGATGTTTCTTGTTATTGCGTATATGCTGCGTATGTAGGTTCACTTGCTAACATTGGCAATTCCGTAGCCTATAGAATCACAATCAAAATTACATTTGTGTACAAACATGAATTAGGCTCATTGGCCCTGATTCTGAGTTGTTCGCTCGCTAGCTGCTTTTAGCAGTAATGCAAACGCTAAGCCACCGCCCTCTGGGAGTGTATCTTAGCTTAGCAGAAGTGCGAACGAAAGGATTGCAGCGCTGCTACAAAAAAAAAATGTGCAGTTTCAGAGTAGCTCCAGACCTACTCCTACCTTCCGATCACTTCAGACTATTTAGTTCCTGTTTTGACGTCACAAACACGCCCTGCGTTCGGCCGGCCACTCCCCCGTTTCCTCAGCCACTCCTGCATTTTTATCTGGCACGCCTGTGTTTTTACACACACTCCTCAAAAACGGTCAGTTACCACCCAGAAACACCCACTTCCTGTCAATCACTCAACGATCAGCAGTGCGACTGAAAAGCGTCGCTAGAGCTTGTGTAAAACTGCATCAGCTTTTGTGAAAGTACGTTGCGCGTGCGCAGTGCGCACCATATGCATGCACAGAAGTGCCGATTTTCATCCTGATCGCTGCGCTCCGAACAATGGCAACTAGCGATCAACTCGGAATGACCCCCATTGTCTTTAGTTATTCTGCAATATTTATCCCAGTGTAACAAGTACAGGTATGTGTTTTTTACCCTTTCATGCATAATGTACATTTATCATTGATGTATAATTACTGTACATAATCTTTGTACTCACAATGTTGCATACAGTAGCAATAGGCTGGTTTACAGTATCACAGTGTGAGATACAGGCCCGCCATCAGGGGTGTGCTGCGGGCACAGCTGTCCCGGGCCTGGCCTCTCTAACAGAGAGGGGAGGGCCCGGGCCGCTCATGCCGCTGCCCTCCCACCGCAGTCCGTCCTTCTGCCGCCGCCGTTGCCCGGCTCCTGCAGGTTATTGAAAAGTCCCTCTCAAGATGGCCACCGCCTCAGAGGAGACAGTTATTAAAGATACTAGAGGAGGCTCTAGTATCTTTAATAACTGTCTCCTTCAAGACGGTGGCCATTTTGGAAGGGATATTTTCTATAGTTTCACTTGAAACAGGCTGCCGAACAGTCTGCAGCAGCTCCAGCAGCGGCAGTGGCTACAGGGGTGGGGGGGGGGGACAACAACAAACAGATCCCCTGACAACAAGTAGTACCCCACTGAGCAGGAACTGGGGCATTACTTTGCGGGGCATTACAGTGTGGTGCATAATATGGTTCTGGGGACAAAACAATGGGGACACAGATTTTATATATATATATATATATATATATATATATATATATATATATAGTGTTCACTCTAGGCTGTTTTACCAGGGCGCCTCGCCCTGCCCGATTTTTTAAGGGCAAAACCCGCCCTGCCATTTCTGCGATGCCCTGCTAAAACAGCCGCCCACTTTCTGCCCCTCTTAGCGTGTAAAGATGCCGTGCGCATGTGCACGGCATCCATTCACGCTGTCAGAGAGCTTGGGGGAAGCCCAGCACCTCTGTAGCCCCCGTCTGTGGACTGAACCACCCACTTGCATTACGTGAAAGTGGGCACGCCCCCTATTTGCATAGCCACGCCCCCTTTTGGCGCTAACGGACCAGCACCCTGCCGTGCCCGTCCGCTAGAGTTAACACTATTTATATATATATATATATATATATATATATATCCACACACCACTCGGCGGCACTCCGGACAAATAAAATGAAGACTACAAAGTCATCTTGGATTAAATCTTTGTAGTCTTCATTTTATTTGTCCGGAGTGCCGCCGAGTGGTGTGTGGATATTGTGGGCCGTTGCAATACGTCCGTCACGGAGGGCACCTGGCAAGTTTCTACACTGGGACAATAGGAGTGCCGGATCTGGTGGATGTATATATATATATATATATATACCCATACAATAGGCACGGCACTCCAGGGACTCGTTGCAGAAAAACTTTAATTAAGGTGCTGTGATCAACATGTTTCGGGGCATGCGCCCCTTCGTCAGGACCCACCAAAACAAACAGGACATACACACAAAGAACATTTATATACCTGATGCCAGAACTCACCTGTTGCCGGCGTCCGCGTCCGCAGCCGCTGCTGCTGATTCACACCCGGGGTCTCACTTCCGGGTTACGCAAGACGTGGTTGATAGGCAACCCTTGGCTTGCGCTCCTGTTGTGTGAGTCCGGCTTCCGTGTTGTCAAGCAGTGCGGCATGTGAGCGGACCTGGCAAAACAAGCAAGCATAATAAGTTTAAAAACAATAATAACAATAATATTAAAAACGTTTGCCTGACAATACAAAAGCCTGGATATTCACATGTACATACAATAAACGGTTAACCATATAGATCATATCTCATTCGCAAACGCTCGAGGTTATCAATTAGGGGATAAACTACACGTACACCACGCCATTATAAAGCACCTCATCTCAGGCTATTCCAGTTAATTTTGTCGTTTAATCCGTCTGGTGCTATAGTGCCTAATCTAACAATCCATCTGGATTCCAGGATGCACAGAGCTTTGATGCGATCTCCTCCCCGTGGGGATTCCACTACATGATCTATTATAAAGTGCTTCAGATCAGACAAGGAATGGCCCATCATTCTAAAATGACGGGCCACAGGTTGGTCCATAGATTTACCTTCAGCTGATAAATGGATGGCAGACCTGTGCAGAGCCATCCGCTCCCGGAATTTGCGGGAGGTCTGCCCCACATAATATAAACCACAGGGACATGTAATCACGTACACCACAAAAGATGAAGTGCACGTGAGCACATGCCGGATGTCATACTTTTTCTGTGAGTGTGGATGTTTAAACGATTTACAGGTCACCATATATCTGCATGTAGTGCAGTTATGGCAACCGTAACAACCTGCTGGTTTCACATACACATTAGGTAATTTGGGGATCCCTCTCCCTGTAATGTCAGTGATCATGAGCCTATCTCTAAGGTTACGGCCCCTTTTAAATGCTGCTATAGGCCGTACATCTTTAAAACAAGATAGATCCTTGTCTGAGGCTACAATTGGCCACAGGGCCTTAGTGGCTCGATTAATTACAGGACTGGCTGTTGTGAAACTGCTAACCCAAGGGAGGACTTTAGCAGATGGTTTGGTACGTGACTGTAGTAATTGAATTCTAGGTATTTTTAACACCTGTTGTTTGTTATCCTGAAGCATTTTAGGATCATAGCCCCGAGCTGTAAATTTGGCTATTAATCTATCAATGGATATTGCTGCTTTTAGCGGATCACTTGAAATCCTAGCCACCCTCATCATTTGAGAGCGTGGTGTACGTGTAGTTTATCCCCTAATTGATAACCTCGAGCGTTTGCGAATGAGATATGATCTATATGGTTAACCGTTTATTGTATGTACATGTGAATATCCAGGCTTTTGTATTGTCAGGCAAACGTTTTTAATATTATTGTTATTATTGTTTTTAAACTTATTATGCTTGCTTGTTTTGCCAGGTCCGCTCACATGCCGCACTGCTTGACAACACGGAAGCCGGACTCACACAACAGGAGCGCAAGCCAAGGGTTGCCTAGCAACCACGTCTTGCGTAACCCGGAAGTGAGACCCCGGGTGTGAATCAGCAGCAGCGGCTGCGGACGCGGACGCCGGCAACAGGTGAGTTCTGGCATCAGGTATATAAATGTTCTTTGTGTGTATGTCCTGTTTGTTTTGGTGGGTCCTGACGAAGGGGCGCATGCCCCGAAACATGTTGATCACAGCACCTTAATTAAAGTTTTTCTGCAACGAGTCCCTGGAGTGCCGTGCCTATTGTATGGGTATGTTTCAGAATATTGCACAGGACACCGGGACCAGTAATTTAGAAGCAAGGAGTGCCGACTGAATTGTATTGGTACATGTGTTGTGGAAGACATTGGATTTTTTCCACATCGGTTGTATGGCACCACAGCTATGAATAGCTAAAAGAGACATTTATATCTTTGATTTCACTGGGATTACACTGATTAATAACTTGCCGTTTGCCTGCAACAGCAACTGGATAAGGCATCAGCAACAATTTAGTGCTGATACGAGTATATAACCATTATGGAACCAACTATGGAGGTATTGGAGACACATGAGGCTAGTGGATGCAGGGATTTCAAAGTCCCCCCCTGTGAGACTTTCAGCTTCACTGCAGATCAGGTGCAGCAAATCCTGTTCAAAGAGCCAGTGACAACAACTGACCCAGTTCACAACTTAGAGGAGATGCATTTCCAATTATTCAAATTGAAAAGACGTGAAATAGACTATCTCATGCACGGAACATCCCTATCCGATTATGTACGCGAACGGAAAATTCCGCGGGGTTTTAGAGTGGCAAATGTGCCAACGATTGGCAGACAAAACCCTGAGTTTGTACGAAAGTGGATAGGGATCCTCAACAAGTGTGCGCTAGACCTAATGGTACTGGTCATAGAAGAAGCTGGCCGTGAACTACAGGTGACACGCACGAAGATCTCAGCATTTGAGAACACCCACCGGGATATATTGAAAGATGTAGCCAATTCAAGTTGGCTTAACAAACTACAACAACAATGCGACCAATATAAGAAGAACCTAATTAAATTCAAAAAGAACAAAAAACACACAGTTGACGCTGACTATGAGGAGAACAAAATCTACAGGTGGCTGTCTGGGAGCGCATCGGCAACACGTAACAATGCCGTAGAACGACGCCGCAGACCGTGGCAACCTCGGCGTCCACAATATCATACTCCAACGCCTCAAAACAACAGCGATAGTGAATTCGCAATCTCTGAATCAGACGAAGCATCTACATCAGAGAGGATCCCTTTAGGCAAAAGTGGGGCCACCCAGAGGGGTGGAGAAAGACCACCCGCAGGGGCGGGCAGAATAAAAGAAACAAGAGAAGTCAGGCGCAATCCCCCCCGCAAAAAGACAGCCTGATCTTTAATCTATCAAAAAGGACATTGCAGCCATCAGAAATTCAAGTATTACAGAAAGGCCTGGCCTTCGTGCCTACCAACATGCACGATGAATTTACATGGAGACTTGACCATCACAAGTTCTCCAGAAATTTGCGTTTAAAGGAACATTTTCAACATCAAAAGCTGACATCAGAGAGCTCGCCGCTTGAATTGTTCTTAATGGGCAAGACTAGATCGAAATTTGATCCAGTGTCGGTCAATCCATCACTAAAAACGTTTGACCGTTTACTACATGATTCAGTGACGAGATTTAGAATGGCACCTGGTAAAGTACACAAAAATCTTTCCAGAGAGGAAGCCTCTGCGGTAAAAAGTTTGAGTACCTATGAGGATATAATTATCAGGCCAGCCGACAAGGGCGGGGCCATTGTGGTACAAGACATCACTGACTACCGCCATGAAATTGAGCAACAGCTCTCCGAAAAAGGAGTATACAGTCGTTTACCTGGGAATCCTACAAGCAAATTTCAAAAGGAACTACGTGAGATGTTGGGAGTAGCTGTCCAACAACAACACATCACCCCCAAGATCTGCAATGCCTTATTAGTGGATCATCCGAAGGTGCCGGCACTATACACATTGCCGAAACTACACAAAGATAGTAGGAATCCGCCCGGTCGACCGATTATATCGGCGCGGGGTTCCTTATATTATTCTGTGGCTCAATTATTGGACTATCTGCTTCAACCATTGTTGAGTAAGAAGGAGACTTTCTTGAAAGATACCACAGAATTTCTGAAACTGTTAGGTGATGTTTCCCAAGTACCTAAGGGAACATGGTTATGCTGCCTAGACGTATGTAGTCTTTATACGTCAATCCCCCATGAGGGTGGATTGCGAGCTATGAAAAATTTCTTACAACAATTCCTTGATCCTGCATTATTTAATCATGATCTCTTTTTGAAACTGTTGGAGTTGACCCTCTATAGAAATTATTTTTTCTATGACGGTCAATATTATTTACAGCAACGGGGGTGTGCGATGGGGTCCCCGGTGGCCCCGTCGTACGCCAACGTTTATATGTTTGAGCAAGAAGAGCAATTGTTTTTGAATCAGGCAGAGATAGCTGGTAATATCAAAGTATATACTCGTTATATCGATGATATTTTTGTACTGTGGACCGGCAACATAGATTCATTAAAGAATGCATTAGACGAGATCAATGGTGGGACATCGGCAGTGAAATTCACCATGCAGTATAGTGAAGTTCAGGCACATTTTCTAGATGTACAAGTAAATATTATTGAAGGTAGGATAGCAACAGAGGTATTTCATAAAGACGTGGATAGAAATACCTTTTTGCTCGCTTCAAGCCATCACCCATCATCGTTGAAGCGGGGTTTACCCAGCTCTCAAATGATGAGGGTGGCTAGGATTTCAAGTGATCCGCTAAAAGCAGCAATATCCATTGATAGATTAATAGCCAAATTTACAGCTCGGGGCTATGATCCTAAAATGCTTCAGGATAACAAACAACAGGTGTTAAAAATACCTAGAATTCAATTACTACAGTCACGTACCAAACCATCTGCTAAAGTCCTCCCTTGGGTTAGCAGTTTCACAACAGCCAGTCCTGTAATTAATCGAGCCACTAAGGCCCTGTGGCCAATTGTAGCCTCAGACAAGGATCTATCTTGTTTTAAAGATGTACGGCCTATAGCAGCATTTAAAAGGGGCCGTAACCTTAGAGATAGGCTCATGATCACTGACATTACAGGGAGAGGGATCCCCAAATTACCTAATGTGTATGTGAAACCAGCAGGTTGTTACGGTTGCCATAACTGCACTACATGCAGATATATGGTGACCTGTAAATCGTTTAAACATCCACACTCACTGAAAAAGTATGACATCCGGCATGTGCTCACGTGCACTTCATCTTTTGTGGTGTACGTGATTACATGTCCCTGTGGTTTATATTATGTGGGGCAGACCTCCCGCAAATTCCGGGAGCGGATGGCTCTGCACAGGTCTGCCATCCATTTATCAGCTGAAGGTAAATCTATGGACCAACCTGTGGCCCGTCATTTTAGAATGATGGGCCATTCCTTGTCTGATCTGAAGCACTTTATAATAGATCATGTAGTGGAATCCCCACGGGGAGGAGATCGCATCAAAGCTCTGTGCATCCTGGAATCCAGATGGATTGTTAGATTAGGCACTATAGCACCAGACGGATTAAACGACAAAATTAACTGGAATAGCCTGAGATGAGGTGCTTTATAATGGCGTGGTGTACGTGTAGTTTATCCCCTAATTGATAACCTCGAGCGTTTGCGAATGAGATATGATCTATATGGTTAACCGTTTATTGTATGTACATGTGAATATCCAGGCTTTTGTATTGTCAGGCAAACGTTTTTAATATTATTGTTATTATTGTTTTTAAACTTATTATGCTTGCTTGTTTTGCCAGGTCCGCTCACATGCCGCACTGCTTGACAACACGGAAGCCGGACTCACACAACAGGAGCGCAAGCCAAGGGTTGCCTAGCAACCACGTCTTGCGTAACCCGGAAGTGAGACCCCGGGTGTGAATCAGCAGCAGCGGCTGCGGACGCGGACGCCGGCAACAGGTGAGTTCTGGCATCAGGTATATAAATGTTCTTTGTGTGTATGTCCTGTTTGTTTTGGTGGGTCCTGACGAAGGGGCGCATGCCCCGAAACATGTTGATCACAGCACCTTAATTAAAGTTTTTCTGCAACGAGTCCCTGGAGTGCCGTGCCTATTGTATGGGTATGTTTCAGAATATTGCACAGGACACCGGGACCAGTAATTTAGAAGCAAGGAGTGCCGACTGAATTGTATTGGTATATATATATATATATATTAGGGTGCATCAAATGCCCTGACATTCGGAATGCTTGCTGTCCCTATTCTTAATAGGTTCCTTTTTAGCAGTGATGAGCGGGTTCGGATCCTCGGGAACTTCACCTTTTTTTTCACGGGTCCGAGCAACTCAGATCCTCCCGCCTTGCTCGGTTAACCCGAGCGCGCCCGAACGTCATCATCCCGCGGTCGAATTCTCGCGAGATTCGTATTCTATATAAGGAGCCGCGCGTCGCCGCCATTTTTCACTCATGCATTGGAGATGATCGTGAGAGAACGTGGCTGGCGTCCTTTCAGTTTCTATGTACAGTGGGCTGCAAATTGTGTTGCAAATATCTGTGCTCAGTGTGCTGCAAATATCTGGGCTCAGTGTGCTGCAAGTGCAAATATCTACAGTCTCTGCCTGAAAAACGCTCCATATCTGACTGTGCTCAGTGTGCTGCAAATATCTGTGCTCAGTGTGCTAATTGCTTTATTGTGGGGACTGGGGACCAGCAGTATTATATAGTAGGAGGACAGTGCAGAGTTTTGCTGACCAGTGACCAGTGACCACCAGTATTATACGTTCTCTGCCTGAAAAACGCTCCATATCTGTGCTGCATTGTAGTATATAGTAGGAGGAGAGTGCAGAATTTTGCTGACCACCAGTATAACTATATATATAGCAGTACGGTACAGTAGTCCACTGCTCTACCTACCTCTGTGTCGTGAAGTATACAATCCCATCCATACCTGTGGTGCATTTCAGTTTTGCACAGTTTGATGACCACCAGTATATACTATATAGCAGTACGGTACAGTAGGCCACTGCTCTACCTACCTCTGTGTCATCAAGTATACTATCCATCCATACCTGTGGTGCATTTCAGTTTTGCACAGTTTGCTGACCCCCAGTATATATTATATAGCAGTACGGTAGAGTAGGCCACTGCTCTACCAACCTACTGTATGTGTCGTCAAGTATACTATCCATCCATACCTGTGGTGCATTTCAGTTTTGCAGTTTGCTGACCACCAGTATATACTATATAGCTATACGGTACAGTAGGCCACTGCTCTACCTACCTCTGTGTCGTCAAGTATACTATCCATCCATACCTGTGGTGCATTTCAGTTTTGCACAGTTTGCTGACCACCAGTATATACTATATAGCAGTACAGTACAGTAGGCCACTGCTCTACCTACCTCTGTGTCGTCAAGTATACTATCCATCCATACCTGTGGTGCATTTCAGTTTGGCACAGTTTGCTGTCCACCAGTATATAATATATAGCAGTACGGTACAGTAGGCCACTGCTCTACCTACCTCTGTGTCGTCAAGTATACTATCCATCCATACCTGTGGTGCATTTCAGTTTTGCACAGTTTGCTGACCACCAGTATATACTATATAGCAGTACGGTACAGTAGGCCACTGTTCTACCTACCTCTGTGTCGTCAAGTATACTATCCATCCATACCTGTGGTGCATTTCAGTTTTGCACAGTTTGCTGTCCACCAGTATATAATATATAGCAGTATGGTACAGTAGGCCACTGCTCTACCTACCTCTGTGTCGTCAAGTATACAATCCATCCATACCTGTGGTGCATTTCAGTTTTGCACAGTTTGCTGACCACCAGTATATACAATATAGCAGTACGGTACAGTAGGCCACTGCTCTACCTACCTCTGTGTCGTCAAGTAAACTATCCATCCATACCTGTGGTGCATTTCAGTTTTGCACAGTTTGCTGTCCACCAGTATATAATATATAGCAGTACGGTACAGTAGGCCACTGCTCTACCTACCTCTGTGTCGTCAAGTATACTATCCATCCATACCTGTGGTGCATTTCAGTTTTGCACAGTTTGCTGACCACCAGTATATACTATATAGCAGTACGGAACAGTAGGCCACTGCTCTACCTACCTCTGTGTCATCAAGTATACTATCCATCCATACCTGTGGTGCATTTCAGTTTTGCACAGTTTGCTGTCCACCAGTATATAATATATAACAGTACGGTACAGTAGGCCACTGCTCTACCTACCTCTGTGTCGTCAAGTATACAATCCATCCATACCTGTGGTGCATTTCAGTTTTGCACAGTTTGCTGACCACCAATATATACTATATAGCAGTACGGTACAGTAGGCCACTGCTCTACCTACCTCTGTGTCGTCAAGTATACTATCCATCCATACCTGTGGTGCATTTCAGTTTTGCACAGTTTGCTGTCCACCAGTATATAATATATAGCAGTACGGTACAGTAGGCCACTGCTCTACCTACCTCTGTGTCGTCAAGTATACTATCCATCCATACCTGTGGTGCATTTCAGTTTTGCACAGTTTGCTGACCACCAGTATATACTATATAGCAGTACGGTACAGTAGGCCACTGCTCTACCTACAGTACCTCTGTGTCGTCAAGTATACTATCCATCCATAACTGTGGTGCATTTCAGTTTTGCACAGTTTGCTGTCCACCAGTATATAATATATAGCAGTACGGTACAGTAGGCCACTGCTCTACCTACCTCTGTGTCGACAAGTATACTATCCATCCATACCTGTGGTGCATTTCAGTTTTGCACAGTTTGCTGACCACCAGTATATACTATATAGCAGTACGGTACAGTAGGCCACTGCTCTACCTGCCTCTGTGTCATCAAGTATACTATCCATCCATACCTGTGGTGCATTTCAGTTGTGCGCAGTATATATAGTAGTAGGCCATTGCTATTGATATATTACTGGCATATAATTCCACACATTAAAAAATGGAGAACAAAAATGTGGAGGGTAAAATAGGGAAAGATCAAGATCCACTTCCACCTCGTGCTGAAACTGCTGCCACTAGTCATGGCCGAGACGATGAAATGCCATAAACGTCGTCTGCCAAGGCTGATGCCCAATGTCATAGTAGAGAGCATGTAAAATCCAAAAAAATAAAGCTCAGTAAAATGACCCAAAAATCTAAATCAAAATCGTCTGAGGAGAAGCGTAAACTTGCCAATGTGCCATTTACGACACGTAGTGGCAAGGAACGGCTGAGGCCCTGGCCTATGTTCAAGGCTAGTGGTTCAGCTTCACCTGAGGATGGAAGCACTCATCCTCCTGCTAGAAAACTTAAAAGAGTTAAGATGGCAAAAGCACAGCAAAGAACTGTGCGTTCTTCTAAATCACAAATCCCCAAGGAGAGTCCAATTGTGTCGGTTGCGATGCCTGACCTTCCCAACACTGGACGGGAAGAGGTTGCGCCTTCCACCATTTGCACGCCCCCTGCAAGTGCTGGAAGGAGCACCCGCAGTCCAGTTCCTGATAGTCAAATTGAAGATGTCACTGTTGAAGTACAGCAGGATGAGGATATGGGTGTTGCTGGTGCTGGGGAGGAAATTGACAAGGAGGATTCTGATGGTGAGGTGGTTTGTTTAAGTCAGGCACCCGGGGAGACACCTGTTGTCCGTGGGACGAATATGGCCATTGACATGCCTGGTCAAAATCCAAAAGAAATCACCTCTTCGGTGTGGAATTATTTCAACAGAAATGCGGACAACTGGTGTCAAGCCATGTGTTGCCTTTGTCAAGCTGTAATAAGTAGGGGTAAGGACGTTAACCACCTAGGAGCATCCTCCCTTATACGTCACCTGGACCGCATTCATCAGAAGTCAGTGACAAGTTAAAAAACTTTGGATGACAGCGGAAGCAGTCCACTGACCACTAAATCCCTTCCTCTTGTAACCAAGCTCCTGCAAACCACACCACCAACTCCCTCAGTGTCAATTTCCTACTTAGACAGGAAAGCCAATAGTCCTGCAGGCCATGTCACTGTCAAGTCTGACGAGTCCGTTCCTGCCTGGGATTCCTCCGATGCATCCTTGAGTGTAACGCCTACTGCTGCTGGCGCTGCTGTTGTTGCTGCTGGGAGTCGATCGTCATCCCAGAGGGGAAGTCGGAAGACCACTTGTACTACTTCCAGTAAGCAATTGACTGTCCAACAGTCCTTTGCGAGGAAGATGAAATATCACAGCAGTCATCCTGCTGCAAAGCGGATAACTCAGGCCTTGGCAGCCTGGATGGTGAGAAACGTGTTTCTGGTATCCACCGTTAATTCACAGGGAACTAGAGACTTGATTGAGGTACTGTGTCCCCGGTACCAAATACCATCTAGGTTCCATTTCTCTAGGCAGGCGATACCAAAAATATACACAGACCTCAGAAAAAGAGTCACCAGTGTCCTAAAAAATGCAATTGTACCCAATGTCCACTTAACCACGGACATGTGGACAAGTGGAGCAGAGCAGACTCAGGACTATATGACTGTGACAGCCCACTGGGTAGATGTATTGCCTCCCGCAGCAAGAACAGCAGCGGCGGCACCAGTAGCAGCATCTTGCAAATGCCAACTCGTTCCTAGGCAGGCTACGCTTTGTATCACCGCTTTCCATAAGAGGCACACAGCTGACAACCTCTTACGGAAACTGAGGAAAATCATTGCAGAATGTATTACCCCAAATGGACTCTCCTGGGGATTTGTGACATCGGACAACGCCACCAATATTGTGCGTGCATTACATCTGGGCAAATTCCAGCACGTCCCATGTTTTGCACATACATTGTATTTGGTGGTGAAGAATTATTTAAAAAATGACAGGGGCGTGCAAGAGATGCTGTCGGTGGCCCGAAGAATTGCGGGCCACTTTCGGCATACAGCCACCGCGTGCCGAAGACTGGAGCACCAGCAAGCAGTCCTGAACCTACCCTGCCATCATCTGAAGCAAGAGGTGGTAACGAGGTGGAATTCAACCCTCTATATGCTTCAGAGGATGGAGGAGCAGCAAAAGGCCATTCAAGCCTATACATCTGCCTACGATATATGCAAAGGAGGGGGAATGCACCTGACTCAAGCGCAGTGGAGAATGATTTCAACGTTGTGCAAGGTTCTGCAACCCTTTGAACTTGCCACACGTGAAGTCAGTTCAGACACTGCCAGCCTGAGTCAGGTCATTCCCCTCATCAGGCTTTTGCAGAAGAAGCAGGAGACATTAAAGGAGGAGCTAAAACAGAGCGATTCCGCTAGGCATGTGGGACTTGTGGATGGAGCCCTTAATTCGCTTAACCAGGATTCACGGGTGGTCAATCTGTTGAAATCAGAGCACTACATTTTGGCCACCGTGCTCGATCCTAGATTTAAAACCTACATTGTATCTCTCTGTCCAGCAGACACAAGTCTGCAGAGGTTCAAAGACCTGCTGGTGAGAAAATTGCCAAGTCAAGCGGAACGTGACCCCTCAACAGCTCCTACTTCACATTCTCCCGCAACTGGGTCTGCGAGGAAAAGGCTAAGAATTCCGAGCCCACACGCTGGCGGTAATGCAGGGCAGTCTGGAGCGAGTGCTGACATCTGGTCCGGACTGAAGGACCTGCCAACGATTACTGACATGTCGTCTACTGTCACTGCATATGATTCTGTCACCATTGAAAGAATGGTGGAGGATTATATGAGTGACCGCATCCAAGTAGGCACATCAGACAGTCCGTACGTATACTGGCAGGAAAAAGAGGCAATTTGGAGGCCCTTGCACAAACTGGCTTTATTTTACCTAAGTTGCCCCCCCCCCCCCCCCTCCAGTGTGTACTCCGAAAGAGTGTTTAGTGTAGCCGCTCACCTTGTCAGCAATCGGCGTACGAGGTTACTTCCAGAAAATGTGGAGAAGATGATGTTCATCAAAATGAATTATAATCAATTCCTCCGTGGACACATTCACCAGCAATTGCCTCCAGAAAGTACACAGGGACCTGAGATGGTGGATTCCAGTGGGGACGAATTAATAATCTGTGAGGAGGGGTATGTACACAGTGAAAGGGGTGAGGAATCGGACGATGAGGATGAGGTGGACATCTTGCCTCTGTAGAGTCAGTTAGTGCAAGGAAAGATTGATTGCTTCTTTTTTGGTGGGGGCCCAAACCAACCAGTCATTTCAGTCACAGTCGTGTGGCAGACCCTGTTGCTGAAATGATAGGTTTGTTAAAGTGTGCATGTCCTGTTTATACAACATAAGGGTGGGTGGGAGGGCCCAAGGACAATTCCATCTTGCACCTCCTTTTTCTTTCATTTTTCTTTGCATCATGTGCTGTTTGGGGACTATTTTTTTGAAGTGCTATCCTGCCTGACACTGCAGTGCCACTCCTAGATGGGCCAGGTGTTTGTGTCGGCCACTTGTGTCGCTTAGCTTAGCCATCCAGCGACCTTGGTGCACCTCTTTTTTTCTTTGCATCATGTGCTGTTTGGGAACTTGTTTTTAATTCTGCCATCCTGTCTGACACTACAGTGCCACTCCTAGAAGGGCCAGGTGTTTGTGTCGGCCACTTGGGTCGCTTAGCTTAGTCATCCAGCGACCTAGGTGCAAATTGTAGGACTAAAAATAATATTGTGAGGTGTGAGGTGTTCAGAATAGACTGAAAATGAGTGGAAATTATGGTTATTGAGGTTAATAATACTATGGGATCAAAATGACCCCCAAATTCTATTATTTAAGCTGTTTTTGAGGGTTTTTTGTAAAAAAACACCCGAATCCAAAACACACCCGAATCCGACAAAAAATTTTCAGGGAGGTTTTGCCAAAACGCATCCGAATCCAAAACACGGCCTCGGAACCGAATCCAAAACCAAAACACAAAGGGGGTCATTCCGAGTTGTTCGCTCGCAAGCTGCTTTTAGCAGCTTTGCACACGCTAAGCCGCCGCCTACTGGGAGTGAATCTTAGCTTATTAAAATTGCGAACGAAAGATTAGCAGAATTGCGAATAGACACTTCTTAGCAGTTTCTGAGTAGCTCCAGACTTACTCGGCATCTGCGATCAGTTCAGTGCTTGTCGTTCCTGGTTTGACGTCACAAACACACCCAGCGTTCGCCCAGACACTCCTCCGTTTCTCCAGCCACTCCCGCGTTTTTCCCAGAAACTGTAGCGTTTTTCGAACACACCCATAAAACAGCCTGTTTCCGCCCAGAAACACCCACTTCCTGTCAATCACATTACGATCACCAGAACGAAGAAAAAACCTCGTAATGCCGTGAGTAAAATACCTAACTGCATAGCAAATTTACTTGGCGCAGTCGCACTGCGGGCATTGCGCATGCGCATTAGCGACTAATCGCTCCGTTGCGAAAAAAAATACAGAGCGAACAACTCGGAATGACCCCCAAAACCCGAAAAATTTCCGGTGCACATCACTACTTTTTAGCATAGAAACAACTGTGCAAATTATTTTTGTTGTACGATTTGACTTACGTGGTCCACCTCCACACCCAAAAATTGTCTGTATATTGGTACTAATTAAAGCACGTGTATTGTATTATACAAAACAACTAACTTTAGCAAAACGAAGCCAACTTTTGTATGTGTGCCATGAATACATAGAAGGAAGAAATGCTCTGCGCACCAAAAATCACTTGGAATTAATTAATTAATTAATTAAGTGCAGTCTAGCAAGGAGAATGATTGACTCAATGAAGCTTGACCTTTTTTATAAAGAAAAATATTTTATAAAACAGTTAATGACACAGAACAAAGTATATGAGACAAACAGTACATATATATATATAGCAGTATAAAAACCGGAGGATTTCACCTCTTGCAAGTGTAAACAAAAACACTGTATCTAACTTTTATGAACGTGCTGTTTAAACGGCATACAATGTATCTAAAATGCAGATCGGATATCTTAAGTGAAAGAGGCTCTTTACAGAGAGCAACAATTGATTCTGACACTGGCGTCCCAGTGTGGAATCATATAAAATGTCCACAGATGGCTCCACAAGATGAAATTATTAGAAGCAAAGCAAACGGTAATCGCAGCGGGATTCTGATGTAGAAATGCCGTTAGCAACTGGACTCCCTTTAACCTCACTGCGGAGGTATGATTCCTGTAGGTCACTTGGCTTAGATGTGGACGGAACCGGAGTATCAGGACCGAGATGGTATGAGCCCGTCTGTGGAGTAACAGATATCTACTGCACTGAACTCGTAGACGCCCCTTTCTACATCAGAATCCCGCTGCGATCAGCTGGATATAGACGGATCTCCGCTGTGAGACCAGTGCGGCGCCAGCCATCAGCGGCTTTGCCGTTTCATGCTGTTACCGATAGCCATACGGATCACGTCCCTTGCTGGGAAACTCCCTATATGTCATCATCTGATGGTCAACTGATGGCTATTACAACGGAGAATAAGTATTCCAGCAAGTCTGTCCTCTAATTACCATTGTGGCAGCAACTACAAATCTTTACATTCTCCTCGTGCAAATGCATACAGGACTCTGCATTACATCTCAGGAATCAGCACGGGGGTAATTATTACCGTTTGCTTTGCTTCTAATAATTTCATCTTGTGGAGCCATCTGTGGACATTTTATATGATTCCACACTGGGACGCCAGTGTCAGAATCAATTGTTGCTCTCTGTAAAGAGCCTCTTTCACTTAAGATATCCGATCTGCATTTTAGATACATTGTATGCTGTTTAAACAGCACGTTCATAAAAGTTAGATACAGTGTTTTTGTTTACACTTGCAAGAGGTGAAAACCTCCGGTTTTTATACTGCTATATATATATATATGTACTGTTTGTCTCATATACTTTGTTCTGTGTCATTAACTGTTTTATAAAATATTTTTCTTTACAAAAAAGGTCAAGCTTCATTGAGTCAATCATTCTCCTTGCTAGACTGCACTTAATTAATTAATTAATTAATTCCAAGTGATTTTTGGTGCGCAGAGCATTTCTTCCTTCTTTGTACTTCAATTAGTTGTTCAGCCTAACCAGCTGGTTTGCTCAGCAGCCCTAAAGGTCACGATTTTTACTGATCACCATCTGGTAAATTATTACCATACATTGCATTTTAGCGCCAGATATATATACAGTTTGAGATTTATCTCTAGCTGTATGTACATATAATTTTTCATGCCATGAATACATGTCTTACATTGATTTAAGAACATAAGAACATAACTAAGAAAGGGAACAGCATGAAGCCTCATGGGCCTATCGTGGCTGTTCCCATCCAAATCACAAAACATTAATCAAATCATTATTTCTTTTTCAGATTTGTCACATCAGACATAGATTCATGGTTTATGTTTAACATTCTTCAGCTAAACAGTGATTTTCTTACGAAAGACATTGGTGAATGGAAAGAATCTGATGCTTATCAGAATTCACAAACCAAAATTCAAGCATTGAATGTTGTCAATGATTGTGCTGAATGTGGTGTCAAGCTTAGTTCAGACTTCTTATCATCGGCTAAGAAGGAAGAGCACTATCAAAATGTACTCCAAGTAGTTGAAGATGATCACAAAGAGAGACCAAACTTACGTAAGCCCAGCGGCCAGCAATAAGGGAGTTACAACTTTGGCTCTGTGGACTTGTCTCTTCCAAGTGCTGCTTGGACTTCTAAGTGTGAGTTTTAAACAGCAAAAAGGTGAGTTAGAATACAGAAAAATGTGAGTTTTATAATACACAATCAGGAACACACATTTGCAGTACCATTAAACTTCTGGTGAGGCTGCAAGGGGCTGACCTTGTGAGTGAGTGAGAGGGTCTCTTACTTGGAGTAGCAGAGGGGCTGTGACTGTGCGTGTGTGAGGGGCTTTTTTTTTTTTTTGCTTTTTTTCTCTTTTTTTATTAGCAGGAGCTGGAAGCCGAGTGAAAAGGAGGTGCAGTGAGCTGGAACAACTGCAACTGCTAAGTGGAGTATTTGTGCCGCAGGAGAGAGTACTACGGCTGCATAAAAGTGAAGGACCAAGAACCGCACAAAGATAGATAAGTATAAGCCAGCTTAATTTATTGTATAAGTGAGATTGCTTGTCTTCTACTTTTTATTTTTGCTGCTTTTTCTGTGAGAGTAACAGGGAGTTAGACCTTACAAACAATATGGGAGGGGCTGTGATTGAGGACCTCACTCAGTGCATGTCGTGCAAGATGTATGCACACCTGGAGCCACCGGCCCAGTGTGATTACATCTGCACGAGGTGTGTGCGAACTGTTGCCCTGGAAGCCCAGGTAACTGATCTAGAGCGAACCGTTACGCGACTGAGGGGGATTCACAATCTCGAGCGTAGTTTAGACAGAACGGTGGAGGAGTTGCGGGAGGGGTCACTGGTAGAAGAGGATGATGATCAGGTAGCCAGTTGGGTCACAGTTAGAAGGAAGAAAAAGAGGGGGAGGCACGACATCTCCGAACTATCAAACCCGAACAAATTTGCCCGATTGGACGAGGAATCGGAGGATGATAGTGAAGAAATGACGGTGCCGGAGGAGACTGCTCCCTCTAGCATCGAGAGGTGCGGTCCCTCTGGCGCGGTTGGGGAAAAAGATAGAGAGGTACCTAGTCAGATGGTGGTGGTAGGGGATTCTATCATCAGGAAGGCAGATAGGGCAATCTGCTACTGGGACCGTGATCGCCGTACAGTCTGTTGTCTCCCGGGTGCTCGGGTACGGCACATCGCGGACCGGTTAGATAGATTGTTGGGAGGGGCTGGCAAAGACCCGGTGGTCTTGGTGCACGTTGGCACCAATGACAAAGTTAGCGGAAGGTGGGATGTCCTTAAGAAAGACTATAGGGACTTAGGAAAGAAACTGAAGGCAAGGACATCTAAGGTAATATTCTCGGAATCATTACCCGTGCCACGCGCTAGTCCAGGGAGGCAGAGGGAGATTAGGGAGGTAAATGTGTGGCTTAGGGATTGGTGCAGGAAAGAGGGGTTTATGTTCCTGGAACACTGGGCGGACTTCTCAGTCAGGCGCCATCTCTTTTGTCGTGACGGATTGCACCTGACTGAGGAGGGGGCAGCGGTGCTGGGGGGAAGGATGGTTAGAAGGGTGGAGGAGATTTTAAACTAGGAGCCTGGGGGGAGGGTTTAGCTAGAAACTACGGGTCGTGCAGTGAGAATAGTGGGGATGGCGGTAGTAAACAAAATGGGGGAGAAGTTGGGGGGAGGGTAAGAGCAGGCGGTAAGGTTACTAACATGGGTACTAAAAGGGATTTTACCAAAGCACTAACCAATGACGATTACAGGTCATCCTTGCTACATAAGGTGAAAGATGTCCCTAACACAAGGGAAAATACTTATCTTAGTTGTATGTATGTAAACGCCAGAAGCATTACTGGTAAAAAGGGTGAACTAGAAATACTTGCAGCAAGCAAACAGTATGATATTATAGGCATTACTGAAACTTGGTGGGATGAATCTCATGATTGGACAGTCAATCTAGAGGGCTATACACTGTTTAGGAGAGACAGACTAAATAAAAAGGGTGGAGGGGTGTGTCTTTACGTAAAGCCGTTTTTAAAACCTAATATATTGGAAGATATTCAGGAGGGGACTGTAGACACTGTCGAGACATTATGGGTAGAAATTACATGCAGGGAAAAAGGAATAAAAAAGTTAGTATTGGGTGTATGCTATAGGCCGCCTGGTATCAACGCATCTGTTGATGAATTGTTACTAAAGCAAATTGAAAGAGCAGCAGGAGTAGGAGACATAGTAGTGATGGGAGATTTTAACTATCCAGAGATAAACTGGAAAAACGATTCATGTGATACTGCTAGGGGCAATATGTTTTTAAACACACTTAATGATAACTACTTAGTCCAACTAATTGAGGAACCAACTAGGTACAATGCAATCTTAGACCTGGTATTAACAAACAATGGGGATTTGGTATCAGGTATTATAGTAGGGGAACCCATAGGAAACAGCGACCACAATATGGTCACATTCAATATCAGTTTCTATAAACAGCCCTATACTGGCTCAACTAGGACTTTAAACTTTAGCAAAGCAAATTTTGAAAAGATGAGGGTATTTTTCAGGGATATTGAATGGGAAGGTTTGTTTTTAGGGAAAAATACTACGGAGAAATGGGAGGTACTAAAATTCCTGCTAGCTAAAAATACACTCAAATGTATTCCTATGAGTAGCAAAAAAAGGAATAAAAATCATAAACCGATGTGGCTTAACAAAAAGATTAAGGAACTTATGGGCAAGAAAAGGCGAGCATTTAAAAAATACAAATCTGACGGGGAAGCAGAGTCATTTCAGCACTATAAGGAATGTAACAAAATTTGCAAAAAGGAAATAAGAGCGGCTAAAGTAGAAACTGAAAAACTAGTAGCAAAGGAAAGCAAAGCGAATCCCAAAAAATTCTTTAAATACATTAATAGCAAGAGATTAAAGAAGGAGAGTATAGGCCCTTTAAAAGACAAGTTGGGAGTCTTAAGCAAAAATGATAATGACATAGCGGACACACTAAATGAGTTTTTTTCAACAGTATTCACTCGTGAGGACCCAATTCAGGGACTAACGCACAATCTCAATAATGAGAATATCACACTGATAGGTACTTATTTAAGCGAGGAAGTAGTCTGTGACCGAATAAAACATTTAAAGATTAATAAATCACCAGGGCCCGATGGTATTCATCCAAGGGTTCTAATGGAGCTTCACTCTGAACTGGCAAAACCGCTATCTTTGATCTTTAAGGATTCAGTTATATCAGGTATGGTTCCCAAAGACTGGCGTATAGCGGAAGTAGTTCCTATATTCAAAAAGGGAAGTAAAGCTGAACCAGGTAATTATAGACCAGTTAGTCTTACATCTATAGTGGGGAAAGTATTGGAAGGTATTCTAAGAGATAGTATTCAGAAGTTCATTGAAACCAATAAGGTCATTAAAAGGAATCAACATGGGTTTATGAAGGACAGATCCTGTCAAACCAACTTACTTGGCTTTTATGAAACAGTAAGCGCAAACCTAGATCAGGGTAAAGACGTGGATGTAATCTTTTTAGACTTTGCAAAAGCGTTCGATACTGTACCACACATGAGACTTATCTACAAGCTACAAGAATCAGGGCTAGGAAGCACAATATGCACTTGGGTCAAAAACTGGTTAGATAATAGGAAGCAGCGCGTTGTGGTTAATGGATCTTTTTCAACTTGGACTGAAGTGCTAAGTGGTGTGCCGCAAGGCTCAGTATTAGGACCGCTATTGTTCAATATTTTCATTAACGACCTAACAGAAGGTCTAGAGAGCATGGTGTCAATTTTTGCAGATGATACCAAATTGTGTAAGGCTATAAATACAGAGGAGGATGCCGAATCTCTTCAGAACGACTTAGTTAAATTAGAAGCATGGGCAGTCAAATGGAGAATGCGCTTCAACACAGACAAGTGTAAGGTAATGCACTGTGGTAACAAGAACATAAATTACACCTACCTACTAAATGGGGTAAAATTAGGGGATTCTGTACTGGAAAAGGACTTAGGTGTCCTCATAGATAGCAAGCTAAGCAGTAGTACCCAAAGTAGGACTGCAGCAAAGAAGGCTAATAAGATATTAGCATAAAACGGGGTATTGATGCTAGGGACGAGAATATTATACTCCCGTTATATAAATCACTAGTGAGGCCACACCTTGAATACTGTGTACAATTCTGGGCACCGTACTACAAAAAGGATATCCTGGAGCTTGAAAAGGTACAGAGGAGGCCGACCAAACTAATTAAGGGCATGGAGACGATGGAATACAAGGAAAGGCTTGAAAGACTAGGCATGTTTACATTGGAAAAGTGGAGACTAAGAGGGGATATGATCAACATCTACAAATATATAAGGGGACAATACACAGAGCTTGCGCGGAACTTGTTTTTTGTTAGATCAACACAGAGGACTCGTGGACACTCGCTCAGGTTAGAGGAGAGGAGATTCCGCACAATACGGCGTAAAGGCTCTTCCGCGGTAAGGACAATACATGTTTGGAATTCCCTGCCCAAGGGAGTTGTAATGGCGGAATCTGTCAACACCTTTAAGAATGGGTTAGATAAATTCCTAATGGATAAGGATATCCATGGGTATGGTGCATAGTCATGCATTATAGTTACTATAAATAGGGATAAAATGTAACGGCTGACAGCAGCATCAGTCAGAAATTTTAGTCAAATCATCATGCATAGGAGACCACAAATAGGTTGAACTCGATGGACAATTGTCTTTTTTCAACCTCAGATACTATGTTACTATGTTACTATGTTACTATTTTGTAATAATCCAACTGTAACATGTTGTTCACTGTTACGTCACTAATTCTGCTTATATCTCTTTGTTTAGTTGTTAACAATGAATAAATCACTTTATCATTAACCTACTAAATTGTTTTAAGTCCTTGTATCAGAGAAGTTAAAACAAGTGTTATTGCATTTAAAATAATTAGAAATCTTTAATCTTCAGGGGCATGGTGGGCCACATAAATATCATCTTAAAAGATTCTTAAAAATTTGTATGCAATATATCCTTACCAATTCTAAAAAATCCAGCATGGGGACAAATCATTTTTCTTACTGTAAAAAATTCATGGGGCGTTTGATGCACCCTAATATATATGTATATATATATATATATATATATATATATATAATATTTAATTATTATCATTATTATTATTTTGCCAGTCCCGGGCCCCGTAATTTCTGTTGGGCAGCCCTGGAGAGATACAGTTATATAGCAGATTGTGAATATCTTGTATCTAATCCCATTGAAAGACTTATGTATGAAGTACAGTACTATTTCATATGTGTGGTGTGATAAACGTGTAATCAATGGGTTTTTTTGTGAACATGTTAGTACCACATTTTGTCATGATCATACCCTATTATCCTATTATAATCCTTTATTTAACTGCATACTGTTGCACATTTACATTAAAGTGTGTCCTGCATTTCAGGAGATCATATTCATCATGTGATCATCATTCATCAAATACTTGGACTCCAAATCAGTTACATTATTATTGACATAACAAATAGTTTAGTCAAATATAGGTTAATCCTAGTTCCAAAGATGTATTGATAATGAAGGGATTAACATTAGTGCTGCTACTGCCAGGTAATGAGTGTCATGCAATGCATATTATAGCATTCTAGATGTTGCCCCCACCAATGCTGCCTGATTTTCTTTTACCTTTCTCTGTATGCCCCACAGCAATAGCAATGTGTGGCCCTGCGCAGCGCTATCGCCGGTGCTAGATTGGCCTGCATGCAGGCACAATCGAGCAGGTTGCTCATTTCACCGCTGGGTTAAATGAATGCCCCCACCACCACCCCCCTTGCTCAGCACACATCGCACTGTGTGCTGAGCGGGGTAGATATTAGAGATGAGCGGGTTCGGTTCTCAGAGAACCGAACCCTACCGGACTTCACGCTCCGAGCCCGGATCCGAGTCAGGCTCGGGTTTTCCATCCTGACTCGGAAACCAGAACAAGGCAAAACGTCATCATCCCACTGTTGGATTCTCACGGGGTTTGGATTCCATATAAGGAGCCGTGCGGTCGCCGCCATTTTCACTCCGACATTGGAGAGTGTACAGAGAGGACGTGTCTCCGTTCTCTCAGTGTCCTCAGTATCCGTGTGTTGTGCTGCATCTGTTCAGTCACAGTGGTTGTGTCCTCTTGCTGCTATATGTCCAGTGCTGCTGTATAGGGTGCTGTGTTGTGTTGCATCAGTTCAGTGGTGGTGTATTGTGCTGCATCATTCCAGTGGTAGTGTCCTGTGCATCAGCCATCAGTTATTCCAGTGACCAGTCACAGTGGTATCCTCTGCTGTCATATGTCCAGTGCTGCTGTATAATAATAACAAGGCCCTTACAGTGTTGCTGTGTTGTCCTGCATCAGTCCAGTGGTAGTGTCCTGTGCATCAGCCATCAGTTATTCCAGTGACCAGTGTCAAAGTCAGAAAAATATCACGCTACACATTGCCATATTTGCACCTCATGCGTGTCCCCGCTGCGCGTGCATGAGCTCTCCCGTGCGTGCGCATACTCGCTGTTGCGTGCACCCGCAGGCGCACGGTATGCGCATTTACGGTAGAGTTTGTATGCGTCTAGCGTGCGACTCAATCGTAACATATTTTAACCATATAATGTATTTTGTAGATTATGGTCCCTTTGATAGAATCTGACAGTTTAGTTAATGTAGCATGTTCATAGACAAAGAGATCCCTCTTTGTTTGATACGAAGGGTCAGACAGGGGTTATACAGTGGTGTTTAGTATCCATCGGAAGAGTATTTAATTAGCAATATTCCGGTGTTGGTTTGAAGCGGATAACTCGCTCGTGCGAATAGTTATGGACATAAGAAGTTTATGGACTTTTACTGTATTTGCACTTTATTATCCATGCGGCGGGAAACCTAGTTTCCCACCCACCTGAGCAGTTGGAAATAGTCACAGCCCACCTGTATGAATCAACCTATGACCTTTTGTTATAATGCGAAGACGAATTCCTGTGTCCAATGAACAATAAGAATATAGGGACCATTGTACTGTATTGTGTGTAGGGTATAAAAGGACAAAGCCGATCTGGGCCAGCTCTCTATTCTCTTCAACGGTTCTCATTGCTGATAATCGGGAGCTGGATATCCAGAAGGCGCATGCGATTGTTTCCCTTTGTGCGTAAGTTTCTCTGCAATCATATTGTCTTTATTGTTATAAGCCATTCTCTCTCGTTCTCTCTCTCTCTCTCTCTCTCTCTCTCTCTCTCTCTCTCTCCTTCCCCTTTAAAAGTAATTGTATCTTTATTGTATTTTATGTGTAGTTACTTGGTTAGGTATTTTATGTTATCTTGGTAGTGTATAACTTGTATTGTATTATTCTTTTGCAATTGAACGTTTATTCATTTCCTTAAAAGGCGTTAGACCCTTAGACCAGTATTGTGTGTTCATTATATTGCAGAGGGTAATAGGAGCGTCTCTATCGCTCAAACAGCTTTAGTGTAAACAAGGTTAAGCAGCGTTATATCGCTACAGTGTTTCAGTACAAGGTCTACAGTATAAGAATTATCCTTTCTGTGTGTTACATTCAAGGCCTACTGATTGTTATCTTGTGAGCGTCTGCGCCGCTCGTGATCTCCTCGTGGTCTCGAGCGTCCGCTACGCTGATAGCGTAGCATTACGGTAGTCGCTCACCTATAGTGTGCCCGATACCAACAGCGTATTCTCGCGAGCGTTTGTGTCGCTCGAGCGGCTCGCTCCCGATACAGCGTCCGCTACGCTAAGAGCGTACCCTTACGGTACCTCGTGCGCCAATTGCGTACTGTGTTCTTTAACCTTTTAGAGTGTTTTAAATAAGATAAATATTAGGCTTTATCAATTGGCGGCTCGTCCGTCCTTCACATATCTGCACTAGGTAATTTCAGCAGACATTATCGGTCAGCAAAGGGCGGGAGGTAATATTCCTCATAGTGCTGACCAAGATAAGCGTCTGCTTCGCTTAGTAAAGGGTGCTGAAGGAATCCGGAACCGGAGGTAAGAACAATACGCTAGTGTCTTTTAAAACTGTTTTTTTTTTCTGTTCTGTCTTGCGTACGCACGCACGCATACATCTGCATTTCTTTTCATTCGTGTATTTTCACATATCACTTTCCTGTTTGCCATTTCACAATTGATAACGTGCTGAGAAAGATTTGTTGCCATTGGTAGTTAAAGAGTAAAAGTAATACATTAAGGGGTAATTTGTAAAGCATGCACACAGCTTTGCCTAAGATACAAGGAGAGGCCTGTGTGGTGCTCGGTAGATGATTACAGTTAAAGATCATCTACATTGATAAACGTGCTAATTGTATTTCTGTGGACATATCTGGCCAGCACACACGTGTCTCTAACAAAAGGGTGAGACTAGCGTGCGCGACGCAAGGGTCGACGCACGGAGTGTCTGGGTACGCCCACCGAAACTCAAATCGCACAATAGCATTGTTTTAGTGGGGGCTGTATAGTATAGCCACGTGATAATAGCACAAATTGATTTCAGTTTCCAAAACTTAGTTTAAATACCTTACTTTACTGTAATGCCTCTGGGGAGAGCTATCAGATTATGGGAAATTATTTTTCTGATCAGAAAACTATAGAATGATAGTGGGTTGAAAACGGTATGAGTGTATTGAACTCCTCTTGGTGAAGTCTTGGTGAAATCTTGGTGAAGTAAGTCTTGGTGAAATCTTGGTGAAGTAAATCTTGGTGAATCACAGTTGAATACGTGATGAGCACGGTCTAGGTGAAAACGTGCGACGGAGTGTGATAAAGTTTTCGTTGTATTACGCTCTGGCTGTTTTGGAGCACAGTAGGGAGACTCCAATGATCCTACCATTTATGGGCAACAAGTGTCTATAAGTGGTACGATTGGACCGCACGGTTGTATGTGTGACCAATAACGCAACGTGATATGAGGTCATATATTAAATTGCCCCCATGCGTGTTGTAGGGAGCACATGCAAGTGTGATTTGTGTAAAAATAAGGAATTTTCGCTGGTAGGGCCTGCAACGATTACGTGTGTCTGCTAAAAGGGGCGGATCCGTGTACTCGGAGCAGAAGAAGCTGGTGGTAGAGCTTGGAGAACTTCCACCGTAGACTTCTGTGTTTGGTGCATTTTAGGAAGTTTTTCTGTGTTAAAAAGGTCCACAATGGCAGCCAAGTGCACAACACAGGGACGTTCAGCAGTCAGGGTTCAGACTGAAGAGGCTCGCAGACCCCGAGGGTCTGCTCGGTTAGTAATGTGGGGGAGGTATGGTCCCCACACTGAGACCTTTTGTGACGAATGGACACGAATGACTGTGGGGGATAAAGCACCATTTCCTGGGATAGGTAGTTTTGACTCAGAGGTATTGCATAATTTAAGGCGAAGGATCTGTCTCATAAAATCCTGGAAACAATGAATTAGACATTATGATTGTTTACAATTGTGGCAACAGGAAAGTGAAATACAAAGAAATTTAACTTACATATCTGACTCTCATCTTGGGAAGAGAGACATGGCAATGGAGAGGATTATGGTTGCAGAGAATGGCGCAATGGTGTACGATAAAAATGCACTTAGCAACTGTATTATAGATGATAAGACTAATTGTAATAAACGTAACGATGATAATTGTAATACTGATAAATGTACAACTATTAACCCATGCAAGTTGCACCCCATGTTAAACTTCCCTCAGGATTACAAACAAGAAAGTGAGCCCAGCACGATGTCGGTACCTCTTCCAGAAGCCATCCTACAAGACATCCAGGTGTACGCGACCAAATCGGTAAAAGCAGTAATCAAACCCCCTAACGGAGGGTCAGGTGAGGTCGTGTCCACAGGTACGTATGGTGTTATACATCATGCACAAACAAATGTACCTCATATTGTAGAACCAACTCAGAATGACGCTATTGGACTTAATCCTGTCAGGGTAATTGCAGTACCAAATGGGAAAACTGACACTTCAGGAGTCACTCCTGTCAGGAACATCGCCATGCACTGCCCCTTTTCCCGAACAGAATTAAGAACAATTTTGTCTGAATTTCCTGACCCTAGGAAAGACTTAGTTGCATGTCAAAAGTATATTAGAGAGCTAGGAAATTCTGCAGAGCCAAATAACAAAGATTGGAGGACAGTTTTGAGGGCATGTTTACCCCCCGATGTCGAGTGAAATTTATCGCTGACTGTAAACTAGATGAAGAAATACCACTAACAGATGAGTATAATCAGGATAATGTAAAGAGAATCAACTTACAGTTAGGAGTATATTTCCCTGCAGTGGTAAAGTGGAATAAAATTTTTACAATAAGACAAAAAGAAGGTGAATCCACACCAGAGTATTATCACCGGGCTCTGCAGGATATGGCTAGGTACACTGGTATAGATGACATTAAAACTAATGTACACCACAGACAGGTAGCTGTGTCCGTATTAATGGACGGCTTAAAAGACACACTAAGAATCAGGGTACAAACCTCTCTACCTCACTGGAGAGGTATCTCGGTGGCTGCATTAAGAGAGTCCGCTATCGAGCATGACCGTAATATCCAAAGAACCAGGGAAACACAGGGAGAGCGGTTGATGGTAATCAGCATCCAAGCTCTAGAGGAGGCATCAAATCGACCGAAACCCCAGGCCACTAGCACATGGAGGAAGCCAAGGATTTGTTATCTTTGTAAAAGAGAAGGGCATTATGCCAGCAATTGTAATAGCCCACATAAAGTCAGACCCCCTAGACATGAATATGAGCATGAATATGACACACCAAATTATAATCAGGGATCATATAGGAAGAATTTTGGGCCACACCCATGATATGTAGTCAGGAAAAGGTGATCATTAGGACTGATGGTAAGCCTGAGGTAACGGTTAATAAATTGGGAGGTCATTCCCTGAAGACACAGGAATGACCGGGTAAAATTTGTAATGTATCTGTGAAATGTTTTCTTTTTCCCCATCTCTGACGGTCATCGGTAGGACTCAAACATTGCATAGCTACTTGGTCTTTGCAGAAGGCTACCAAACCCCAGCATGACCTACCCGCATCAATGTATCCTGGCCAGATACAAAGGGTGGAGTATGGAGGTGCTGGTGGGAGGGACTGAGCAAGGATACCATTGGACATGTAGATATGACAGCCTGATGATGAACGGCAGATCTGACAATGTTTTAAAATGTTTGAAAAATGTTTTTTTTTTCCTGTTGTTGTTTATTGTTGGTTTATGTAATATATATGTATATGAATTGTTCTCTCTCTCTTTTGTTTTTTTTGTTTTCTCTCTTCTCACTCATGTTTTCATGTTTTAAAGATGGTATGTCACACATCAGTTAGACAAATGGTAATGCAAGATTTTTGCTCCTTACAGAGAGATCGCTGATTTGGAAGAAATATTGTATCATCGGAGTGTTCGGTTGGAAGACTGAGAGACAGCACCTTTGAGATGACAGCAGAACAAGAAGAACAACAAGACTAGAGAACTAATTATCGTAACAAGTTTCTCTCCCCCTCAAACTGTTTTTCTGTACCCCCATTACAAATTTCTCCTTTTCTCCTCCTGTAAGATGGACTCGCCTCAAGAGACTGTGATCCGTGTTTTCATGTTGACCCTGATGTTGACCAGAGCAGTCTGTTTCGGTGAGAGTACCAGTGAGGTCGAGAAAGGATCCAGAATGGGTTTCTCTGATGACTGAGACGGAGGTGTAAATTTCCAATAGCAACACAATCACCAAGCAAAGGCGAGTACCGGAAACGATCTAGCAGCCATGTTATTTGTAAACATTGTGAAGGATTGTTAGCTGAAAAGAGAACTGTATCCGTAGACTCTGTGACAGTGTAGTAGAGGATGGGTGCATCAAGAAATGTCAGTCCAGTTTTAACATTAACATGGACCGGCACCCATTGAGTGACTATCACTCCTTAGTGGGTAAAGTGTTAAATCAGACAGATTGTTGGGTATGCTCTCAAGTACCTCAAGGCCATAGCAAATCAGGACTAGTACCATTTCCTTTAACGATAGGGGAGGTACTTGAGTTAAGTGGTGGGAGGCCGGTGGACAGGAGGTTTAATATCTCCAGTCCTCCTAGTTTGAAGCTCCACCAATATCATGTGGATAGATCCCTAGTATGTTTTAACATTTCCAATCCCCGAAAGCCGGGAAATTGGGAAGTGTCATGGAATAACCAAACCATGACCTTTTCATACAGAGCTGATAGAATGCCTACAGATACAGAACTTATACGCCACATAGCCGGTAGTGGAAAATATTTCCGATATAGGTATACCCTAGGAAGTAGAACCATGAGAGTTGAAGAGGTATCACCAGGATACTGTGCACATATCGTACAAACCGATACGTGTACTAAACAGATGGGAGAATTAGGGTTAGGAAATCTCATATGGAAAATGTGTAATATGGTTATGTCCTACTCCGTCCCATATGTTCTCCCCGATGATGCATATTTCATATGCGGGAGGAAGGCGTATAAGTGGCTTGCCCCAAACTCAGAAGGGTTATGTTATATTGGAAAAGTACTGCCTGAAGTAATGACTGTATCACATACTAAAATGAAAGATATTCACCGCAGTGCCCAAGCTCCTTATACTCACACTCATTACGAGCACATCGTTAAACGGCACCTAATAGAAAGAACAGAGCATCCGGCCTCTGACCTGATCAATGAATCCACCGGGATTCAAGTTCTAATCGCGTTAGATATCACTCGTACCGCCAGAGGAGTGATAAATTATAAATATATATCTGCGCTTGCAAATTTATTAGACAACATCACTGAAATGTATGATGACACACTCAGGTATACTGGAAGGGAGCTCCAAGCTTATAAAACAGAACTGGTTCAGCATAGGATGATTCTCAATTATCTCACAGCTGTGACGGGTGGGTATTGTGTCACCCTAGCAACTCAGTATGGAATAAAGTGCTGCACGTATATCACAAACAGCACCGAGGACCCGGTCGAGGTCATAGACCAAAAGATGGACGACATTTTGCAATTAAAATGGGAGTTCTGAAGGAAACACAATCTCACTCTTGCCGCTGTGGGTAATGAGCTGACCAGTTGGGTGTCATGGTTGAACCCACGAAATTGGTTCTCTGGTTTAGGAGAATGGACTCAAGGAATTATCATGGATGTAGGGAAATTCCTTTTGTGTGTTCTGGGTGTCATCATATTAGTCGGTCTAATATTTAGATGCGTTTGGGTTTTAACAAAGTGTAAACGTAGCGCCCGAGTGATGAGTTTAAGGAGTGAAGATACTGTAATAACAACGTCTGATGCGATTTATGACCCAACGATAGAGACAATGATGTGATGAAAATGTGATTCTACGGTCCGTTTCTTTCACCCGTTTCTCCTTTGTTTTTCTCCAAGGTAAAAAGACCCGCTTGGAAGAGGATTTTGACAGCCTTGTATACAGACAACAGATGGACTAAAGAAGAAGTCTGACAACCTTGTACACAGACAACTGATGGACTATGCCATAGACCCCCATATCCCTAGTACTTTTAATTTTACACTAGCCCAACACTTTTTGTAAGTCTATGGACATTGATAAAGCTTTGCTTGCGTTTATTGGCAAAAGCACAAAGAGACTACAGTCAACATGTACATCAGACAAGACTTCAGACAAGACTTCAATCAACAAATGTATATTAACCTCACATAGAATATCACTGCATTTACCATAATTGTTTCTTATCTTCATCTCTGCAACCTTCAGGTAATGACACACATAGTCGATAGGGAATACAGGCACAGATATCAGCACTCACATATTCCCCATTCATGTATCATCAACTAAAATGTGCTCCCCCATTTTGTTGCAACCAAAAGCCGAAAAGAGCTCGGTAAAGTTTGACAGCCCATCCACAGACCCTTAATACGGGATAAGAAGGAATTCAAATGTATACTTCGCAATACCTCGAAGCTTGATTTTAAAACACGTACGGCACGATGATACATGACCCCCCAAACATGGATTCATACACACATGCTTCTGCTATCTCACTAGGTCATACCCTTTTCCTACCTTCTCCTCTCCTCCCCTACCCAATCATAGAAATGTATTAAGCATGACATATATTTTTCTCTTTTTGAAATGTTTTAGAAAGTGGCAGTTATTGGTGACTGCCAAAGGGTGGACTGTCAAGGTCAGAAAAATATCACGCTACACATTGCCATATATGCGCGTGCATGAGCTCTCCCGTGCGTGCGCATACTTGCTGTTGCGTGCACCCACAGGCGCACGGTATGCGCATTTACGGTAGAGTTTGTATGCGTCTAGCGTGCAACTCAATCGTAACATATTTTAACCATATAATGTATTTTGTAGATTATGGTCCCTTTGATAGAATCTGAAAGTTTAGTTAATGTAGCATGTTCATAGACAAAGAGATCCCTCTTTGTTTGATACGAAGGGTCAGACAGGGGTTATACAGTGGTGTTTAGTATCCATCGGAAGAGTATTTAATTAGCAATATTCCGGTGTTGGTTTGAAGCGGATAACTCGCTCGTGCGAATAGTTATGGACATAAGAAGTTTATGGACTTTTACTGTATTTGCACTTTATTATCCATGCGGCGGGAAACCTAGGGGCAGATGTATTAACCTGGAGAAGGCATAAGGAAGTGATAAATCAGTGATATATGCAAGGTGATAAAGGCACCAGCCAATCATATCCAATATGTAAATTAACAGTTAGGAACTGATTGGCTGCTGCCTTTATCACCTTGCACATATCACTGGTTTATCACTTCCTTATGTCTTCTCCAGGTTAATAAATCTGCCCCATTGTTTCCCACCCACCTGAGCAGTTGGAAATAGTCACAGCCCACCTGTATGAATCAACCTATGACCTTTTGTTATAATGCGAAGACGAATTCCTGTGTCCAATGAACAATAAGAATATAGGGACCATTGTACTGTATTGTGTGTAGGGTATAAAAGGACAAAGCCGATCTGGGCCAGCTCTCTATTCTCTTCAACGGTTCTCATTGCTGATAATCGGGAGCTGGATATCCAGAAGGCGCATGCGATTGTTTCCCTTTGTGCGTAAGTTTCTCTGCAATCATATTGTCTTTATTGTTATAAGCCATTCTCTCTCGTTCTCTCTCTCTCTCTCTCTCTCTCCTTCCCCTTTAAAAGTAATTGTATCTTTATTGTATTTTATGTGTAGTTACTTGGTTAGGTATTTTATGTTATCTTGGTAGTGTATAACTTGTATTGTATTATTCTTTTGCAATTGAACGTTCATTCATTTCCTTAAAAGGCGTTAGACCCTTAGACCGGTATTGTGTGTTCATTATATTGCAGAGGGTAATAGGAGCGTCTCTATCGCTCAAACAGCTTTAGTGTAAACAAAGTTAAGCAGCGTTATATCGCTACAGTGTTTCAGTACAAGGTCTACAGTATAAGAATTATCCTTTCTGTGTGTTACATTCAAGGCCTACTGATTGTTATCTTGTGAGCGTCTGCGCCGCTCGTGATCTCCTCGTGGTCTCGAGCGTCCGCTACGCTGATAGCGTAGCATTACGGTAGTCGCTCACCTATAGTGTGCCCGATACCAACAGCGTATTCTCGCGAGCGTTTGTGTCGCTCGAGCGGCTCGCTCCCGATACAGCGTCCGCTACGCTAAGAGCGTACCCTTACGGTACCTCGTGCGCCAATTGCGTACTGTGTTCTTTAACCTTTTAGAGTGTTTTAAATAAGATAAATATTAGGCTTTATCACCAGTCACAGTGGTATCCTCTGCTGCCATATGTCCAGTGTTGCTGTATTATTATAATAATAATAATAATAATAATAATAACAAGTCCCTTACAGTGTTGCTGTGCTGTCCTGCATCAGACCAGTGGTAGTGTCCTGTGCATCAGCCATCAGTCAATTCAGTGACCAGTCAAAGTGGTATCCTCTGCTGCCATATGTCCAGTGCTGCTGTATAATAATAACAACAAGTCCCTTACAGTGTTGCTGTGTTGTCCTGCATCAGACCAGTGGTAGTGTCCTGTGCATCAGCCATCAGTCATTCCAGTGACCAGTCACAGTGGTATCCTCTGCTGCCTTATGTCTAGTGCTGCTGTATAATAATTACAAGTCGCTTACAGTGTTGCTGTGTTGTCCTGCATCAGACCAGTGGTAGTGTCCTGTGCATCAGCCATCAGTCAGTCCAGTGACCAGGCAGTCACAGTGGTATATTCTACTGCCATATGTCCAGTGCTCCTGTGCCGCATATTGTGTTATATAACTCCAGAAAAATAATGGAGAACTAAAATTTGGAAGATAAAATAGGGAAAGATCAAGAACCACTTCCTCCTAGTGCTGAAGCTGCTGCCACTAGTCATGACATAGACGATGAAATGCCATCAACGTCATCTGCCAAGGCCGATGCCCAATGTGATAGTAGAGGGCATGTAAAATCCAAAAAGCCAAAGTTCAGTAAAAAGACCCAAAAAAAGAAATTTAAATGGTCTGAGCAGAAACGTAAACTTGCCAACATACCATTTACGACACGGAGTGACAAGGAACGGCTAAGGCCCTGGCCTATGTTCACTACTAGTGGTTTAGCTTCACATGACGATGGATGCCCTCATCCTTCCGCTAGAAAATTAAAAGAATTAAGCTAGAAAAAGCACAGAAAAGAAATGTGTGTTCTAAGATGGTATCACGAATCCCCAAGGAGAGTCCAAGTGTGTCGGCAGTTGCGATGCCTGACCTTCACAACAATGGACGGGAAGAGGTGGCTCCTTCCACCATTTGCACTCCCCCTCAAGTGCTGGAAGGAGCACCCACAGTCCAGTTTCTGATATTCAAATTGAAGATGTTACTGTTGAAGTACACCAAGATGAGGATATGGGTGTTGCTGGTGCTGAGGAGGAAGTTGACGCTGAGGATTTTGATGGTGATGTGGTTTGTTTAAATGAGGCACCAGGGGAGACACCTGTTGCCCACGGACATGAAGAAGCCCATTGTGATGCCTGGGCAAAATACCAAAAAAGCCACTCTCTGTGTGGAATTATTTCTCCACAAATCTGGACAACCGGTGTCAAGCCGTTGTCAATTTGTAATAAGTAGGGGTAAGGACGTTAACCACCTAGGAACATCCTTCCTTATACGTCACCTGCAGCTCATTCATCAGAAGTCAGTGTCAAGTTGTGAAGCTTGGGTAAGAGCATAAGCAGTCCACTGACACCTAAATCCCCTCTTCCTCTTGTACCCAAGCTCCTGCAAGCCACACCACCAACTCCCTCAACGTAAACTTTCTCCTCAGCCATGAACGTCAGTAGTCCTGCAGGCCATGTCCCTGGAAAGACTGACGAGTCCTCTCCTAACCAGGATTCCTCGGGAGGATCCTTGAGTGGCACACCTACTGCTGCTGCTGCCGCTGCTGTTGTTACTGCTGGGAGTCGATCGTCATCCCAGAGGGGAAGTCGGAAGACCACTTGTACTACTTCAACTAAGCAATTGAATGTCCAACAATCCTCTTTGTGAGGAAGATGAAATATGACAGCAGTCATCCTGTTGCAAATCGGATAACTTAGGCCTTGACACTTATGTTGGTGTCAGACGTGCATCTGGTATCCGCCATTAGTGCAGTGGGATTTAGACAATTGATGGAGGTATTGTGTCCCCGGTACCAGTAGTCAGGCGATACCGAGAATGTACAGAGACGTCAGGAGAAGTGTCGCCAGTGTCCTAAAAAATGCAGTTGCATCCAGTTTCCACTTAACCATGGACATGGCAGACAAAGGACTATATGACTGTGACAGCCCACTAGGTTGATGTATTTCCTCCCACAGCAACAACAGCAGCAGTGGCACCAGTAGCAGCATCTCGCAAATCCAAACTAATTTCTAGGCAGACTACACTGTGTATCACCGCTTTCCGTAAGAGGCACACCACTGACAACCTCTTACAGAAACTAAGGGACATCATCGCGCATTGGCTTACCCCACTTAGACTCTCCTGGGGATTTGTGATATCGGACAACACCACCAATATTCTGCGTGCATTACAACTGGGCAAATTCCAGCACATCCCAAGTGTGCATGTCCTATTTTTATACAACATATGGGTGGGTGGGAGGGCCCAAGGACAATTCCATCTTGCAGCTCTTTTTCTTCTTTGCATCATGTGCTGTTTGGGGACTATTTTTGTAAAGTGCATTACTTTCTGACACTTCCGTATATGTCCAGTGGTACTGCCATATAATTCCAGTGATACTGCCGTATATGTACAGTTGTACTGCCATATAATTCCATACAATTAATTTGGTAATTTGGTGGTGCAGAATTTTTTGAAAAATGACAGGGGTGTGCAAGAGATGCTGTCGGTGGCACGAAAAATCGCGGGCCACTTTCGACATTCTGCCACTACGTGCCGAAGACTGGAGCACCAGCAAACACTCCTGAACCTGCCCTGCCATCAATTGAAGCAAGAGGTGGTAACGAGGTGGAATTCAACACTCTATATGCTTCAGAGGATGGAGAAGCAGCAAAAGGCCATGCAAGCCTTTACATCCACCCACGATATAGGCAAAGGAGGGGGAATGCACCTTACTCAAGTGCAGTGGAGAATGATTTCTGTCTTGTGCAAGGTTCTCCAACCCTTTGAACTTGCCACACGTGAAGTCAGTTCAGACACTGCCAGCTTGAGTCAGGTCATTCCCCTCATCAGGCTTTTGCAGAAGCAGCTGGAGAAATTAAAGGAGGAGCTAAGACGCAGCAATTCCGCTAAGTATATAGTACTTGTGATGGAGCCCTTCATTCGCTTTGCCAGGATTCAAGGGTGGTCAATCTGTTGAAATCAGAGCACTACATTTTGGCCACCGTGCTCGATCCTAGGTTTAACGCCTACGTTGTATCTCTCTTTCCGGCAGACACAAGTGTGCAGAGGTGCAAAGACCTGCTGGTGAGTAAATTGTCAACTCAATCGGAACGTGACCAGTCAACAGCTCCTCCTTCAATTTCTCCTACCACTGGGGCTGCAAGGAAAATGATAAGATTTCCTAGCCCACCCGCTGGCGGTGATGCAAGGCAGTCAGGAGTGAAAGCTGACATCAGGTCCGGACTGAAGGACCTGCCAACGATTACTGACATGTCTACTGTCACTGCATATGATTGTCACCATTGAAAGAATGGTGGAGGATTATATGAGTGACAGCATCCAAGTAGGCATGTCAGACAGTCCGTATATATACTGGCAGGAAAAAGAGGCAATTTGGATGCCCTTGCACAAACTGGCTTCATTTTACCTACGTTGCCCCCCCTCCAGTGTGTACGCCGAAAGACTGTTTAGTGCAGCCGGTAACCTTGTCAGTGATCGGCGTAGGAGGTTACTTCCACTAAATGTGGAGAAGATGATGTTCATCAAAATGAATTATAAATTCCTTCCTTCCTTGACCAGCAATTGTCTCCGGAAAGTACACAGGGACCTGTGATGGTGGATTCCAGTGGGTACAAATTAATAGTCTGTGAGAAGGGGGATGTACACAGTGAAAGGGGTGAGGAATTGGGGTATAAGGATGAGGTCGACATCTTGCCTCTGTAGAGCCAGATTATGCAAGGAGAGATTGATTGCTTCTTTTTTTGTGGGGGCCCAAACAAACCAGTCATTTCAGCCACAGTCGTGGGGCAGACCCTGTCGCTGAAATGATTGGTTTGTTAAAGTGTGCAATTTGCAATAGCAAAGTGAAGAATTTGCGTGCGTCTAAGGTGCGCTCGCCAAAAGAGGGGTGTGGCTTCATTAAAATAGGTGTGGTTTCGCAGAAAGGGGCGTGGTATTGCTGGAAAAGACTACTGTATACCCTAGTTTTGCAACCTGCACGCCAAGACATTGGTGACAACAGGAAAAAAAAATAATCCTGATTCATGCCCCATTCATTATTTGTCATTATTCTTCCTTATAGTAATGCCCCTTACACATTATGCCACAAACTGTAATGCCTGTGACACATTATGCCATACCACAATGCCCGTTATAAATTATGCCACACACTGCAGTGTCCCTGAGATATTATACCACACACCATAATGCCTGTGACGCATTATGACACACACTGTAACGCCTGTGACTCATTTCGCCATGCATCACAATGCCCGTTATACATTATGCTACACACTACAATGCCCCTGAGATATTATACCACATACCACAATGCCTGTGATACAGTATACCACACACCGTAATGCCTGTGACATATTATGACACACACCGCAATGCCCGTTATACATTATACCACACACTGCAATGCCCCTAAGACATTATGCCACATACAATGCCCGTGATACAGTATACCACACACTGTCATGTCTGTGACACATTATGACACACACCGCAATGCCCGGTATACATTATACCACATACCACAATGTCCGCGATACATTATGCCATACATCGCAATGCCCGTTATATATTATGCCACACACCGCAATGCCCATTACACATTAAGCTCTACAGTAAGGCTTCAAATTACTTTTAAATTACCTGATCATTGCCAAGGGTTTCATGATCTTTGTTTCATGCACGGTGACAGGGGTTTTCATGCTCAGGGTGTCATGCTCTTTGCCAGAGGATTCATGCGCTGGGTGTCAAGCTTGTTGCCAGGGGGTAATACTTGTTGCCATGGATTTCATACTCTGGGTGTCATGCTCTTTGCTAGAGGTTTCATGCGCTGGGTGTTATACTCGTTGCCAGAGGTTTCATGTGATAGGTGTCAAGCTTGGTGCCATGGAGTAATGCTTGTTGCCACGGATTTCATGCACTGGGTGTCATGCTCATTGCCAGAGTTTTCATGTGCTAGGTGTTATGCTCGTTGCCAGAGTTTTCATGTGCTGGGTGTTATGCTCATTGCCAGAGGTTTCATGAGCTGGGTGTTATGCTCGTTGCCAGAGGTTTCATGCACAAGGTGTCAAGCTCATTGCCAGGGAGTAATGCTTGTTGTCAGGGATTTCATACACTGGGTGTCAAGATTGTTAGTTGTTGCTAGGGAGTAATGCTGCCCAAGCCGCCCCCACAGTTTAGTGCGCCACGGGCAATGCTGCCCGATCCCCCCTTTCCCCTGCCGATGAAGGTTGTAGTGTGCCACGGCACCGCTGCCCGATCCGCCATTGCTGCTGCCACCGCCGTGCCAGGATAGCAAGGTGGCAGGGCTGCAGGGTGCCGTGGCCGTGGCCAGTATTATGCGCTCCTGCGGGTCCCGGCACTTCCTACATGCTAGAGGTAAAGTATGACCTCTAGCATGTTTCCTCTATGGCTGTGGCCATTTTGGAAGGGTCATTTAGCAGATTGACATGCGGACGTCTATTCCGCATGTCAATGCTTCCGCGCCAGGTTAGCAAGGTGGCAGGGCTGCAGGGTGCCACGGCCATGGCCAGCGCTATGATCTCCCATGGGCCCCGGCACTTCCTAGACTCTAGAGGTCAAGTATGACCTCTAGCATGTCTCCTCCATGGTGGCAGCCATTTTGGAAGGGACATTAAGCAGATTGACATGCGGATGGCTAGTCCGCATGTCAATCTGCTCTGAATCAGTGGCGGTGCCCCCGCAGCCCTGAGCCTCCATAGTGGTTGTGGGGATGGGAGTTACGCCACTATGATGAGTGGTCACTGATAGATTGTTTAACACACATCTCTCCCTGTGTGTACGGGGCTTATTTCTCTCTTCCCCCTCATCTCTTTTTTTTCTTATCAGCAGTTGATTTTATTATATGGATTATCCTTTTTACTTTTCATCTTTACTATTGTAGTTTTACTAGTACTTTACTATTTGACAGCTTCAACCTTTCTCCTGTACAAGGTACTACTCTCTGTGCATTTTTATTTTGTTCTTTTTGGTTGTTGATATTGATAATGCTGTGATGTAGCTATTGGGTGATTTTCTGGTTTGTTTTTGTTGTCAGTATGAGGCAGTATGTAGTAAGTACATATGGGAAATAACAGAAATGTTTGGAGACTGTAGATGTGTGTTATGTCGGAACCCTCTGGAAGTAACATGACTAACACAGGTTAGATGGGCCAGAGTTTACTTCAACCATCATTTTATACCATCACGATGACAATATTTTATTATCATGTTTTTAGCAATTTTTAATTGCTTGTTTAATTAATCCTTAAATGAAATATTATTAACTTATTATTTACCCTTTTCCACAATTCAATAATTGGAAAACCTATCAAAGGATACTGTATTTACATATATATATATATATATATATATAATCATATAGTTATAGTCACATGTAAAATTTTCAGCAATTGTGTACATTAAGCTGGGTACACAATGGAGCGATGCTGTTCCAAAATGACATTTTGGAACGACATATCGCTTACGTTGCTCAGTGTGTACCCAGGATTGCGCGCTCCCGCGGTTGCTAGCAATGGACACTAGGTTTGATGTGCTGCACATCAAACCTAGCGTCTGTCGCTAGCATTCTTGTTTATGTTAATGAAGGATGGACATAGTTGTTCCATTCTTTATTAACATCATGCTAGTGTGTACTCGCGATTCCCTGCTGATATCGGAACAAATGCACATCGCTTAAGTCTGTTCCTAGCTTTAGATTAAATACCAATTATTAGCCAGTGCTAAATGAATATTTCAGGCGTGTTATGATAGTATTTGACCACAGCGCTAAGATGAAGATTAGAAAATGCTGTACATCTTGATACAAAACTTACAGTAATTAACACATACGGTAGCTGTGAATGAGGAGCATATACATTGATTCCTTACAATTGCAATGCAAATGTGAATATTGCATGTTAATAGTAGTTTGGATAAGTATACCCAGTAACACGCCAAATGCCAAATGTGTGTGTGTGTGTGTATATATATATATATATATATATATATATACACAGTATACACACCTCCCAACATGACCCTCTCCAGGAGGGACAGAATGCCCTGCTTTTGGACTTTTCTCTTAATTTATGATTGCCGGCACCTGTTTTGAACAGGTTAATGGAATCGAAAGGTGTTTCAGCACAGGTGGTGGCAATCATAAATTAAAAGGGAAAGTCAAGGAGCAGAGCATTCTGTTCCTCCTGTGGATATACTGGAGATTGCGGCGGCACTCATCAGACTGGGAAACTCAATCAAAGCAGCGTCTGTTTATTTCATAGATAAATAAATAAACAGGAATAAACAGACGCTGCTTTGATTTAGTTTCCCAGTCTGATAAGTGCCGCCGCAATCTCCAGTACATATATACGGTATATATATATATATATATATATATTGTGGCAGGAGAGGTACTTTGCCACCTCTAAGCTACACACAGGGTCCTGGGGCTAGGTAGGAAGTGTGGATGGACCAGGTACCCATCCATTTGGCCCAGACCAGGTCTTATAGGCTTCTTAGCCCAAAAAGCTACTTCATCAGCCAGCTCCTGGGTGCTGGGTTTAATGCAGAGTCTCTCCCATGAGTCAGGGCTCCTGAAGGCAGTTAGTGTCCAGGTGATAGGCCTGCTAGGGACAGTGAGATCCAGAAGTCTTGGGCACTAGTGTCAAGATGCCGGGACCTGAAGGGTTCCTTATTTAGTAAGAGGGAGTGAGGCAGGGCCTAACCTCCCTGGTTGTTTATACAAAAGGCAGTGATCTTTGTTTTAGGTGTGTCTTTGTTTTTGAGCAAACTGAATAAAAGGTATTTGTTGTTTTTGCACAAGCCAGGAGTCGGTCGCTGGTGGAATTTTTGTAGCAGAGCACATTCTAGCAAGTCTCCTGTTACAAATGGCGCCTGAACAGGGACCCTTCTGCTAGTTGTGTCACACGTGGCAGAGGACCCAACATCCACAAGGTAGCAGCACACATACCAGCGAACTGAAGACCTAGCTGAACTCGTGGGCATCAGTACCAGACCAAGGGTGTTGTGAGTATTGGTTCAACCCAACCTCACGGGGTAAAAATAATATGTTTTGTTTAAACTGAATGTGTTTGATTTTGTTGCAAAGGTTTGCATTGGCAGCAGAGAGGTTAAACAGTTTGCCTGGAGTGTTCTGTTTTTCCTGCTTTGCACCATTCCTTGAAAGTAGCTGTGTTGATTTGCTCTAAGGGGTTGCAAGCAGCTGATAATTTATGATTGAATTTCTTTTCCAAGCTTATTTTTACCTGTGCCTGCAAACTCTGCTAATGGGAGTCTGGTGTCCCTGTTAATTTATCTCATTAAGACCAATCAAGCAAAGTTGAAACCTTTTATAAATGTGGTTCTATTTAAATAAAGAAAATTTGTGGCACTATGTGTCCCAGCAATCCCTGAGTTCTAGTTTTAAGAGCCTGAAGGGAGAAGTTGTTAATTTGCACTACCAGTGTAAGCTATTTGTGACCATTATGTACATGCTACCTTTCAGTGCTTTGTTAAAAGCTTAATCTGTGCTAAAAATAAATTTTTATTTTCCCTTTCACTTACAGTTTTCAAAGGTAACAGGGTGAATAAAGATTTTCAGATATACAGCATATTCTCAAGTGTCTCTTCAAATGGGTAATTAAAAGATAATTCATGCTAAAAAAAAAAAAGGGGTGACAGCTCTAACACCTCAGGTCAGGAACTTATGTGACTCTATTAAAGCCCCACAGTTGAAGAGTGAAGTGGAGAGTTTATTGGGGAGTAATCCAGATCTTGGGGAAGATTTTAGCATGGAACCTTTTTTTTGGTGTCACATGATAAGTGACCTTGAAAGGAATGTCCAATTAAAGGACCTGGAGCTAGAAGAGCTTAAGGAAAAATTTGATTTTCTTCAAGAGCAGGTGAACAACTTTACGCAAAAGCTGGAGGAGAAGGAATCTCTTTTGTCTGACTCTCTGACCAAATGGGGAAGGAGTAGAGAAGAGATTGCCAAGCTCTCAGGCCAGGTGTCAGAGTTGCAGAAAACCTTGGCAAAGGCTAAACCCAAATCTGAAAACTTTGTAGTACATAGCCCAGGACTATTCGAGAAAATATCCTGTGACCAGACACGATATGGGAGTTTGGTGCTGGCCAATAAGGCTCTGTCGCAAGACTTGGTGGAGCTTCAGGAGGAGGTTTCTAAGCTAAAACCATTGGCTATGCCTAGTTTCAGTTCAGACACAGGCGTAGCTACACCAATTGCTGAAGACGTTATGCCGAAGGTTGGGTCAGAGATATTATCTGCCGAAGTGGAGATGTCATCTTCAGGGGGAAATTATGCCAACGGTGGTGCATGCTGCGGAAGAATGGTACCATACTGTATTGGAACCCGGCTATACTGGATTCCATATTCCAGCCAGAAGGAACAAGAAAATTGAACCAGAGCTGCTAGTGCCTAAGGCCTGGAAGGCTCCCTGCTATGCCACTAGTAAGGCCATCTGCCTGGAAAGAGGAAATGAGGGCCCTTCCTCAGAGGTAGAGCATTTACAGGCACTAATATCTATTCAGTTGGTATTGCCATTGCAGAGCATGGAGGAAGCTGCAGCCATTATTGCGCAGCGCACAGAAAATCCACAGGAATTTTTCAAGCAGCAAGAGAGAGCCACATCAGATGGCAGTGTTTTGTTGTTAACCCCTAGGACAGCAGTGAGAAGTTCCTCCAAAGCAGGACCACTTCATTCTCTGGAAAAAGAATGTCATAGTAGCTTGGGTGAAGAGTGGAACAAAGCCCTGAGTTCAGTGGAACTTGTTCAAGATGGAGCATGGCAGTCACAGGGGTTCACAGAAGATGTGTTTAGGGAGACACGAGATGAGGATTTGGGATTCCCGGCTGTTCCTCAGTTGACAAGGAGTGAGGAGGAGGCGGTAATGGAGCTGGGAGAGGTTTACTTGATTTCAAGTGATCATCCACCTCCAAAACAAGAATCCTCTAATCTGCTGGATCTGTGGCAGAATGATGAACCTGGACAGATGGCCATTTTATGACTACTCAAGAGCCCATCCTAGAACAGGAAGTCTTATCTGAGCTGTAGATTGCTTCTGGTGAGGTCTTCAAAACCCACGATCCTTCTCCTGTTGACGCAATATACGTTAAGAAGTTAATCCCTGATGGGACATCACAGGTTCATAAGCCCCCGGTTGCACATGTGAGACTTTCTCTGACGAATCACAGACAAAGACCGTACCTTTGGAGGTGTCTCTCCTACGTGAGCTAGTCATGGCTAAGCTAGTTGCAATACAGGAGTCTACTTCCGAAGTCATCCGGGAACCTGCTTCTGAAGGAGTTCCACCCGTGTATGAGGAGGATAAAGTGCAAGATTTTGATCTTGGGGTTGTTGCACCCCGGCATGATCCACCACGGGAGGCTCAAGATCCAATTGCTGAAATGGGACAGTTCATAAAGGACACACTAAGTAAGGAGCAAGAACCTGTCTCAGAGGAATCGGTGCAGAGTCCCATTTCTGAGGTAGCTCTACCCAGGGAGAGTTCTCTACATGAGACACGAGAGCTGGAAAACTTGAGGGGAGAGTTCCAAAAGCTGGCTGTAAGTAATAGCCAGCTAAAAGAAACTGTGAAGAAAATTCCTAAACTACGGAGTTTAATAAGAGACCTGGACAAGAGACTAAAATTAGTTATGTGCTGGTCATAGAACAGCAGGAGACAGTGACTAGGGTCAAAGATGGGAGATCGGAGGACGAAGCAGTCACGTTAATGAAGAAAATGTTAATAAAGCTGGAAAGACTGAAGGAAGCACTAAAAGTTCAACAAATGAAAGGACTTTCTGAGACTCTGGACCAATGCCTCACTCTGAGGGAAAGGGTGGGGGCAAAGTTGGACCATGACCTCAGAACAATTAAAGTCAGGTGTTACCGGTGCCAGGAGCTTGGCCATAAAAGGTGGAATTGTCCATATAGGCCAAGACCAGTGAGGGCCGGGATGACTACTAGACCCAGAGTGAACTTAAAAACCTTCCCCAGTCCAGAGTTGGTTAATGTCAGGTGTCACAAACACCCAGAAAAGAATGAAGCGACTTCCTCAGTAGCCAGTAAATCCGAGCCCGATAAGGGAAACATCCCTAAAGGTGGAAAAGTGAAGAAAAGGGGAAGTTTAACGGGCAACAGGAACAACCACTTCGGCCACTATGCCAAAGTGGAGGGAAAGGGAAGGTGGCACAGTGGAGTCGGTGCCACCAACCTTCAATGGAAATAGATTCCAAGGGCAGTTAAAAGGGTCTCAGATGTGTACTTGGGAGAGGAACTTGGGACCCAGGTGTATGGGCCCAAGTTATGTCCCAAAGATTTGTCAGCCCAAAATAATTGTTAAAGGTGAAACCTTGCTAATGTCACATGCCACTTTTCTGAGCCACGAAAAGTTGAGGGAAAGGGTATGTGGCAGGAGAGGTACTTTGCCACCTGTAAGCTACACACAGGGTCCTGGGGGTAGGGGGGCCTTGTGGATGGACCAGGTACCCATCCATTTGGCCCAGACCAGGTCTTATAGGCTTCTTAGCCCAAAAAGCTGCTTCATCAGCCAGCACCTGGGTGCTGGGTTTAAAGCAGAGTCTCTCCCATGAGTCAGGGCTCCTGAAGGCAGTTAGTGTCCAGGTGATAGGCCTGCTAGGGACAGTGGGATCCGGAAGACTGGGGCACTAGTGTCAGGATGCCGGGACCTGAAGGGTTCCTTATTTAGTAAGAGGGAGTGAGGCAGGGCCTAACCTCCCTGGTTGTTTATTTATACTAAAGACAGTGATCTTTGTTTTATGTGTTTCTCTGTATTTGAGCAACCTGAATAAAAGGTATTTGTTGTGTTTGCACAAGCCTGGAGTCGGTCGCTGGAGGAATTTTTGTAGCAGAGCACACTCTAGCAAGACTCCTATTTAATATATATATATATATATATATATATATATATATATATATATTTTTTTTTTATATATATATATATATATATATATAGATCAATACAATAATCAGGTGCGCTCAGTCAGAATGAAACAGTCTTAAGCCTATGTAGCTTAAAATCACTTCTCTAGTCAAAAGAGAGTGAAATGCACCAGTGTCCTTTTTTCAATAGAACCGCAGCTCCCCCGCCGTCATAAATAACCCGGAATTCCACGGGAAGGCAGATATCTAAAAAGAAAGACAGGGGGAGCGCTCCATAGTGCAGAATCAATTTTTAATTATAAAAGCACACTCGCACTGCAGTTTAAAACACAGCGATATATGCCCGTACCAGAACAAACTCCGCTGTGGGCTTAATACCACATGATATATAACACAAATGCCCCCGGCAATTTCTCCAAACCTCCGGCAGATCTCCTGAGACAGGACCTCAGCCCCGTGCCGCTGGACCGCTGGATACAGCCGCCGCACGTCGGGACACCGTCACCCGTCGATAACCACCGAGGCAGGAGGGGGCACGACCACACACGTCAGCAAGCCACGCCCCGTGGCTTGCTGACGTGTGTGGTCGTGCCCCCTCCTGCCTCGGTGGTTATCGACGGGTGACGGTGTCCCGACGTGCGGCGGCTGTATCCAGCGGTCCAGCGGCACGGGGCTGAGGTCCTGTCTCAGGAGATCTGCCGGAGGTTTGGAGAAATTGCCGGGGGCATTTGTGTTATATATCATGTGGTATTAAGCCCACAGCGGAGTTTGTTCTGGTACGGGCATATATCGCTGTGTTTTAAACTGCAGTGCGAGTGTGCTTTTATAATTAAAAATTGATTCTGCACTATGGAGCGCCCCCCCTGTCTTTCTTTTTAGATATATATATATATTTAGGAAGTGAAGAAAAGGGCGCCTACTAGTGTCTAATAAAATTATCTAAAAATATAAACGAAGCATTTGAAATCGCCCCTTTTTTATAAGAGACTCATCACCTATACTATCACATTTTTTAAAAAAAAATTTAAAATTATTAATATATAAAAAATTCTCTTTAAGAATTAATTCTTTATTATGTTCACATACACTTTTAGTCCACAATTGCACTATATAATTGCACCTTAGTCATTTCTTCCTTTTATTATGATCTTGAGTCATCACGTCACTTAATTACCTGCAATTTAATTGCACATCTTACATTTCTGCATGTTTTATTGCACTTGTTCTTAATTACTCCAGTCATATAATAAATTAATCTATCCTCTTAATGTTCCAGCCCATTGGCGAAAAACCAGCTCTGTCCAGCTTCAGTTTGGACGTTTTTAAACTTCACGACCACTACGTGTGAACCACTATGGACTTTATGTTGGAATCCATGAAAACCTATTAAGATGGGACATACCCCTATACATGGAAAAAGAACTACACCACTATGTGCTTTTTTATATATATATTTTTTATATATATATATTTTTTATATATATATTTTTTATGTTTATCTACTTCTCTTTTAATTAGGATTACTCTGGATATGCTCTATATATTTATGTGCCTTCATATATTTAGTACTTTGCCCACTTCATCCCTCCGTCACTGCCCGCCTTGTTTTAGTCTCCATTTAAAGAGCAGCAGTTAGTAACTGCTGTTAAGCTCCGCTGCACAGGGCGCATCGTCACTGAGATGACGATGCGTTCCACAGTGCGCTCCACTGGCCGGCGGAAGTACCTTCCGCAAGACCGGAAGTGACGCGCGGCGGACCACGCCAGGAACTAGCTGTGCGTTCCAGCGTGCGTTCCACCGCACTACACAGCGCCATATGAAGCTTTTAAGCTTCGTTTAACACTTTATTTTCCCTGCCTCATCACTTGGTTGTGCCCTATATACACCCCACATATAGCTACCATGCCTTAAATTAAAAATAGAATGTTTCTCATCAGCAAAAATCGATATCACCCAACAGGAAGTGATGTCATCAATTACCTGGCCATGTGCTGGACTCTCACTATCTCCTTAGGTATAAATGGAGCATCTTTGCTCACTGACCTTATCCCCATGATGAAGTCTAATTAAGGACGAAACGCGTTGGGACTGATGCACCTGAACTTCCCTTATGGGCAGATAAGCTGTTTTAATACTTATTTTTTGTACGTTTGAATTTTTACTATTTATCTTGGATGTTTATGGAAAATCTGATGTATCCCATTCCTGATATAGACAGATAAGCTTGTCCTTCATTTTATCTTTACGCGCTATGTTATTTTGTTCTTCTTTTTTCATGTACCTATACTGGTCCTATGACTGAAGCAAAAGTCTGTTTATGCCAGATAAGTAGCGTCCTGTTCTGAATCACACCAGCTCTATATTTTTAGATAATTTTATTAGACACTAGTAGGCGCCCTTTTCTTCACTTCCTAAAAATCTTTTTTATGTGTTTTCCAAGCACATATTTATTGCTTAAGGTTGCAGCCACTCTCACTCTAGGGGAAGTGTCACGCATTGTATACACTTGATTTTGTATTTATTACTGGTAGTGCACTGTGACATCTGAGCGCCCCCGTGTCTATTTGTTTGACTACATTTTTTTGGTTTCTCTCGGAGGCAGCTAGACACATCGTACACCATAATGTTTAAAAATAGAGGTTTGGAAAAAAGAAACAACCTCTGTCAACAGATTTTTTACGAAGAAAATCCAAGCACATCTCAAGTGACTGTTAACGATGAGGACATGGACTCACTTTTCTGGGAAACAGAAAGACTCCTAACTAAAGAGATCAAAGCATGGTGGGAGATCAAAGGTTTGGAACAATATATCTCAGTAAATAGAATCCCAAGAGGGTTACGTCTTATCAAAAGACCCACCTTTGGTCAGGATAAACAGGATTTTATAAAGAAATGGGATGAAACACTCCATAACTGTTCACTAGACCTAATGAGGTTAATCATCTCAGAGAAAAAGAATATTCTTACCACAATCGAGGAGGACATTAAGAAAAAAGAACAAATACTAGTGCGACATCAAGATAAGGAGGAATTCAAAGCCAATGATGCTACCTTAACCAAGAAAATAGAACGTATAGAAGAAGAGGTGATCAAAGGTAAACAAAAGAAATACCTGAGAGATAAAGAAGATTATGCGCACAACCAAGTGAATAACTGGAGCAGATTCCAAGAAAAGAATTACAACCGTATCCCTGTCTTTCAAGATCGAAGGACTAAAAGATGGAAGACAACCCCATATCAAAAGAAAGGCAATCCGGAAAGATGGAGAACTGCAAATTATCACGTTTCCCCGTACATGAAACCTTTACTTCTGAAGAACAGATTCTCTGCCCTGCAATGCCTGGACTCCAACAGTGACTCGGATTTTTTGTCACCGGACCCGGACACAGACAATCCAGCAACTACCAAGAAAACATTCTTCAGAGAGAGATTCAAGGCTCAAGCCCCCACAAAAAGAAGCTACCCAGAAGAAGAGGCACAAGGGGCAGCGGCAGGACAAAACCCCCAAAAAAGATATCTAAAATAGACCCTCAGGAGAAAGGAATATTCAATCTGTCAAACCAGACCCTAAGCACGGCGGAAATTTCTTTACTTGGCAAAGGACTAAAATTTGCACCGTCAAATCAGATTAATAAATTTGAGACTTTTATTGATCTCAACAAGTTTGTCAGGGCATTGACACTTAAGAGACATTTCGCAAGAAAAGATAAAGAAACCACACTGTCTCAATCAACCAAATCTGGTTTAAAAAGAAAATCTAAATTTTATCCCTTGGAGTCCAAAGGCAACTACATTAATGTATTCTACGAACAAGTAAGAAAAGATTTATGTGAAGATGACCTTGAAAAAAGCAAATTCTCAAACTTGAAAAATGCTGAAAAAGATGCACTGAAAAAGTTACAAGAAAACAGAAACATTGTCATTAAGCAGGCGGACAAAGGAGGAGGCCTCGTAATAATGGACAGAGATGCATATGTGACAGAAGCCACCCGTCTTCTCAGTGACGATATCTCATACAGAAAACTTCCAAATGACCCTACAAATACATTCGTTGAAGAATTGAGAGTTTTACTAGTACAGTATCTTCATAACCAAATTTTGGAAAAAGAAGAATTCCAATATCTGATTACATCAAATCCGGTCATACCCATCTTCTACTTCCTACCAAAGATACACAAGACACTTGTCAATCCACCAGGTAGACCCATTATTGCTGGAATTGACTCATTGACAGCACATATGTCCGAGTACATAGATGTCTTTCTTCAGAAATACGTGATGGAACTTCCATCATATCTCAAAGACACGAAGAACGTATTGGACATACTACCAATGATACAGTGGAAGAATTCTTACATGTGGATAACCATAGATGTCCAGAGTCTTTACACCTGTATTGTACATGAAAAAGGGATTGAAGCATGTCGGAGGTTTCTAGACAGGGATTTGGATCTCTCCATACCCCATAAAGATGCCATTTGTGAGTTCATCAAGTTCATTTTCCATCACAATTACTTTAAATTCCAGGGCACCTTTTTTCTTCAGACATGTGGGACAGCTATGGGGACGATTTTTGCGCCCAGCTTCGCAAACCTCCTCATGGGAAGCTGGGAGGAGGACCATATTCATTCCAATAATCCATGTATCGATCAGCTGATACTATACAAACGTTATATTGATGATATTCTCATAATCTGGGAAGGTCAAGAGGAAGACTTCATGGTTTTCTTTAACCTAATATCTACTAACGACTATAACTTGAAATTCACATATCATATAGACAAAGTGAAAATAGACTTTCTGGACCTGACTTTATCAAGTACCAATCAAAAAATCAATACCTGCAACTATATAAAAAAGTGGATACTAATAGTTACTTACACTACAAAAGCTGTCATGCAAAGGGTTGGAAAAATAACATCCCGTACTCTCAATTTCATCGGATCAGACGTAACTGCAGCAATCCAGATGAGTGCGCCAAACAACTTGAACTATATGCAGGAAGATTTAAAGAGAGACAATATCCAGAGACTACCATTAAGAAGGCACTTGAAAAAGTTTGTGATGCCAATACGGCGACCGTATCAATCAAAGAGAAATCAGATGAGAAATTCATCCCCTTCATCACCACCTATAACTGCCAGGAACAGTCCATCAAGAAATCGTTTAATAAACACTGGAACCTCCTTTTACTTGACCCCGTCCTCAAAGATATCATTCCAGAACGACCAAAAATTGTCTTTAGAAAGACCAAAAGTCTCAAAGACATCCTAGCCCCAAGTCTTTTGAAAAAGGAAGAGCCTACAAATAAAATCGGGATGCCTAAGTGCAAAGGAAATTATAAATGCGGAAATTGCAACATGTGTAAGTTTGTACATCCAGTTAGAAGATACTTCTCCAACCATAACAACTCGAAAGAATATTTAATTAAAGACTTCATGAACTGTAACTCAACCATGGTCATATATCTTTTAGAATGCACATGTGGCCTAAAATATGTGGGCAAAACTAAACGACTACTTAAAATTCGACTACAGGAACATGTCCGAAATATAAAAAACAAGGTTGAGAATCACGCAGTTTCCAAACACTTCAAGGAAAAACACAAGTCCAATCCCGAAGATCTGACATTCAAAGCTATCGAGCAAATCAAATCAGGAGAAAGAGGGGGAGATATATTGAACAAATTATCGAAAAGAGAGATGTTCTGGATCTTTGAACTTCAAACTATGGCACCTCTGGGCTTCAACGAAGCATTTGAAATCGCCCCTTTTTTATAAGAGACTCATCACCTATACTATCACATTTTTTAAAAAAAATTTTTAAATTATTAATATATAAAAAATTATCTTTAAGAATTAATTCTTTATTATGTTCACATACACTTTTAGTCCACAATTGCACTATATTATTGCAACTTAGTCATTTCTTCCTTTTATTATGATCTTGAGTCATCACGTCACTTAATTACCTGCAATTTAATTGCACATCTTACATTTCTGCATGTTTTATTGCACTTGTTCTTAATTACTCCAGTCATATAATAAATTAATCTATCCTCTTAATGTTCCAGCCCATTGGCGAAAAACCAGCTCCGTCCAGCTTCAGTTTGGACGTTTTTAAACTTCACGACCACTACGTGTGAACCACTATGGACTTTATGTTGGAATCCATGAAAACCTATTAAGATGGGACATACCCCTATACATGGAAAAAGAACTACACCACTATGTGCTTTTTTATATATATATTTTTTATATATATATTTTTTATATATATATTTTTTATGTTTATCTACTTCTCTTTTAATTAGCATTACTCTGGATATGCTCTATATATTTATGTGCCTTCATATATTTAGTACTTTGCCCACTTCATCCCTCCGTCACTGCCCCCCTTGTTTTAGTCTCCATTTAAAGAGCAGCAGTTAGTAACTGCTGCTAAGTTCCGCTGCACAGGGCGCATCGTCACTGAGATGACGATGCGTTCCACAGTGCGTTCCACCGGCCGGCGGAAGTACCTTCCGCAAGACCGGAAGTGACGCGCGGTGGACCACGCCAGGAACTAGCTGTGCGTTCCAGCGTGCGTTCCACCGCGCTACACAGCGCCATACGAAGCTTTTAAGCTTCGTTTAACACTTTATTTTCTCTGCCTCATCACTTGGTTGTGCCCTATATACACCCCACATATAGCTACCATGCCTTAAATTAAAAATAGAATGTTTCTCATCAGCAAAAATCGATATCACCCAACAGGAAGTGATGTCATCAATTACCTGGCCATGTGCTGGGCTCTCACTATCTCCTTAGGTATAAATGGAGCATCTTTGCTCACTGACCTTATCCCCATGATGAAGTCTAATTAAGGACGAAACGCGTTGGGACTGATGCACCTGAACTTCCCTTATGGGCAGATAAGCTGTTTTAATACTTATTTTTTGTACGTTTGAATTTTTACTATTTATCTTGGATGTTTATGGAAAATCTGATGTATCCCATTCCTGATATGGACAGATAAGCTTGTCATTCATTTTATCTTTACGCGCTATGTTATTTTGTTCTTCTTTTTTCATGTACCTATACTGGTCCTATGACTGAAGCAAAAGTCTGTTTATGCCAGATAAGTAGCGTCCTGTTCTCAATCACACCAGCTCTATATTTTATATTTTTAGATAATTTTATTAGACACTAGTAGGCGCCCTTTTTTTCACTTCCTAAAAATCTTTTTTATGTGTTTTCCAAGCATATATTTATTGCTTAAGGTTGCAGCCACTCTCACTCTAGAGGAAGTGTCACGCATTGTATACACTTGATTTTGTATTTATTACTGGTAGTGCACTGTGACATCTGAGCGCCCCCGTGTCTATTTGTTCATATATATATATATATATATATATATATACTTGGCGTGTTACTGGATATACTTATCCAAACTACTGTTACTATGTAATGTTCACATTTGAGCTGTGGACTGTGCAACTGAATGTACATACATATTACAGTAACTATATAAATACTAATTTTACCTGTTTCTTTGCCATTTTTTTAAATTGGAAGTTTAGAATTCAAATAGATCAAAGCGATGTACCAAAACCAAAACACAAAAATGTTTTTTAGAACCAAAAGCAAAACCCGTCCACACATCTCTTAATAATTAGATGTGTTATCTGTCAGGTCACAGCCAAGCTGTTTTTCTTGAACATGTTAAGATTTTATCTTTGCAGTTATTAGAGATTCAAGTCAGGAATTGATGTCAGCTAGTTGCCCAGAGACAAAATGAAAGGTCCTACTCACTGTTTAAATATGCTACAGTACATATAAAACACACACATTTACAGTTTCTGATCCATGCATGAGTGATTGCCCCTTCAGAATTGGTAAGAGACAGGAACATGGCAGAGTTGAGATTGCCCCAGGTTACCTATAGCAATTCCATCACAGTTTGCATAGGTTTATTTTAAAAACAGGATTTCAATTCTGAACATTAAATGGGATACGTATGTTTTGCCGGCAGACGGGATCCCGGCTGCCATGACCCCGAAAGTGGATACCATCCACCAGAATGCGCTAGAAAGCCCCTTGTGGGCTCTTTGCATTCTCAATACTGCGGACCCAGTTTCTTGTGCACTTGCCATATGTTATATTCTCCCTCTATAGGTGTCGTGGACACCCACAGAGGGAGAATAGCATATTTCGCCGGTATTCCGGCGGCGTCATTTCACCCCCTGTCAGGATTCCAGCATCAGTATTGTGACCGTGGGATCCTGACTGGCGGTCTTTTAATCACTTCCTGTATCAACTCTTACTGCTTAGATGCTTATTACTTGTGTGAAGAGAAAAGGCACATCATTACATGATGCACTATAATTATTTTTCTGGTAGGTTGTAGTACAGCACATAACTGCACACTGCACCTTACGCTAGTCCTGTTTATAAATTTTTGAAATAGATTAGTTTCATTTATTGAAATAGATCAATCCTATAGAGTTTAATGGGGAGGCATTCAAGTTGCCAGCTGCCAGGATCCCGGCGGTCAGGGTACTGACGCTGGAATCCTGACACCCGGTGAAATACTGGAATCCACACTCCGGTGGTGGTCCACGCCACCACCCGAGGCAGAATATAACCCTGTGGCAACCTAAGATCGCCATGGCACCCTAAGCATGGTGAGCTCATCGAGCCCAGGAGGGGAGACGCTGTGCTTGCTGCCAATATCCTGACTGCCAGGATCCCAACAGCTGGGATATCATACTGAATCCAGCTGATACATAGATGTACGCTAGTGCTGCCTCTTCTGCAAATGTGTATACAGCAACTGTGCAAATATATGCAAATGTCTCAGTCACGTGGATTTTTCTGAGATCCAGTGGCTGTGAACATAGACATATCATTGGTCGCAAATTTGTTGATTATCAAAGATCTGAGTACTGTAGCTCTATGGTCATACAGCATGGCACAGGAAGTAAGTAACCATAGACATTACAGCTGCATTCGGGATCACAGTCACACCCTCGAACACCCCCCCCCCCCCATACGCCTGCAGTTTTGTTGCCACTCCCTCATCAACGACACACAATGCCCCCTGACTGTCAATCACTCCACAAATAAGTCCGCTCTGTAACCGGCATCGCAAAACCAACACTGCGCATGCCCAGTATGACCCAGATGCATGCACATGGGCAAAATTATTCCACTGAGTATAATTATATATCACATTTGATAGCAAATTGGATGTTCTTTATCTTGCCCCATTAAGGAGGGCCTCCATACTAGAGATGTGCGGCGGGCACTTTTCGTGTTTTGTGTTTTGGTTTTGGATCTGGATCCCCGCTCGTGTTTTGAATCTGGATAGGTTTTGCCAAAACCACCCTTTTGGATTTTGGTTTTGGTTTTGGATGATTTTTGAAAAAAACATAAAAATAGTGATGAGCGGGTTCGGTTCCTCGGAATCCGAACCCCCCCGAACTTCAGCCACGGATCCGAGGCAGACTCGGATCTTCCCGCCTTGCTCGGCTAACCCGAGCGCGCCCGAACGTCATCATCCCGCTGTCGGATTCTCGCGAGGCTCGTATTCTATCGCGAGACTCGGATTCTATATAAGGAGCCGCGCGTCGCCGCCATTTTCACACGTGCTTTGAGATTCATAGGGAGAGGACGTGGCTGGCGTCCTCTCCATTTAGATTAGAAGAGAGAGAGTGAGAGTGAGACACTTGATTTACTGGAGCTTAGGAGTACTCAGAGAGTGCAGAGTTTACTAGTGACTGACCAGTGACCACCAGTGCAGTTTTTTTATTATATTATTATTTAATATAATCCGTTCTCTGCCTGAAAAAAAATGATACACAGTGACACAGTAACAGTATACCATATCTGTGCTCAGCCTCAGTGTGCTGCATCATCTATGTATATCTGACTGTGCTGAGTGCTCAGTGCTCACACAGCTTAATTGTGGGGGAGACTGGGGAGCAGCAGCAGGAGTACATATTATTTAACAGTGCACACTTTTGCTGCAAGAGTGCCACTGCCAGTGTGACTGACCAGTGACCACTGTCTGACCACCAGTATATTGTGATTGTCTGCCTGAAAAAGTTAAACACTCGTCGTGTGGTGTTTTTATTCTATAAACGCATTCTGCTGACAGTGTCCAGCAGGTCCGTCATTAATTATATAATATATACCTGTCCGGCTGCAGTAGTGATATATATATATTTTTTATATCATTATCATCCAGTCTATATTAGCAGCAGACGCAGTACGGTAGTCCACGGCTGTAGCTACCTCTGTGTCGGCAGTCGCTCGTCCATCCATAATTGTATACCACCTACCTGTGGTGTTTTTTTTTTTTCTATCTTCTTTATACTACTAGTAGCTTACTTTAGGAGTCTGCAGTGCTGCTGACAGTGTCCAGCAGGTCCGTCATTATATAATATATACCTGTCCGGCTGCAGTAGTGATATATATATATATTTTTTATATCATTATCATCCAGTCTATATTAGCAGCAGACGCAGTACGGTAGTCCACGGCTGTAGCTACCTCTGTGTCGGCAGTCGCTCGTCCATCCATAATTGTATACCACCTACCTGTGGTGTTTTTTTTTTTTCTATCTTCTTTATACTACTAGTAGCTTACTTTAGGAGTCTGCAGTGCTGCTGACAGTGTCCAGCAGGTCCGTCATTATATAATATATACCTGTCCGGCTGCAGTAGTGATATATATATATATTTTTTATATCATTATCATCCAGTCTATATTAGCAGCAGACGCAGTACGGTAGTCCACGGCTGTAGCTACCTCTGTGTCGGCAGTCGCTCGTCCATCCATAATTGTATACCACCTACCTGTGGTGTTTTTTTTTTTCTATCTTCTTTATACTACTAGTAGCTTACTTTAGGAGTCTGCAGTGCTGCTGACAGTGTCCAGCAGGTCCGTCATTATATAATATATACCTGTCCGGCTGCAGTAGTGATATATATATATATTTTTTATATCATTATCATCCAGTCTATATTAGCAGCAGACGCAGTACGGTAGTCCACGGCTGTAGCTACCTCTGTGTCGGCAGTCGCTCGTCCATCCATAATTGTATACCACCTACCTGTGGTGTTTTTTTTTTTTCTATCTTCTTGATACTACTAGTAGCTTACTTTAGGAGTCTGCAGTGCTGCTGACAGTGTCCAGCAGGTCCGTCATTATATAATATATACCTGTCCGGCAGCAGTAGTGATATATATATATATTTTTTATATCATTATCATCCAGTCTATATTAGCAGCAGACGCAGTACGGTAGTCCACGGCTGTAGCTACCTCTGTGTCGGCAGTCGCTTGTCCATCCATAATTGTATACCACCTACCTGTGGTGTTTTTTTTTTCTATCTTCTTGATACTACTAGTAGCTTACTTTAGGAGTCTGCAGTGCTGCTGACAGTGTCCAGCAGGTCAGTCATTATATAATATATACCTGTCCGGCTGCAGTAGTGATATATATATATATTTTTTATATCATTATCATCCAGTCTATATTAGCAGCAGACGCAGTACGGTAGTCCACGGCTGTAGCTACCTCTGTGTCGGCAGTCGCTCGTCCATCCATAAGTATACTAGTATCCATCCATCTCCATTGTTTACCTGAGGTGCCTTTTAGTTGTGCCTATTAAAATATGGAGAACAAAAATGTTGAGGTTCCAAAAATAGGGAAAGATCAAGATCGACTTCCACCTCGTGCTGAAGCTGCTGCCACTAGTCATGGCCGAGACGATGAAATGCCAGCAACGTCGTCTGCCAAGGCCGATGCCCAATGTCATAGTACAGAGCATGTAAAATCCAAAACACCAAATATCAGTAAAAAAAGGACTCAAAAATCTAAAATAAAATTGTCAGAGGAGAAGCGTAAACTTGCCAATATGCCATTTACCACACGGAGTGGCAAGGAACGGCTAAGGCCCTGGCCTATGTTCATGGCTAGTGGTTCAGCTTCACATGAGGATGGAGCACTCAGCCTCTCGCTAGAAAAATGAAAAGACTCAAGCTGGCAAAAGCACAGCAAAGAACTGTGCGTTCTTCGAAATCACAAATCCACAAGGAGAGTCCAATTGTGTCGTTTGTGATGCCTGACCTTCCCAACACTGGACGTGAAGAGCATGCGCCTTCCACCATTTGCACGCCCCCTGCAAGTGCTGGAAGGAGCACCCGCAGTCCAGTTCCTGATAGTCAGATTGAAGATGTCAGTGTTGAAGTACACCAGGATGAGGAGGATATGGGTGTTGCTGGCGCTGGGGAGGAAATTGACCAGGAGGATTCTGATGGTGAGGTGGTTTGTTTAAGTCAGGCACCCGGGGAGACACCTGTTGTCCATGGGAGGAATAGGGCCATTGACATGCCTGGTGAAAATACCAAAAAAATCAGCTCTTCGGTGTGGAAGTATTTCAACAGAAATGCGGACAACATTTGTCAAGCCGTGTGTTGCCTTTGTCAAGCTGTAATAAGTAGGGGTAAGGACGTTAACCACCTCGGAACATCCTCCCTTATACATCACCTGCAGCGCATTCATCATAAGTCAGTGACAAGTTCAAAAACTTTGGGCGACAGCGGAAGCAGTCCACTGACCAGTAAATCCCTTCCTCTTGTAACCAAGCTCACGCAAACCACCCCACCAACTCCCTCAGTGTCAATTTCCTCCTTCCCCAGGATTGCCAATAGGTCTGCAGGCCATGTCACTGGCAATTCTGACGAGTCCTCTCCTGCCTGGGATTCCTCCGATGCATCCTTGCATGTAACGCCTACTGCTGCTGGCGCTGCTGTTGTTGCTGCTGGGAGTCGATGGTTATCCCAGAGGGGAAGTCGTACTCGTAAGACCACTTTTACTACTTCCACCAAGCAATTGACTGTCCAACAGTCCTTTGCGAGGAAGATGAAATATCACAGCAGTCATCCTGCTGCAAAGTGGATAACTGAGACCTTGGCATCCTGGGCGGTGAGAAACGTGGTTCCGGTATCCATCATTACTGCAGAGGCAACTAGAGACTTGTTGGAGGTACTGTGTCCCCGGTACCAAATACCATCTAGGTTCCATTTCTCTAGGCAGGCGATACCGAAAATGTACACAGACCTCAGAAAAAGACTCACCAGTGTCCTAAAAAATGCAGTTGTACCCAATGTCCACTTAACCACGGACATGTGGACAAGTGGAGCAGTGCAGGCTCAGGACTATATGACTGTGACAGCCCACTGGGTAGATGTATGGACTCCCGCCGCAAGAACAGCAGCGGCGGCACCAGTAGCAGCATCTCGCAAACGCCAACTCTTTCCTAGGCAGGCTACGCTTTGTATCACCGCTTTCCAGAATACGCACACAGCTAAAAACCTCTTACGGCAACTGAGGAAGATCATCGCAGAATGGCTTACCCCAATTGGACTCTCCTGTGGATTTGTGGCATCGGACAACGCCAGCAATATTGTGTGTGCATTAAATATGGGCAAATTCCAGCACGTCCCATGTTTTGCACATACCTTGAATTTGGTGGTGCAGAATTATTTAAAAAACGAGAGGGGCGTGCAAGAGATGCTGTCGGTGGCCAGAAGAATTGCGGGACACTTTCGGCGTACAGGCACCGCGTACAGAAGACTGGAGCACCACCAAAAACGCCTGAACCTGCCCTGCCATCATCTGAAGCAAGAAGTGGTAACGAGGTGGAATTCAACCCTCTATATGCTTCAGAGGTTGGAGGAGCAGCAAAAGGCCATTCAAGCCTATACAACTGAGCACGATATAGGAGGTGGAATGCACCTGTCTCAAGCGCAGTGGAGAATGATTTCAACGTTGTGCAAGGTTCTTCAACCTTTTGAACTTGCCACACGTGAAGTCAGTTCAGACACTGCCAGCCTGAGTCAGGTCATTCCCCTCATCAGGCTTTTGCAGAAGAAGCTGGAGACATTGAAGGAGGAGCTAACACAGAGCGATTCCGCTAGGCATGTGGGACTTGTGGATGGAGCCCTTAATTCGCTTAACAAGGATTCACGGGTTGTCAATCTGTTGAAATCAGAGCACTACATTTTGGCCACCGTGCTCGATCCTAGATTTAAAACCTACCTTGGATCTCTCTTTCCGGCAGACACAAGTCTGCTGGGGTTCAAAGACCTGCTGGTGACAAAATTGTCAAGTCAAGCGGAACGCGACCTGTCAACATCTCCTCCTTCACATTCTCCCGCAACTGTGGGTGCGAGGAAAATGCTCAGAATTCCGAGCCCACCCGCTGGCGGTGATGCAGGGCAGTCTGGAGCGACTGCTGATGCTGACATCTGGTCCGGACTGAAGGACCTGACAACGATTACGGACATGTCGTCTACTGTCACTGCATATGATTCTCTCCCCATTGAAAGAATGGTGGAGGATTATATGAGTGACCGCATCCAAGTAGGCACGTCACACAGTCCGTACTTATACTGGCAGGAAAAAGAGGCAATTTGGAGGCACTTGCACAAACTGGCTTTATTCTACCTAAGTTGCCCTCCCACAAGTGTGTACTCCGAAAGAGTGTTTAGTGCCGCCGCTCACCTTGTCAGCAATCGGCGTACGAGGTTACATCCAGAAAATGTGGAGAAGATGATGTTCATTAAAATGAATTATAATCAATTCCTCCGTGGAGACATTGACCAGCAGCAATTGCCTCCACAAAGTACACAGGGAGCTGAGATGGTGGATTCCAGTGGGGACGAATTGATAATCTGTGAGGAGGGGGATGTACACGGTGATATATCGGAGGATGATGATGAGGTGGACATCTTGCCTCTGTAGAGCCAGTTTGTGCAAGGAGAGATTAATTGCTTCTTTTTTGGTGGGGGTCCAAACCAACCCGTCATTTCAGTCACAGTCGTGTGGCAGACCCTGTCACTGAAATGATGGGTTGGTTAAAGTGTGCATGTCCTGTTTATACAACATAAGGGTGGGTGGGAGGGCCCAAGGACAATTCCATCTTGCACCTCTTTTTTCTTTCATTTTTCTTTGCGTCATGTGCTGTTTGGGGGGTGTTTTTTGGAAGGGCCATCCTGCGTGACACTGCAGTGCCACTCCTAGATGGGCCAGGTGTTTGTGTCGGCCACTAGGGTCGCTTAGCTTACTCACACAGCTACCTCATTGCGCCTCTTTTTTTTCTTCTTTGCGTCATGTGCTGCTGTTTGGGGAGTGTTTTTTGGAAGGGCCATCCTGCGTGACACTGCAGTGCCACTCCTAGATGGGCCAGGTGTTTGTGTCGGCCACTAGGGTCGCTTAGCTTACTCACACAGCTACCTCATTGTGCCTCTTTTTTTCTTTGCGTCATGTGCTGTTTGGGGAGTGTTTTTTGGAAGGGCCATCCTGCGTGACACTGCGGTGCCACTCCTAGATGGGCCAGGTGTTTGTGTCGGCCACTAGGGTCGCTTAGCTTACTCACACAGCTACCTCATTGTGCCTCTTTTTTTCTTTGCGTCATGTGCTGTTTGGGGAGTGTTTTTTGGAAGGGCCATCCTGCGTGACACTGCAGTGCCACTCCTAGATGGGCCAGGTGTTTGTGTCGGCCACTAGGGTCGCTTAGCTTACTCACACAGCTACCTCATTGCGCCTCTTTTTTTCTTTGCGTCATGTGCTGTTTGGGGAGTGTTTTTTGGAAGGGCTATCCTGCGTGACACTGCAGTGCCACTCCTAGATGTGCCAGTTGTTTGTGTCGGCCACTTGGGTCGCTTAGCTTAGCCATCCAGCGACCTCGGTGCAAATTTTAGGACTAAAAATAATATTGTGAGGTGTGAGGTGTTCAGAATAGACTGAAATGAGTGGAAATTATGGTTATTGAGGTTAATAATACTTTGGGATCAAAATGAACCCAAAATTCTATGATTTAAGCTGTTTTTTAGGGTTTTTTTAAAAAAACACCCGAATCCAAAACACACCCGAATCCGACAAAAAAAATTCGGTGAGGTTTTGCCAAAACGCGTTCGAACCCAAAACACGGTCACGGAACCGAACCCAAAACCAAAACACAAAACCCGAAAAATTTCCGGTGCTCATCACTACATAAAAATAGATAAAATTACAGAATTTGGGGATAATTTTGATCCTACGGTATTATTAACCTCAATAACATTCATTTCCACTCATTTCCAGTCTATTCTGAACACTGAACACCTCACAATATTGTTTTTAGGCCTAAAAGTTGCACTGAGGTCGCTGGATGACTAAGCTAAGCGACACAAGTGTGCGGCACAAACACCTGGCCCATCTAGGAGTGGTACTGCAGTGGAGGACAGGATAACACTTAAAAAAACTAGTCCCCAAACAGCACATCATGCAAATAAGTAAAAGAGGTGCAATGTGGTAGCTGTATGACTAAGCTAAGTGACACAAGTGTGCGGCACAAACACCTGGCCCATCTAGAAGTGGCACTGCAGTAGCAGACAGGATGGCACTTAAAAAAACTAGTCCCCAAACAGCATATCATGCAAAGAAGTAAAAGAGGTGCAATGTGGTAGCTGTATGACTAAGCTAAGTGACACAAGTGTGCGGCACAAACACCTGGCCCATCTAGGAGTGGCACTGCAATAGCACAATGGATGGCACTTAAAAAAAACTAGGCCCCAAACAGCACATCATGCAAAGAAGTAAAAGAGGTGCAATGAGGTAGCTGTATGACTAAGCTAAGCGACACAAGTGTGCGGCACAAACACCTGGCCCATCTAGGAGTGGCATTGCAGTGACAGACAGGATGGCACTTCAAAAAACTAGTCCCCAAACAGCACATGATGCAAAGAAGAAAAAGAGGTGCACCGAGGTTGCTGTATGACTAAGCTAAGTGACACAAGTGTGCAGCACAAAAACCCGGCCCACCTAGGAGTGGCAAGCAGTGGTTGAATGTCGAAAGTGCCCCGCAATTTTTCGGGCCACTGACAGCATCTCCTGCACGCCCCTGTCATTTCTCAAAAAATTCTGCACCACCAAATTAATTGTATGTGCAAAACATGGGGCGTGCTGGAATTTGCCCAGATGTAATGCATTCACAATATTGGTGGCATTGTTCGATATCACAAATCCCCAGGAGAGTCTAAGTGGGGTAAGCCATTGTGCGATGATGTCCCTCAGTTTCCGTAAGAGGTTGTCAGCGGTGTGCCTTTTACGGAAACCGGTGATACACAGTGTAGCCTTCCTAGAAACGAGCTGGCATTTGTGAGATGCTGCTACTAGTGCTGCTGATGTTGTTGCTGCGGGAGTTAACACATCTACCCAGTGGGCTGTTACAGTCATGTAGTCCTTAGTTTGCCCTGGTCCACTTGTCCACATGTCCGTGGTTAAGTGGACACTGGGTACAACCACATATTTCAGGACACTGAGGACACTTTTCTTAATGTCCTTGTACAGTCCAGGAAACGCTTTCCTAGTGAAGTGGAATCTAGATGGGATTTGGTACCGGGGACACACTACCTCCATCAATTGTCTAAATCCCACTGCACTAATGGTGGATACTGGATGCACGTCTAACACCAACATAGCTGTCAAGGCCTCAGTTATATGCTTTGCAACAGGATGACTGCTGTCATATTTCATCTTCCTCGCAAGGACTGTTGGACAGTCAATTGCTTAGTTGAAGTAGTACAAGTGGTCTTCCGACTTCCCCTCTGTGATGACGATCGACTCCCAGCAGCAACAACAGCAGCAGCAGCAGTAGGAGGAAGTAGTTCTTGACCTTTCCCTATTTTATCTTCCAAATTTTTGTTCTCCATTATTTTTCTGGAGTTATATAACAATATGCAGCACAGGAGAACATACCTCTACACCACACAGGGCAAACCCTGTAAAAATTATTTGGATGAAATATTAATAACCCCTATTTTTGGTGTAAATAATATACAGCACAGGACAGCACCACTGAATTTATATGGCAGCACCACTGGGCTGGATTTATATGGCAGTACCACTTGATTTATATGGCAGTACCACTGGACTTATACGGCAGTACCACTGGACTAAACTTATACTGCAGTACTGCTGGTCTTATACGGCAGTATCACTGGATTTATACGGCTGTACCACTGGACTGAATTTATATGGCAGTACCACTGGACTTATACGGCAGTACCACTGGACTGGATTTATACGGTGGTACCACTGACATATACGGCAGTATTACTGGACTTATACGGCAGTACCACTGGACTGGATTTATACGGCAGTACCACTGGACTGGACTGGACTTATACTTCAGTACCACTGGACTTATACGGCAGTACCACTGGACTTATATGGCAGTATCAATGGACCTATACGGCAGTATCACTAGACTTATACAGCAGTACCACTGGACTTATACAGCAGCACAAGGACACCACCACTGGACTCATGCAGGACAACACAGCACCACTGCAATGGACTGGACTTATAGAGCAGCACTGGACATATGGCAGCAGAGGACACCATCACTGTGACTGGACTGATGCAGCACAAGACACCACCACTGGACTGATGCAACACAACACAGCACCACTGGACTGGGCTTATACAGGAGCACTGGACATATGGCAGCAGAGGACACCACCACTGTGACTGGACTGATGCAGCACAAGACACCACCACTGGACTGATGCAGCACAAGACAGCACTGGAATGACACATAAGACAGAGCAGATCGCCACACCACTTTCCCGCACAGACAGACACTGAGGAGAGAGACACGTCCTCTCGCTACACTCGCCAGGACTGGAATGAAAATGGCGGCGACGCGCGCCTCCTTATAGGGAATCCAAAACTCGCAAGAATCCGACAGTGTGATGATGAAGTTTTGCCTCGTTCTGGTTTCCGAGTCTGGCGATATGTCCAGAGCCGGGCTCGGGAAGTGAAATTCGGGGTGGTTCGTTCTCAGAGAACCGAACCCACTCATCTCTACTCCATACCACTGAAAAGTCTTACATTTTCTTTTTTCAGTTTCACAAGGGAACTTTCATGCATGTAAAGTCCATCAGTAACATTTTTTTAACTGGGCCCTAATCGTGCATGTTAATCTGCTCTAGAAGTCACTGTTCTAGTATTGAATTGCTAAAAAATACTGTAAAATAAATAACAAACACTAATATTGAAGCTTGATAATATATTTGGTATATTTGTTGATACCGTAGTCTTTACTATGCCGTGTGATGGTAATCCATGTTTTACATGAAGCTTTCTTATGTAAAGAACCTGGTGAAGTTGACTATTCCTGACTTTACAGGTCAGCCTGGTACCACTCAGCCAGACTCACTTGTAAAATAACTTAAGCTGGGTACACACTGGGTGACCTCCTCTAGTTAGCAATTAGCGCTGTATCGCTGATTGCTAATTAGGGGAGATTGTCAGTGCAGACACACTGCATGATATTGATGAACGATATCGTTCACTGACAGCATCCCCCGCACTTCCCGAACATGCGGCTCAACGACATAGTCAAAGTTGAGCTGCATGTTAGCTAGATACTGCCTGAACGATAACAACCTGCGAGTGCGGGCATTGTTCATCATTCAGGCATACACACTAGACGATATGAACAATAGATCTTCGTTATCGTTCATATCGTCTAGTGTTGTCGCCCAGTGTGTACGGGGTTTTACTCCTAAAACAACTACGCAGTCCCACTTGCTCAATATTAGGCTTATGGGCCCTACACACTGGCCGATCCGCCGCCGAGCTGCCCGACGGCGGATACGGCCGACGAGCGACCCGGCGGCGGAGGGGCAGTGACGGGGGGAGTGAAGTTTCTTCACTCCCCCCCGTCACGCGGCTCCATTGAAGTGCAGGCAAATATGGACGAGATCGTCCATATTGGCCTGCATGCACAGCCGACGAGGGACCAGCGATGAACGAGCGCGGGGCCGCGCATCGTTCATCGCTGGAGCCTCCACACTGAAAGATATGAACGAGTTCTCGTTCATTTATGAACGAGATCGTTCATATCTTTCAAACAAATCGGCCAGTGTGTAGGGCCTATAAGTCCCAGGTTTTCTTTATTTTATTATTTATTTGTTAATCTGTCTGAAAAGCAAGTGTGATGGCATCCATGGAACAAAATGGTGCTTAATCCTCCATATTATGTTAGACTTTTAATGTGTTGCTTCGTCTGACACACACACACACACACACGGCTAGAAAGTCCGTGATGCTGTTAGTGGTGTAACGTAGTATCTTTCTGTTCCACTTGTACTTTGCACCTGCTTAGAATTTGCCTTCCTGTTACAAGTGCTTTAATCATTTATATGCTTAGGATCATGTTTATACTTTATATGTAAGTGGTGTCCAGGTATTGATTTCTTGAGCTACATAATCTAGGAACCTGAACCCAAACAGGGTCAACTAAAAGAACCTCCGGCTTGGTGTGTTGCAGCACAGTCAGTCCCCAGGAACCTTGCTCAGCCAGGACTTATCCAGCTCAATTTTGCAACTTCAGGACAGGGTTCCTGGATACTACAATTTAATTGAACATATCGTTTGAAGAACAAGATGACTATTTGTAGCTAAGTATATATAATTAAATAATCCACTTAACTGGCATGGTCAAATTTCATGCAACTGCGCCGTCCCACCCTGTCCCCCCCCCCCTACCCGTTTTTGACGAGGAGATCCGTTCTGCAGATGTGCATAATATAATGTTTAAGTATTCTAAAAAAATACTTTTCAACTTTATTAAATAAAATCAATTTTAAAAAACAATGTTGTTAACGCTTTTGAGGGGAAAAATCGTCAGTTAAGTGGTGGTTAATAAAGCAATATTGTATTGATATACTGGATGTCTGTCTTTTCTGTGCACCGAAAGAATCTGTTTTCCACCAGGAACAGCGAGTTATGGGGGTCATTCCGAGTTGATCGCACGTAGCAACTTTTTGCTGCCCGTGCGATCAACTAGACGCCGCTTATGGGGGAGTGTATTTCTGCATAGCAGGGCTGCGAACGCTTGTGCAGCCCTGCTATGCAAAAAATGTTTTGTGTAAAAGAAGACCAGGGTAAGAGTTACTGTGTGATGGATCCAGCAATGCAGGTCCCGGAATTGACGTCAGGCATCCGCCCTCCAAACGCCTGGACACGCCTGCATTGGACTCACCACTCCCCAAAAACGGTGAGTTGCAACCCGATTCCACCTTCCTCCTGTCAATCTTCTTGCGGTCGCCGCTGCGATCGCTTTCTTCGTTAGTGGCGTCACTGCCTGGCCGCCGCGCATGCGCAGTTCTGACCCGATTGCACGGTTGCGATGAAGTGCAGCGTGCGATCGGGTCAGAATGACCCCCAATGTCAAACAGCATGCAGTTTGGCCTAACCACAAACATAAGTTTACATACCTTTATTGAAATCACAGGACTTTGTGATGTAAATCTTGAACTCAAGATAAATCAGGTAAGACCTTTTTAGGGGGTGATTTAGAGGTGGGCACAGGGAAAGCAGCGGGTGCTTGCAATGTCAATGGGTGATTCTTGGTGGTAACTGAGGGGGTGGGGGGGTAAATTCTGCAGCATGTGTAGGTGTGTCAGTGACTGCATCTAAAGATGCAGGTACATTGGGGGTAATTCCAAGTTGATCGCAGCAGGATTTTTTTTAGCAGTTGGGCAAAACCATGTGCACTGCAGGGGAGGCAGATATAACATGTGCAGAGAGAGTTAGATTTGGGTGTGGTGTGTTCAATCTGCAATCTAATTTGCAGTGTAAAAATAAAGCAGCCAGTATTTACCCTGCACAGAAATAAAATAACCCAGCCAAATCTAACTCTATCTGCACATGTTATATCTGCCTCCCCTGCAGTGCACATGGGCCCTCATTCCGAGTTGTTCGCTCGCTAGCTGCTTTTAGCAGCTTTGCACACGCTAAGCCGCCGCCTACTGGGAGTGTATTTTAGCATAGCAGCATTGCGAACGAAAGATTAGCAGAATTGCGAATAGAAATTTCTTAGCAGTTTCTGAGTAGCTCGAGACTTACTCTGCCACTGCGATCAGTTCAGTCAGTTTCATTCCTGGTTTGACGTCACAAACACTCCCCCGTTTCTTCAGACACTCCCGCGTTTTTCCCAGAAACGGCTGCGTTTTTTCGCACACACCCATAAAACGGCTAGTTTCCGCCCAGAAACACCCACTTCCTGTCAATCACACTCCAATCACCAGAACGAAGAGATTTCTTCGTTAAGCCGTGAGTAAAATACCAAACTTTTTATCAAATTTACTTGGCGCAGGCGCACTGCGAATGTTGCGCATGCGCAGTTTGCGACTAATCGCACCGATGCGAAGAAAAATAACGAGCGAACAACTCGGAATGAGGGCCATTGTCCAGTGGTGCATCTATAGTGCATCTTTGTACACACATCTGCAGATTCGGACAGCAGCCACTACTGCAACTGCTTCCACTTCTGAATCACCACCTTATTGTGAAACCAATAATATTCAAATTAAAAAAAATAAAAAATACATTTTATAGGAAAAACGTGTATATATAGTCACACATTACCCTGGATGCATAAGTATGCTCACCCCTTATAATGAGGCTCTGGTTGTGTTTAGTTAATTAGTCACATTTAAAATCATGTTCAAAGGTAATCAGCATACACCTGCCAGCAAAGAATGTCATTATAATTAATCCCAAAGATCAGCTGTTCCTGTAGGATTTGCTTGTTTGTTTCTTGACTGTCTCCTAGTCTGATAGCCATGGTCCTCAAGGATCTTTCAAAACATCTATAGGATCTCAATTTTTTAAAAGATGCCAATTAGGACAGGGGGTACAAAAGTACTTCATTATATGTATCAGGAGCCATTGTGTAGAATCCCAGCAATAAGTGAAGAAAATGTGCCACTGCAGGGATGCCAAAAACATGATGTTCCTCCAAAGTTGATGACATGACAAGGAGAAATCTCATCAGAGAAGCATCCAAGAGACCTAGAGTATGATTAAAGGAGGTGCAGGAATGTCTGGCAGGTACTGTTCACTCCCTATAGAAGAGGCACTCCGGCACGGCATAGCCGAGTCCGTCTGGGGAAAGGGTGTGTGGCCTCGGTAAAATGGGCGTGGATACATGGTAATGTATCTATCACGAGCCACGCGCTGTTTTCTGTCACTGTGAGGGCATGCGCAGTGCTCTGTGAGCTGCTGGCCATGCCCTCAGTCCTTCTTGTCTCCGTGAATAGACACTGTGCGCATGCACACAGCTTCTATTCACCTCTGCTTTCCAGCAGAGCAACGAGTGACAGGCGGCCTCCTAACTGCTCCCCCCACTGCGGGACACTGCGGCTCGCAGGTGGGACAGGGGGACAGTCCCAAAAAACCGGTCCCGCGATAAAAACTGAACTGTTGGGAGGTATGTTTTACCGGTGTTCATTAAGAAAATTTAAAAGCAAAATCCAAATCTCAACCATATCTAAAACATGTTAGGCTGCTTTAAGGGGCGTTTCTACAGAGGAGGGGGCCCGTGTGCACCTCCAGGTGGGCCCCCTCCTCTGAATGGCGCTGTAGACTCCGGCAATGTACCGGAGTCTACTGTGCATGCGCAGGTCTCCGGAAACATGGCGCCCGCCATGATCCGAAGATCAATTTGGCTATCGCGCATGCGCGGCAGCCTTTTTGGCGGCGATTTCTGCCACGGGCGCTGCGCCCGCCGCTGGACTCCGGTTATGTAAGTATTTAAATGGGTGCAATGTGTGCGGTGTGGGCCCCCCTGGACCCAGAGGCCCGTGTGCACCGCACACATTACACCCATTACAGAAACGCCAATGGCTGGTTTTGCAAAACCAAAAAATTAAGCTCTGTGTACATCTCTACTTGAAAGTGACACTAGTACAAAAATGAACACCTATTAAAAGATTGGTAGTTTTTTAATCCAGCAACAAGTTTAAGATTGGTGCAGTTCATTGAGTCCAGAGACCTTGGATACACTTCAGATCCTCTTTCAGGGAGCAGGTGGTTTTAAAAGAACATGACACAGTGAGTGAGTGCAATGCATTATAGGCTGACATTCATGTTCAATTGTAGCATGCGGAGGGAGGTGGGAAGGCTGTTTCAGATGGATCTTTTGCATATGGAGTCGGTGCAAGTGCAGATACAGTATTAATGATGACAGCTGTGGCTGTGAATGTAAGAAAAATGGGCGGAATAGACTTTATCATGTGGTTGTACAGATTTTCTGCATACAAAGGCGGATTCTTGAATTAGCATAAACTCGTAAGTACTGTAGGCTGTTGTGACCAGAGCTGTAACTAGTCATTTTGGTGCCCTGTGCCAAAAACAGAATTGGTACTCCCTCCCACCACACATTTTAAAGCAGGTGCAGTGCGTGACTCCATGGGGTAGGTTCATGACAACAGAATAGTACCAATTCACATTACACTGCACAGTAGTTTCCATTACTCACATTACACCGCACAGTAGAGACCGGTAGTCACATCACACTGCACAGTAGTGTCCATTGTACACATTACACAGTACAGTAGTGTCCGTTACTCACATTACACTGGACAGTAGCGTCCATTACATACATTGCACCGCACAGTAGCATCCGTTACTCACATTACACCACACAGTAGTGTCCGTTACTCACATTACACTGCACAGTAGTGTTCGCCACTCACATTACATTGCACAGTAGTGTTCGCCACTCACATTACACTGCACAGTAGTTTCCATTACTCACATTACACCGCACAGTAGAGACCGGTAGTCACATCACACTGCACAGTAGTGTCCATTGTACACATTACACAGTACAGTAGTGTCCGTTACTCACATTACACTGGACAGTAGCGTCCATTACATACATTACACCGCACAGTAGCGTCCGTTACTCACATTACACCACACAGTAGTGTCCGTTACTCACATTACACTGCATAGTAGTGTTCGCCACTCACATTACATTGCACAGTAGCATCCGCTACACACATTGGCCCTCATTCCGAGTTGTTCGCTCGCAAGCTGCTTTTAGCAGCATTGCACACGCTAAGCCGCCGCCTACTGGGAGTGAATCTTAGCTTAGCAAAATTGCAAACCAAAGATTCTCTAAATTGCGAATAGAAATTTCTTTGCAGTTTCTGAGTAGCTCGATACTTACTCTGCCACTGCGATCAGTTCAGTCAGTTTCGTTCCTGGTTTAACGTCGCAAACACACCCAGCGTTCGCCCAGACACTCCCCCGTTTCTCCAGCCACTCCCGCGTTTTTCACAGAAACGGCAGCGTTTTTTCACACACACCCATAAAATGGCCAGTTTCCGCCCAGAAACACCCACTTCCTGTCAATCACATTACGATCACCAGAACGAAGAAAAAACCTCGTAATGCCGTGAGTAAAATACCTAACTGCATAGCAAATTTACTTGGCGCAGTCGCAGTGCGGACATTGCGCATGCGCAATTAGCGGAAAATCGCTGCGATGCGAAGAAAATTACCGAGCGAACAACTCAGAATGAGGGCCATTGAACAGTACAGTAGCATGCGTTAGTCGCATTACACAGTACAGTAGCGTTCGTTACACACATTACACCGCACAGTATCATCCTTTACTCACATTACACTGCACCGTAGCGTCTGTTACTCACATTACACTGCACAGTAGTGTACGTTACACACATTACACCTCACAGTAGCATCCATTACTCACATTACACCGCACAGTAGCGTCCGTTACTCACATTACACCGCACAGTAGGAGTGTCTGTTACTCACATTACACTGCACAGTAGTGTCCGCTACTCACATTACACCACAAAGTAGTGTCCATTACACACATTACACAGTACAGTAGCATCCGTCACTCACATTACACAGTGCAGTAACGTCATTTACACAGATTACACAGTACAGTAGCGTCCATTAGTCTCATTATATTGCACAGTAGCGTCCGTTACACACAGTACACAGTACAGTAGCGTCCGTTAGTCACATTACACCACACAGCAGCATCCGTTACACACATTACACAGTACAGTAGCCTCCGTTACTCACATTACACCACACAGTAGCATCCGTTACTCACATTACACTGCACAGTAGGGTCCGCTACTCACATTACATTGCACAGTAGCATCCGTTTCACACATTACATAGTACAGTAGCATCTGTTAAGCACATTACACAATACAGTAGCGTCCATTACACATATTACACTGCATAGTAGTGTCCGTTACTCACATTAAACTGTACAGTAGTGTCCACTACTCACATTATATTGCACAGTAGCATCCGTTAGTCAAATTACTCCATACAGTAGCACGTTACTCACATTACACCGCACAATAGCATTTGTTACACACATTACACAGTACAGTAGCATCCGTTAATCACATTACATCACACGTTAGTGTTCATTACCCACATTACACAGTACAGTAGCATCCATTACTCACATTACACAGCACAGTAGCATCCATTAGTCACATTACACCACACAGTAGCGTCCGTTACACGTGTTACACAGTACAGTCACATCTGTTAATCACATTACACCACACAGTAGTGTCCATAACACACATTACACTGCACAGTAGCATCCATTACATTACACTGCAGAGTAGCGTCCGTTACATTAAGCGCACAGTAGCATCCATTACATTACATGCACAGTAACGTTCATTACATTACACTGTGGAGCAGCGTACATTTTAGCTGTTTTTATTGATTTTTATCAAAGACTATGCACATCTCCAACTAGAAGTAGAAAATTATTATTATTATTTTTTTTATTATTATAATAATATTATTGTTGATACTGACCATTTGTTCTTGCCTATTAGGTAATGAAGTCCAATATTGGTAGGTAAAATTTAATTGTATTCAGAACATACGGTACCAGTCACATTAGTCAGCTGATGATAAAAATCAGGTACAACAGATGGTGTAAACTCTAAAATCTGTAGGCTGGGTGTTCTTGTAAATACAGATAATTGGGAATGGTGTTGCGCTCAATCCGGGTGATTGGTCTGTTTATCCAATTAGTTGGTTAATAAGATATGAGCCCTTGATTTCTTCAAGTATGGATAAGGATAAATAAATAATAAATGAGTAATTGGATGGTTAATGGTTAATTGAATATAAACCCTTAAATTCAGCAATTACTGGTGCGTAAATATATGAGTAATTGGATGGTTAATGGTTAATTGAATATAAACCCTTAAATTCAGCAATTACTGGTGCGTATGTGATAAAATGATCAATGCATATAAATTTGAATGAGAAACGAATATAAAATAAAAATCAAATAAATGATGTATCAATTGGGTGCTTGATGGTCCTATGTTTCAGATTGAAATGTATTGAAATCAATGATGATCATAAAAATTAGGTAACAATGTTACCTAATTTTTATGATCATCATTGATTTCAATACATTTCAATCTGAAACATAGGACCACCAAGCACCCAATTGATACATCATTTATTTGATTTTTATTTTATATTCGTTTCTCATTCAAATTTATATGCATTGATCATTTTATCACATACGCAAAAGTAATTGCTGAATTTAAGGGTTTATATTCAATTAACCATTAACCATCCAATTACTCATTTATTATTTATTTATCCTTATCCATACTTGAAGAAATCAAGGGCTCATATCTTATTAACCAACTAATTGGATAAACAGACCAATCACCCGGATTGAGCGCAACACCATTCCCAATTATCTATATAGTCCCATCAGGTCAGTCACCTGAAGGTGTAGCAGCTCGTCCACACAAATAGATCCCAGTGCGCAGGTTATCACATTTCTACTGTTCTTGTAAATACGGTCAATCAACCTGAAAGAAAAAGACAATTTCAACAGTCCAGAAATTGCTTTAATGAGACAGATATCTGCAGGCGCAGTTCTTTATAACTGTTAAAATCATGATGCTCCTCTCCACATTTCCTCTCCACCTCAACAATCAATCAATAGCACAGTGTCAGGTACTTTGACAAAACACTATTCACGCTGGGGGTAATTCAGAGTTGATCGCAGCAGCATATTTGTTAGCTGTTTGGGTGTGTTATTTTGTTTCTGTGCAGAGTAAATACTGGCTGCTCTATTTTTACACTGCAATTTAGATTTCAGTTGAACACACCCCACCCAAATCTAACTCTCTCTGCCCCCCTACAATGCACTCGGGTGGTCATTCCGAGTTGTTCGCTTGCTAGCTGCTTTTAGCAGCATTGCACACGCTAGGCCGCCGCCCTCTGGGAGTGTATCTTAGCTTAGCAGAATAGCGAACGAAAGGTTAGCAGAACTGCTACTAAATAATTTGCTGCAGTTTCTGAGTAGCTCCAGACCTACTCATAGACTGCGATCACCTCAGTCCGTTTAGTTCCTGGTTTGACATCACAAACACGCCCTGCGTTTGGCTAGCCACTCCCCCGTTTCTCCAGCCACTCCTGCATTTTTACCTGGAAAGCCTGCGTTTTTTAGCACACTCCCTGAAAACGGCCAGTTTCCGCCCAGAAACACCCACTTCTTGTCAATCACACTACGATCACTCAAGCGATGAAAAAACGTCGCTCGAGCTTGTGTAAATCTACAAAGTTTTGTGTGAAAGTACTTAGCGCATGCGCATTTTTGCAGTTTTTTCACTTAATCGCTGCACTGCGAAAATCGGCAGCGAGCGAACAACTCGGAATGACCACCATGGTTTTGCCCAACTGCTAACAAATTTGCTGCTGCGATCAACTCAGATTTAGGGTAGGGTTAGACTCCTTACTGAGACTTATCCTGTTGTCTGCTGGTTCTGTGAGTCCCGGTGCCTTGATGCTTTTCCGAAATGTGTGCAGGTGAGAGGAAAAAAATGCCTACAGACAAGATGAAACTGTGCTCTTAGATTCACAGTTTATTGTCTCTAAAAGTTACAATTACATATCATACCATAATACAGGTTGAGTATCCCTTATCAAAAATGCTTGGGACCAGGGGTACTTTGGATATCGGATTTTTCCGTATTTTGGAATAATTGCATACCATAATGAGATATCATGGTGATGGGACCTAAATCTAAGCACAGAATGCATTTATGTTTCATATACACCTTATACACACAGCCTGAAGGTCATTTTAGACAATATTTTTTATAACTTTGTGCATTAAACAAAGTGTGTCTACATTCACACAATTCATTTATGTTTCATATACACCTTATACACACAGCCTAAAGGTCATTTAATACAATATTTTTAATAACTTTGTGTATTAAACGAAGTTTGTGTACATTGAGCCATCAAAAAACAAAGGTTTCACTATCTCACTCTCACTCAAAAAAGTCCGTATTTCGGAATATTCCGTATTTCGTAATATTTGGATATGGGATACTCAACCTGTAGTACATACATATACAATCTATGTGGACAACATGTGCATGTGGCCAATGCATTCCGTCCCTGCCACAGGACTGACATCCTTGTAAAAATAACTTTTGAACTTTGCTATGGAAATATGTAAAATGCTAAATGTAAAATGCAGCCATATAATTCTGTTAGAAAGTTGTTATAGCAAATAAAGTGTTTAATACTAAATTCACATCTCTGCTGGTTAACAACAATCTTCCTCCGTGCTTTCAATCTACATGTGGATTCACTGATGCTTATATTATTTTAGCATTTTAACTGTGTTTCTTTGTATATAGCAATTGTAGTAGGTAATGTATGATTAAATACTGTCAGAGACTGAAGGCTTACCTCCAGTGTCAGGGTCCAGGGGCTGGCCCATTCGGTTACTGGTGGTGCTGTGGCGGAGGTGGGGAACTGGTTGCGGCTGAGGAGAGGCGTGGCGGGTCTGGTGGCAGTGACTGGTGTGGGTTCTGTAGTACCAGAAATGGAAGACTGGGAAGCTGACGGAGTGCCCCCTCGTCTACTGTGCTGGGGGTCGCCATGTTGGAGACCAAACTTCTCTGTAGCCAAGCATTCATTCTTCTTCTTCTTGATACTGTATGAACATTTTAAAATAAAAATAAAAATAAAATTAGATGCACACGGCAATCCAACGGTTAGAGTGACCATCATTGACACACACATCCACGTGGCACACAAACTTCACCCAGACCATCACACACCCATTACATACCCTTACCAACCAATTAGTGCGCTGACCTTTACAACCATTATTCATTCTTCTGTATTCTTCAGTCTTCTTCAGCCACGTTTGCAAAGCATTCATTCTTCGGTATTCTTCAGTGTTCTTCAGCCACGTAAGCTAGTCATTTATTCTTCAGTCTTCTTCAGCCATGTTTGTCAAGCATTCATTCTTCAGTATTCTTCAGTGTTCTTCATTCACATAAGCTAAGCATTCATTCTTCAGTGATCCTCAGCCTCATTCGCTAGAAATATCTTCTTAAGTCCGCTAGTCTTCGTTCATCTATTGGCCTGTCCTTTGACTGCAAGATATATGAGAAGGAACTACTTCCCAATTCCTTCCCTCTTTGGCATCTACTCGCACAGCGAACGCCCACAGAAACTCACTATCAGCCTGTTGTGACACATGCAATGTGGAATGTTTGGTAGAGAGTGCTGCATGTAAAGCAGATTACTGTAGAATATACTGTAGGTTCTCAAATTTGGTAAACAAGACCCCAAACAGTGCATGTTTTCCAGGTCTTCTCACAGAATCCCATGTGAAATAATTAGCGCCACCTGTGGATCTTTTAAAATGTGTCATTGAGTAATGACTGCACCTGTGCACCTGCTAGGTGACATGGAAAAAGTGAATTTGGTTGGGATCCCGAGGACCAAGTTTGAGAATCAATGCTCTAGAAAAACAATCCTTCTGACTCAGTTCAGTATAAAGTAGGTGCATGAGGATAACTGGTACCCCTTTCACACTGAAAACCTAGGTCCAAAATAGATTATTGAATATGGGGGGTCATTCAGACCCGATCACACTATAGCTTTTTTTGCAGCGGTGCGAACGGGTCTGAACTGCGCATGCGTATGCTCCACAATGTGCAGGCGCGTTGGCCGCCGGCGACGGGGATTGTCGGACAGCGACAGATCTAATGAGGAAAGCAATCATACAGGCGATCGACAGGAGATTGACAGGAAGAGGCCGTTTGTGGGTGTCAACTGACCGTTTTTAAGGAGTGTCCGGGCGAATGCAGGCGTGTCCAGCCTTTTCAAGGGAGAGTTCCTGATGTCAGCTCCAGGCCAGATCGTCACAGCGGCTGAGTATGTCATGAGCTGTGCAGAGACTGCACAAACTTTTGTTTGTGCAGCTCTCTGCACAAGCGATTGCACCCCTGCACAGTGTTTACCGCCTCCCTCTGTAGGCGGCAACTACCTGATAGCAGCACTGCAAAAACCCGTCTGCGTGCGATCAGGTCTGATTCACCCCCATGGTTTCAAGCCCTGTCCTCCGGGCCAGATTAACAATGGGACAGATGAAGGTCAAGCTCCAGGCCTCCACATAAAAATAGGCCCATCATGCTGACAGCAGGATGATGACCAGGTGCACAGCTGGCCAAACAATCATAAATCATAAGTATTATAATTGTTTTTGTAGTTTTCTCACAAAATTATTAAAATTTTCTATGTTTATGTAAATAGGGAGACATTGGGGGACATAGTGTATCGGGTGTACATGCCCACATAGCTTTGGCCAGGTGCGGATTGGGATGGAAAACCAGCCCGGGAAATTTATGGAAGCAGCCCTAATGGGGGTGCGGTCTGATGAGGCGGTGAGTTCTGTGGAGGGGAGAGGAATCCCTCCTCATAGGACCTGGTTGTACGCAATTGCAACCTTCCATGCCTCTTTTGCTGCAGTTGTGTCTGAGATCAGGGGCAGATTGTGAACTAAAAGCAGCCCAGTCAAATTTTGTAGAAGTGGCAAGACATGGACAGCACAAGAGTTATAACATAATGTAGCCATGGCAGCTTCACTGGATGGCAGAGTTGCTGTACTGCAGAGATGGAATAACAATGAATGGGGACAATACAGTGTACTGAGTCAGGCTGCCTGTCATGTGGGGGGTGGGGCCACATGACGACACATTAAAATTAGGTCCCACAGACACGTCGGCCTAACAGGAATCTTCTCGGTGAGCCCTATGGCTAATCCGCCCCTGGCTCTGGCCACATTCAGAGAGCACTAGTCACAGCTCCTCTCCTTCTCAATTTGGCCCCTTAAAAAATGTTAAGCTCAAGGCCCAGGTGGCCATTAAGCCGACCCTGCCTGTCATAACTGCTGAGACCATGTTGACACTGCAGGCTCAAACCAGGTTATTGCTGGGTGATCCTTTTCAGACTGTACCCATGTCTCATGCTGCCAGATCTGCCAGCGTTTGGAGATCACATGATCTCCAAGCACAACTGACGCACCTCTCTGCTCTTTGGAGCGTGACCTAGGTTGTATAACTCGTGTTGCAACGTTCAGACCACATTGTATCTGGGTCGGTCCTGGGTTCAACCCTGGTCATGAAGTCTTGAGAGACACAACCTGGATTAACCCTTTCACACCAAGTCAGGACCTGGGTTGCCCCGGCAACACTACATGCTGCACTATACAGTATGTTACTATAAAACAACTGCGGTACAAAATAAGCAAGGTTTTTCTGGTAATAGTGTGTTTATTTAAGGACGGGTAAAGGTATAAATGTGTTATTGGTAGCATACTGATAACAGTATTAATATTTAAATTTTGTATGTTTATGCAATAATATGCATTTTCACTTTTATCCATTCATTCCCAACACAGCTTTCATTGTTTAGTAGAACATATTTTGAACGTAAATTCCATTAATTAGAGTTGGGGAAAAAACTAAATTATTAAAGACAAATTACCACCCTTAATTTGCTCATGCAGTCAGTCATACGGGGGACAACATGTGATGTGATTACAAGGGGATTATTATTATTGCTCTTTTTCAGTAGACACTGTACGTAGAAAACCACTTGATGTGAGTAAACTTTACAACAAAGTATAGGAGTGATTTATTTTACACTACGTGATTACAGTAGAAGTAGTTTTTAGAGACTCTGGCTGAATGTTCTGAGGTTGGGAACAACGTAATGTGCTTGCTAGGATATGGTTTCCCTCAGCAGCTGGTGATTTAAGGCCACCACAGCTCATACCTCATTGTCCCTACTGTTCTTCTCAGGCAATTACACATCTGCTGCAGCTGAAAAGTAATCTAAAACACCCCCAGGACACTCGGTTGGGCAAAGTAATCCATTTATTATAAGTAATGGCTAATATTTCACTTCTTCTTAGAAATGAAACCAATAGCATGAAACCCTAGACCAATAAATAGCATGGGGCATACTTAACATTTGATTGAATATGCTGCAATATGATTTTCCCACCTCCTGATGATCTTTCACAATCCACTGAGCTGCTCAAATATCACAGACCTCTGCTGTTACTTGTGATAGAAAATATCCAGTACAGGCATTTAAAAGACTTGTCTAGTCTACATGAATCTTCTTTCAAATGCCACTGTCTCTATGACTGTACAATATGTCCTGTACAGCCACATGTAATCTGCTGCTGTCTGTAGAATCCTGTATTATTCTCCTTCCCACTTAAACTTATTGCTACATTAGCAGTCCCAGACAGAGAGGTATTTTCTTACAATGTGAGGTATTTTCTTACAATGTGATTGCATATAAAGTTCTTATTGTATCAATCTATTCATTTTAGTACATTCAGGCAGAGATTTATTAAGCCTTGGAGAGTGATAAATTGCACGGAAGTACCAGCCAATCAGCCTCTAACTGCCATGTTACAGGCTGGGTTTGAAAAATGACAGGAGCTGATTGGTTGGTACTTTATCACCGTGCAAATTATCACTCTCTAATGCTTAATACATTTTTGCCTTAGTATGTACTGTGTTCCTAATTTTGAATTATTTATATGAAGAACAGATATGTCACTGAGTGGTCTTTTGAGTAAGACATGTTTTACAGTACATTCGTTGAATGTTAAATTATCTTTCTGAACCTGCTGCGTAAATATACAAAGCCTTTATTCAGTTGCAAGTAAATGTTCTTAAAATAAAATAGAATTTGATATAGGTGCATTTGCAAGTTTTGAGCTAAGACTCCCTACCCTTGGCTGCGGCTCCCTTCTCTTGATGTACTACTGTACCTGGGTCTCGTGGCAGGAGAATGATAGAGTTTGACTGGAGGTGGGGTTTCACTATGGGTTCCAAAAGTGCTAGAATGCGCAGTACACTTTATTATTATTTATTACCAGTTATTTATATAGCGCACACATAATCCATCACGCTTTACAGTACACAATGGAAACACATTACCGTTAATGGCCAGATAGTGCAGCTAAGTATCCAAGTGGCTTAGAGCATATACATTGCTACAAAAAGCAACTCCAAATGGCAATTTTTTTATGACTCCACTAACGTATACATATTAAAATATTAATACTATAATACACATATATGGTATGCATGCTTCCCCTTCTGCAACTATGAAACATTGGTTATTTGTGTAAAATGAGTGTTTACTGCAGTATACAATTAGTTTTAAACACTGATGCAGCAATTTTATTGAATTTACATAAATGGGTATGTTTTCACCATGTGTGAACCAATCTCATGCAGTCATTATCATCAATGTTACACAGTAACAATGTTACACTGAAATGCCCCTTACAAGTTATGCCCCACAGTTATGTCCCTGAAATCATATTCTGCCTCATAGTTATGCCTCTGACACCATGTTATGCTCCACACAATAATACCCCATGCATATTATGACCCACAGTTATGCCGCTGACACCATATTATCCTCCACAAAGTATTGACTCTTACAAATTATGCCCCACAGTTATGTCCCTGACACCATATTATGCCCCACATAGTAATAACGCCTTGCAAATTATGCCCCACAGTTATTCCTCTGACAAAATATGATGCCCCATACAGTGCTACCCCTTACAAATTATGTCACACAGTTATGCCCCTTACACCATATTATGCCGAATACATTAATATCCCTAAGAAATTATGCCCCTGACACCATAATATGTCCTACACAGTAATGCCCTTTACAAATTATGGTACACAGTGTGGCTACCTACTTCTAAACTACCTGCTCATTGTCAAGGATTGGTGCCTGCGGTCAGCATGCATTCACTGCAGGATGCAGTATCTTACCCATTCTTCCGGTGGGTCAGCAGTCCCAGCATTTCTGGGTACCACTCTTCCCTCCTGTACCGTTTTCCTGTTACTAGAGGTCCTACTGGACCTTTAGTATATCTCCTCTGAGGCGGTGGCCATTTTGGGTGAGACTTTTTTAGCAGTATTCCATGCAGACGGCTAGACTGCATGAAATTCTTCTGCAGACAATGGCGACAGGTGCCCCGTGTGATTGCATGGCCTACCTAGCCCCAAAAATGGCATTGACAAGAATGGTTCAGTGATGGTGGCGGGACTAGTAAGTAACCATCGCAAGATCCTCAGATAGCACTATGTGTTTGTGGGAATGTCACAAAAAGCTCAGCTTTTCATTTCTCACTACAGATATGTCACACTACATTGTTGCTGCGTATAGCAGAATTCTGTAGCAGGACCGCATTGAATACGCAGCATGGCATGCTGCCCTGTACACATCACTAACCGGCTCCCAAAGACTTCAATAAGCCCGCTGGCTCCAAATGCAATAAATACATAGTGGAAGCATATGCTTATCATACACTTCACTATGCAGCGACTACGCATCACAGCCACAATGTAAAAGGACACATAAGTGCTCATAATGCTTTAGCTATGGTAGCAGCATTATTAAAAGAAGCAAAAGGAGCTGCTGGGAAATCTTGAATCAGGAATGAGTGCCAAAAGTTAGCAGTGCAAAGAGGCAGCCATGGTCAGACTGGCCCACAGAGGAAACCCCCGGTGGGCCCCACCGTCTGGAGGTCCCACCTCCTCCTCTAGGGATCAGGTTCCAGATTGTGCACTTGAATGATACATTATATACAGTATATGTTACCTTATACTGCACAGGACTATAGTGTATTCTCTATATGCATTGCTGTTATTAATCTGGTACATTAGTAAGCATGCACAAGCAATATTTAGTATATAAATTTGTCATGGGTCTCTACCCCATGCACACTTAAACTTCCACCCCGACTTACCACACCCCTGAATTTGGGCCCCTACCGCTGCATTCCCTCGGTGGCCCTACATGCCCCAGTCTGACACTGGAGGCAGCACTGTATCATGAAGGGGGGGGGGGGTGGATCTGAGAGGAAGGGAGCAGAAACAGATGCTGCCACCTCTGTGACGGGTAATTGGGAAATATCCATGGTACTGTAGTGTCATTAATACAATAGAGCACCTCACCATACTGTATAATGCACCGTGGAGCAATACAAAGAGATCCACTTTATATCTTTTGTGAGGTAACATACCTGCGTAAAGCACTGCTTGTCAGCAGCTTATGAGTTTATAAACTCCTATCCACTGCCTTTATAGTTGGATCTGACTGGCTATTAAGCATATAGGGACTGATTATTAATTATAATAGTCAGAAGCATTTGCAGAAGTTTTTACATCTGGAAACGAATGCGAGAATGCGGATGTTTATAGTAAATGCATGTTTGAATGCATATGTAAGCCTATGCCACCCAATGCTCTTATGTTCACAGCCGCAGTCATCATCATTAGTATTGGGACTTACACAGTGGTGGGATTCAAATAAATTAACAACAGGTTCTATGTCCTAATGACCATTTTAAGTATACAAAAAGATAAACCGAAAGGACAGTTAAATAATTCATGCATTTAATACGCAAATAAGAACAATAAAAGAGGTACACAAAACTAGATTATGTTATAAGAAAGAGCTTTAAAATATTAAATAATACCTGATACATTACAATTCCAAACTACACCCTTAACTTAAGTCTGCAACATGAGGGTCCTGCAGCTGCACTTTATACAATATTGTTTGTTTGGCTTTGTTACCCTCAGCTCAGGCCCAGAATATTACATGGCCGAGGATGCTGCTGTTTAGTAAGTGTATTCTTACTCATATTATAGCAGAACTTATGACTAGGTCTAGGTGGTCACAGACACAGTCAGTCAGTCACACAGGAATTATGAAGAGCAGCACTGCTCCTCCTCTCTGGCGCAGCACATGACAGGACAGAACAGCCAGGGGCGCGCGCGCACTGCGAGGAGGATAATGATTGTACTTACTGGGGACACAGAGAGAGTCACAGACAGTGCAGTGACAGTGCCGGTGGTGGTGCAGCCCGCAACCGCTAGTATTAGCGCTGTGCAGGTCCGCGATAAGCAGCAGCATGGAGCGGGCGGCAGGCGGCAATGACCGGAGGGGTAGGCGACATTGTGGGAGTTGGCAGGGTGAGGTCCATCACGACATCATGACGACCGCACACGCTGCGCCCCCCCCCCCAGGATTCGGATTCTGCGATCCACGCTGGTTGATCAGGCAGGCGGCGCTAGTTAGCAAACGGTTCCCAGAATCATATCTAACATTAGATATCGGTTCTGCGGAACCAGTGCGAACCAGATGAATCCCACCACTGGACTTGTCTTACACCAGCTCCATACTGGGTGCAAAAGATCCATGACAATCCCATGAGATGGACTAGTTCTGATAGTGTGGTCTGCCAACAGATGTATCAATCCATACACATTAGCAGACTCCATCCATAATTTGGAGCATGCTCAGTCAACTGAAATATGCGTAATCCATCTGCATTGTGATTTACATCCCTTACTGTGTTCTGAATAAAGGGCTAGTATATGCCTTTCTGATACATCCAAGAAATAAATAAGGGTATTTGTTACTCAAATTCATCTAAGAGAACAGATAACTTTACTTGGATTTGATAAATTTGAAAGGATTGTAATAGTAACTTGGTTTCCAAACACATCTATACAGAAGAGGATTTAGACCTCATGGGGCCCTAAGCAGGATACCGATTTGGGGGCCCCCGCCCTCAAACAATCCATAGCACCATACTTTTGCTCCTGATTTATGCCTTTTACATTATTTGCTGTTTATCCCCTTATATTCTATTACAGTTTATTACCTTCCCCCTTCACTGATTGCACCACATCCGCTCACTGACTGCATTTTATATCAGCATTTTATAATACGCATTATTACCCTTTTCAGTCAGTGTGACTGTGTTGATTATATATCAGTGTCCCACTGACTGTAGCAGTCAGGCCCCCATCGCCTATTCACAGTAGTACTTAAAATAGAGTATAATAGCATATTCATATACAATATCATCAGTCAGTGACACGCCTGCCCTAATTGTAGCATGTTATACACTGCACTTAAAACAACACTGTCTTCCCGCCATGCCCACCTGATTGGAATATGAAGTAGATGGATGTTATACAAAATTAACAAAAATATTGTAATAAAGTACGCTGGAAGAGCTCATCTTTTTCTCTGTGCGCGTCTTGGCTCCTCTCTGTGCGTGTGATGTCATAAACATGTGCGTCATGATGGGTCACGCACACAATACTGCAGGACTGAAGACACAGGAGTGCACTGGATCAGGCACCCAACAGCTGTCTAATCACTGACAGCCTGCCAGGAGCATTCAGGCAGCCCAGCGCTCTGACATTTTCGGCCGAGGTCGCGGCCCACAGGAAATGCCCTTTATACAGCCTTATCGGCGGGCCCCCTGAGACTCACAGGGCCCTAAGCAGCCGCCTTGGTTGCCTATGGTACATCCTCCACTGCATCTATATCATGGCTATTAACTGCAGGTCCAACTAGGACTATATAATACCAATAAAAAAAGGCTAGGTATGTAATGTTCTTTATATGAATTGAAGGAATTCATTTACAATCAGAACACAGTTACAATACAAATGAGTGCAATACCAGCCGTTAATCCCAAGTCCCAACCAGATTTAGAGAAGTTAAAGTATTACTGTGACTGTGAAATACTTTTAGAAATTCAGTCACCTAGTTGGTATTGTATGAAAAGTATAGTCTCCTGTAAATACATATTCAATATGCTTTCATTGCCTGTGATGTCCTGGAGATCACATGATCTATTTACACAGGGGATACCCTAAGATGGATGCTCCCTCCATGTACTGCACAAAGGTGGACACTACTTGCCTGTAACAGAACCCTTAGCCCTCCTGGGAGTTCTCAAGGAGTGATTGATGGGAAATGGTGTAGAGCTTATTGTGAGCCCAATCTGTCATGAAAGTGGTAGACTGAGTTATTAAAAGGAGCTCACTTGGCACCAAATGGAGTCCTTGTGCTAGAGAAGATGAAGCGGAGCCAGGAGGTTTGCTGTGATATTTCCATCAGGCCTTCTGCAACAGTGTAACAAGTATAGCCTGGTTACTTTCTATGTAGAGTAATATTGTGTAGAAGCTGATTTGGGTAGTCAGACCTATGAAAGCCCCATAGCTAAATTTCCACAAACATCTCTCCCCACCGCACACTACTTAGTGGAGCAGTACTGGCCTGGCAGCAGATGTGTCTGCAACAACACACTACTAAGAAATTACAAGCTGTCCATGGGGCTCAGGAGGCGAGTGCCCGCCAGCATCTTAAATGGGTGCAGAGGGGGGATGGACCCCAAGGTCGACTCTGCCCCCATAGCAACCACACTCCCTACACCTACTAGAGCTACTCCCTTAAGTCAGAAGTATACTGCCTATGAGGAGCTCAGCAGTAGATCATAGCCTCTGAGGAGCTGAATAGTTACAGAATGTATTTTAATCATGGTTGTGCACATTTACAGTATTGGTGCATGCTATTTATTATTAAGTTCCTCATCAATATTAGTTTCTATTTTATCTCACTGATACTGTATACAAGAGAAAAGACTAACCGCACAAGAAATAGATTATATCATAAAGATTACCCAGCCCTTATTGCCATATTGGAAGATTGTTGTACAGATGGAGCCACGCTCATCTGAAGCGGCTCCATCGCAGGCGTGCACAACCGGCGTGACTAGGAGATCCATCCGCCTAGTCACGTAGGGAGTGCACAGAGATGCTCTCCCATTCTATGAATAGGACGCGGCACTGTCACAGGCATGCGCGCGTGCCCAGGCGGAGATGCCTGAGTCATCAGGTACGCCTGGGTGGGCACACCCAGGCACAGACGGAGCCACATCGGTATAGGCCACAATATCTAGGCTAGGGCTGGGGGTGCTACCACTTAACAAACAAATGAATTCAAGAAAAACAGGACAAAGGTTTGTATAATGTGGTGCACAAAGAAGATACAGTAAAATTTAACTTTTAATTTCACTTATTTAAACTTATGGTATAAAAACTGCGAAATAATTAAATATTTTTGTGAAAGTAAAGAAAGAATATTGAATTAAAATTCTTTCTGTGTGCAGGGATGCCTCTGTGAAAATCACTTTACTTCATTTTAATCTGTTGTGAAGTCCTGATTTGAGCAACATATTCAGACTTATACAGTGAAGAAAAAAATGTAATAATAACACTGTATAAGTCTGTTAGTGAACTGTTGAATTTCTTGCTGAAATCAGGATTTCACAATAGATTAAAATGAAGTAAAGTGATTTTAACAGCGGCATCCTTGCACACAGAAAGAATTTTTCATTCACTCTTCTTTCTTTACTTTCACAAAAATATTTTATTAATTCACAGTTTTTAAATACCATAATTTTAAATAAGGGAAATGAAAAGTTACATTTTATTGTATCTTCTTTGTACACCACATGATACAAATCTTTGTCCTGTTTTTCTATTTTATCTCATGCCTTATTCATTTTCAGTATTTACTTCATGTCATAGGGCCTAATTCTGAGTTGATCGTAGCAGCAAATTTGTTAGCAGTTGGGCAAAACCATGTGCACTGCAGGGGGGGCAGATATAACATGTGCAGAGAGAGTTACATTTGGGTGAGGTGTATTCAAACTGAAATCTAAATTGCAGTGTAAAAATAAAGCAGCCAGTATTTACCCTGCACAGAAACAAAATAATTCACCCAAATCTAATTCGCTGCAAATGTTATATCTGCCCCCCCCCCCTGCAGTGCACATGGTTTTGCCCAATTGCTAACAAACTTGATGCTGCGATCAACTCAGAATTACCCCCATAGTCATTATTGATAATTGTCACAATCCTGACTGTACTTCTCATGTTCTGTGGCTTACCTCAGCATATCCTGTAAACCTGCATTTGCTTCAGCTCAGCATGCAAACTGCAATCTGTATTTGTTACTCCTGATTAGCCACCTGAGTAGGAATTTCTCTGTGAGTCATCAGCAGGATCCTGTGTTCAGCATTTGATTTTCCACTGTGCTCAGTTTTCTGGTGTTTGAGCCAGCACCTTCTGTTTATTTTAAGAAGTTAAGGCTTCAGTGTTTTCCCGGCCTGCTAGGCCTCAATCCGCATCAGAGCCTAACCTGGAGTACTGCTGTGACAGGGTCTGATCACCTGACCATAAGCTATACAGTCCTGTACCATCCTGTGACTCCCTGAATCACCTGACTCTATTCACCTATCACCAAGCACCAAGAGGTATAAGTAGGGAGACCTGAGTTTAAGAAGCTGCCAGTTCCTTGAGTCACACAGCTTAGTGTGTGAGCCTAGTAGCTGAGCTACCCAGAGTTTATTAACATTGCCTTAGTACTTGCATCTGGTTGTTCTCCAGTCCAGTTCCCGTCCGGGTGCTCTTTAGATCGGTTCCCGTCTGGTTGCGCTCCAGTCAGGTTCCCGTCCGGTTGCTCTCCAGTCCGGTTACCACCCGGGTTGCTCTCCTGTCCGGTTGCTCACCAGTCCAGTTCCTGTCTGGTTGCTCACCAGTCCAGTTCCTGTCTGGTTGCTCACCAGTCCAGTTCCTGTCCGGTTGCTCTCAAGTCCGGTTCCTGTCTGGTGCTCTCCAGTCCGGATACAGTCCGGTTGCACTCCACTCCAGTTCTCATCCAGAAGTGTCAACAATCCGGTTCCAGTCGAACCCCACTCATCATTAATTCCAGTCACACTCTGCTTAACATTGATCTTGTTCATTTTCACCAAGTAATGAGAGTGTTATACTATTATCTACAGTATCCATCCAGTGCTCAGCCGGTAAAAAGGAGTGAGAGCTGAATAGGCACGAAAGCATATAGCTTGGCCTATCAGTTGGGTGATGATGGGAGGGCTTTGGCAGCCTTTATAGAGAGTGTTTCAAGTGAGAGTGATCCTCTTGTCAGTTTGGAAGCTCGCACACCCTCTCCAGCTTTTTTGTTTTATTTATGTTCTACATTTCAATAACTCATTCGATCTGCCAAATTTTCAATTTCAGCTGGCAGGAAGGCGCTATGGCCAGCAGTCATATGTAGCATAAGTGGTTGATTACCCCTTTGATGGACGGCCGTTGTTGTCCTGCCCCTACGGGGGGACTATGGGCATTCCCAGTAGCTAGCTTAAGTATATGTTAAGGTTAGAATAAGCACAATAAATGATAGACACCTTATTCTCTGCTACACTACTCCCTACTACAGTACACTCACCATCCTGTCCTCAACACCAAATTCCCCGGTGTTCCAGTGGTCAGGATACCGGTCCCTCTGCCGAGACACGGGTTCACCTCCTGGTCAGGGATTGTCCTTAACCTCTACATCTCACTGTTACGATCAGACCAACCAATTCTATACACAGTCCTCCAGTTACCCACACAGACTTCACATAGACTCTCTTTTCACAAAACAAACAGTCCTGACAATAATTTTTCATATCTTGTTTAATATCGATATTTTTCATGTCTTGGTTATTATCAATATTCTTCATGTCATATCCACTGTTGAAATGTTGCTGTTAGTCCATTTTATGTTCTACTGTGCTTATTGCTGATACTCACTTGTCTTGTATAAAGCCTATACATCCTTTCCTACACCTGCAGTTAATACATTTACTATGGTGGTTATAGCAGTAGACCTTGTGTGCGTGCTTCATATTCACTAATTTTTGGGGTTGTGATGTATCAGGGTAGAGGTTTCCTGAATTGATCTCTGTTGGACAAACAAACCATCCCTTACCAATGGCCTATTAGGCAGAAGAACTGGCAGAAATATCAGTTAAATATTTTTTACTACAAAACAACACTACAGTCTACATATGTATGGAAGGGGTGTTACAAATACATACAGACTTGGATCTATTAACTATTTTCTAAAAACTAAGTGCGGCAAAGATCTAATGTCCATTTTGTAGTACATTTGTTGAGGACTCTATAAATTCACACTGCAACTATAATCGCTTAAAAAAAAGCCCCTCTCGTCATGCTAGATCCCAGGTGACTCAGCCACTCTGAGCATCTTTCTTGCTCAAAATGTGCATCTTATTTGAATAAATAAAACATCTGAAAGCTTATTTGATTTTAGTGAATCAGGGCTAGGAGAAGCCACCAGATATGATTGGGTTATCAGTTTTGCAAACAATTTAATATTGATATTTGGTAGAGTTACAGTATATTTAGGAGAAGGGTAGTAGACCTAAGAAGGAGGCAATGGCTTAATACATACAGGGAGGAGTAGTGAGAGAGAAGAATGTGATATGAGAGCATAAGAGGGAAGAGAGAAAATTGATTTAATAGAGATAAAGGTTTTCAGGAAATCATGGAATTATATAAAGTGTGAACCTGGGAAATTGGGTGATGTTCTGGAATTCTAAGGAGCTGAAAGCGAGTTTTAAAAAATATAAAAACCAAAGATAGAAATACTGTATTGTGATAAGCAGCTTTAGGATGCAGGTTTTGTAAATCGTTTAAATGGTAGTATTCATATTCAAGCAGTTCATATCAAAGGAGATGGAACTCAAAAAGACACATTTTTGGATCTCCTCCTCTTATAGCAGTACTGTATTTCCAGGTATGGTATTTACAAGGTACAATATATACAATGGAAAAAAAAAAAAAGAGCATAATAAAAGTTTATAAGTGCTGTATGTGGGCATCTATTAAACACAAAATATGTACAAAGAATATACAAATGCCACCGCTTAACTGTTTGATATTCCCTTGAATCAACAGTGATCTTCCAAATAAATGTTATCTTGATTTTACTGAAACATAATAACGGTAGACTAATCTTACAAAGTGAAATCCTTATAGACCACATTCCATGCAATATGAAATAACATTTACTAGTTAAAGGTCAAGCCTTGTACAGATTCTCAAATGAGTAACTTTCTTGTGTTGTCCCAACATCTAGGGTTGTTGATGTGTGTTTCTTCCTCTGATTCACTCCTACGTTGGGACTCTCATATATAGATCCAGAGAGGCACGTCTTTCCTTGGCCTTCAAATTATACTCACAAGAAATAAACTTTTATCCACAACTTCTTCCAAATAAAAAAGACCTCCTCAATGTAGTTCTTCAGATCAATAATGGTGTAGATTTCATTAAACCTGGGGGACAAATTCCAGATTCCAAGTACAACGTCTCTCATCAAACCTAGATAGAACTTTTCCTTCAGTCAGATGTATTTCCCTTTCTTGCAGAGGGCGCACACACTGTACAAAAGCTATCCTCAGCTGCATATTTTTAATGTTGTTTTAAACAATACTACACCTGGCATGAACAAAGTAACACAATTCACTTGTACAGAAGATTCTCCTGTTTAAGCAAGTGTTCCTGTATGAACCGTAAATGTATGACAGAATAAAACTCTTTGACAATGACCGCAACCTGTGTTAACAGAACGTTCCACCTAAGATCCAAACAAAGAGGTGGGTTATAGATATGGCCTGTTATAATATCAATAAATGGGAACTACTTTACCACACAGAAGGTATGTGAAATTATATAATATATAGAACCTTCACTTTCCATGAACCACTGGTAATGATAAAACAGACCACTCCATTATCTTCGCTATGGACCTGATTCATATGTGGACAAATTAGCTATCGCTGCTGCATACATGGATGCAGCAGCGAAAACTCTAATATGGTAATGCAGCAGAAGACGTCATGCCTCTTGCATGCATTACTGATCCAGGCTGCATTCTAGGACACAGTATTGGATCAAGCTGGCTGACGCATATCAGAGCAAGAGGCCAAAAAGTCTCCATCCTCTGATGGAGATCCTGGTCCATCCCTTGTAATGGTGCAATACCCTGCCCACCGCAAAACTGCATCAGACTGTTTATCAATGACATCCACCATCACTAACCTGTACTGCACATGCACAGTACAGGTCCGGCACATGCCCAAAGCATCGAACATCTGTATTTTTTTGCATCCCCCACAAGTACAGATGTGTCCACATACAGCTTACTAAAAATGGTGCCATGCTACTCAATTTGGCCTGACATGGCCTCACATGATGTTGTCATGCCGGGCAGTCAGCCGAGAAGCAAAGCTGCAAAGTTGCAATTCTGATTTTTACCACTGGGTGGCCAGTGTATTATGTAATATACAACAAAAAGCTTTGCAGACCATGGGGGTCATTCCGAGTTGTTCGCTCGTTGCCGATTTTCACTATGCTGCCATTTGCTGATAAATGCACATGTGCATGGTACGCAGCGCGCATGCGCTAAGTTATTTAACTAAAAACTTAGAAGTTTTGCTGGTGTTCATACGACGCTTTTCAGTCGCACTGCTGATCGGTAAATGATTGACAGGAAAGGGGCATTTCTAAGAGGTAACTGAGCGTTTTCCGGGAGTGTGCTAAAAAAAACGCAGGCGTGTCAGGGAAAAACACTGGAGTGTCTGGAGAAACGGGGGAGTGGCTGGCCGAACACAGGGTGTGTTTGTGACGTTAAACCAGGAACTAAACGGACTGAGCTGATCGCAATCTAGGAGTAGGTCTGGAGCTATTCAGAAACTGCAAAGAATTATTTATTAGCAGCTCTGCTAATCTTTCGTTCGTTATTCTGCTAAGCTATGATACACTCCCAGAGGGCGGCGGCCTAGCGTGTGCAATGCTGCTAACAGCAGCTAGTGAGCGTACAACTCGGAATGAGGGCCCATGAAAAGACTACTTCATATGAAAAGATAGCTTGCTTCCATCAGCAGTCATTGTAGCTTAGTGGTAAGGTCACTGCCCATCAGAGCTAGAGGTTTGCAGTTCTAGTCTTTTATTTCTCTGTAAATATTTTTTTCTCCCCAACTGCTGATTGGTCCACGGGCCCCTGAGAGAGTGTGTAGAAGGAGACAAGATGCAAATGACATTGGGGATAATTCAGATCTGATCGCAGCAGCACATTTGTTAGTTAATGGGCAAAACCATGTGCACTGCATGTGGGGCAGATATAATATTTGCAGAGAGAGTTAGATTTGGGTGGGCTATATTGTTTCTGTGCAGGGTAAATACTGGCTGCTTTATTTTTACACTGCAATTTAGATTTCAGTTTGAACACACCCCACCCAAATCTACCTCTCTCTGCACATGTTATAGCATGTTGTAGCTGCTTACTAACTGACTGCTTTTAACACTCTGCATTATCAGTGCTACTGATCAATGAAACTCTTTAACTGTCAACACAATTTGCTCCTGACAGCGAGCTGATACAAATGTATCTTTTTATTTAACCACAAGTTGGAGTCTGGAGCAAGTGTGATAGATTTACAATAACAACAACATTATTGCATGCCCTAAACAAATTGTTTCTTTTAACTTTCTGTTTTTGATATGTCTTAAGTATTATGTATAATATTGTTGTACAGTATATTTTCTAAGCAAACATTTTTTTATCATTAAAACAAGCATCTTATTTATTAATAAGGAGAAAACACATACATCATTTTTTTCAGTATATTTATTTTATTCAAAATGTGTGATTCTCTACATAAGGTCACATAGTGCAGTGATTTTTTATACAGTATATATTTAATATTTTTGACACCTTCTGTACACTCTGAGTAAGAAGGGCTTGCATCATTATGATAGGCAGAAGATGATGCCTCACTGACAGTTGCAGAACAACCACTCAGGTCAAGGCTTGAGCTTTTCCTTGCCATTGCATGTGATGAATGGCATGTTGGTAATTTTGTTTTTATGCAGTAAACATTTATTAGAGGTGTTTTCTTTACTACTGTAAAATATTGTTTTCTTGATTTCAGATGCTCTTGGTCACTGGCTTTAGTAGATGATGTTGAAGGACTAGTATTGTTATAACTGGTGGCAGCAGCTGTAGTGCTAGTATTTGGTTGCTGCTCCTGCTCTTCTCGTAACTGATCATTATCCATATTGATGGGAAGACACAAGTTGTACAAACAAAATAACTTTTTTTATACTTTTTGCACAGATGACAACTCACACTGTGGGGGAGTCACACTGTTAATATTTGTGTGAACAATGTCACAGTGGGGTACAGCAGACACGGGTTGTACAAACAATGGAACAATTTTGTTTACTCTTTTTGCAAATGGCAACACACACTGTGGGGAGTCACAACACTTATATTTATGTTAACAAAGTCATAGTGGAATACAGTGCACACAAGTTGTACAAAAACAACAACAATTTTTTAAAACTTTTTGGTACTTTTTTTACTTTTGTTTTACTTTATTTGCAAATAACAAATCACACTATGGAGTCACAGTGCAGCATCAGTGTGACACACAATGGACGTAACAAAGTTCCTGCACTATAAAAAAATAATAAACAGTGGCATGCTAACTGCCTGTTGTCAAGGCCCCAGTGTAAGGTTAGTCCCTGTTTCCCACCTGTAAAACTTCTTGTGAGGGTCTAGCTTGCTCTGGCAGTCTGGCAGCATGCAGTAATCACAGCAATTGGGCTAGGTCCTTTGTTTGTAATGCTCCTGCCAACCCAGCAGCATGGACAATGCTGTCTTGCTTAGTGTCAGCTGACCAGTCTCTGACCAATTCCATGCAACCTGAGTGTCAGCTGACACTCCCAGCGAATCCCATGTCACCAAGAGGTTTAAAGCTTCCTGCTTCTCAGTGTTCAAGTTAGTGTTAGTGTTCAAGTTGCCAGTGCCATAAGTCAGCTTTGTAGCTGCGCTCCTCTGGGTATTCAGCTACTGCACAATACCTGTGTTCTCTGAGCTTCTTTACTTGCTGCCTGCATTACCATTTGCATTTCCAAGGGATCATCCAGTGTCATCATTCCGGATCCAGCTCAGTTAGCACTCCAGTGTCATCATTCCAGATTCAGCCTGGTCAGCACTACAGTGTCATAATTCTGGATCCAGCCCGGCCAGCACTACTGTCCCATTACAGTCACAATCAGTTCCAGTCTGATATTACAGATACCATCAGTTATAGATACCATTGGTTCCAGTCTGACAATACAGATACTGGGGCTAATTCAACAAGGAACGCAAAACTGCAAAAATCACAAATTGTGAACATACGTAAAATCTGAGACAAAACAGGGGCAGGGTTTAATCTCTCTGTGTAAAAGCAGATCCCATACACTCATCTATATTTCTATCATCACTGCCTATGTTTTCCATACTCTCACCCACCTGTTCACTGTTCTTAGAAACACACAGGTGGGTAGTAGAAGTGGGATGTGGGCCATATGATTCTAATACATCTGCCCTACTTACCTGCAAAACATTACTACAAAGCATCTTCCAGATAGGAAAATGTAACCCATTTGGGATCATGATTTGAAACTACCAGAATATTTGTGGAAATTGTGTATACTGCATTTCAATATATGATTGATACAGTATGTGGAACTGATGTTTTGTTCTTTTCAACACAATTGCTGCCTATACATTTGGGATCACCATTACTATAAAACATCTTCCAGATAAGAACATTTAACCCATTTGGGATTATGATTTAAAACTACCAGAGTATTTCTGCAAATTGTGGATAATGCATTTAAATATATGATTGATATTTTTATGTGGAACTGAAAAATATATACGTCCGTATCCCAGAATTTCTCTTTTTTCACCAATTGTAACAATTTGTATAATTATTATCTATTGTATTTCTCTCTTTATTTTCCCTATACATGCTTTTGAACTGCAATCATTAAACTGAGCCATTATGATTAACAGAGTAGTATCCTATCCAAATATTGGAAATCACTCTATAACTGGCTGATACATTTCTTGCTTTTTTCTATCTCTATTTGTGAGCCACATCACATAATTGAACTGTTTGTATCTACTCACATCAAATAATAAACTGTGTAACAATAATTTCATAACCTACTGTAGTGTATCTTTACTGGATAAAGACTTAAGTAGAGAAAGTGAATGTTCTTCACCCTTTTTTTTAATGCCTATCAATAAAAAATAATGAAACAATAACATTTCAATCAAAAGCGTGCCCCAACAAAAAGAGTCTTTGGTTTATATATCATGAGTTAATGCCAGAAGACAGACAGGCAATTTTTCTTTTGGGTTGGTCTCTTATTGTCAATTCAATTACTGCACAGTACAGTAGAATGATTGGTGAATGACCAGTGCTATCAATTAAGAAGAGTGGCCAGATGATTCTATAGACTGATCAATGAATGGCCAACACAATGAGTTCCGGCAGTCATTTTCTGAGTGTTATGGCAACCCAACATACTGTACTATAGCAACAGAGAAACAGTGTAATGTAGCTGTATCCGTTTGATAATTTGACAGACAAAAAGTCAACAGTCAGTAGGTTGACAACAAATGGTCGACATGCATTTAGTCAAAATGGTCAAAAGGTCAACAGGATCAAAAGGTCAACAGGATCAAATGGTCAAGACATGGAATTTTGTAATTGATTTTTATTTTTTAAACTTTTTCATACTTTACTATTCATGTGGACTATAAATGGGAATAGTACCTGTGCCAAGCACAGTGGTAACAGAGTGAGGCACCTTGCCTTTAGCATGGCATGTGAAGCGTTACACTAATTGTTGATCTACGTGCTGAAAGGTAAAATTTGACAAAAAATAAAAAAACTCATGTTAACCTTTTCATGTGTTGACAATTTCTTTGTCAACCTTGTGACTCTGTCAACCTTATCAACATGTTGATCTTGTGCATGTCGACCATTTGATGTCGACTTAGACATTGTTGACTGTTTGACTGTTAACCATTGACCCATAGCCATCTGTATGAAGGTACTATGTATTACTTCTTAAGGAATTGCCACCAAGTATCAGATATAATTAAAAGGAGCTGTGATGGATAGAAACTCAACCACGGATCCTTTATATGTTCAGGTGACATGCTATCGCTATTGACTATGAAGCTGTATTCATTGGAAAAGGGATTTAAATAAAATGTTTATGTTGATGCAAGAAGGTATCTTTAGTTTATCATTCCCATGTCAAATATAGAAGATATGACGAACTACTGTATGTCCATATATTTTACAATTACAGGTAGCTCTAGTAATATGAGTATGATATTTGCATTTGTCTTATCATTTATTGTAGTTAGAAATAAAGAAATCTGCAAGTGTTCATATTTGTGTCACATTCCTATAAACAAATTTCCTGCTGACCAAAGACAAGTTTAACATTTTACAATTAGAAAACCACTGATTTTTTGGCTATAGTAAATATTGATTTGCATTCTTTCAAAAAAAAAGATTTCACAAATGTCTTTATTTGTTTCTTTATTTATCAAATCTTTATTTGTTGCAATTGTATAACCAATTTGAAAGAATTATGTACATTTATAATGAGATTTTCTCCCTGCAATACTATTTTATGTTTGTATGGGAATCCTAGGGCCATTGTTTATGTGACTTCTTTGTTTGATGGTTCCTCAGTACATATGTATTAGCTATTAGAAATAATGTGCCCTAGAGTTTGTTATCACATTGTACAATTATGAATGCATAAAACCATAAACAAGTGGATAGATGTAGAAGGCTGACGTGAAAAGACTTTTTTATGATTTTTGCTTGACACTAAAAAACTTTTAAGATACAATTTTAAAGCATTACAGTATCTACAATTTTATATTTCTTGTACTGCAAGCAGAAAACTTCTTGATTGATATTGAACTCTCATGTAACAATGGACCTACAAGCAATATCGCTCCTCCATACTTGCTTCCAGTGGCAACATCTTTAAGGCGATGTGTAGGAAAGAAGGCGCTGGAACAGGCGATAACAAAAACTCTGTACAAGAGTCATGCACCTTCTTTCCATGAACATGAGATAACACCACTGTAAAAGGTTTGTGTGGGGCCCTCTGCCCAGTGGGGGTGCTGTACAAGAGCTTTATATCTGTTAAAACATCCATGAATTCATGCCTTGTCTTGGACTATAATGGATATTTACCATGCTCTCAGTAATAGAAAGGGATTTCAGTCAAGCGAAAAATCCTCCTTCTTTTTTTTTTTCTCCAGGTGTTAATTCTGCAAGATTTTAAAGAAAGTTGTAAATTGTATATTAAACTGAAAGCTTAGTCTTCTATCTGTGGTAAACAGCGAGGGGGGTAATTATTTAGCTATTGTAGCATGTGCTCACCTTTAACCTTCCTTTTAGGGTAGTGGTTCCCAAACTGGTAGCCGTGGAACCCTTAAGTGCTTTGGGCCACTTGCAAGGGTGCCCTGGGTTGGTGGTCGAGGACCAATTCAAATTATTCACATTCAATGTAATAGGCAAAACCAGTGCTTGTGGCTTTATATTATACAATATGTGGACAAACAGAAGCAAAACCTGTCCACTACCACATAACTGAACCTAAGGATGACATATAAACACAATTTACTTTTTTTTCCTCTGAATTTATCAATAAGAAACATTTGGCAAAGGGGTGCCTTGAAAAAACTTCTGATACTCTAAGGTGCCGTGATCGAACAAACTTTGGGAATGCCTCCACCTGAGTCATGTGATCTTCTTTGTGATTTCCATCAGGGGTGACTTGGGGGAATCCCTATAGCTATAGGGTCTAGGTGTGCTGGATTGAAACCCTTAAGTATCTTGTCACTAGTACTGTACATGAATTAGAAAATGTGATCCCTAATAAGGGAAATATAATATTTATCAAGAATTAAGTATTCAATATTCAGCCTTATATTCATTCAATAAAGAGCCAACCTAGTACTGTATAAATAAGTTTGAATCATTTATACCCAACATACATTGACTATCCTCCATCATTTAGGGCTTAAGTCAAGGTTGAACGCAAATGTATTAGCAAATTTGCAAACATCTGCAAAGTAAACACAAATCTGCACACAAAAAAAACACGCCCACAGTGCAAACTAACAAAAAAAAACCACACCAAAGAGGAGTCACCCTGAATGATGCACTTACCAACATAAGCTAAGCAAAAGAATAAACCTAAAATTCAGAATGAACCTGGGTCCTGGGATGTGCATATGCATATCTGCAGATAGCCAAGCAAAAAGTACAGAATTAGTCAATGCACATTCTGCGTGGCTCAATACCTGCCCGGATTATTTCATTTATGGCTATCCAGGGAAAGGCGAAAAGGAGAGGATAACTTGTTCTCAAACTAGTATGATTGTCGGTACTGACCACAGTCTTTTCTAATCAAACTAATAACAGGGATGAGCAATAACAGCGGTAGAGGTGAGGCCATGAGAGCTAAACTAAAGTTATAAGACAGAGAGGAAAGAAAAGTACTCTCAGTTTCTGAGACACTCAACCTACAAATTAATGCATAACCTTTATTGGTTTTGTCTAAAAGGACCAAACTGTGGTCACTATGTAAACTTGCAGACTACATTCACAACAAAGAAACATATATCTGAAAATAATCCACTTCATAGACCAGGCTTTCCCAACCTCAGTCCTCAAGGCACACTAAGGCTAGGGCCACACATAGCGGCCAAGCAGGTCCCGCTGAATGGGTCCCACTTGGCCAGGAGGGGGGTTTTGTGTGCACACGGATCCCGCAGAACAGGATCTGGCCAGTGACATACGGGATTTCAATGGAACACAGTGCGACACAGCCACACTGTGTGAACACATACATTGAAATGTATGTGTTCACATTGAAATCCCACCATCTTGTCATCCGGCCCAACCACAGCATGCTGTGGTTGGATCCGGCTGCGGCGGGACTGCCACACATGTGTGGGTGCCTGCATAAGCGCAAATGTGCAGTCTCCTTGTGGCCAAGCTTGGCCGCTATGTGTGGCCCCAGCCTAACAGTGCAGGTTTTAGTGATATCCAGGCTTCAGCACAGATGGTTAAGTTAAAATAACTGAGGTACTAATTAAGTCACCTGTGCTTAAGCCTGGATATCACTAAAACCTGGACTGCTAGTGTGCCTTGAGGACCCTGGTTGGGAATGCCTGCCATAATGAGCTGGATAAGAAAACATTGTAATCAAAAATCTCATGACTCAAAGTTCAATATTGTAAACTGTGGCAAAATATGGAATAATAATCTGAATATGTGGTAATAAATTAATTGTTTATCCGGCATCAGCTAGTGCTAAGGCTTAAATGTTAAATTGAAACTTCTCTTCAGTTTACTCATTCCAATACAGCATAATAAAAAGTGTATTCAGAGTCCAAGAGCAGCCCCATAGCTGAAATAAAAAATAAAAAACAGGATATTGCAATTTCCTTCAATAAGGAGCTTCAGCACAGTGGGCTTCATGCAGCACAGAAGCCGGTGATTGTATACTGCAAATGAGTAGCAGTGCTGAGATGCTGGAACAGATTTATATGCAGGTATTAACCAGGTCTCTCTCATTAACAGGAGACTTCATCCTCCCACCATTTTGCATAGTCCCATGAGAGCTCAGCACATGCTCAGTAGGGATCTCAGTGGCCATCTTGGAACAGGGCACAAAGCCTTCCTGGAGAGCAGGAAGACTGGACTATGTGCAGTAGCACACTCCTCTTTCAACAGAATTGGCACGAATGCAGATCTGCATACAATAATCTAATATAGTCCATGGCATTGATGTGCACATCCTATTAATTTTAATACGTTGAGTTCCACATCCAATTCTTTCTTATGCATTCATATTAATATCTAGTTTGGTTATATGCATTGCAATTCACATCCGGTCAATTCCAAAATATTAAGGTCCACACTAGAGATGAGCGCCGGAAATTTTTCGGGTTTTGTGTTTTGGTTTTGGGTTCGGTTACGCGGCCGTGTTTTGGGTTCGACCGCGTTTTGGCAAAACCTAACCGAATTTTTTTTGTCGGATTCGGGTGTGTTTTGGATTCGGGTGTTTTTTTCAAAAAACACTAAAAAACAGCTTAAATCATAGAATTTGGGGGTCATTTTGATCCCAAAGTATTATTAACCTCAAAAACCATAATTTACACTCATTTTCAGTCTATTCTGAATACCTCACACCTCACAATATTATTTTTAGTCCTAAAATTTGCACCTAGGTCGCTGGATGACTAAGCTAAGCGACCCTAGTGGCCGACACAAACACCGGGCCCATCTAGGAGTGTCACTGCAGTGTCACGCAGGATGTCCCTTCCAAAAAACCCTCCCCAAACAGCACATGACGCAAAGAAAAAAAGAGGCGCAATGAGGTAGCTGTGTGAGTAAGATAAGCGACCCTAGTGGCCGACACAAACACCGGGCCCATCTAGGAGTGGCACTGCAGTGTCACGCAGGATGTCCCTTCCAAAAAACCCTCCCCAAACAGCACATGACGCAAAGAAAAATTAAAGAAAAAAGAGGTGCAAGATGGAATTGTCCTTGGGCCCTCCCACCCACCCTTATGTTGTATAAACAGGACATGCACACTTTAACCAACCCATCATTTCAGTGACAGGGTCTGCCACACGACTGTGACTGAAATGACGGGTTGGTTTGGACCCCCACCAAAAAAGAAGCAATTAATCTCTCCTTGCACAAACTGGCTCTACAGAGGCAAGATGTCCACCTCATCATCATCCTCCGATATATCACCGTGTACATCCCCCTCCTCACAGATTATCAATTCGTCCCCACTGGAATCCACCATCTCAGCTCCCTGTGTACTTTGTGGAGGCAATTGCTGCTGGTCAATGTCTCCACGGAGGAATTGATTATAATTCATTTTAATGAACATCATCTTCTCCACATTTTCTGGATGTAACCTCGTACGCCGATTGCTGACAAGGTGAGCGGCGGCACTAAACACTCTTTCGGAGTACACACTTGTGGGAGGGCAACTTAGGTAGAATAAAGCCAGTTTGTGCAAGGGCCTCCAAATTGCCTCTTTTTCCTGCCAGTATAAGTACGGACTGTGTGACGTGCCTACTTGGATGCGGTCACTCATATAATCCTCCACCATTCTTTCAATGTTGAGAGAATCATATGCAGTGACAGTAGACGACATGTCCGTAATCGTTGTCAGGTCCTTCAGTCCGGACCAGATGTCAGCATCAGCAGTCGCTCCAGACTGCCCTGCATCACCGCCAGCGGGTGGGCTCGGAATTCTGAGCCTTTTCCTCGCACCCCCAGTTGCGGGAGAATGTGAAGGAGGAGATGTTGACAGGTCGCGTTCCGCTTGACTTGACAATTTTCTCACCAGCAGGTCTTTCAACCCCAGCAGACTTGTGTCTGCCGGAAAGAGAGATCCAAGGTAGGCTTTAAATCTAGGATCGAGCACGGTGGCCAAAATGTAGTGCTCTGATTTCAACAGATTGACCACCCGTGAATCCTTGTTAAGCGAATTAAGGGCTCCATCCACAAGTCCCACATGCCTAGCGGAATCGCTCCGTGTTAGCTCCTCCTTCAATGTCTCCAGCTTCTTCTGCAAAAGCCTGATGAGGGGAATGACCTGACTCAGGCTGGCAGTGTCTGAACTGACTTCACGTGTGGCAAGTTCAAAGGGCATCAGAACCTTGCACAACGTTGAAATCATTCTCCACTGCACTTGAGACAGGTGCATTCCACCTCCTATATCGTGCTCAATTGTATAGGCTTGAATGGCCTTTTGCTGCTCCTCCAACCTCTGAAGCATATAGAGGGTTGAATTCCACCTCGTTACCACTTCTTGCTTCAGATGATGGCAGGGCAGGTTCAGTAGTTTTTGGTGGTGCTCCAGTCTTCTGTACGTGGTGCCTGTACGCCGAAAGTGTCCCGCAATTCTTCTGGCCACCGACAGCATCTCTTGCACGCCCCTGTCGTTTTTAAAAAAATTCTGCACCACCAAATTCAAGGTATGTGCAAAACATGGGACGTGCTGGAATTTGCCCATATTTAATGCACACACAATATTGCTGGCGTTGTCCGATGCCACAAATCCACAGGAGAGTCCAATTGGGGTAAGCCATTCCGCGATGATCTTCCTCAGTTGCCGTAAGAGGTTTTCAGCTGTGTGCGTATTCTGGAAAGCGGTGATACAAAGCGTAGCCTGCCTAGGAAAGAGTTGGCGTTTGCGAGATGCTGCTACTGGTGCCGCCGCTGCTGTTCTTGCGGCGGGAGTCCATACATCTACCCAGTGGGCTGTCACAGTCATATAGTCCTGACCCTGCCCTGCTCCACTTGTCCACATGTCCGTGGTTAAGTGGACATTGGGTACAACTGCATTTTTTAGGACACTGGTGAGTCTTTTTCTGACGTCCGTGTACATTCTCGGTATCGCCTGCCTAGAGAAGTGGAACCTAGATGGTATTTGGTAACGGGGGCACACTGCCTCAATAAATTGTCTAGTTCCCTGTGAACTAACGGCGGATACCGGACGCACGTCTAACACCAACATAGTTGTCAAGGCCTCAGTTATCCGCTTTGCAGCAGGATGACTGCTGTGATATTTCATCTTCCTCGCAAAGGACTGTTGGACAGTCAATTGCTTACTGGAAGTAGTACAAGTGGGCTTACGACTTCCCCTCTGGGATGACCATCGACTCCCAGCAGCAACAACAGCAGCGCCAGCAGCAGTAGGCGTTACACGCAAGGATGCATCGGAGGAATCCCAGGCAGGAGAGGACTCGTCAGAATTGCCAGTGACATGGCCTGCAGGACTATTGGCATTCCTGGGGAAGGAGGAAATTGACACTGAGGGAGTTGGTGGGGTGGTTTGCGTGAGCTTGGTTACAAGAGGAAGGGATTTACTGGTCAGTGGACTGCTTCCGCTGTCGCCCAAAGTTTTTGAACTTGTCACTGACTTATTATGAATGCGCTGCAGGTGACATATAAGGGAGGATGTTCCGAGGTGGTTAACGTCCTTACCCCTACTTATTACAGCTTGACAAAGGCAACACACGGCTTGACACCTGTTGTCCGCTTTTCTGTTGAAATACCTCCACACTGAAGAGCTGATTTTTTTGGTATTTTCACCAGGCATGTCAACGGCCATATTCCTCCCACGGACAACAGGTGTCTCCCCGGGTGCCTGACTTAAACAAACCACCTCACCATCAGAATCCTCCTGGTCAATTTCCTCCCCAGCGCCAGCAACACCCATATCCTCCTCATCCTGGTGTACTTCAACACTGACATCTTCAATCTGACTATCAGGAACTGGACTGCGGGTGCTCCTTCCAGCACTTGCAGGGGGCGTGCAAATGGTGGAAGGCGCATGCTCTTCACGTCCAGTGTTGGGAAGGTCAGGCATCGCAACCGACACAATTGGACTCTCCTTGTGGATTTGGGATTTCGAAGAACGCACAGTTCTTTGCGGTGCTTTTGCCAGCTTGAGTCTTTTCAGTTTTCTAGCGAGAGGCTGAGTGCTTCCATCCTCATGTGAAGCTGAACCACTAGCCATGAACATAGGCCAGGGCCTCAGCCGTTCCTTGCCACTCCGTGTGGTAAATGGCATATTGGCAAGTTTACGCTTCTCCTCCGACAATTTTATTTTAGGTTTTGGAGTCCTTTTTTTACTGATATTTGGTGTTTTGGATTTGATATGCTCTGTACTATGACATTGGGCATCGGCCTTGGCAGACGACGTTGCTGGCATTTCATCGTCTCGGCCATGACTAGTGGCAGCAGCTTCAGCACGAGGTGGAAGTGGATCTTGATCTTTCCCTAATTTTGGAACCTCAACATTTTTGTTCTCCATATTTTAATAGGCACACCTAAAAGGCACCTCAGGTAAACAATGGAGATGGATGGATACTAGTATACAATTATGGATGGACTGCCGAGTGCCGACACAGAGGTAGCTACAGCCGTGAACTACCGTACTGTGTCTGCTGCTAATATAGACTGGTTGATAATGAGATGTAGTATGTATAAAGAAGAAAGAAAAAAAAAACCACGGGTAGGTGGTATACAATTATGGATGGACTGCCGAGTGCCGACACAGAGGTAGCTACAGCCGTGGACTACCGTACTGTACTGTGTCTGCTGCTAATATAGACTGGATGATAATGAGATGTAGTATGTATAAAGAAGAAAGAAAAAAAAACCACGGGTAGGTGGTATACAATTATGGATGGACTGCCGAGTGCCGACACAGAGGTAGCTACAGCCGTGAACTACCGTACTGTGTCTGCTGCTAATATAGACTGGTTGATAATGAGATGTAGTATGTATAAAGAAGAAAGAAAAAAAAAACCACGGGTAGGTGATATACAATTATGGATAGACTGCCGAGTGCCGACACAGAGGTAGCTACAGCCATGGACTACCGTACTGTACTGTGTCTGCTGCTAATATAAACTGGATGATAATGAGATGTAGTATGTATAAAGAAGAAAGAAAAAAAAACCACGGGTAGGTGGTATACAATTATGGATGGACTGCCGAGTGCCGACACAGAGGTAGCTACAGCCGTGGACTACCGTACTGTACTGTGTCTGCTGCTAATATAGACTGGATGATAATGAGATGTAGTATGTATAAAGAAGAAAGAAAAAAAAACCACGGGTAGGTGGTATACAATTATGGATGGACTGCCGAGTGCCGACACAGAGGTAGCTACAGCCGTGAACTACCATACTGTGTCTGCTGCTAATATAGACTGGTTGATAATGAGATGTAGTATGTATAAAGAAGAAAGAAAAAAAAAACCACGGGTAGGTGGTATACAATTATGGATGGACTGCCGAGTGCCGACACAGAGGTAGCTACAGCCGTGGACTACCGTACTGTACTGTGTCTGCTGCTAATATAGACTGGATGATAATGAGATGTAGTATGTATAAAGAAGAAAGAAAAAAAAAACCACGGGTAGGTGATATACAATTATGGATGGACTGCCGAGTGCCGACACAGAGGTAGCTACAGCCGTGGACTACCGTACTGTACTGTGTCTGCTGCTAATATAGACTGGATGATAATGAGATGTAGTATGTATAAAGAAGAAAGAAAAAAAAAACCACGGGTAGGTGGTATACAATTATGGATGGACTGCCGAGTGCCGACACAGAGGTAGCTACAGCCGTGAACTACCGTACTGTGTCTGCTGCTAGTATAGACTGGATGATAAATAATGATATAAAAAATATATATATATCACTACTGCAGCCGGACAGGTATATATTATATAATGAGGGACCTGCTGGACACTGTCTGTCAGCAGAATGAGTTTTTTAATTTTTATAGAATAAAAAAACACCACACAAGTCACACGACGAGTGTACTTTTTCAGGCAGACAATCACAATATACTATACTGGTGGTCAGTGTGGTCAGGTCACTGGTCACAGTGGTCAGTGGTCAGTCACACTGGCAGTGGCACTCTGGCAGCAAAAGTGTGCACTGTTTAATATGTACTCCTGGCTCCTGCTATAACCTATAACTGCTCCCCAGTCTCCCCCACAATTAAGCTGTGTGAGCACAGTCAGATATTATACATAGATGATGCAGCACACTGGGCTGAGCACAGATATGGTATGTGAGTGTGACTGAGTCACTGTGTATCGTTTTTTTCAGGCAGAGAACAAGAACAGAACGGATTATTAAATAATAATAAATTATAAAACTGCACTGGTGGGTCAGGTCACTGGTCATCAGTCACTAGTATAACTCCTCCTAAGCTCCAGTAAGTAAATGAAGTGTCTCACTCTCACTCTCCTATCTATTTTAATTTCTAAACGGAGAGGACGCCGCCACGTCCTCTCCCTATCAATCTCAATGCACGTGTGAAAATGGCCGCGACGCGCGGCTCCTTATATAGAATCCGAGTCTCGCGATAGAATCCGAGCCTCGCGAGAATCCGACAGCGTGATGATGACGTTCGGGCGCGCTCGGGTTAACCGAGCAAGGCGGGAAGATCCGAGTCGCTCGGACCCGTGTAAAAAAACATGAAGTTCGGGCGGGTTCGGATTCAGAGAAACCGAACCCGCTCATCTCTTGTCCACACCCAATCATGTTCAATGCTTTGAAGTACATATCCAGTCCGGTATGTTTGCATACAGTCTAATCGAGTGTGTTCATGTACTATATACTGTACATCAATTTCACTGGGATTAATTGAAATATGATAGCTGTTGCATTCTTGCAATTTACCTTAATTTACTGGAGACTAAGGAGACCATAACCAAACTGGTTTAGTGCAGAACATGACAGGACATCACTAGGTACCTCTACATGGTTAAGGCCTCACTGAATCATGCAATATGTGGAAAAAAGAATAGATCCACTGTATATAAATAATTTGTCTTGGACCTGTAGCCATATCCCTAAATCACATGGGGCCCAGTACATTTAATAGCCAATGAGTGCACACAGATCATGGTCACCAGCTGATCTTTACTCTGTTCCAAAAATAGAAAATAGGGTTGAAGTTACGTTTTTCTGTTATTGTTTGAAACACATGGGTACCTCAAATTCAGAACAGGTTATTCTAAGTCAGCCAAATTGCCATAATATATCACTCAGCGTACACACTAAGCAATATGACTGATATATCATTCCGATCCGCATTGGAACAATATATCAGCCAATATATCACTTAATGTGTACCCAGCCTTACTCAAGAAAATGTCATAAATGGTCCTATCATTAGTGTAACATGTATCCTTGGGCAAGAGCAGACCTTTATCATGCAATGACTTTCTATGCATGATTGCTTGTAGTAGCCCTGAGCATTGCTTGGGGCTATGTATTTCTGTATAATGACAAACTGGCGATCATCACATAGTATACTCTAGGAATACTGTATGTGATAACTAGATTAGACAATGTCTTTATTTGTATGTTGCTGCTTACATCACTATCTTCAGTTTTATATTATATGTAATTCACTTAGTCACAATTATTTTTCAAATAGCAATGTTAGATTTTCTTTGCCTTTAGGTAACCCAGGGTAACTAGTGTGTGAATGGACTTTTTCCGCAGTTGAGCGATTATCATTAGTCTGCTAGTACATCTAATCACATTGCGCACGTGCTGCAATGTTCTTTCAATGACAAACGTACAGTGGAGAGGATTTATTTGCAAAGTGATTGACAGGGATCATTAGGAAAGTAACGGGTAGTGGGGGTAATTCAGAGTTGATCGCAGCAGCAAATTTGTTAGCAGTTGGGCAAAACCATGTGCACTGCAGGGGGGGCAGATATAACATGTGCAGAGAGAGTTAGATTTGGGTGGGGTGTGTTCAAACTGAAATCTAAATTGCAGTGTAGAAATAATGCAGCCAGTATTTACCCTGCACAGAAACAAAAAACCAACCCAAATCTAACTCCCTCTGCTCATGTTATATCTGCCCCTCCTGCAGTGCACATGGTTTTGCCCAACTGCTAACAAATTTGCTGCTGCGATCAACTCTGAATTACCAGTTTAAAGATGAGGACTGCGCTCACTCATACATGGGTATATGCGGGTATGTAGGGAGAGGGGTGAGGAAAGGATTCGGTGCAGCTAGACTGGGAGGTGTCCTGCCTCCTTGAGAGATACAAAATGTGGGGGTTGTCAGCGCACACAGGAATGGAGGTATGCGGATTGGAAGGAAGGGAGAGTGAGAAAGGGGAAGAGATATATATAGAGGGGGGGGGCTGGGGATGTGGAGAAGGAAAGTATGGAGTGCGGATTAGATGTGTGATGCTAAACAATATAGTCACAAACTGAGTGTATGTTCTGTACTTCCGACAAATTCAGTAACTAATGGGTGTTGGTAAAATCAAGTACTTCTTTTATTATAGATATAAATGCTCAGTGGGATAATTACCGAGTTGTGTCTTCAAGTGAGTCCTACAGACTAACCTTCTGCTGTATAACAGTGTTTGCAAGGGTCCCCTATATGGGGGAAAATGTCAGGTAAACCTTTAGGGAATACCTTTACCTTAGGGAATACCTTTACCATAGACTCTAAATGAGCCTATGTACCTTGTGTATGTTCACCAATCGTGGTGATGGGTATAGTATATAGTTATAACGTTAGGTGCTGCTATGTTTTTGACTATAACGGTGTCCCACTAGTCATACCTAATGCCTGTGAAAGTACCAGTGGGAAACAGGGTAATGGGCTTGTTGCTAATACTTACCGCCGGGGATGCGTGATATGCACCTGTTCCAGCTCAGCTTCCGTCCCTTTTCCCTCTGGTGTACCTCTTGTCTTCTTAGGTGCGTGTCTGCGGTGCACAGTCCCAGCTCGGCTGCCACTGATCTCCCCGGCTTGTTCTCCGCTACTACCAGTTTTAGCAGTCACGTGATCCGGCGCTGTTCTGTGTTCACAGGCTCTCTCTCTCTGGCCAAGGAGGGAGAAGTAGACGTTCAGGGTGTAAATGTCCTTGGTCGTTTGTGGGCTTCGGTCCAACTCTGAATTACCGCCAGTGGCAGCAAAAATGCATGCATGTTGCAAACATTTTTAAAACTGTGACTGCAAACCCATATGCAGCTATAATGTTTTCCAGTATCTACTTCCTGCTGCCATGCTGCATGACCATATGGCTACTTAGACATTTGATAACATATGCTGTGTCTTTGTATGCAGCTGCTTGGATGTGCAAAGCTGCCGGTGGGTGTCTCAATACAAATCCAGGATGTAGCGACAGTTGCATATTTTCGCACAGCTGCTACGTACACATTCGCAGCTGCAAATCCATTTGCATACATCTTGGAATCAGGCCCAATAAACCCTAGTGTGTTCCACCTCTATATTATAAGGCACTTCTTACAGATAAATGCCTCACATGTAAGAACTGATTGGCAAGCAGGTATCCCTCTGCATAGGAAAATGCAGGGGGGAGTTTCCAGTTGCCTGAAAACACCCTCCCCAGCACACACCACGAGCACAAATTCAATAGTACAGATGGAGCCACGATATTCGTCTGTGACCCGGGTGCACCTAGCGTCAAAAGCGTCTCCGGCCATCCGGACACGCGCTCCTTAAACAGAGACACGCCCCTTTCACTTGAATGGAGAGCGTCTGCGCCCGGACAGAGACGTTCAGAATGGGAGCGTCTCTGTGCACTCCCGGTTTGACTAGGCAGTGCATGCCTGCGATGGAGTCGCCTCAGATGAGCGCAGCTCCAACTGTATTTAATACAATTTTACTAAAGCTGCATGTTATAAAGATCTCCTCTGTATCACAAATTAAATAATTATCACCACCTGAGGCTCTTTTAAAATGTGTAAGCCAGTAAGGACTACACCTGTGCTTCACCTAGGAGAACTGGAAAACATGCACTGTTAGAGGTGTACATCGGGATCAGCATGATTTCTTGACTGACGGAATCCCGGCAGTCAGTGCCGGTCATAGGCATAGGCCAACTAGGCAATTGCCTAGGGCATTTGATATGCCTAGGGGCATCAGCAGTTTCTGCTGACTGAAATGATATGCGGCATGCCTTTATTCTGTGTGTAACATTTCCTATGCAGATACAGCAACAGTCTCACACAGTATATAGGCATGCTGCATAGCATTTTAATCGGCAGAAGCGGCTTGTACATCCTAGCCACATAGCAATGCAAATAAGATGCATTATCATTTTTAAAAAAAAGGTACCCGACGTTAACATTGAGGCAAGATTTATGAGGACACATCTGTATCCAAGCAGAGTCAGAGGTCACAGTGTTAGTGGCAGTGTGAGTGGTGTGTGCATGTGAGTGGGTTGGTTGTGCAGTAGTGTTCAGAATATGTGTAAGGAACATTATGTGTGTCATGTAAAAATACACTAATAATGTGCAGCAAATGTGTAGGGGGCACTATGTGTGTCATTATGTGTATAAGGGCATTAATAATGTGCGGCATATGTGTAAGGGACATTATGTGTAAAAGGGCATTAATAAAGGTTGTCATAATATGTAAGGTGCATTATGTTTATAATGTGTCTCATATGTGTAAGAATTATGTGTTCAAATGCATTACTAATGTGTGGCATTATGTATGGAATTATGTGTACAAATGCATGTGTATGTACAATGCATGTACAAATGCATTATGTGTACATATGTGTGGAATTATGTGTACAAATGCATTACTAATGTGTGGCATTATGTGTATAAGGTGCTCTACTATGTGGCATTGCGTGTAGAAAAGGCACTACTTGTTATGATTCCAGCACTCTGGTCTGAGGAGATCTTATTGCGAGGACCGGAGCAGTGGAACGTAATGCTGGGGAAGGCAGCAGGATTGGAAAATAGCCCCTGGCGCCCTAACTCCGTTGTCTCGCCCGTGCTGTCAGAAATCCCCTGCGAGACTATGGTTGCTTGAGCCCATGGCAGCCGCGTTTGAAGGGCGGATTACGTCTGCCCAACTCCGATGCCCCCCCAGGTCTTAATGAGAGACAAAGGGAAATCCGAGACAGGGTGATAACAAGGGGCCCTCTGACTAAACAACCAGGCCAGGGGCTACAAGCTAATAAAAACTAGAATATGTGCGGAAAAACCGCCAGGGAAAAGGACAACCAAAATATCCACTTGTCCACTTCTCCTACCCGGCACTGCCGAGTTCCAGAGAGGACTTGTGGAAGTGGAACCCTCTGCAAATGCTCCAAAGACAAAATATGTAAAGATAAAGCGGCTGAGCCGCAACACACGGCAGAGCCGCAACTCACGAAACACCACTCGATATTCAAAGGTGATCAGTCAGGACTACTGGGGACCCAACGACTTCCTGGGATGAGATGACAACTCCCGGATACAGGACTTCTGAGGACAGGAATGACCGGATACAGCAGGACTGGAACAGACTCTCAGCAAACCAAAGCAGCATGCAGGAAGCTATTACCGGCGTCTGTGAGAAGCACTGAGAAGGTATTTAGCAGGGAGTCCTCCAATCAGCTGTTCAGAGCCTGATTGGTATTAATGCCGTGCAGCTGCCTTGCTGCACGGCCAGAAGACAAGTGTGTGTGCGTGTGTAACTAGACCCTGCAACGGGGAACGCGGTCCGCCCGTGGCGTCCCCGTTGCTAGGGTCCGTGCGGCTCAGCGCGCCCGGCGTCTAGCGTTGCTAGGAAGCCGACGGCTGAACGCGCACGGCGTCCCTAGTTGCTAGGCGCCGGGCCGCGCGGACATTGCGGACCCCAGCGCCTAACAGTACCCCCCCCCCCTTGAGGAGGGGTCAAGGAACCCCTAAAGCCAGGTTTCTGAGGAAATTCCCCAAAAAATGCCCTCTTGAGCCTAGGGGCATGAAGATCCTTATCTAGGACCCAAGACCTTTCCTCCGGACCATAGCCTTTCCAGTGAACTAAAAAATAAAGCCGACCCCGGGACAATTTGGAATCAAGAACTTTCTCTACCAAGAACTCCTGTTGTCCCTGTACATCCACTGGAGATCTACCCTGAGAGATCCTCCGAGGAAATCTACTGGAAGAAATGTATTGTTTCAACAGGGAACAGTGAAACGTATTTCCAATCTTGAGAGATCTTGGTAAACGTAGCCGAAAGGCAACTGGGTTGACTCTTTTAATAATAAGAAATGGTCCAATAAATTTGGGTCCCAGTCTAGCCGAGGATTGTCGAAGCCTGATGTTGCGAGTTGACAACCACACCTTATCTCCCACCTTAAAAGTGCAAGGACGTCGGAGCCTGTCAGAAAATTTCTTCTCTCGAAAGGCCGCTTTTCTGAGAGCAAGGTGCACTTTTTTCCAAATTGCTCTGAGATGGGAGGTCAATGCCAGCGAGGAGACTGGAGAATGATGAAAAAAAGAATTAGCTCTGGGGTGAAAACCAAAAACTGAAAAGAAAGGAGACTCTTTAGTGGAGGAATGACAAGAATTATTGTAAGCAAATTCAGCCAAAGGAAGAAACTCGGACCAATCATTCTGGAGTTTGGCTGAATACAAGCGCAGATATTGTTTCAATGACTGGTTACCTCGTTCGGTTTGCCCGTTGGATTGTGGGTGGTAACCGGATGTTAACGACAGTTTCATCTTTAATGAAGCACAAAAACATTTCCAGAATTGTGCGACGAATTGTGGACCCCGATCAGAAACAATATCAGTGGGCAACCCATGAAGCCTGAACACATGGCGGAGGAACAAAACTGCCAACCCTTGAGCAGAAGGCAATCGGGGAAGAGCATTAAAATGAGCCATTTTACTAAAACGGTCCACTACCACCCATATGACTCGGAATCCAGCTGAAAGGGGAAGGTCAACCACAAAATCCATGGAAATATGAGACCATGGCCTGAGAGGGACACTTAAGGGCATAAGTTGCCCTATAGGCAAGGAACGGGGAACCTTATGCTGTGCACAAACCTGACATGAATAAACAAATTCCCTAACGTCTTTAGAAATACTAGGCCACCATACTGAGCGAGAGACTAACTCCAATGTTTTAGTGATTCCCAGATGCCCTGAAACTTTGTTGTCATGGAATTCAGTTAAAACAGTAGCTCTCAAAAATTCAGGAACGTAAAGACGACCAGCAGGAGTAAATCTAGGAGCTTGATGTTGAAGCTGGTTTAACAGCGTAAATGAATCCTGTGTGAGGCCTGCCCGGATGACCGAAGATGGAAGTATTGGGGTAACAACAGGATTGTTATTGTGAACCGGAAGAAAGCTACGTGACAGGGCATCAGCTTTAGTATTCTTGGAACCAGGCCTGAAAGTGATTATAAATTTGAAACGAGTAAAAAATAATGCCCAACGTGCCTGCCGGGCATTAAGTCGTTTAGCTGATTCAATGTATTGCAGGTTCTTATGGTCAGTCAATACCGAAATAGTATGCTTTGCTCCTTCCAGCCAATGCCTCCACTCCTCAAAAGCCCACTTTACCGCCAGTAACTCCCGATTACCAACGTCATAATTGGATTCAGCGGAGGAGAATTTCCTGGACATAAAGGCACAAGGATGTAACTCCAGAGACTCCGGATCCTTTTGAGAAAGGACGGCCCCCACTCCAACTTCTGAGGCATCAACCTCCACAACAAAGGGCAATTCCGGATTAGGATGTCTTAGGACTGGAGCTGAGACAAAGGCTTGTTTCAGGGCCCGGAAGGATAACTCAGCTTCATGCGACCAGTTGGTATGATCCGCTCCTTTCTTTGTCAGAGCTACAATGGGAGCAACCAGGTCAGAAAAAGAATGAATGAACCTCCTATAATAATTCGCAAACCCTAAAAAGCGCTGAATTGCTTTTAAATTGGTGGGTTGCGCCCAATTAAGGATGGCCTGGAGCTTCTTAGGTTCCATCGAAAATCCCTGAGGGGAAATTATGTACCCTAAAAAAGATACTTCCGTGACGTGAAATTCACACTTCTCCAGCTTGGCATATAAATGATTCTCACGTAACTTTTGAAGAACCAGACGCACCTGGGTGACATGTTGTTCCATCGATTCAGAATAAATCAAGATGTCGTCTAAATAAACGACCACGAATTTCCCTAAGAAGTCACGAAGCACATCATTTATGAGGTCTTGAAAAACTGCTGGAGCATTAGACAGGCCGAACGGCATCACCAGGTATTCATAGTGACCCGACTGAGTACTGAAAGCCGTCTTCCACTCATCTCCAGATTTAATTCGGATGAGGTTGTAAGCTCCTCTCAGGTCAATTTTAGAAAAAATCACAGCAGAACGTAACTGATCAAAGAGTACAGAAATCAACGGCAAAGGATAGGTGTTTTTAACGGAGATCTTATTCAGGGCTCTAAAATCTATGCATGGTCTAAGCGAGCCATCCTTCTTCTCCACAAAGAAAAAACCAGCACTTAAAGGGGATTTTGATGGTCTAATAAATCCTTTCTGTAAGCTCTCCTGAACATAGTCATTCATAGCCGAAGTTTCTGGCCCGGACAATGCATATAATCTCCCCTTTGGCAATGCGGCACCAGGAACTAGCTCAATAGCACAATCATAAGGCCGATGGGGAGGCAGAATGTCCGCATTGCCTTTGGAGAATATATCGGCAAACTCCTGGTATTCCCCAGGAATGAGTTCTGAAATGATAGCTGCGACTCTGACTGGAAACGAAATACACTCCTTAGCACAAAATGTACCCCATTGGGAAATCTCCCCGGACCGCCAATCAATGGTGGGATTATGAAAGGCCAGCCAAGGGTGACCCAGAACAACTGGAACTGCTGGGCAATGTGTTAGATAGAATTCGATATTTTCGGAATGTAAGGCTCCTACTGTAAGTACTACGGGAGGTGTACGGTGGGTAATAACCCCATTGGAAAGCGGACTCCCATCTAAGCCATGCATGGTGACACACCTATCCAATGGTAACTGTGGAATGCCTAAGGCCTTAGCCCAAGTTAAATCCATAAAGTTTCCTGCAGCTCCACTGTCAACAAAAGCCGACACCAAAGAACTGAGGCTGTCAAAGGAAACCTTAACTGGGACTAAAAGAGAGTTATTCGAGGAGATAAGCTGCAGACCTAGGTGAACCCCCTCACAATTCACCTGGTCAAAGCGTTTCCCGACTTGTTCGGACAGTTACGAGCAAAATGTCCCTTACCACCACAGTACAAACAAAGACCGGAATTTTGCCTTCTGGTCCTTTCCTCAGGAGACAGCCGGGAGAGACCCATCTGCATGGGCTCCTCGACGTCTTCTGGAATGGAATAAACACAAGGACTTGACCTTACAGATGTTCCTCTTTCAGCTCTCCGCTCTCTGAGATGACAATCAATCTTAATAGAAAGCTCCATGAGTTTATCGAGAGTCTCAGGAGAGGGGTACTAGAGGAGACTGTCTTTAATAGACTCTGATAAGCCGAGGCGAAACTGACTGCGCAGGGCTGGGTCATTCCAGCCACAGTCGTTCGACCAACGGCGAAACTCAGTACAATAAACCTCTGCAGGATTTCTACCTTGTTTGAGAGCGCGCAACTGACTTTCAGCGGACGCCTCTCTATCTGGGTCATCATACAAAAGCCCTAAAGATTTAAAGAAAGCGTCTACTGACAACAATGCAGGATCCTCTGCTCTTAAACCGAATGCCCAGGTCTGAGGATCCCCCTGGAGTAAAGAAATAATAATCCCAACCCGCTGAGATTCAGTACCAGAGGAAGTAGGTCTTAAACGAAAATAAAGTTTACAGGATTCTTTAAAATTAAAAAATTATTTTCTATCACCAGAAAAACGGTCAGGCAAATGCATCTTTGGTTCAGGGACTCCCCTTGGGGAGGCTCGCAAAAGATCTTCCTGCGACCTCACCCGAAGAGAAAGATCCTGAACCATCTGAGTAAGTTCTTGAATCTGATTGACTAAGAGCTGGCCAGGGTTTGGCCCTAAACCTGTCGGATTCATGAGGCCAAAAATTTTTAACAAAAACTGAATGAGAGGAAAAAATTAAAGCCCTGTTTAATTTTAATTTTTGGTATGGCCGGTAATAATGTTATGATTCCAGCACTCTGGTCTGAGGAGATCAAATTGCGAGGACCGGAGCACTGGAACGTAATGCTGGGGAAGGGAGCGGGATTGGATAGTAGCCCCTGGCGCCCTAACTCCGTTGTCTCGCCCGTGCTGTCAGAAATCCCCTGCGAGACTATGGTTGCTTGAGCCCATGGCAGCCGCGTTTGAAGGGCGGATTACGTCTGCCCAACTCCGATGCCCCCCCAGGTCTTAATGAGAGACAAAGGGAAATCCGAGACAGGGTGATAACAAGGGGCCCTCTGACTAAACAACCAGGCCAGGGGCTACAAGCTAATAAAAACTAGAATATGTGCGGAAAAACCGCCAGGGAAAAGGACATCCAAAATATCCACTTGTCCACTTCTCCTACCCAGCACCGCCGAGTTCCAGAGAGGACTTGTGGAAGCGGAACCCTCTGCAAATGCTCCAAAGACAAAATATGTAAAGATAAAGCGGCTGAGCCGCAACACACGGCAGAGCCGCAACTCACGAAACACCACTCGATATTCAAAGGTGATCAGTCAGGACTACTGGGGACCCAACGACTTCCTGGGATGAGATGACAACTCCCGGATACAGGACTTCTGAGGACAGGAATGACCGGATACAGCAGGACTGGAACAGACTCTCAGCAAACCAAAGCAGCATGCAGGAAGCTATTACCGGCGTCTGTGAGAAGCACTGAGAAGGTATTTAGCAGGGAGTCCTCCAATCAGCTGTTCAGAGCCTGATTGGTATTAATGCCGTGCAGCTGCCTTGCTGCACGGCCAGAAGACAAGTGTGTGTGCGTGTGTAACTAGACCCTGCAACGGGGAACGCGGTCCGCCCGTGGCGTCCCCGTTGCTAGGGTCCGTGCGGCTCAGCGCGCCCGGCGTCTAGCATTGCTAGGAAGCCGACGGCTGAACGCGCACGGCGTTCCTAGTTGCTAGGCGCCGGGCCGCACAGACATTGCGGACCCCGGCGCCTAACACTACTGTGTCGTCTAATGTTAATAAAGAGCAATAGGGTGTGGTGTAATGTGAATAAGGAGCAATTCAGTGCGATGTAATGTGAATAAGGGGCCTCTACTGTGAAGAGTAACGTTTATAAGGTAAAGTGATACTACTGTGGGATGTAATTTGAATTATGGACACTATCGCATAATCAAATGTGAATAAAGTTGCAGTACTGTGTGGCGTAATTGGAATTGGGGTTACTATTGTGTGGCCATACCTCTTGCCAGCAAAAAAACACCCCTTTTTGGGCTGTGCGCCAAATGTGCAAACTGTTCCTTTTTAAAATATAGGGGGTACAAACACCAAAATAATGACTGCTATGGATGAGGGGTGATTGTGCTGGGAAAGAGGTGCAAGATCAGAGGCGGAACCAGCTGTGGTGCTAGGGGGCACCAGCCAAAATCTTGCCTAGGGCATCATATTGGTTAGGGCCGACTCTGCCGGCAGTCGAAATACCGATGCCAGAATCCCAACAGCCAGAATCCTGACCTCGAGCGCAGCGAGTCCCCTCACAGGCTCGCTGGTCTCACCACGCTTCGGGTCTGGTGGTGACTGGTGGTGGTGTGGACCACTACCCAAGTGTGGTTTCTGGCATTTCAATAGCTGTCGGGATTTTGGCATCGGGATTTCAACCGCTGGGATCCCGACGGTCAGGAATATAACTGCATACAGTGTAAACTGTACATATATGTCTATGATAGTTCTAGGTTCTTCTGCCGCTCCCCCAGACTCCCAAACTTGCTCTAATGCTCTAGAATTGTGCTCACACCTGAAAAAAAAAACATTCAGCTTAGACAGGATAGCTCTACTGGTGCATCAAATGGCTCATTGTAATTGCTGGCCCTGGATATGTCAGAATTTTGACACATGGCACTTAACATATTATAGCTTATAAAGTGCTAATTATGTCTTCTTCCTGGACTGGCAGCACTCACTCTAAAATCATGCATTTATACATAATGCCCGCAGTAGTGACACTTATACACATATTGCACACAGTACTAGTGTCTTATATACATAATGCCCACAATAGTGCTGCCTATACATAATATGCCCACAGTAGTAGTGCCACTTATACACAAAATGCCCACAGTAGTAGTGCCCCTTATACATAATGCCCACAGTACTGCCGCTTAAACACATAATGCCCAGAGTTGTAGTGCCATTTACAAATAATGCCCACAGTACTAGTGCACCTTATACCTAATGCCCTCAGTATTAGAAGTAACTTTGCTTATACACAATGCCCACAGTAGAAGTTCCATTTATACACATAATGCTGACAATAGTAGCATCACTTATACATATAATTCATCCAGTAGTAACACCCCTTATACATAATGCCCACAGCAGTTACATTAGTAGTGCTACTTATACACATAATGCTCACAGATGTAGTGCCACTTATACACATAATGCCCAAAGTAATAGTGCCGCTTAATGTATACACATAATGCCTGCAGTAGTAGCACTGCTTATACACATAATACTCACAGAAGTAGCATTGCTTTTACACATAATGCCCACAGTAGTGCGGCTAATACACATAATTCCCACAGTAGTAATGCCACTTATACACATAATGGCCACAGCAGTAGCACCCCTTATACACACATAATGCCCATAGAAGTGCCACTTATACACATAATGCCCGCAGTAGTAGAGCACCATATACACACAATACCCACAGTAGTTTTGCTACTTATAATGTTCACAGTAGTAGGGCTCCTTATACACATAATGCCCCCCAGTAATAGTGCCCCTTATACACATAATGCTGACAGAAGTAGCGCCACTTATATACATAATGCCCACAGTAGTAGTGCCACTTATATTCATAATGCCACAGTAGTAGTGTCACTTATATACATAATGCCCACAGTAGTAGTGCCACTTATATATATAATGCCCACAGTAGTAGTGCCACTTATACAAAATGCCCATAGTAATAGTACCCCTTATAAACATAATGGTCACAGTAGTAGCACTTCTTGTACACCTAATGCCCATAGAAGCAGTGGCAGATTTACCACTAAGCAACACAAGCAGTTGCTTAGGGCCTGGCAGATCCCAGGGGGCCCTGCAAACAGGGCAGTTTAATTTGTGCTTTCTCTCACGCCAGACCCGCTAGACTTGTTGTATACTGGACCGGCAGACTGTCCACACGTGACAGCTGCCGACTCTAGTGCACACCTCTGCGTCCTCCTCCATAGAGGAGGCTTGCTGCTGGGGAGAGCTGAACGGTGGCGGAAGAAGCCGCACTGGGGGGGATGTTGCTGAATGGCGGCGGTAGCCACACAGAAGGGGTGGTGTTCTGGTGGCGGCACCCGTGGATGGCGAATGTCGGTGATGTCCACCTGCAAGTGATTACTGGTTCCCAGAGGAATGTGGGTAATGGTGGCTGTGGATGCTAAACAAAGCTGCTTGTTCCTTGGCACATTCTTCAATGCCAATTGCCATCGTTACACAGATTAAGTTTGGCAATTTAGTTGAGCAGAGGACATATATTTTATTTTACACTACTGAATATACATCAACATATGATTGAAACTGAAAGGAGAGAAATAAGGGGTCTAGACTACAGAGGCCCTCGGCTCCTTGCATGTGTATATATCCTGTGGCAGTATAAGTGGCATAAGTCCTGTGCAGTATAATGTATAATTCGAGTGCATAGTCTGGAACCGGATCCTTAAAGGAGGAGGTGGAGCCACCCAGGCAGTGGGGCCCACCAGGGGTTTCCCCTGTACCCCTGTGGGCCAATCCGAACCTGGAAATGCACCATTAGAACCACCCCTCCCCAAACTTTTGCTATCTACCCAATGATTGTAAGTTACACCTCAGCTCAGTTCTGTATGGTTGTGCAAGACACAGAATTCATCAGGATGTAGTTAATATCCCGGCGGTCGAGATCCCAGTGGTCGGGATCCTGATGGTCAGAATACTGATGCCAGGTCCCAATCGCCAAGAATGTTGAAAGCTGCGCCAGGGCTAATCCCACTCGTTGGTGTCCATGACACCTACAGAGTGGGAATAGAACCTCTGGCAAGCACACCAAGCCCGCAAGGGGCTTTCTAGAGTTCGCCCCACTGCCGGCATTCTGGTGGCCTGGATCCCGGCATTGGTGTTCCGACCTCCAGGATCCCGGCCGCTGGGATTCCATACCCAACTCAATTCATCATATACTGTACTTTCTCATGCTAATTGCTATATTTCAATTTAACATTTCTGATTACAAGGAAAAAATGTAGCTTAGCCTGAAAAATTATGAGAGCTCATTACAAGTATGGTGCTGACTACAGCAGGTCATTTCACTTTTCTATTCAGATACTGTAGTATCTGCTCATAATAAATGGTGAAATAAAACATGAGCTTGTACTGTAATTATGCACAGAGAAATGGAACAAATAAAATATTGATGTTTGTTCCTGTCCTGTAAGCCATAATTAGAACATGTCAGATATGAAATTATCTTCTTCTACACTCTCCCAAAATACATTCTCCACTGTTTATTTTCATTTTCATGTTGCAGTACCTTTCCCTTTCCCCTCGGTAATACCCCCAGATTGTTCTATATAAAGAAAACATCTGTCACACTAGCCTTGTCACACTCTACACACATGTGCATGCAAAGTGACAAGTGTGTAAAAATGATCATGAAAAGAATTGATCAAATAATCACAACCCTGTTGGATTCTGCATGCTATGGGCAGAAATGAAGAATGCATACTGGTACATTGGGGGTCATTCCGAGTTGATCGCTAGCTGCATTTGTTCGCAGAGCAGCGATCAGGCTAAAAAATGGCAGTTCTGCGCATGTGTATGTGGCGCAATGCACACGCGCGTCGTACGGGCACAACGAATGATGCAGTTTTGCACAGCGTCTAGCGAAGCATTTCAGTCGCACTGATGGCCGCAGAGTGAATGACATGAAGTGGGCGTTTCTGGGTGTCAACTGACCGTTTTCTGGGAGTGTTCGGAAAAACGCAGGCGTGCTAGGAAAGACACAGGCGTGGCTGGGCGGGTTTGTGACGTCAAAACAGGAACTGAGTAGTCTGAAGTGATCGCAAGCACTGCGTAGGTTTTCAGCTACACTGAAACTGCACAAAAAACTTTGTAGACGCTCTGCGATCCTTTCGTGTACACTTCTGCTAAGCTAAAATACACTCCCAGTGGAAGGCGGCATAGCGTTTGCACGGCTGCTAAAAACTGCTAGCGAGCGATCATCTCGGAATGACCCCCCATTAATTTCATAAAGAACATTCAACTGATTGTGATACCCCCAAACACTGGTAGAATAAAGTCACCAGCTGTGAGAATTATCTTCATTTGCCAGATATTCCCAAAAATGCAGAAATGCACAAATAAGACCATTCAACAATGTTGATGTGACAATCCTCACAATTCACAATAATGCGCATATACAGTATTTTGGAAATGATTTCAAGAGCCCAAAAAAATATATGAGGCTGTAAAATCCCAGTTTTCTCAGCACCCTGAGTAAATTTTACAATCCAAAAAGTGTTACTGGAGCAGGTGACCGGTATAGAATCTGTCAGACCTGGGAAATAGCAATAGCTGGTAATGAAACAAAATTCTCAAAGATGATACACCACATTTAACTCTCAATGTAGGTTTCACTCTTATGGTGCGTGTGTGATATGATTCTTATGCCCAGATATTTCAAGCCTTGGAGAGTGATAAATTGTCCAGTGATAAAGTGCCAGCCAATCAGCTCCTAACTGCCATGCTATAGGCTGGGTTTGAAAAATGACAGTTAGGAGCTGATTGGTTGGTACTTTATTACTGTGCAATTTATCACTCTCTAAGGCTTGATAAATCTGGTCATATGGTTCATCTGACCAGTTATACTCCTGAGTTGCTACTATCTAAAACCCAGCACTGGCATATTTATTTTGTTTTGGTTGCCAAACTGGCTGCTATCTTTAGTATAAGGTCTATATAAGGTCAATATGAATGTGATTTGCAAGCCAGCCCAAATCTAGATGTGTGCCTGTAATACACATGGATTTGAGTGCACTTTGACTGCAAATCAATGGTGTACTGTATATATGATATTGTAGAACTTGCAGAAAGTAGGAAGCTGTGATTCTGGACTGCAAGCTTTAATTCCTTATGCTTCCACTATACAGAGCCGGCCCTAGCCAATATGATGCCCTAGGCAAGATTTTGGCTGGTGCCCCCTAGCCCCACAGCTGGTTCCACCTCTGACCTTGCACCTCTTTCCCAGCACCAGCACCCCTCACCCATAACAGTCCTTATTTTGGTGTTTGTACCCCCTATATTTTAAATACGAACAGTTCGCACATTTGGCGCACAGCCCAAAAAGGGTGTGTTTTTGCTGGCAAGGGGCATGGCCACACAATAGTACCCCAATTCAAATTACGCCACACAGTACTGCAACTTTATTCACATTTGATCATGCAATAGTGTCCATAATTCACATTACATCCCACAGTAGTATCACTTTACCTTATAAACGTTACTCCTCACAGTAGAGCTCCTTATTCACATAACATCACACTGAATTGCTCCTTATTTACATTACACCACACCCTATTGCTCTTTATTCACATTAGACGACACAGTAATGCCCTTTCTATACGCAACGACACATAATAGAGCACCTTACACACATAATGCCACACATTAGTAATGCATTTATACACATAATTCCACACAGTAATGCCCCTTACACGAGACACATCATTAATGTCCTTATAAACATAATGCGTCTTACACATTATGACAACATTTATTAATGCCCTTTTACACATAATGTCCCTTACACATATGCCGCACATTATTAATGCCCTTGTACACATAATGACACACATAGTGCCCCTTACACATATGTTGCACATCATTAATGCATTTTTACATGACACATAATGCTCCATACACATATTCCGAACATTACTGCACAACCAACCCACTCACAGGCACACAGCACTCACACTGCCACTAACACTGTGACCTCTGCCTCTGCTTGGATACAGATGTGTCCTCATAAATCTTGCTTCAATGCTAACGTCGAGCACTTTTTTTTTATTAAAATGCATCTTATTTGCATTGCTATGTCACTAGGATGCACAAGCAGCTTCTGCTGATTAAAATGATATTCAGCATGTCTATATACTGTGTGAGACTGTGGCTGTATCTGCATATGAAATGCTACACACAGAATATAGGCATGCCGCATATCATTTAAATCAGCAGAAGCTGCTGATGCCCCTAGGCATATCAAATGCCCTAGGCAATTGCCTAGTTTGCCTATGCCTATTGCCGGCTCTGCCACTATACTAAATACACACAGATTTGTGGTGGTGACAAGCACTGACAGCATTTTATACTGTATTTTATTTGTATATACAGTAGCATTTTACCATGCAGCTGCTAATTTGTACAGTATAACACAAGTAAAAGCAAGCTCAGTTTATAGAAAAAGCATAGCTTATGTAATAATGGGGGTCATTCCGAGTTGTTCGCTCGTTATTTTTTTTCGCTACGGAGCGATTATTCGCAAACTGCGCATGCGCAATGTACGCAGAGTGTGATTGACAGGAAGTGGGTGTTTCTGGGCGGAAACTGGCCGTTTTATGGGAGTGTGCGGAAAAATGCAGGCATTCGAGTTGCAAAACGCAGGAGTGGCTGGAGAAACGGGAGAAGTGGTTGGGCAAATGCTGGGTGTGTTTGTGACGTCAAACCAGGAACGAAAAGGACTGCGCTGGTCGCAATGGCTGAGTAAGTCTGGAGCTACTCAGAAACTGCGGGGTAATCGTTAGGAGAAAATTATAGAAGCTTTCGTTAGCAAATCTGCTAAGATAAGATACACTCCCAGTAGGCGTAGGCTTAGCGTGTGCAATGCTGCTAAAAGCAGCTAACGAGCGAACAACTCGGAATGACCCCCAATGTGTGATATCTAGTGTGGAATGAAGCAGATCAATTGTCATATTTACAAATCTGAGAGACAGTGTAGGACTGGGAAGATTTTAATGCATGTGGACAGCTTGCATATAATGCAATGTGGGGAAGTAACATTCCCTGCTTTTGCATATAAATTAGTTTAGAATGCACTAGGTGATTCCAGAGTATCAACCATTTTATACAGCCTCCATGAATGGCACTCCTGTTAACAATCATCCACAAAGCAAACCCAAACAAATGGGAATAAATCCAATGTTTTATGATTTTATATAATTTCATCAGGGATTAATAATACAAATAACTTGCGTACTTTATACTATCGCTCTCCCCAAGTGCAGAGCACTGGCACCAGTGATACTATCATCATTATCTTCATCAGTGCTGATGTCCCATCTTTGTCTCTGTATTAATATTCTCTGGCTAGGTTTCCTTTCCTTAGTCCGTAGGAGTTCCTGACCGCATGGCCTAAGGTCTTAGTCACCATGGTTGATTCAGTTTGTTAGAATAGTGGTTTCTATTAGTTTGGGATCCAGGTATACTACATTAGGGTTTTGTATACAGGGTTGGGGTTGTTTGTCAGGGTGGGAAATGATGATGTTTGATGATATGTTTATTTTTATTTTAACTGGTAACATAATTACTGGTTTTGTGGGTGGTGTGGCTCACTGAGTGCTCTTTTTCTATTGGATTTTTCATGGGGTTAATTATTCTGCCTTGGAATGTTATGGGCATCAAAAATATCCCTAGTCCTGACTAGAGATGAGCGGGTTCGGTTTCTCTGAAACCGAACCCGCACGAACTTCATGTTTTTTTTACGGGTCCGAGCAGACTCGGATCCTCCCGCCTTGCTCGGTTAACCCGAGCGCGCCCGAACGTCATCATGACGCTGTCGGATTCTCGCGAGACTCGGATTCTATATAAGGAGCCGCGCGTCGCCGCCATTTTCACACGTGCATTGAGATTGATAGGGAGAGGACGTGGCTGGCGTCCTCTCCATTAGAAATTAGATTAGAAGAGAGAGAGAGATTGTGCAGAGTCAGACAGAGTTTACCACAGTGACCAGTGCAGTTGTTGTTAGTTAACTTTTATTTATTTTAATATAATATATCCGTTCTCTGCTATATCCGTTCTCTGCCTGAAAAAAAACGATACACAGCAGCAGCCAGTCACACAGTGTGACTCAGTCTGTGTGCACTCAGCTCAGCCCAGTGTGCTGCACATCAATGTATAAAAGGCAAAGCTTATAATAATTGTGGGGGAGACTGGGGAGCACTGCAGGTTGTTATAGCAGGAGCCCTCAGGAGTACATAATATTATATTAATTTAAAATTAAACAGTGCACACTTTTGCTGCAGGAGTGCCACTGCCAGTGTGACTAGTGGTGACCAGTGCCTGACCACCAGTATAGTAGTATATTGTTGTATGTATTGTATACTATCTCTTTATCAACCAGTCTATATTAGCAGCAGACACAGTACAGTGCGGTAGTTCACGGCTGTGGCTACCTCTGTGTCGGCAGTCGGAACTCGGCAGGCAGTCCGTCCATCCATAATTGTATTACAATATATACCACCTAACCGTGGTATTTTTTTTTCTTTCTTTATACCGTCGTCATAGTGTCATACTAGTTGTTACGAGTATACTACTATCTCTTTATCAACCAGTGTACAGTGCGGTAGTTCACGGCTGTGGCTACCTCTGTGTCGGCAGTCGGCAGGCAGTCCGTCCATCCATAATTGTATTATTATTATAATATATACCACCTAACCGTGGTTTTTTTTTCATTCTTTATACCGTCATAGTGTCATACTAGTTGTTACGAGTATACTACTATCTCTTTATCAACCAGTGTACAGTGCGGTAGTTCACGGCTGTGGCTACCTCTGTGTCGGCAGTCGGCAGGCAGTCCGTCCATCCATAATTGTATTATTATTATAATATATACCACCTAACCGTGGTTTTTTTTTCATTCTTTATACCGTCGTCATAGTGTCATACTAGTTGTTACGAGTATACTACTATCTCTTTATCAACCAGTGTACAGTGCGGTAGTTCACGGCTGTGGCTACCTCTGTGTCGGCAGTCGGCAGGCAGTCCGTCCATCCATAATTGTATTATTATTATAATATATACCACCTAACCGTGGTTTTTTTTTCATTCTTTATACCGTCGTCATAGTGTCATACTAGTTGTTACGAGTATACTACTATCTCTTTATCAACCAGTGTACAGTGCGGTAGTTCACGGCTGTGGCTACCTCTGTGTCGGCAGTCGGCAGGCAGTCCGTCCATCCATAATTGTATTATTATTATAATATATACCACCTAACCGTGGTTTTTTTTTCATTCTTTATACCGTCGTCATAGTGTCATACTAGTTGTTACGAGTATACTACTATCTCTTTATCAACCAGTGTACAGTGCGGTAGTTCACGGCTGTGGCTACCTCTGTGTCGGCAGTCGGCAGGCAGTCCGTCCATCCATAATTGTATTATTATTATAATATATACCACCTAACTGTGGTATTTTTTTTTCTTTCTTTATACCGTCGTCATAGTGTCATACTAGTTGTTACGAGTATACTACTATCTCTTTATCAACCAGTGTACAGTGCGGTAGTTCACGGCTGTGGCTACCTCTGTGTCGGCAGTCGGCAGGCAGTCCGTCCATCCATAATTGTATTATTATTATAATATATACCACCTAACTGTGGTATTTTTTTTTCTTTCTTTATACCGTCGTCATAGTGTCATACTAGTTGTTACGAGTATACTACTATCTCTTTATCAACCAGTGTACAGTGCGGTAGTTCACGGCTGTGGCTACTTCTGTGTCGGCAGTCGGCAGGCAGTCCGTCCATCCATAATTGTATTATTATTATAATATATACCACCTAACTGTGGTATTTTTTTTTTCTTTCTTTATACCGTCGTCATAGTGTCATACTAGTTGTTACGAGTATACTACTATCTCTTTATCAACCAGTGTACAGTGCGGTAGTTCACGGCTGTGGCTACCTCTGTGTCGGCAGTCGGCAGGCAGTCCGTCCATCCATAATTGTATTATTATTATAATATATACCACCTAACTGTGGTATTTTTTTTTCTTTCTTTATACCGTCGTCATAGTGTCATACTAGTTGTTACGAGTATACTACTATCTCTTTATCAACCAGTGTACAGTGCGGTAGTTCACGGCTGTGGCTACCTCTGTGTCGGCAGTCGGCAGGCAGTCCGTCCATCCATAATTGTATTATTATTATAATATATACCACCTAACCGTGGTTTTTTTATACCACCTAACCGTGGCAGTCCGTCCATAATTGTATACTAGTATCCAATCCATCCATCTCCATTGTTTACCTGAGGTGCCTTTTAGTTCTGCCTATAAAATATGGAGAACAAAAAAGTTGAGGTTCCAAAATTAGGGAAAGATCAAGATCCACTTCCACCTCGTGCTGAAGCTGCTGCCACTAGTCATGGCCGAGACGATGAAATGCCAGCAACGTCGTCTGCCAAGGCCGATGCCCAATGTCATAGTACAGAGCATGTCAAATCCAAAACACCAAATATCAGAAAAAAAAGGACTCCAAAACCTAAAATAAAATTGTCGGAGGAGAAGCGTAAACTTGCCAATATGCCATTTACCACACGGAGTGGCAAGGAACGGCTGAGGCCCTGGCCTATGTTCATGGCTAGTGGTTCAGCTTCACATGAGGATGGAAGCACTCAGCCTCTCGCTAGAAAACTGAAAAGACTCAAGCTGGCAAAAGCACCGCAAAGAACTGTGCGTTCTTTGAAATCCCAAATCCACAAGGAGAGTCCAATTGTGTCGTTTGCGATGCCTGACCTTCCCAACACTGGACGTGAAGAGCATGCGCCTTCCACTATTTGCATGCCCCCTGCAAGTGCTGGAAGGAGCACCCGCAGTCCAGTTCCTGATAGTCAGATTGAAGATGTCAGTGTTGAAGTACACCAGGATGAGGAGGATATGGGTGTTGCTGGCGCTGGGGAGGAAATTGACCAGGAGGATTCTGATGGTGAGGTGGTTTGTTTAAGTCAGGCACCCGGGGAGACACCTGTTGTCCGTGGGAGGAATATGGCCGTTGACATGCCAGGTGAAAATACCAAAAAAATCAGCTCTTCGGTGTGGAGGTATTTCACCAGAAATGCGGACAACAGGTGTCAAGCCGTGTGTTCCCTTTGTCAAGCTGTAATAAGTAGGGGTAAGGACGTTAACCACCTCGGAACATCCTCCCTTATACGTCACCTGCAGCGCATTCATAATAAGTCAGTGACAAGTTCAAAAACTTTGGGTGACAGCGGAAGCAGTCCACTGACCAGTAAATCCCTTCCTCTTGTAACCAAGCTCACGCAAACCACCCCACCAACTCCCTCAGTGTCAATTTCCTCCTTCCCCAGGAATGCCAATAGTCCTGCAGGCCATGTCACTGGCAAGTCTGACGAGTCCTCTCCTGCCTGGGATTCCTCCGATGCATCCTTGCGTGTAACGCCTACTGCTGCTGGCGCTGCTGTTGTTGCCGCTGGGAGTCGATGGTCATCCCAGAGGGGAAGTCGTAAGCCCACTTGTACTACTTCCAGTAAGCAATTGACTGTTCAACAGTCCTTTGCGAGGAAGATGAAATATCACAGCAGTCATCCTACTGCAAAGCGGATAACTGAGTCCTTGACAACTATGTTGGTGTTAGACGTGCGTCCGGTATCCGCCGTTAGTTCACAGGGAACTAGACAATTTATTGAGGCAGTGTGCCCCCGTTACCAAATACCATCTAGGTTCCACTTCTCTAGGCAGGCGATACCGAGAATGTACACGGACGTCAGAAAAAGACTCACCAGTGTCCTAAAAAATGCAGTTGTACCCAATGTCCACTTAACCACGGACATGTGGACAAGTGGAGCAGGGCAGGGTCAGGACTATATGACTGTGACAGCCCACTGGGTAGATGTATGGACTCCCGCCGCAAGAACAGCAGCGGCGGCACCAGTAGCAGCATCTCGCAAACGCCAACTCTTTCCTAGGCAGGCTACGCTTTGTATCACCGCTTTCCAGAATACGCACACAGCTGAAAACCTCTTACGGCAACTGAGGAAGATCATCGCGGAATGGCTTACCCCAATTGGACTCTCCTGTGGATTTGTGGCATCGGACAACGCCAGCAATATTGTGTGTGCATTAAATATGGGCAAATTCCAGCACGTCCCATGTTTTGCACATACCTTGAATTTGGTGGTGCAGAATTTTTTTAAAAACGACAGGGGCGTGCAAGAGATGCTGTCGGTGGCCAGAAGAATTGCGGGACACTTTCGGCGTACAGGCACCACGTACAGAAGACTGGAGCACCACCAAAAACTACTGAACCTGCCCTGCCATCATCTGAAGCAAGAAGTGGTAACGAGGTGGAATTCAACCCTCTATATGCTTCAGAGGTTGGAGGAGCAGCAAAAGGCCATTCAAGCCTATACAATTGAGCACGATATAGGAGATGGAATGCACCTGTCTCAAGTGCAGTGGAGAATGATTTCAACGTTGTGCAAGGTTCTGATGCCCTTTGAACTTGCCACACGTGAAGTCAGTTCAGACACTGCCAGCCTGAGTCAGGTCATTCCCCTCATCAGGCTTTTGCAGAAGAAGCTGGAGGCATTGAAGAAGGAGCTAACACGGAGCGATTCCGCTAGGCATGTGGGACTTGTGGATGCAGCCCTTAATTCGCTTAACAAGGATTCACGGGTGGTCAATCTGTTGAAATCAGAGCACTACATTTTGGCCACCGTGCTCGATCCTAGATTTAAAGCCTACCTTGGATCTCTCTTTCCGGCAGACACAGGTCTGCTGGGGTTGAAAGACCTGCTGGTGACAAAATTGTCAAGTCAAGCGGAACGCGACCTGTCAACATCTCCTCCTTCACATTCTCCCGCAACTGGGGGTGCGAGGAAAAGGCTCAGAATTCCGAGCCCACCCGCTGGCGGTGATGCAGGGCAGTCTGGAGCGACTGCTGATGCTGACATCTGGTCCGGACTGAAGGACCTGACAACGATTACGGACATGTCGTCTACTGTCACTGCATATGATTCTCTCAACATTGATAGAATGGTGGAGGATTATATGAGTGACCGCATCCAAGTAGGCACGTCACACAGTCCGTACTTATACTGGCAGGAAAAAGAGGCAATTTGGAGGCCCTTGCACAAACTGGCTTTATTCTACCTAAGTTGCCCTCCCACAAGTGTGTACTCCGAAAGAGTGTTTAGTGCCGCCGCTCACCTTGTCAGCAATCGGCGTACGAGGTTACATCCAGAAAATGTGGAGAAGATGATGTTCATTAAAATGAATTATAATCAATTCCTCCGCGGAGACATTGACCAGCAGCAATTGCCTCCACAAAGTACACAGGGAGCTGAGATGGTGGATTCCAGTGGGGACGAATTGATAATCTGTGAGGAGGGGGATGTACACGGTGATATATCGGAGGGTGAAGATGAGGTGGACATCTTGCCTCTGTAGAGCCAGTTTGTGCAAGGAGAGATTAATTGCTTCTTTTTTGGGGGGGGTCCAAACCAACCCGTCATATCAGTCACAGTCGTGTGGCAGACCCTGTCACTGAAATGATGGGTTGGTTAAAGTGTGCATGTCCTGTTTTGTTTATACAACATAAGGGTGGGTGGGAGGGCCCAAGGATAATTCCATCTTGCACCTCTTTTTTCTTTTCTTTTTCTTTGCATCATGTGCTGATTGGGGAGGGTTTTTTGGAAGGGACATCCTGCGTGACACTGCAGTGCCACTCCTAGATGGGCCCGGTGTTTGTGTCGGCCACTAGGGTCGCTTATCTTTCTCACACAGTCAGCTACCTCATTGCGCCTCTTTTTTTCTTTGCGTCATGTGCTGTTTGGGGAGGGTTTTTTGGAAGGGACATCCTGCGTGACACTGCAGTGCCACTCCTAGATGTGCCCGGTGTTTGTGTCGGCCACTAGGGTCGCTAATCTTACTCACACAGTCAGCTACCTCATTGCGCCTCTTTTTTTCTTTGCGTCATGTGCTGTTTGGGGAGGGTTTTTTGGAAGGGCCATCCTGCGTGACACTGCAGTGCCACTCCTAGATGGGCCCGGTGTTTGTGTCGGCCACTAGGGTCGCTAATCTTACTCACACAGCTACCTCATTGCGCCTCTTTTTTTCTTTGCGTCATGTGCTGTTTGGGGAGGGTTTTTTGGAAGGGACATCCTGCGTGACACTGCAGTGCCACTCCTAGATGGGCCCGGTGTTTGTGTCGGCCACTAGGGTCGCTTATCTTACTCACACAGCGACCTCGGTGCAAATTTTAGGACTAAAAATAATATTGTGAGGTGTGATGTGTTCAGAATAGGCTGAAAATGAGTGTAAATTATGTTTTTTGAGGTTAATAATACTTTGGGATCAAAATTACCCCCAAATTCTATGATTTAAGCTGTTTTTTAGGGTTTTTTGAAAAAAACACCCGAATCCAAAACACACCCGAATCCGACAAAAAAAATTCGGTGAGGTTTTGCCAAAACGCGTTCGAACCCAAAACACGGCCGCGGAACCGAACCCAAAACCAAAACACAAAACCCGAAAAATTTCAGGCGCTCATCTCTAGTCCTGACCAGTGGCAGCTCCAGAGTTAGGGCTATAGCACAGTCCAAAATTCAAATAGGGGAGCCACACCAACTGCCAGTAAGTCCTGAATGGTGATGTTTAGCGCCACCACTGGTCCTGACCCACCTAAAGTTCTTTAAACCATAAATTGTCTGCTAAAGACACATTTGACTGCTAGTAATGCATTGTCTTTGAAAAAAAAAAACTTGAGTGGTGTGGCCATTCCACTCTGCTTATTATCCAGTTGTAATATATACATGAGTCTGTTTTGCATGGTTTAGGTTTCTTCTGAACCATGATATCACATAGAGTGATCACTGCTTAAAATCTAAGCAATCTAGTCAGATTGCTTAGATTTTAAGCAGCGATTGCTCCATGAGTACCCCCCTTTAGTCTCACGTATGTTAGTTCCAGAGTTCTCTACCATCCCTGGGGCATTTCTACATTTCTAATCATTCTACCTAGTGCTCAACTTTGGTTTGAGTCTTAATAGTGGTGAATTCTCCTGAAAGTCTATCCCATTCTGACTCTCATTAAACTGATGGCAGCATGGGAGAGATAATGGGGGTCATTCCGAGTTGTTCGGTCGCAAGCTGCTTTTAGCAGCTTTGCACACGCTAAGCCGCCGCCTACTGGGTGTGAATCTTAGCTTCTCAAAATTGCGAACGAAAGATTCGCAATATTGCGAAAAGACTTCTCTGTGCAGTTTCTGAGTAGCTCGAGACTTACTCTGCCAGTGCGATCAGTTCAGTGCTTGTCGTTCCTGGTTTGACGTCACAAACACACCCAGCGTTCGGCCAGACACTCCTCCGTTTCTCCAGCCACTCCCGCGTTTTTCTCAGAAACGGTAGCGTTTTTTCACACACTCCCATAAAACGGCCAGTTTCCGCCCAGAAACACCCACTTCCTGTCAATCACATTACGATCACCAGAACGAAGAAAAAACCTCGTAATGCCGTGAGTAAAATACCTAACTGCATAGCAAATTTACTTGGCGCAGTCGCAGTGCGAACATTGCGCATGCACAGTTAGCGGAAAAACGCTGCGATGCGAAGAAAATTACAGAGCGAATAACTCGGAATGACCCCCATTGTTCTGTTAATACTGGCTCTGCATCTGCAATTATGTGGGATACCTGTAAGGCCATTCTTAGAGGTAAATGCAGCATTGGATCTCAGTAACCTGCAGGTTTTAATAATGGCTAAGATATTCACACTTCTGGGGCCAGTGAAACTGTGTTGGAAGATGCAGACACTGACCTAGACACACTTCGAAAAAAGGGGGCCATCACACCCCTATTTTGAAGAACAATGCCCGTCGCCACTTCGTCCACACCCCGAAATGGCAACAGCATGTCATAGGGCTTGTGTGAAAATATGAGGTCGTTTTAGGGCAAATTTGAAATTTCATATAGAAAATTCTGAAGGGTTCACAAACTTTCATGCACCATTGAATATTTTTTGGTTAAAATATATATATATATATATATATATATATATATATATATAGAAGAATAGCCCGGCACTCCCGTGTACCTCAGTATATTAATTGCTGCGGTGCCCTCCTGGTGGCGAAGACCACTATATGGATTAGTAGAAAGAAGGCGGCACTCAGTCAGACTCTTAATGAAGACTTTGGGTCATTTATTTAGACCATGCTGGCCGACATGTTTCGGGGTGAACCCCCGTCCTCAGGGCCAAATACAGCAAGTGAGCAGAACATGTGCATAGACATACATAAATACTAACACCCATTAAACATTAACATACTCACCTGTTCGTCGGCGCCACCGCCAGCCGCACCGCTCCGTTCGCTTCCGCATCATGGGGTGATGACGCGTGGCGTCGCTAAGCGATGACGTGCCGGAGGCCCCAGGCGAACAGGGGAGTAACCATAGCAACCGCCAAGGGCGTCCCAAAGGCGCCGCTGCAGCAATCATCCTATGGGCAAAAAACAAAACCACAGTGAAACATTAAAACGTTAAAAGATGCATTGAAAGTGGAAACAGAAATTATGTAACACTACTGGTTAAGGTATAACAAAATGAGAAATAAAGCACACGAAGTGCAAAAACAGTAGCCTAGTATAGATAGTATGCCGGCAGACTACCTCATTATAAATAATACATTTAAAGAAAACATTGGAGACTCATGTTTTCATTTAACCCCCTGGGCGCTAACGTACCCAGAGAGAAAATACAACGCGTCTCCTTCTGCAATAAACGTCTGCCCCTATCGCCACCTCTAAGGGTAGTGGGGACATGATCGATGAGGATGGCACGTATACTGGCTACCCCATGCTTGGCCTGCAAACAGTGTCGAGCAAAAGGCTGATCACTACAGCCTTTTTCAAATGCCTTTTTGATGGCACTGCGATGCAGTGCCATCCTCTCTCTAAATTGCCGTATGGTCTTGCCCACATAGGCAAGACCACACGGACAAGTCAAAACATAGACAACATGTGTGGAGGTACATGTAAGTCTGTGTCGTATCTTCAACTTTTTACCTGAATGCGGATGGTTAAAGGTCATGCCTGAAACTAAGGTATTGCATGTTGCACAACCCAGACACCTGTAACAGCCATCTTTGGCTCTCAAAAAATGCTTGGATTGTTTCTTCGTGTTATACGAAATGTCTAACTTCATAATTTTGTCACCAATATTGCTGCTACGAGTGAAGCTCGGCAAGAGCCTTGTGCCTGCTAGATCCGATAAAGCCTTATCAGTTTGGATAATCGGCCAAAGTTGTTTGGCCTTTTTGATGACCCTGGCTGAGGCTGTGGTATATTTACTTACCCAAGGTAAGCTATCACCTTCACTAGTCTTAACTTTAGGTATCAATGTCTGGGCCCGAGTTAATTTGAGTACTTTACTTTTAGCTAGTTCCAATTGGCCCAAAGGGTAACCTCGCTGTATGAACTTTTCTAACATGCAATTAAGTGCAATCTCAGTCTCCTCCGGGTCAGAGGTAAGTAAATATACCACAGCCTCAGCCAGGGTCATCAAAAAGGCCAAACAACTTTGATGCGGAAGCGAACGGAGCGGTGCGGCTGGCGGTGGCGCCGACGAACAGGTGAGTATGTTAATGTTTAATGGGTGTTAGTATTTATGTATGTCTATGCACATGTTCTGTTCACTTGCTGTATTTGGCCCTGAGGACGGGGGTTCACCCCGAAACATGTCGGCCAGCATGGTCTAAATAAATGACCCAAAGTCTTCATTAAGAGTCTGACTGAGTGCCGCCTTCTTTCTACTAATCTATATATATATATATATATATATATATATATATACACACAGGTTGAGTATCCCATATCCAAATATTCCGAAATACGGATTATTCCGAAATACGGACTTTTTTGAGTGAGAGTGATATAGTGAAACCTTTGTTTTTTGATGGCTCAATGTACACAAATTTTGTTTAATACACAAATTTATTATAAATATTGTATTAAATGACCTTCAGGCTGTGTGTATAAGGTGTATATGAAACATAAATGAATTGTGTGAATGTACACACACTTTGTTTAATGCACAAAGTTATAAAAAATATTGTATTAAATGACCTTCAGGCTGTGTGTATAAGGTGTATATGAAACATAAATGCATTCTGTGCTTAGATTTAGGTCCCATCACCATGATATCTCATTGTGGTATGCAATTATTCCAAAATACGGAAAAATTTGATATCCAAAATACCTCTGGTCCCAAGCATTTTGGATAAGGGATACTCAACCTGTATATATATGTATATATATATATATATATATATTTCTCTGACGTCCTAGTGGATGCTGGGTACTCCGTAAGGACCATGGGGAATAGACGGGCTCCGCAGGAGACTGGGCACTCTAAAAGAAAGATTAGGTACTATCTGGTGTGCACTGGCTCCTCCCTCTATGCCCCTCCTCCAGACCTCAGTTAGAATCTGTGCCCGGCCCGAGCTGGTTGCACACTAGGGGCTCTCCTGAGCTTCTAGTAAAGAAAGTATTTGTTAGGTTTTTTATTTTCAGTGAGATCTGCTGGCAACAGACTCACTGCTACGAGGGACTGAGGGGCGAGAAGCGAACCTACCTGCTTGCAGCTAGCTTGGGCTTCTAAGGCTACTGGACACCATTAGCTCCAGAGGGATCGAACACTGGGCCCGTCCACGATCGTCCGGTCCCGGAGCCGCGCCGCCGTCCCCCTTGCAGATCCAGAAGCAAGAAGAACATCCTGAAAATCGGCGGCTGAAGACTTCGGTCTTCATTAAGGTAGCGCACAGCACTGCAGCTGTGCGCCATTGCTCCCCATGCACACCACACACTCCGGTCACTGATGGGTGCAGGGCGCTGGGGGGGGCGCCCTGGGCTGCAATTAGAGTACCTTCTATGGCAAAAAGCACATAATATAGTCCAATAAACTATATATGTGCAAAATCCCCCGCCATAATATAAATATAAGAGCGGGAGAAGTCCGCCGAGAAGGGGGCGGGGCTATCTCCCTCAGCACACTGGCGCCATTTCCTCTTCACAGCTCCGCTGGAAGACAGCTCCCCAGGCTCTCCCCTGCAGTTTCCAGGTTCAAAGGGTAAAAAAGAGAGGAGGGGCACTAAATTTAGGCGCAAATTGTATATGTAAAGCAGCTATAGGGAAAAATCACTTTGTGTTAGTGTACATCCCTGATTATATAGCGCTGTGGTGTGTGCTGGCATACTCTCTCTCTGTTCCCTGTGTGTGTGTGCGGTGTGTCGGTACGGCTGTGTCGACATGTTTGATGAGGACGCTTATGTGGAGGCGGAGCAGGTGCCGATAAGTGTGATGTCGCCCCCTGCAGGGCCGACACCTGAGTGGATGGATATGTGGAAGGTATTGACCGACAGTGTCAATTCCTTACATAAAAGGTTCGATGACGCAGCCTTGGGACAGCCGGCATCTCAGCCCACGCCTGCCCAGGCATCTCAGAGGCCGTCAGGGGCTCAAAAACGCTCGCTACCTCAGATGGCTGACACAGATGTCGACACGGAGTCTGACTCCAGCGTCGACGAGGATGAGATAAATGTACAGTCCACAATGGCCATCCGATGCATGATTACGGCAATGAAAAATGTGTTGCACATTTCTGACATTAACCCGGTTACCACAAAAAAGGGTATTATGTTTGGGGAGAAAAAGCAGCCAGTGACTTTTCCCCCATCAGATGAGTTAAACGAATTGTGTGAAGAAGCGTGGGGTTCCCCAGATAAGAAACTAGTAATTTCTAAGCGGTTACTAATGGCGTACCCTTTCCCGCCAACGGATAGGCTACGCTGGGAGACATCCCCTAAGGTGGACAAAGCGCTCACACGCTTATGAAAAAAGGTGGCACTGCCGTCTCAGGATACGGCCGCCTTAAAGGAGCCTGCAGATAGAAAGCAGGAGGCTATCCTGAAGTCTGTATATACACACTCAGGTACTATACTGAAACCTGCTATTGCTTCAGCGTGGATGTGCAGTGCTGCAGCAGCGTGGTCTGATTCCCTGTCTGATAACATTGATTCCCTTGACAGGGACACTATATTGCTAACCATAGAGCATATTAAAGACGTAGTCTTATATATGAGAGATGCACAGAGGGACATTTGCCGGCTGGCATCTAGAATTAATGCGATGTCCATTTCTGCCAGGAGAGTATTATGGACTCGGCAGTGGACGGGTGATGCTGATTCTAAAAGGCACATGGAAATGTTACCTTATACGGGTGAGGAATTGTTTGGGGACGGTCTTTCGGACCTCGTATCCACAGCAACAGCTGGGAAGTCGACTTTTTTACCTCAGGTTCCCTCACAGCCTAAGAAAGCACCGTATTATCAAGTACAGTCCTTTCGGCCTCAGAAAGGTAAGCGGGTTAGTGGCGCGTCCTTTCTGCTTAGAGGCAGGGGTAGAGGGAAAAAGCTGCACCATACAGCCAGTTCCCAAGAACAAAAATCCTCCCCTGCTTCCAGTAAGTCCACCGCATGACGCTGGGGCTCCACATGTGGAGCCAGGTGCGGTGGGGGCCCGTCTCTGGAACTTTAGCGACCAGTGGGTTCGCTCACAGGTGGATCTCTGGGTTCTACAAGTGGTATCTCAGGGATACAAGCTGGAATTCGAGACGTCTCCCCCTCGCCGTTACCTCAAATCAGCCTTGCCAGCTACTCCCCAGGACAGGGAGGTAGTACTGGCGGCAATTCACAAGCTGTACCTCCAGCAGGTGATAATAAAAGTTCCAATCCTTCAACAAGGACGGGGTTACTATTCCACAATGTTTGTGGTACCGAAACCAGACGGTTCGGTGAGACCCATTCTAAATTTGAAATCCTTGAACACTTATATAAGGAAGTTCAAGTTCAAAATGGAATCGCTCAGGGCGGTTATTGCAAGCCTGGAAGAGGGGGATTACATGGTATCACTGGACATCAAGGATGCTTACCTACATGTCCCCATTTACCCACCTCACCAGGTGTACCTCCGTTTTGTGGTACAGGACTGCCATTACCAATTCCAGACGTTGCCGTTTGGTCTGTCCACGGCACCGAGGGTATTTACCAAAGTAAAGGCCGAAATGATGATACTCCTTCGAAAGAAGGGAGTTATAATTGTCCCGTACTTGGACGATCTCCTTATAAAGGCGAGGTCCAGGGAGCAGTTGTTGGTCGGAGTAGCACTATCTCAGGAAGTGCTACAACAGCACGGCTGGATTCTGAATATCCCAAAGTCGCAGCTGGTTCCTACGACGCGTCTGCTGTTCCTGGGTATGATTCTGGACACAGAACAGAAGAAGGTGTTTCTCCCGGAGGAGAAGGCCAAGGAGTTGTCATCTCTGGTCAAAGACCTCCTAAAACCAAAACAGGTGTCGGTGCATCACTGCACGCGAGTCCTGGGAAAGATGGTAGCTTCTTACGAGGCAATTCCATTCGGCAGATTCCATGCACGGATCTTTCAGTGGGATCTGTTAGACAAGTGGTGCGGATCGCATCTTTAGATGCATCGGCTGATCACCCTGTCCCCGAGGGCCAGGGTGTCTCTGCTGTGGTTGCTGCAGAGTGCTCATCTACTCGAGGGCCGCAGATTCGGCATACAGGACAGGGTCCTGGTGACCACGGATGCAAGCCTCCGAGGTTGGGGGGCAGTCACTCAGGGAAGAAACTTCCAAGGACAATGGTCGAGTCAGGAAGCTTCCCTGCACATAAATATTCTGGAACTAAGGGCCATTTACAATGCCCTAAGTCAAGCAAAACCCCTGCTTCTAAACCAGCCGGTGCTGATTCAGTCAGACAACATCACGGCGGTCGCCCATGTAAACCGACAGGGCGGCACAAGAAGCAGGATGGCGATGGCAGAAGCCACAAGGATTCTCCGATGGGCGGAAAATCACGTGATAGCACTGTCAGCAGTGTTCATTCCGGGAGTGGACAACTGGGAAGCAGACTTCCTCAGCAGGCACGACCTCCACCCGGGAGAGTGGGGACTTCATCCAGAAGTCTTCCAGCTGATTGTAAATCGTTGGGAAAGGCCACAGGTGGACATGATGGCGTCCCGCCTCAACAAAAAGCTAAAAAGATATTGCGCCAGGTCAAGGGACCCTCAGGCGATGGCTGTGGACGCTCTGGTGACACCGTGGGTGTACCAGTCGGTTTATGTGTTCCCTCCTCTTCCTCTCATACCAAAGGTACTGAGGATAATAAGAAAAAGAGGAGTAAGAACTATACTCATCGTTCCGGATTGGCCAAGAAGGACTTGGTACCCGGAACTACAAGAAATGATCTCAGAGGACCCTTGGCCTCTGCCGCTCCGACAGGACCTGCTACAGCAGGGGCCCTGTCTGTTCCAAGACTTACCGCGGCTGCATTTGATGGCATGGCGGTTGAACGCCGGATCCTGATGGAGAAGGGTATTCCGGTTGAAGTCATTCCTACGCTGATAAAAGCTAGTAAGGATGTGACAGCAAAACATTATCACCGCATATGGCGAAAATATGTTGCTTGGTGTGAGGCTATGAAGGCCCCAACAGAAGAATTTCAGCTGGGCCGATTTCTGCACTTCCTACAGTCAGGTGTGACTATGGGCCTAAAATTGGGATCCATTAAAGTCCAGATTTCGGCCCTGTCTATTTTCTTTCAAAAAGAACTGGCTTCGCTGCCTGAAGTTCAGACGTTTGTTAAGGGAGTGCTGCATATTCAGCCCCCTTTTGTGCCTCCAGTGGCACCTTGGGATCTCAACGTTGTGTTGGATTTCCTAAAATCACATTGGTTTGAGCCACTTCAGACCGTGGAGTTGAAATATCTCACGTGGAAAGTGGTCATGCTTTTGGCCTTGGCTTCGGCTAGGCGTGTGTGTCAGAATTGGCGGCTTTGTCATGTAAAAGCCCCTATCTGATCTTCCATATGGACAGGGCAGAATTGAGGACTCGTCCCCAATTTCTCCCTAAGGTGGTATCAGTGTTTCATTTGAACCAACCTATTGTGGTGCCTGCGGCTACTCAGGACTTGGAGGCTTCCAAGCTGCTGGATGTAGTCCGGGCCCTGAAAATCTATGTTTCCAGGACGTCTAGAGTCAGAAAAACTGACTCGCTGTTTATCCTGCATGCACCCAACAAGCTGGGTGCTCCTGCTTCTAAGCAGACTATTGCTCGCTGGATCTGTTGCACGATTCAACTTGCACATTCTGCGGCTGGACTGCCGCATCCTAAATCAGTCAAAGCCCATTCCACGAGGAAGGTGGGCTCTTCTTGGGCGGCTGCCCGAGGGGTCTCGGCTTTACAACTTTGCCGAGCTGCTACCTGGTCGGGATCAAACACGTTTGCAAAATTCTACAAGTTTGATACCCTGGCTGAGGAGGACCTTGAGTTTGCTCATTCGGTGCTGCAGAGTCATCCGCACTCTCCCGCCCGTTTGGGAGCTTTGGTATAATACCCATGGTCCTTACGGAGTACCCAGCATCCACTAGGACGTCAGAGAAAATAAGATTTTACTCACCGGTAAATCTATTTCTCGTAGTCCGTAGTGGATGCTGGGAGCCCGTCCCAAGTGCGGATTGTCTGCAATACTTGTATATAGTTATTGCTTAACTAAAGGGTTATTGTTATGAGCCATCTGTTCAGTGAGGCTCAGTTGTTATTCATACTGTTAACTTGGTATAGTTATCACGAGTTGTACGGTGTGATTGGTGTGGCTGGTATGAGTCTTACCCTGGATTCCAAATCCTTTCCTTGTAGTGTCAGCTCTTCCGGGCACAGTTTCCCTAACTGAGGTCTGGAGGAGGGGCATAGAGGGAGGAGCCAGTGCACACCAGATATAGTACCTAATCTTTCTTTTAGAGTGCCCAGTCTCCTGCGGAGCCCGTCTATTCCCCATGGTCCTTACGGAGTACCCAGCATCCACTACGGACTACGAGAAATAGATTTACCGGTGAGTAAAATCTTATTTTATATATATATATATATATATATATATATAGAGAGAGAGAGAGAGAGAGAGAGAGTGTGAGTATTTATTCTTATGACCGGCACTCCTCGCCTTCCATTCCTCAATGACCCGGTGAAGTTATACATATGCACTTCTTGTGATTTTTTCTGAGAGTGGCGCCATTCTATTTTCTCTATTATATATATTATCAGTGGTGTACAGTAAGGTAATATTTATCTTGAGAACACCAAAGTTACACTACATTGAAGGATCTGTTACTATTGAAGAGCCATGAAAGAAATAACACCTGCTTCTTCCACTATCCTCTCACAGCTTTTGAACTCAGTGGCCTTCATCTTCTGCCTCACCTCCCACCATATTCTCCTTTGTGCTGAGAAAGGGGAAACCTGAAGCAAGAAAAATACACATTACCACACTGACAGCAGGAGGGAGATAGAAAAGAGCGATACCTTTCATATTGTGAGATACAACTCATCCATCACAATGTTTATGGGATTGGAATCAATGGGCACGGGATGAAAATGCCTGGAGATATCTCATTACCTTGCATCATGGAAGCGAAAAAGCTGATGTAACACTATATAGAACTTAGAAGTTATCTCAAGTCCATTCACTAAATAAAACTTTATGTTATTTTTCAAGGTGCAAATAAACATTGAACTGTAACAAAGCTATCACAAAGTGATTCAGTTTATTTTATGACATCACTGTTTAGCAAATTATGAAAACTCATTGCATGTCTTAAGCACTTTTTTTCATTATACAATAGTCAGTAGTGTTTTGGTAATTTTCAGGAAATCGTAGGCCATATACAGTGTGGTACAGTATGTATGGTCTTCGCCACCAATAGGACAAGTGTCACATACTGAATCTCTTGGGTCATAAATTCATACTAGGAGCCCGGAGGCTAGACAGGTGTTGGTGTCCCTCCTCTCTTGCATTCACTACAAACACACCAGTCCAAACAGCACTCACACTCACACACTCACACACACACACACACACACACACACACACTCTGTTGCTGATCAAGGTCTACCATTCTTGAAATTTGCTGCTACCACAGCAACAGCAGAGGCAGCTTGACCCACGTGGGTGATGGAAGAGCCAACATTGTCATGTACTCCAGAAACTGCCAATTCCCTTCAATGTACATTGGTGCAGTTTCCATGCTGGAATTGAATCCCTAGAGACCAGACTCCAGGTTGATGGCTCTGGGAGAGGGAGGGCTGTGACACATGTCTCCTGGGCTCCATGATTATTCCTGCTCTGTGTTGCATAAAGCAGAACCTGAAACAATGGAGGAGGTCAGTGTGCCCCCTTAAGGGCTGGCGCCCAGAGGCAACCACCTTCCATTGTCTCCTGTATTATCACCCTTATGTACTTCCCACATTATATGTTGGAGTACACAGAAAACCAAAATATTTCTTTTTATTCAAAGCCAAATACATAAATGAAATTACTGTATACTGTAACATTCCTATTACTTATAAACCAAGGTCTGGTTTTATGTGCTGTTTATAATTTTAAAGGTACTAGCAAGGGTTAATTAAATCGGGTGTGGTATGTTAGATAGACTAGACTTAGGACAACAGGGTCTCAGTGTCGACAGTAAGTAGGTCGACATGGTTTCTAGGTCGACAGGGACTTTAGGTCGACATGTACCGCTGCACTCGGCTCAGCTTACCATTCCCAATTGTAGTCCACGTGGATCGTAACGTATGAAAAAGTAAAAAAAAACTCATGTTGACCTTTTGTCATGTCGACCTAGAGTCCCTGTCAACCTAGAAACCATGTCGACCTACTTACTGTTGACCAATAGTGGTTGACCTAGACATTGTCGACCTAGAGACCGGATCCCAATGAAATCATATGTGCATATATATTTCAGCAAACTTTGAGTACAGTAATGTTAGTTTTATACTTAGTAACAGGGTAAAATTGAAACTCGATAACATACTGTAGCACCGTGCAAGTGGAGATGTTTCACATTGAGATGTTTGATATATAGGCGGTCATTCCGACCCGATCGCTTGCTGCAGTTTGTCACAGCGCAGCGATCGGGTCGGAACTGCGTATGCGCTGGCGCCGCAGTGCGCCGGCGCATGGCAGCTTTCGTTACCTAGCGATCGCCTCTGAGACAGAGGCGGACGCTAGGCGGGAGGGGGAGCGGTCCGGCCAATGCAGGCGTGGCTGGGCCGTTGGGGGGGTGGGACGCGGCAGCTGCGTGACGTGTGCTGGGCGTCCCCCCGCATGTCTGAGTTAGGGATCGTAGCTGTGCTAAACTTTGCACAGCTATGATCAACTCGGAATGACCCCCATAGTGCAAGTTTTTGTTCTTTGCTGTTGTCCAGATGCCAGATTGCTATTTATGATGAATTTCAACTAACCTACTGTGAGGATCCTATGATCCTTCTGAAAGCAGGTGCCATTGTGTGCATGTAAGCATTTTGATATACAGATGGGTCCACTTTTATCTTGACCTTTAATAGGATTAACTGAGACTGGCCAGTCGGACTTAATCCCCTGCTGTAATGACTTAATCCCCAGTTGTATTGTTCTCTGTATTGTATTGTAGTTGAGAACAATAGATGAAGGGTTTATGCTAATAAATCATGTTGTGCCTAGGCGCAGAAAACTAGTCAAGATAACCGTGGACCCATCTGTAGGACAACACATTGGGACACCAGGGCTCCCACATGGATGCCCCTCTTGTGCAACTAAATTTAGCACATCTACGATCAGTTTCTCTGACATGCGGGGGGACGCCCAGCACAGGGCTAGTCCGCCCCACATGTCAGGCACCCCCCGCACCCGGTGATGCTTTCACAATGGGCGAGTAGCTCCCTGCCAACGCAGCTCCCGGGTCACAGTGGCTGTGACATCACACAGCTGCCGCGGACCGTCTTCGCAATGGTCCAGACATGGACCCGCCAACACCATTGTAATGCCATTGGCACGCCCCCTCCCGCCTATGCCTCTCAATCAGGCAGAGGCGATCGCAGCACTGAGATGCTTTTAGCATCTATTTGGGCTCCCCAGGATGCATGCGCACTCCACAAAGGAATTCAGGCTGCAATCACTGCCGCAGCATCGATCCAGTCTGTATTACCCCCTATGTGCGACACCTGTTCATTTTTTGCCCTGCTGGCCATCAATGTGATTGAGTACTAGGTCCACTGGGTAATCCATGATTGAGATCATTAGGACCTATAACAGGGACCCAGTCCATCACTTGAGCTTGGTTCGGGTTATTCGGTTTGTTATTTTTAACCCTTTGATTGCCTACTGAAGATGAGGGCGCAGCCTATATCCAGGGATAGTGTGGATCCCCCCATGTAGCAGGATTCTACTGGAGAAGTAGACCAAAGCAGCACCAGGGATTAGGAAAGTATAAAGTATGTGAGTGTGACTGCGTGCATGTATTAAACTTATAAGGTGGTTCTTAGAATGACAGAAGCCATGTGGATACCGGCATTTGAGTACAGTAAGTGCACGGAGTAAGATTTACAGGTTTTTTTAACCCCTTGGATACCTATTTGAAACAAAGAGGACCTGATATACACCAGAAATACAGTAGGTGATTATGTTGTTTTTTTTTAAACAGCAAATAGGGATGCCTACATGAACAAGTAGAAGTGTATGGCTACAGGAAGTATGTGTGAGTGAGTGTGTTTATAAAAGTTGTGCATTCATGGTGGGTGGGTGTGGGTGTGTGTGTGTGTGTGTGTGTGTGTGTGTGTGTGTGTGTGTGTGTGTGTGTGTGTGTGTGTGTGTGTGTGTGTGTGTGTCTTGTTTTTATTTTCATTTTTTTTTTTACTGAGGTACTATACCAGTGGGAATCCCAAGTCTGTGCTGACTTTCTTAGGGGGATGAATGCTTCAGTCTGGGACCCCATCAAGTGGGTCCCCAGGCTGTGGCATTAACCCCCGGTGCTGGTTCTAAAAATAAGAGGGACCCCTATGTAATTTTTGTCCCTGTATTTTCCAAGAGCCCGGTGCTGGTTCTTTATATACAGGGGAAATCTACACATTTTTTCTCTGTATTTATTTTATCTAGGACCAGCTCAAAGAGCCCAGGGTGGTTATGCTTTGGACGGGGACCTCACACCATTTTTTTAAATCTGTTTTTTAACCATTTATTTACTTTTATACAAAGAAACCTGCACGGAACTCACTGATTTCTGCAGGTTTCTTGTTTGGGAGTGTTTGCTAGAGATGAGCGGGTTCGGTTTCTCTGAATCCGAACCCGCACGAACTTCATGTTTTTTTTCACGGGTCCGAGCGACTCGGATCTTCCCGCCTTGCTCGGTTAACCCGAGCGCGCCCGAACGTCATCATGACGCTGTCGGATTCTCGCGAGACTCGGATTCTATATAAGGAGCCGCGCGTCGCTGCCATTTTCACACGTGCATTGAGATTGATAGGGAGAGGACGTGGCTGGCGTCCTCTCCATTTAGATTAGGAGAGAGAGAGAGAGATTGACCTGAGGCGGATACTGTAGAAGAGAGGGCAGAGTTTAGTGACTGACCACAGTGACCACCAGCAGTGCAGTTGTTTTATTTAATATATCCGTTCTCTGCCTGAAAAAAACGGTACACACAGTGACTCAGTCACATACCATATCTGTGTGCACTGCTCAGCCTAGTGTGCTGCATGCCTGCATCATCTATGTATATATTATATATCTGACTGTGCTCAGCTCACACAGCTTATAATTGTGGGGGAGACTGGGGAGCACTGCAGTGCCAGTTATAGGTTATAGCAGGAGCCAGGAGTACAAGACAGTCACATACCATATCTGTGTGCACTGCTCAGCCCAGTGTGCTGCATCATCTATGTATATATTATATATCTGACTGTGCTCAGCTCACACAGCTTATAATTGTGGGGGAGACTGGGGAGCACTGCAGTGCCAGTTATAGGTTATAGCAGGAGCCAGGAGTACATATTATATTAAAATTAAACAGTGCACACTTTTGCTGCAGGAGTGCCACTGCCAGTGTGACTGACCAGTGACCTGACCACACTGACCACCAGTATAGTTAGTAGTATACTATATTGTGATTGCCTGAAAAAGTTAAACACTCGTCGTGTGACTTCACTTGTGTGGTGTTTTTTTTTTTATTCTATAAAAAACTCATTCTGCTGACAGACAGTGTCCAGCAGGTCCGTCATTATATAATATATATACCTGTCCGGCTGCAGTAGTGATATATATATATTTTTTATATCATTATTTATCATCCAGTCGCAGCAGACACAGTACGGTAGTTCACGGCTGTAGCTACCTCTGTGTCGGCACTCGGCAGTCCATCCATAATTGTATACCACCTACCCGTGGTTTTTTTTTCTTTCTTCTTTATACATACATACTACTACATCTCTTTATCAACCAGTCTATATTAGCAGCAGACACAGTACAGTACGGTAGTTCACGGCTGTGGCTACCTCTGTGTCGGCACTCGGCAGTCCGTCCATAATTGTATACCACCTAACCGTGGTTTTTTTTTCTTTCTTCTTTATACATACATACTACGACATCTCTTTATCAACCAGTCTATATTAGCAGCAGACACAGTACAGTACGGTAGTTCACGGCTGTGGCTACCTCTGTGTCGGCACTCGGCAGTCCGTCCATAATTGTATACCACCTAACCGTGGTTTTTTTTTCTTTCTTCTTTATACATACATACTACGACATCTCTTTATCAACCAGTCTATATTAGCAGCAGACACAGTACAGTACGGTAGTTCACGGCTGTGGCTACCTCTGTGTCGGCACTCGGCAGTCCGTCCATAATTGTATACCACCTAACCGTGGTTTTTTTTTCTTTCTTCTTCATACATACATACTACGACATCTCTTTATCAACCAGTCTATATTAGCAGCAGACACAGTACAGTACGGTAGTTCACGGCTGTGGCTACCTCTGTGTCGGCACTCGGCAGTCCGTCCATAATTGTATACCACCTACCCGTGGTTTTTTTTTCTTTCTTCTTTATACATACATACTACTACATCTCTTTATCAACCAGTCTATATTAGCAGCAGACACAGTACGGTAGTTCACGGCTGTAGCTACCTCTGTGTCGGCACTCGGCAGTCCGTCCATAATTGTATACTAGTATCCATCCATCTCCATTGTTTACCTGAGGTGCCTTTTAGTTGTGCCTATTAAAATATGGAGAACAAAAATGTTGAGGTTCCAAAATTAGGGAAAGATCAAGATCCACTTCCACCTCGTGCTGAAGCTGCTGCCACTAGTCATGGCCGAGACGATGAAATGCCAGCAACGTCGTCTGCCAAGGCCGATGCCCAATGTCATAGTACAGAGCATGTCAAATCCAAAACACCAAATATCAGTAAAAAAAGGACTCCAAAACCTAAAATAAAATTGTCGGAGGAGAAGCGTAAACTTGCCAATATGCCATTTACCACACGGAGTGGCAAGGAACGGCTGAGGCCCTGGCCTATGTTCATGGCTAGTGGTTCAGCTTCACATGAGGATGGAGGCACTCAGCCTCTCGCTAGAAAAATGAAAAGACTCAAGCTGGCAAAAGCAGTAGCACCGCAAAGAACTGTGCGTTCTTCGAAATCCCAAATCCACAAGGAGAGTCCAATTGTGTCGGTTGCGATGCCTGACCTTCCCAACACTGGACGTGAAGAGCATGCGCCTTCCACCATTTGCACGCCCCCTGCAAGTGCTGGAAGGAGCACCCGCAGTCCAGTTCCTGATAGTCAGATTGAAGATGTCAGTGTTGAAGTACACCAGGATGAGGAGGATATGGGTGTTGCTGGCGCTGGGGAGGAAATTGACCAGGAGGATTCTGATGGTGAGGTGGTTTGTTTAAGTCAGGCACCCGGGGAGACACCTGTTGTCCGTGGGAGGAATATGGCCGTTGACATGCCTGGTGAAAATACCAAAAAAAATCAGCTCTTCGGTGTGGAACTATTTCAACAGAAATGCGGACAACAGGTGTCAAGCCGTGTGTTCCCTTTGTCAAGCTGTAATAAGTAGGGGTAAGGACGTTAACCACCTCGGAACATCCTCCCTTATACGTCACCTGCAGCGCATTCATAATAAGTCAGTGACAAGTTCAAAAACTTTGGGTGACAGCGGAAGCAGTCCACTGACCAGTAAATCCCTTCCTCTTGTAACCAAGCTCACGCAAACCACCCCACCAACTCCCTCAGTGTCAATTTCCTCCTTCCCCAGGAATGCCAATAGTCCTGCAGGCAATGTCACTGGCAATTCTGACGAGTCCTCTCCTGCCTGGGATTCCTCCGATGCATCCTTGCGTGTAACGCCTACTGCTGCTGGCGCTGCTGTTGTTGCTGCTGGGAGTCGATGGTCATCCCAGAGGGGAAGTCGTAAGCCCACTTGTACTACTTCCAGTAAGCAATTGACTGTTCAACAGTCCTTTGCGAGGAAGATGAAATATCACAGCAGTCATCCTGCTGCAAAGCGGATAACTGAGGCCTTGACAACTATGTTGGTGTTAGACGTGCGTCCGGTATCCGCCGTTAGTTCACAGGGAACTAGACAATTTATTGAGGCAGTGTGCCCCCGTTACCAAATACCATCTAGGTTCCACTTCTCTAGGCAGGCGATACCGAGAATGTACACGGACGTCAGAAAAAGACTCACCAGTGTCCTAAAAAATGCAGTTGTACCCAATGTCCACTTAACCACGGACATGTGGACAAGTGGAGCAGGGCAGGGTCAGGACTATATGACTGTGACAGCCCACTGGGTAGATGTATGGACTCCCGCCGCAAGAACAGCAGCGGCGGCACCAGTAGCAGCATCTCGCAAACGCCAACTCTTTCCTAGGCAGGCTACGCTTTGTATCACCGGTTTCCAGAATACGCACACAGCTGAAAACCTCTTACGGCAACTGAGGAAGATCATCGCGGAATGGCTTACCCCAATTGGACTCTCCTGTGGATTTGTGGCATCGGACAACGCCAGCAATATTGTGTGTGCATTAAATATGGGCAAATTCCAGCACGTCCCATGTTTTGCACATACCTTGAATTTGGTGGTGCAGAATTATTTAAAAAACGACAGGGGCGTGCAAGAGATGCTGTCGGTGGCCAGAAAAATTGCGGGACACTTTCGGCGTACAGGCACCACGTACAGAAGACTGGAGCACCACCAAAAACTACTGAACCTGCCCTGCCATCATCTGAAGCAAGAAGTGGTAACGAGGTGGAATTCAACCCTCTATATGCTTCAGAGGTTGGAGGAGCAGCAAAAGGCCATTCAAGCCTATACAATTGAGCACGATATAGGAGGTGGAATGCACCTGTCTCAAGCGCAGTGGAGAATGATTTCAACGTTGTGCAAGGTTCTGATGCCCTTTGAACTTGCCACACGTGAAGTCAGTTCAGACACTGCCAGCCTGAGTCAGGTCATTCCCCTCATCAGGCTTTTGCAGAAGAAGCTGGAGACATTGAAGGAGGAGCTAACACGGAGCGATTCCGCTAGGCATGTGGGACTTGTGGATGGAGCCCTTAATTCGCTTAACAAGGATTCACGGGTGGTCAATCTGTTGAAATCAGAGCACTACATTTTGGCCACCGTGCTCGATCCTAGATTTAAAGCCTACCTTGGATCTCTCTTTCCGGCAGACACAAGTCTGCTGGGGTTGAAAGACCTGCTGGTGAGAAAATTGTCAAGTCAAGCGGAACGCGACCTGTCAACATCTCCTCCTTCACATTCTCCCGCAACTGGGGGTGCGAGGAAAAGGCTCAGAATTCCGAGCCCACCCGCTGGCGGTGATGCAGGGCAGTCTGGAGCGACTGCTGATGCTGACATCTGGTCCGGACTGAAGGACCTGACAACGATTACGGACATGTCGTCTACTGTCACTGCATATGATTCTCTCACCATTGAAAGAATGGTGGAGGATTATATGAGTGACCGCATCCAAGTAGGCACGTCACACAGTCCATACTTATACTGGCAGGAAAAAGAGGCAATTTGGAGGCCATTGCACAAACTGGCTTTATTCTACCTAAGTTGCCCTCCCACAAGTGTGTACTCCGAAAGAGTGTTTAGTGCCGCCGCTCACCTTGTCAGCAATCGGCGTACGAGGTTACATCCAGAAAATGTGGAGAAGATGATGTTCATTAAAATGAATTATAATCAATACCTCCGCGGAGACATTGACCAGCAGCAATTGCCTCCACAAAGTACACAGGGAGCTGAGATGGTGGATTCCAGTGGGGACGAATTGATAATCTGTGAGGAGGGGGATGTACACGGTGATATATCGGAGGGTGATGATGAGGTGGACATCTTGCCTCTGTAGAGCCAGTTTGTGCAAGGAGAGATTAATTGCTTCTTTTTTGGGGGGGGTCCAAACCAACCCGTCATATCAGTCACAGTCGTGTGGCAGACCCTGTCACTGAAATGATGGGTTGGTTAAAGTGTGCATGTCCTGTTTTGTTTATACAACATAAGGGTGGGTGGGAGGGCCCAAGGACAATTCCATCTTGCACCTCTTTTTTCTTTTATTTTTCTTTGCGTCATGTGCTGTTTGGGGAGGGTTTTTTGGAAGGGACATCCTGCGTGACACTGCAGTGCCACTCCTAAATGGGCCCGGTGTTTGTGTCGGCCACTAGGGTCGCTAATCTTACTCACACAGTCAGCTACCTCATTGTGCCTCTTTTTTTCTTTGCGTCATGTGCTGATTGGGGAGGGTTTTTTGGAAGGGACATCCTGCGTGACACTGCAGTGCCACTCCTAAATGGGCCCGGTGTTTGTGTCGGCCACTAGGGTCGCTAATCTTACTCACACAGTCAGCTACCTCATTGCGCCTCTTTTTTTCTTTGCGTCATGTGCTGATTGGGGAGGGTTTTTTGGAAGGGACATCCTGCGTGACACTGCAGTGCCACTCCTAAATGGGCCCGGTGTTTGTGTCGGCCACTAGGGTCGCTAATCTTACTCACACAGTCAGCTACCTCATTGTGCCTCTTTTTTTCTTTGCGTCATGTGCTGATTGGGGAGGGTTTTTTGGAAGGGACATCCTGCGTGACACTGCAGTGCCACTCCTAAATGGGCCCGGTGTTTGTGTCGGCCACTAGGGTCGCTAATCTTACTCACACAGTCAGCTACCTCATTGCGCCTCTTTTTTTCTTTGCGTCATGTGCTGATTGGGGAGGGTTTTTTGGAAGGGACATCCTGCGTGACACTGCAGTGCCACTCCTAAATGGGCCCGGTGTTTGTGTCGGCCACTAGGGTCGCTAATCTTACTCACACAGTCAGCTACCTCATTGCGCCTCTTTTTTTCTTTGCGTCATGTGCTGATTGGGGAGGGTTTTTTGGAAGGGACATCCTGCGTGACACTGCAGTGCCACTCCTAAATGGGCCCGGTGTTTGTGTCGGCCACTAGGGTCGCTAATCTTACTCACACAGTCAGCTACCTCATTGCGCCTCTTTTTTTCTTTGCGTCATGTGCTGATTGGGGAGGGTTTTTTGGAAGGGACATCCTGCGTGACACTGCAGTGCCACTCCTAAATGGGCCCGGTGTTTGTGTCGGCCACTAGGGTCGCTAATCTTACTCACACAGTCAGCTACCTCATTGCGCCTCTTTTTTCTTTGCGTCATGTGCTGATTGGGGAGGGTTTTTTGGAAGGGACATCCTGCGTAACACTGCAGTGCCACTCCTAAATGGGCCCGGTGTTTGTGTCGGCCACTAGGGTCGCTAATCTTACTCACACAGTCAGCTACCTCATTGCGCCTCTTTTTTTCTTTGCGTCATGTGCTGATTGGGGAGGGTTTTTTGGAAGGGACATCCTGCGTGACACTGCAGTGCCACTCCTAAATGGGCCCGGTGTTTGTGTCGGCCACTAGGGTCGCTAATCTTACTCACACAGTCAGCTACCTCATTGCGCCTCTTTTTTTCTTTGCGTCATGTGCTGATTGGGGAGGGTTTTTTGGAAGGGACATCCTGCGTGACACTGCAGTGCCACTCCTAAATGGGCCCGGTGTTTGTGTCGGCCACTAGGGTCGCTAATCTTACTCACACAGTCAGCTACCTCATTGCGCCTCTTTTTTTCTTTGCATCATGTGCTGATTGGGGAGGGTTTTTTGGAAGGGACATCCTGCGTGACACTGCAGTGCCACTCCTAAATGGGCCCGGTGTTTGTGTCGGCCACTAGGGTCGCTAATCTTACTCACACAGTCAGCTACCTCATTGCGCCTCTTTTTTTCTTTGCGTCATGTGCTGATTGGGGAGGGTTTTTTGGAAGGGACATCCTGCGTGACACTGCAGTGCCACTCCTAGATGGGCCAGGTGTTTGTGTCGGCCACTAGTGTCGCTTAGCTTAGTCATCCAGCGACCTTGGTGCATATTTTAGGACTAAAAATAATATTGTGAGGTGTGAGGTATTCAGAATAGACTGAAAATGAGTGGAAATTATGGTTTTTGAGGTTAATAATAATATGGGATCAAAATGACCCCCAAATTCTATGATTTAAGCTGTTTTTTAGTGTTTTTTTAAAAAAACACCCGAATCCAAAACACACCCGAATCCGACAAAAAAAATTCGGTGAGGTTTTGCCAAAACGCGGTCGAACCCAAAACACGGCCGCGGAACCGAACCCAAAACCAAAACACAAAACCCGAAAAATTTCAGGCGCTCATCTCTAGTGTTTGCCTGCTGGCACACTACTGCGTACACTATTGGAAAATACAGTATAATCATAGAAAAAACAGTATCATACTAAATACCCGTGCTTGATTTTGAAAAAATAAGAATTTACTCACCGGTAATTCTGTTTCTCGTAGTCCGTAGTGGATGCTGGGCACTCCGTAAGGACCATGGGGAATAGCGGGCTCCGAAGGAGGCTGGGCACTCTAGAAAGATCTTAGACTACCTGGTGTGCACTGGCTCCTCCCACTATGACCCTCCTCCAAGCCTCAGTTAGGTACTGTGCCCGGACGAGCGTACACAATAAGGAAGGATTTTGAATCCCGGGTAAGACTCATACCAGCCACACCAATCACACCGAACAACTCGTGATATGAAACACAGTTAACAGTATGAAACGATAGAGCCTCTCAACAGATGGCTCAACAATAACCCGATTTAGTTAACAATAACTATGTACAAGTATTGCAGATAGACCGCACTTGGGATAGGCGCCCAGCATCCACTACGGACTACGAGAAACAGAATTACCGGTGAGTAAATTCTTATTTTCTCTAACGTCCTAGTGGATGCTGGGAACTCCGTAAGGACCATGGGGATTATACCAAAGCTCCCAAACGGGCGGGAGAGTGCGGATGACTCTGCAGCACCGAATGAGAGAACTCCAGGTCCTCCTCAGCCAGGGTATCAAATTTATAGAATTTTGCAAACGTGTTTGCCCCTGACCAAGTAGCTGCTCGGCAAAGTTGTAAAGCCGAGACCCCTCGGGCAGCCGCCCAAGATGAGCCCACCTTCCTTGTGGAATGGGCATTGACAGATTTAGGCTGTGGCAGGCCTGCCACAGTATGTGCAAGCTGAATTGTACTACAAATCCAACGAGCAATAGTCTGCTTAGAAGCAGGAGCACCCAGCTTGTTGGGTGCATATAAGATAAACAGCGAGTCAGATTTTCTGACTCCAGCCGTCCTGGAAACATATATTTTCAGGGCCCTGACAACGTCTAGCAACTTGGAGTCCTCCAAATCCTTAGTAGCCGCAGGCACCACAATAGGCTGGTTCAGGTGAAACGCTGACACCACCTTAGGGAGAAACTGGGGACGAGTCCTCAATTCTGCCCTATCCATATGAAAAATCAGATAAGGGCTTTTACATGATAAAGCCGCCAATTCTCACACTCGCCTGGCTGATGCCAGGGCCAATAACATGACCACTTTCCACGTGAGATATTTCAGATCCACGGTTTTTAGTGGCTCAAACCAATGTGATTTCAAGAAATTCAACATCACGTTGAGATCCCACGGTGCCACAGGAGGCACAAATGGGGGCTGAATATGCAGCACTCCTTTCACAAATGTCTGAACTTCAGGTACTGAAGCTAGTTCCTTTTGAAAGAAAATCGACAGAGCCGAGATCTGTACTTTAATGGAGCCTAGTTTTAGGTAGAGATGAGCGCCTGAAATTTTTCGGGTTTTGTGTTTTGGTTTTGGGTTCGGTTCCGCGGCCGTGTTTTGGGTTCGAACGCGTTTTGGCAAAACCTCACCGAATTTTTTTTGTCGGATTCGGGTGTGTTTTGGATTCGGGTGTTTTTTTCCAAAAACACTAAAAAACAGCTTAAATCATAGAATTTGGGGGTCATTTTGATCCCAAAGTATTATTAACCTCAAAAACCATAATTTACACTCATTTTCAGTCTATTCTGAATACCTCACACCTCACAATATTATTTTTAGTCCTAAAATTTGCACCGAGGTCGCTGTGTGAGTAAGATAAGCGACCCTAGTGGCCGACACAAACACCGGGCCCATCTAGGAGTGGCACTGCAGTGTCACGCAGGATGTCCCTTCCAAAAAACCCTCCCCAAACAGCACATGACGCAAAGAAAAAAAGAGGCGCAATGAGGTAGCTGTGTGAGTAAGATTAGCGACCCTAGTGGCCGACACAAACACCGGGCCCATCTAGGAGTGGCACTGCAGTGTCACGCAGGATGGCCCTTCCAAAAAACCCTCCCCAAACAGCACATGATGCAAAGAAAAAGAAAAGAAAAAAGAGGTGCAAGATGGAATTGTCCTTGGGCCCTCCCACCCACCCTTATGTTGTATAAACAAAACAGGACATGCACACTTTAACCAACCCATCATTTCAGTGACAGGGTCTGCCACACGACTGTGACTGATATGACGGGTTGGTTTGGACCCCCCCAAAAAAAGAAGCAATTAATCTCTCCTTGCACAAACTGGCTCTACAGAGGCAAGATGTCCACCTCATCTTCACCCTCCGATATATCACCGTGTACATCCCCCTCCTCACAGATTATCAATTCGTCCCCACTGGAATCCACCATCTCAGCTCCCTGTGTACTTTGTGGAGGCAATTGCTGCTGGTCAATGTCTCCGCGGAGGAATTGATTATAATTCATTTTAATGAACATCATCTTCTCCACATTTTCTGGATGTAACCTCGTACGCCGATTGCTGACAAGGTGAGCGGCGGCACTAAACACTCTTTCGGAGTACACACTTGTGGGAGGGCAACTTAGGTAGAATAAAGCCAGTTTGTGCAAGGGCCTCCAAATTGCCTCTTTTTCCTGCCAGTATAAGTACGGACTGTGTGACGTGCCTACTTGGATGCGGTCACTCATATAATCCTCCACCATTCTATCAATGTTGAGAGAATCATATGCAGTGACAGTAGACGACATGTCCGTAATCGTTGTCAGGTCCTTCAGTCCGGACCAGATGTCAGCATCAGCAGTCGCTCCAGACTGCCCTGCATCACCGCCAGCGGGTGGGCTCGGAATTCTGAGCCTTTTCCTCGCACCCCCAGTTGCGGGAGAATGTGAAGGAGGAGATGTTGACAGGTCGCGTTCCGCTTGACTTGACAATTTTGTCACCAGCAGGTCTTTCAACCCCAGCAGACCTGTGTCTGCCGGAAAGAGAGATCCAAGGTAGGCTTTAAATCTAGGATCGAGCACGGTGGCCAAAATGTAGTGCTCTGATTTCAACAGATTGACCACCCGTGAATCCTTGTTAAGCGAATTAAGGGCTGCATCCACAAGTCCCACATGCCTAGCGGAATCGCTCCCTTTTAGCTCCTTCTTCAATGCCTCCAGCTTCTTCTGCAAAAGCCTGATGAGGGGAATGACCTGACTCAGGCTGGCAGTGTCTGAACTGACTTCACGTGTGGCAAGTTCAAAGGGCATCAGAACCTTGCACAACGTTGAAATCATTCTCCACTGCACTTGAGACAGGTGCATTCCATCTCCTATATCGTGCTCAATTGTATAGGCTTGAATGGCCTTTTGCTGCTCCTCCAACCTCTGAAGCATATAGAGGGTTGAATTCCACCTCGTTACCACTTCTTGCTTCAGATGATGGCAGGGCAGGTTCAGTAGTTTTTGGTGGTGCTCCAGTCTTCTGTACGTGGTGCCTGTACGCCGAAAGTGTCCCGCAATTTTTCTGGCTACCGACAGCATCTCTTGCACGCCCCTGTCGTTTTTTAAAAAATTCTGCACCACCAAATTCAAGGTATGTGCAAAACATGGGACGTGCTGGAATTTGCCCATATTTAATGCACACACAATATTGCTGGCGTTGTCCGATGCCACAAATCCACAGGAGAGTCCAATTGGGGTAAGCCATTCCGCGATGATCTTCCTCAGTTGCCGTAAGAGGTTTTCAGCTGTGTGCGTATTCTGGAAAGCGGTGATACAAAGCGTAGCCTGCCTAGGAAAGAGTTGGCGTTTGCGAGATGCTGCTACTGGTGCCGCCGCTGCTGTTCTTGCGGCGGGAGTCCATACATCTACCCAGTGGGCTGTCACAGTCATATAGTCCTGACCCTGCCCTGCTCCACTTGTCCACATGTCCGTGGTTAAGTGGACATTGGGTACAACTGCATTTTTTAGGAGACTGGTGAGTCTTTTTCTGACGTCCGTGTACATTCTCGGTATCGCCTGCCTAGAGAAGTGGAACCTAGATGGTATTTGGTAACGGGGGCACACTGCCTCAATAAATTGTCTAGTTCCCTGTGAACTAACGGCGGATACTGGACGCACGTCTAACACCAACATAGTTGTCAAGGACTCAGTTATCCGCTTTGCAGTAGGATGACTGCTGTGATATTTCATCTTCCTCGCAAAGGACTGTTGAACAGTCAATTGCTTACTGGAAGTAGTACAAGTGGGCTTACGACTTCCCCTCTGGGATGACCATCGACTCCCAGCGGCAACAACAGCAGCGCCAGCAGCAGTAGGCGTTACACGCAAGGATGCATCGGAGGAATCCCAGGCAGGAGAGGACTCATCAGACTTGCCAGTGACATGGCCTGCAGGACTATTGGCATTCCTGGGGAAGGAGGAAATTGACACTGAGGGAGTTGGTGGGGTGGTTTGCGTGAGCTTGGTTACAAGAGGAAGGGATTTACTGGTCAGTGGACTGCTTCCGCTGTCACCCAAAGTTTTTGAACTTGTCACTGACTTATTATGAATGCGCTGCAGGTGACGTATAAGGGAGGATGTTCCGAGGTGGTTAACGTCCTTACCCCTACTTATTACAGCTTGACAAAGGGAACACACGGCTTGACACCTGTTGTCCGCATTTCTGGTGAAATACCTCCACACCGAAGAGCTGATTTTTTTGGTATTTTCACCTGGCATGTCAACGGCCATATTCCTCCCACGGACAACAGGTGTCTCCCCGGGTGCCTGACTTAAACAAACCACCTCACCATCAGAATCCTCCTGGTCAATTTCCTCCCCAGCGCCAGCAACACCCATATCCTCCTCATCCTGGTGTACTTCAACACTGACATCTTCAATCTGACTATCAGGAACTGGACTGCGGGTGCTCCTTCCAGCACTTGCAGGGGGCGTGCAAATGGTGGAAGGCGCATGCTCTTCACGTCCAGTGTTGGGAAGGTCAGGCATCGCAACCGACACAATTGGACTCTCCTTGTGGATTTGGGATTTCAAAGAACGCACAGTTCTTTGCGGTGCTTTTGCCAGCTTGAGTCTTTTCAGTTTTCTAGCGAGAGGCTGAGTGCTTCCATCCTCATGTGAAGCTGAACCACTAGCCATGAACATAGGCCAGGGCCTCAGCCGTTCCTTGCCACTCCGTGTGGTAAATGGCATATTGGCAAGTTTACGCTTCTCCTCCGACAATTTTATTTTAGGTTTTGGAGTCCTTTTTTTACTGATATTTGGTGTTTTGGTTTTGACATGCTCTGTACTATGCCATTGGGCATCGGCCTTGGCAGACGACGTTGCTGGCATTTCATCGTCTCGGCCATGACTAGTGGCAGCAGCTTCAGCACGAGGTGGAAGTGGATCTTGATCTTTCCCTAATTTTGGAACCTCAACATTTTTGTTCTCCATATTTTAATAGGCACAACTAAAAGGCACCTCAGGTAAACAATGGAGATGGATGGATTGGATACTAGTATACAATTATGGACGGGCTGCCGAGTGCCGACACAGAGGTAGCCACAGCCGTGAACTACCGCACTGTACTGTGTCTGCTGCTAATATATAGACTGGTTGATAAAGAGATAGTATACTCGTAACTAGTATGTATGTATAAAGAAAGAAAAAAAAACCACGGTTAGGTGGTATATACAATTATGGACGGGCTGCCGAGTGCCGACACAGAGGTAGCCACAGCCGTGAACTACCGCACTGTACTGTGTCTGCTGCTAATATATAGACTGGTTGATAAAGAGATAGTATACTCGTAACTAGTATGTATGTATAAAGAAAGAAAAAAAAACCACGGTTAGGTGGTATATACAATTATGGACGGGCTGCCGAGTGCCGACACAGAGGTAGCCACAGCCGTGAACTACCGCACTGTACTGTGTCTGCTGCTAATATATAGACTGGTTGATAAAGAGATAGTATACTCGTAACTAGTATGTATGTATAAAGAAAGAAAAAAAAAACACGGTTAGGTCACTGGTATATACAATTATGGACGGGCTGCCGAGTGCCGACACAGAGGTAGCCACAGCCGTGAACTACCGCACTGTACTGTGTCTGCTGCTAATATAGACTGGTTGATAAAGAGATAGTATACTACTAATATTATATACTGGTGGTCAGGTCACTGGTCACTAGTCACACTGGCAGTGGCACTCCTGCAGCAAAAGTGTGCACTGTTTAATTTTAATATAATATTATGTACTCCTGGCTCCTGCTATAACCTATAACTGGCACTGCAGTAGTGCTCCCCAGTCTCCCCCACAATTATAAGCTGTGTGAGCTGAGCAGTCAGACAGATATATAATATATATAGATGATGCAGCACACTGGCCTGAGCCTGAGCAGTGCACACAGATATGGTATGTGACTGAGTCACTGTGTGCTGTGTATCGCTTTTTTCAGGCAGAGAACGGATTATAAATAAAAGTGGTGGTCACTGGTCACTATCAGCAAAACTCTGCACTGTACACTACTGAGTACTCCTAATGCTCCCCAAAATTAGTAAATCAAGTGTCTCTCTAATCTATTCTAATTCTAAACGGAGAGGACGCCAGCCACGTCCTCTCCCTATCAATCTCAATGCACGTGTGAAAATGGCGGCGACGCGCGGCTCCTTATATAGAATCCGAGTCTCGCGATAGAATCCGAGTCTCGCGAGAATCCGACAGCGTCATGATGACGTTCGGGCGCGCTCGGGTTAACCGAGCAAGGCGGGAAGATCCGAGTCGCTCGGACCCGTGAAAAAAAACATGAAGTTCTGGCGGGTTCGGATTCAGAGAAACCGAACCCGCTCATCTCTAGTTTTAGGCCCATATTCACTCCTGCTTGCAGGAAATGCAGAAATCGACCCAGTTGAAATTCCTCTGTTGGGGCCTTTTTGGCTTCGCACCATGCAACATATTTCCGCCATATGCGGTGATAATGTTTTGCCGTAACATCTTTCCTGGCTTTAATAAGCGTAGGAATGACTTCCTCCGGAATGCCCTTTTCCTTCAGGATCCGGCGTTCAACCGCCATGCCGTCAAACGCAGCCGCGGTAAGTCTTGGAACAGACAGGGGCCCTGCTGTAGCAGGTCCTGTCTGAGCGGCAGGGACCAAGGGTCCTCTGAGATCATCTCTTGAAGTTCCGGGTACCACGCTCTTCTTGGCCAATCCGGAACCACGAGAATTGTGTTTACTCCTCGCTTTCTTATTATTCTCAGTACCTTTGGTATGAGAGGTAGAGGAGGGAACACATACACTGACCGGTACACCCACGGTGTCACTAGGGCGTCCACCGCTATCGCCTGAGGGTCTCTTGACCTGGCGCAATACTTCTCTAGTTTTTTGTTTATGCGGGACGCCATCATGTCCACCTGTGGACGACCCCATTGATTTACAATCATTTGGAAGACTTCTGGATGAAGTCCCCACTCTCCCGGGTGGAGGTCGTGCCTGCTGAGAAAGTCTGCTTCCCAGTTGTCCACTCCCGGGATGAACACTGCTGACAGTGCTAGTACATGATTCTCCGCCCATCGGAGAATTTTTGTGGCTTCTGCCATCGCCGTCCTGCTTCTTGTGCCGCCCTGTCGATTCACATGGGCGACTGCCGTGATGTTGTCTGACTGGATCAGCACCGGCTGGTGTAGGAGCAGGGATTTTGCTTGACTTAGGGCATTGTAAATGGCCCTTAGTTCCAGAATATTTATGTGAAGGGCAGTCTCCTGACTTGACCATAGTCCCTGGAAATTTCTTCCCTTTGTGACTGCCCCCCAGCCTCGTAGGCTGGCATCCGTGGTCACCAGGACCCAGTCCTGTATGCCGAATCTGCGGCCCTCCAGAAGATGAGCACTGTTCAGCCACCACAGAAGAGACACCCTGGTTCGTGGAGACAGGGTTATTAAACGATGCATCTGAAGATGCGATCCGGACTACTTGTCCAACAGGTTCCACTGAAAGATTCTGGCATGGAACCTGCCGAATGGAATTGCTTCGTAAGAAGCTACCATCTTTCCCAGGACCCGCGTGCAGTGATGCACCGATACCTGTTTTGGTTTTAGGAGGTCTCTGACTAGAGAAGACAACTCCCTGGCTTTCTCCTCCGGGAGAAACACTTTTTTCTGGGCCGTGTCCAGAATCATTCCCAGGAACATTAGACGTGTCGTGGGGACCAGCTGTGACTTTGGGATATTCAGAATCCAACCGTGCTGGCTCAGCACTTCCTGAGATAGTGCTACTCCCACTAACAACTGTTCCTTGGATCGTGCCTTTATTAGGAGATCGTCCAAGTATGGGATAATTAAAACTCCCTTTTTTCGAAGGAGTATCATCATTTCCGCCATAACCTTGGTAAATACCCTCGGTGCCGTGGAGAGTCCAAACGGCAGCGTCTGGAATTGGTAATGGCAATCCTGTACCACAAATCTGAGGTACTCCTGGTGAGAATTGTAAATGGGGACATGCAGGTAAGCATCCTTGATGTCCAGGGATACCATGTAATCCCCCTCGTCCAGGCTTGCAATAACCGCCCTGAGCGATTCCATCTTGAACTTGAATTTTTTTATGTATGTGTTCAAGGACTTCAAATTTAGAATGGGTCTCACCGAACCGTCCGGTTTCGGTACCACAAATAGTGTGGAATAGTAACCCCGGCCTTGTTGAAGTAGGGGTACCTTGACTATCACCTGCTGGGAATACAGCTTGTGAATTGCCGCTAGCACTGCCTCCCTGTCTGAGGGAGCAATCGGCAAGGCGGATTTTAGGAAACGGCGGGGTGGAATCGCCTCGAATTCCAGCCTGTATCCCTGAGATACTATTTGAAGGATCCAGGGATCCACCTGTGAGCGAACCCACTGATCGCTGAAATTCCTGAGGCGGGCCCCCACCGTACCTGGCTCCGCTTGTGAAGCCCCACCGTCATGCGGCGGACTTGGAAGAGGAAGCGGGGGAGGACTTTTGTTCCTGGGAACCTGCTGTTTGCTGCAGCCTTTTTCCCCTGCCTCTGCCTCTTGACAGAAAAGACCCTCCTTTTCCCCGCTTGTTTTTCTGGGATCGAAAGGACTGAACCTGATAAAATGGCGCCTTCTTAGGCTGTGAGGGGACATGGGGTAAAAATGCTGACTTCCCAGACGTTGCTGTGGAAACTAGGTCGGAGAGACCATCCCCAAATAATTCCTCCCCTTTATAAGGCAAAACTTCCATGTGCCTTTTGGAATCTGCATCTCCAGTCCACTGGCGAGTCCATAAGCATCTCCTAGCAGAGATAGATAGTGCACTTACTTTAGATGCCAGCCGGCAGATTTCCCTCTGTGCATCTCTCATGTATAAGACTGAGTCTTTTATATGGTCAATTGTTAACAGGATCGTGTCTCTGTCTAGTGTGTCAATATTTTCTGACAGGTTATCTGACCATGCAGCGGCAGCACTGCACATCCAAGCTGACGCAATTGCTGGTCTGAGTATAATGCCTGAGTGTGTATATACAGACTTCAGGATCGCCTCGTGCCTTCTATCAGCAGGTTCCTTAAGGGCGGCCGTATCCTGGGACGGTAGTGCCACCTTTTTTGACAAACGTGTGAGCGCTTTATCCACCCTCGGGGGTGTTTCCCAACGTAACCTATCCTCTGGCGGGAAAGGGAACGCCATTAGTAATTTCTTAGGAATCACCAATTTCTTATCAGGGGAAGCCCACGCTTCTTCACACACTTCATTTAATTCATCTGACGGGGGGAAAACTACAGGTAGTTTTTTCTCCCCAAACATAATACCCTTTTTTGTGGTACCTGGATGTAAATCAGAAATATTTAACACCTCTTTCATTGCCTCAATCATGCAGCGAATGGCCTTAACGGGCATTAAATTTGACTCATCGTCGTCGACACTGGCGTCAGTATCCGTGTCGACATCTACTTGTGCCACCTGAGATAACGGGCGTTTTAGAGCCCCTGATGACTTTTGAGACCCTTGGACAGGCACGAGCTGAAGACTCGGCTGTCCCACAGTCGGCATGTCGTCAAATTTTTTATGTAAGGAGTCTATACGTGCACTCATTTCTTGCCATAATACCATCCACTCAGGTGTCTGCCCCGCAGGGGGTGACATCTCTGCTAAAGGCATCTGCTCCCCCTCCACATCATTATCCTCCTCAAACATGTCGACACAGCCGTACCGACACACTCCACACACACAGGGAATGCTCAAATAGAGGACAGGACCCACAAAAGCCCTTTGGGGGGACAGAGTAAGAGTATGCCAGCACACACCAGAGCGCTATATATATACAGGGACTAACTGAGTTATGTCCCTAATAGCTGCTTATACTGTATACAGTGCCAATTTAGTGCCCCCCCTCTCTTTTCCCTCTTACTGTACTGTAGAAATGCAGGGAAGAGCCAGGGAGCTTCCTTCCAGCCGAGCTGTGAGGGAAAAATGGCGCCAGTGTGCTGAGGAGATAGGCTCCGCCCCTTTTTTGCGGCCTATTCTCCCGCTTTTTTGGGGATTCTGGCAGGGGTATTTACCTCATATATAGCCCCAGGGACTATATATTGAGGTATTTTAGCCAGCCAAGGTGTTTTTATTGCGGCCTCAGGGCGCCCCCCCCCCCAGCGCCCTGCACCCTCAGTGACCGGAGTGTGAAGTGTGTATGAGGAGCAATGGCGCACAGCTGCAGTGCTGTGCGCTACCTTGGTGAAGACAGGATGTCTTCATGCCGCCGATTTTCCGGACCATCTTCCTGCTTCTGGCTCTGTAAGGGGGACGGCGGCGCGGCTCCGGGACCGAACATCAAGGCTGGGCCTGCGGTCGATCCCTCTGGAGCTAATGGTGTCCAGTAGCCTAAGAAGCCCAATCCGGCTGCAAGCAGGTGAGTTCGCTTCTTCTCCCCTTAGTCCCTCGCTGCAGTGAGCCTGTTGCCAGCAGGTCTCACTGAAAAAAACAAATTCTAAGACTATAACTTTCTAAGAGCTCAGGAGAGCCCCTAGTGTGCATCCAACCTCGGCCGGGCACGAAATCTAACTGAGGCTTGGAGGAGGGTCATAGTGGGAGGAGCCAGTGCACACCAGGTAGTCTAAGATCTTTCTAGAGTGCCCAGCCTCCTTCGGAGCCCGCTATTCCCCATGGTCCTTACGGAGTTCCCAGCATCCACTAGGACGTTAGAGAAATACTCCTGTGTCCAATCAATCACAGCCATGTTTATTCTTAGCCAAAATATGATTCTTAGTAACTTTACCCCATATAGTGGTGACGATGGATAGCCTTAAGATGTCTACTATTAGTAATCCTTACTGCACCCCCAATGCCTTGGGAAGAGTGTTGTAGGCACTAGCTCAACTTCACTTAAGCAGGCTTCTTAGCCTGGGAGCAAGAATGGAGTAGGCCTCCTCAAAGCATTTATTGCACTGTTCTCTAGGGTCAGTGCTACCATTATTTAGCAAAGAATAATCATAGGCACGGAGAGATCTTTTGGTCTGGTCTACACCAGCCCATTCTTCTACCAAAAAGCATTTTAAAAAAAATAAAAATACAGTACTGTTATTTATGAATAAAACTGAGTGGTCAATACCCACAGTAATAAGTGAAAGGCACAGAGTAGGATTAGGCCAAAATATTGACAAGTTCCAAACAATAAAGCAGAAAGAGCTTGGGGCCGGATCCTATTTTGGATACCGTAAATCCATAAGAATATTGGGAAATGTAGTACGGGAAATAATGGCTACATATCCAAATTATTACATACAAACAGTATTATTCTCTATTGTTACAAGTCTGATTCCTGTGCAAATATAATGAAATAAGAAAATAAACCCTTAGGGTGTGTACACACGGTGAGATCCTTGCTATGCCCGATTTTCACTTGCGATTTCCCTTGAACTCCCCGGAGCCCAGCACCACCGATTTTGACTAACTTTTCTTGAGATATGGACTATGTGTGCTTACGATTTTGGCTTATGTGAGATTTTGGCTTATGTGAGATGTCATTGACATGTGAGATGAACTAGATCAGTGGTTCTCAAACTCGGTCCTCAGGACCCCACACAGTGCATGTTTTGCAGGTAACCCAGCAGGTGCACAGGTGTATTAATTACTCACTGACACATTTTAAAAGGTCCACAGGTGGAGCTAATTATTTCACTTGTAATTCTGTGAGGAGACCTGCAAAACATGCACTGTGTGGGGTCCTGAGGACCGAGTTTGAGAACCTGTGAACTAGATAGTACACCGATCTAGCAAGGATTGACTTGCCTGCACAGTCTATCTTTTCTTGCGATGCCGACCTGGCAGGACCGCGCATCGGGATCGAATCGGGATCGCAAGATGACTTTCACCTTGCGATCTGCACTAACTTTTCTTGTGATTTTGACTATATAGTCAAAATCGAAAGAAAATATCTCACCGTGTGTACACACCCTTAGACAGGGTTTTCCAAACAAATTGTCCCTAATTGTGCACAGATGGTATAATAAAACTGACTGAGATAATAAAGTCACCTAAGATTAAGAATGGAAATCTTTATAACTTGAACTGTATTCTTATTAATATGCAATGAACTCTGGCTTTAGGTTGAATGCTGGATTTAGGAAAGTTACTTGGGTGATGAATTACAGAAAGAAGAGTTTCATATAATGAAAACAGGATTATGCAAATCTCTCTACAGTTAAACCACAAAAAATCATCTAATTTGCAAATGACAAGTTATTAGAATCATTCTCAGTCTCTGGCTAGCTTGTAACATAGGTTGTAAAGGCTGAACAGTGCTCAATGCCAGGGGTGGTTTAAGAGAGGAGGGAGCCCATGTGCAGGCCTCCTCCTCTCCGGCGGTGCAGTGGACTTGTGCCAAAGTCTCTGGGAAAATGGCGCCTCTACCTTATTTCTGGGCACATCTCTACTACGCATGCACAAATCACCGGGAAAATGGCCATGACGGCCATTTTCCTTGTGATCTCTGCATCTCTGCAGCCAGCACCCGACTAATGGAATGGTAAGTATAATTTTATGGATGCAAGGTGTATGTGGGCCCCCTGAACCCAGGGGCCCTTGTGCACTGCACACCCTGCACCAACTATAGGTATGTCAGTGGTCAACACTGTATTTCTTGCATTGATGTAAATAATTATATTGATATCACAAAACTCAAGGAAGTTATTTGTATCCTATTCAGTCAGTGCTGATTTAGAAGTGCTTTCCCAAAGGTGCAGAGTCTGACCGGGCACAGGTCTTCACAAGGGATCCTGAAAGAAGTTTGGGCTCCACTGCTGATACCCCATGGATCATGGCACTCCAGGTAAGAACCAAATGTGACCATCATGTATTCAGGATTCAGAGATAGACTTGAGGTATAAGCACTGGTTGGACTGTCGATGTGGTGATAGATATTGCATTATGTAGCATAGGGAGACATTAGGCACCAAGAGGTCATCAGGAATAGTGTGTCATGACTGTGGTTTTTGTGAACCCGGTGTTAGTGAAGTCTGTGCAGGCAACTGGAGGACTATGTGAATATTAGGCTAGTCTGTAGGAATCAGTGAGAAGAAGGAGCAATCCCTGACCGGGGATCGAACCTGGGCCTCGGCAGAGGAAGCCGTATCCTGACCACTGGATCACCAGGGAGTTTCATAGCAGGATGATGAATGTATAGGCGAGACTGTACTGGATATAGTGTCACAGGAGTAGGTGCTTATGTACTCAAGGTTACTGGCGAAATAGTAAGACGGACTGGTTACTGGTGAGAGCGGGATGCAACTGTAATCCGGGCTTGCACCGGCTATAACTGGAAACGAAACTGAAAGTAGAACGATGACTGTGGTTGTGACTTTAGGATGAGGCTAGGATGACGGTAGAATACTGCAGCTGTGGTTTTAAGTTGAGACTGTGGAATACTGCGACTGTGACTTTAAGATGAAACTATGGAATACTGCAATTGTGCCTTTAAGTTGAGACTGTGGAATACTGTGACTTTAAGATGAAACTATGGAATACTGCAACTGTGCCTTTAAGATGAAACTGTAGAAATACTGGATATCAATGGTAACACAAATGTAATCCAAACTGGGTAGCAAAGGAACAGAGTTTTTACAGGAACTGAAGTACAAGTGTTACCTTTAGGGAGCTCAGCTTCAAAGCTCACACAGAGCTGTGTGTGACACAAGGAACTGGCAGAGTTTCCAACTCAGTCTCCTGACTTATACTTCCTGGTCCTTGGTGATTGATGAGCAGTGTCAGGTGATTCAGAGAGTCTCAGGCTGGCACAGGATTGGACAGCTCTGGGTCAGGTGAACAGTCACTGTCATGTGAGTACTCTAGACTAGGCTGTGATGTGGAGTGAGGCCTAGCAGGCCGAGAGAACACTGAAGCCTGAACTTCTGCAAACAAACAGAGGATGCTGGCTTTTAGGCCTAAACTTCAGATTGCTGAATTCAGACTCTTACAGAAGATTAATCACCACATGTGGAGCTCGTTAACTATTACCTTCCAGGCAGAGAACTCAGGACTCAGGAAACTCATGGTATTGACAATCTGTTTATCCCAGTGAGCAGAAAGATGCAGGATCCAGGACAGAGATGGCAGAGGTAAGTCACTAAATATGAAAACTACAGTCAGGATCGTGACATAGTGATTGGTACTATGTAACACAGAGAGGCACGGAGGCACCTGGTGGTCAGCAGTAATAGTGATTGATAATATGTAGCACAGAGAGGCACAGAGGTATCAGGAGGTGAGCAGGAATAGTGAATGACACTGTTTGCAATTGAATGATATGTGACATACATTAATACGATCCATTTTTGCAGCTCCTCGTAAGTGCATTGACATATCCATATTCTTTATTCAATGTAGCACAGAGTGACATGGAACCTCAGGAGTAGCAAATATCAAGAGCAGGAGTAGAAAATATCAGAACAAAGCACTAGGAGACACTAGAAATCCCAGGGAGCCAGGATGTATGGCACCTACAGTATAAGGTTAGATGAAGTACTAGCACTGAGTATCAATCTAAGCAGTTTAAATAGCCTGACTATTGGAAAGAAGCAAGACACTGGCTCAGCAGATCGGAGCCAACAGGGCCACTTGTGTCTATATGGGAAGTTACCAACCTGCAATGCAAAGTTCTTGTTTGGTTATGTCCAAAGGATTGCCTAGTACCAGCAAGGGAGCACTTAGCATATATTATAAGATAAATAGTGCATGCAATCTGTCATATGACAGTGTCTCACCTTATAATGTTGAACTCTGAACAACCAAAAAAGGGAGCTTCTGGGTAACTGATGGGATTTCTAAACAAGCACTGGGGAATGTACATTGGAAGCATCTTTCCAATCTTGTTCTTCCACTCCGTAACCCCTGCAATCAATGAAGTATTCAAGCTGGTGGGATCCTAGAACCTGTTTGCCTTCAAACTCTTCTCCATGTTGAGTCTTGATTTCAGGAGGAGCCTTGGTTGGAGAAGCAATTGATAAGGCTTGATAAAGGATTTGTGGATGGGATAGTGATGCAAAGAGAAGGAGACAAATGGAGCTTATAAATTACAGGATTAATTACACGAAAGAAAACTAGAAGGACCTACATATCAAAGAGCAACTTCACAGTGGGAACACAAAGGCTTACATTTTAGATGAAAAGTCAGACTTTTTCTCCTGCTTTTTAATTGGAAGCTGTTCTGTACTTCTTATCTGCAAAGAACCTGTAGCTGTATGAAAACATTATGTTCTCTTTAACCTTGCACCTTGTTTTAGAAAAGACCTGTAGTAAAGACACAGCTAATGAATGGAAGAGTGAGAGAGAACTGCTAGAGATGACAAGTACCATACAGTAGAAGGTGAAGGGATAAGAAGCACAAGATTTGTGATATTGGGGGTCATTCAGAGTTGATCGCTCGCTGACGATTTTCGCAGCGCAGCGATCAGTTAAAGAAATGGCAAAACTGTGCATGCGTATGCACCGCAATGAGCACGCGCGTCGTACGGGTACAAACAGCTTAGTTGCTGTGCAATGCTTCTAGCGAAGTATCCATTCGCACAACCGATCGCAAGGAGATTGACAGGAAGAGGGCATTTATGGGTGTCAACTGACCGTTTTCTGGAAGTGGCAGGGAAAACGCAGGCGTTTCCAGGCATTTGCAGGGAGGGTGTCTGGCGTCAATTCCGGGACCGGAAAGGCTGAAGTGATCGCAAGGGATGAGTAAGTTCAGACCTACTCAGAAACTGCAAAAAACTTTTTCGTACCGCTCGGCTGCACACTTGCAAAGCAAAAATATACTCCCCCGTGGGCGGCGACTATACGTTTGCACGGCTGCTAAAAGTAACTAGCAAGTGATCAACTTGGAATGAGGGCCATTGTTGCTGCCGAAGGCAACCCAAGGCAGGAGATGAGTCCAGCTGTCCTTACTGATAGAGGTATACATTCTAAAAAAAAGTATTCAGATCCTTTTTGACATGCTCTGTATGCCCCTATGACTAGGGATGGTAAGCAGAAATAAATGTTCTGTATGCTAGTAAAAAGAATAAGTAAATAAAATTGTGGATATTTTTTATTCATGATTTTTTTATTTTTTCACTCATAACAGCAGAGACTCTCATGAGGTGAAAAAAATAATATACAGTACATTGAATTGACAAAGTAGGCAGCAATTTTGTGGGCTGATCAACTGGAGGTCAAATAAATGCCGACTGACTTTTCATTAGGAAACAGCAGATTGTGATTCATAAATAATGGTCATGACATGCCTCGGGCTTATCATTTGTTTATTTTGAAGTCATAGATTGAATTCCTGTAAATGGTGGTTTAGTGTGTAAAATGTGTACCAGAATAAAAATGTGATCACAGCAGATACGCTTATAGACAGTGTGCAGCCAAACAGTTATACACAATAGGAAGATTTCCATCACCTCCACCAACACATACAGTATATGCACAAAAAAAGAAAGTTAACTTATCCGGCGCTACTGATCAGGTAACTTTTCTTGTAAAGAAATCCTCCAGTATTATTTCCAGTGTATCCAGATTGAATCCGTATCAACCCAAAAGAAATCATATGGGGATATACATAGTGAAGTACAGTAATTTTAATGTTAATACAGACACTTTAAAAACAATCACATAAAAGCTCCACACATAACAAACATAAAGTAATGGAAGCCTTAATAACAGTGATAATAATGAAATTACCAGAAAGGAAGAACTGACAAAACAGGATTTTGATACCTACCAGTAAATCCTTTTCTCCTAGTCCGTAGAGGATGCTGGGGTCCACTTAATGACCATGGGGTATAGATGGGTCCGCAGAAGCCATGGGCACTCTTAAGACTTTTCAATGGGTATGAACTGGCTCCTCCCTCTATGCCCCTCCTCCAGACCTCAGTTATAGGAACTGTGCCCAGGGAGACGGACATTTCGAGGAAAGAATTTACTTTAAACTAGTGGTGAGATACATACCAGCTCACACCTCAACCATGTCGCACAACATGGCATTCAACAGAACACACGCCATCAGGCATGAACCAATTACAGCAACATGCTGAAACTAATATAACACAACTTGTGTAACTCTAATAACAAAACTGCAGGTAAAGTACGCACTGGGACGGGCGCCCAGCATCCTCTACGGACTAGGAGAAAAGGATTTACCGATAGGTATCAAAATCCTGTTTTCTGATACATCCTAGAGGATGCTGGGGTCCACTTCAGGACCATCGCGTTTATACCAAAGCTCCAGTACGGGCGGGAGAGTGCGGATGACCCTGTAGCACCGATTGACTGAACTTGAGGTCTTCATCGGCCAAGGTGTCAAACTTGTAGAATTTAGTAAATGTGTTTGACCCCGACCAAGTAGCTGCTCGGCAAAGTTGCAATGCCGAGACCCCCCCGGCAGCCTCCCAGGAAGAGCCCACCTTCCTAGTGGAATGGGCCTTCACCGACGTCGGTAACGGCAATCCAGAATCGTACTTCTGATCATAGGCGTGCGCACGGGGGGTGCCTGGTGCGCACAGGCACCCCCTAATGTCCGGCACCCCCCACACATCATGCCTGCGATCTGATCATCGCTGTCTGTGTGCTGCTGTTGTACAGCAGCACACTAATAGCGATGATCGGATCACCTGCATTGCTGCCTGGGCTGTCACACGGTCACCTCCTCCCACTGCACCGCTTAGACTCACAGCTGTCAGCTACGTTTTGGGTGGGTGGCTGGCCGCACAGCCCAGCCCACCCGCCGTCATGATCCGACAGTCTGCCTCACGATGTGACATACTGACGTCACACCGCGCGCCCTCCCCGGCCTCCCTGCGCTGTAGTACTCCTGCCCGCGCTCAGTCAGACTCTCCGGTCACTCATGTGTGCCCTGCTCTGCCATTTTCAACAGCAAAACACACGCTTAGACTGGAGCCGGCCTAGGACTATTATTCATAATGTGAGTGTTCAGACTTGATGACCACTCACTCACTGTGTGCACCAGGGAAAATAGAGTGATTCAGGCCAGCCAAGGGGTGGGGGGATAAAATTCTGTATAAAAAGATAAAGGGTTATTACCTTATGCTAATTATCTATCTATCTATCGATCGATCGATCGATCGATAGATAGATAGATAGATAGATAGATAGATAGATAGATAATTAGCATAAGGTAATAACCCTTTATCTTTTTATACAGAATTTTATCCCCCCACCCCTTGGCTGGCCTGAATCCCTCTCTTTTCCCTGGTGCACACAGTGAGTGAGTGGTCATCAAGTCTGAACACTCACATTATGAATAATAGTCCTAGGCCGGCTCCTGATATGCCGCTCCTGATTGACTGCCGTCAGCGGCAGATTTGATATAGTTGCGCAGTGCTCATAGGAGCCGCAGTGCCGCCAACCACAGCCTCCTCCTCCTTGCACCGCCGCCCTCGGTCTCCTCCAGATCACCGCCACTGCCCTTAGTCCTTCTCTGCACCATGCAGACAGCCTCCTCATCCACCACAGATCACAGCATCCTCAGTGCTGCCACTGCTAAATAGGTAATCTTGCCCTGCCGCTTTACTCTCTCCCTAGTCCCTACTGTATGCCCTTGCTGTCCCTCTCTCTGTCACTCTCCTTGTCCCTTCTGTCACTCTCCCTGTCCCTATGTCCCTGCTGTCACTCTCCCTGTCTGTGTCACTCTCCCTGTCCCTTCTGTCACTCTCCCTGTCCCTATGTCCCTGCTGTCACTCTCCCTGTCTGTGTCACTCTCCCTGTCCCTTCTGTCACTCTCCCTGTCCCTATGTCCCTGCTGTCACTCTCCCTGTCTGTGTCACTCTCCCTGTCCCTTCTGTCACTCTCGCTGTCCCTATGTCCCTGCTGTCACGCTCCCTGAATTTCGTCTCATTCCATGTGTCATCATTTGAATTTCAGCTCATTCTGTGTGCAATAATGTGAATTTCGGCTCATTCTATGTACTATAATGTGAATTTCGGCTCATTCCGTGTGCTATAATGTGAACTTTGGCTTATTCCGTGTGCTATAATGTGAATTTTGGCTTATTCCGTGTGCTATAATATGTATTTCGGCTTATTCTGTGTGTTATAATGTGAATTTCGGCTCATTCTATGTACTTTAATGTGAATTTCGGCTCATACCGTGTGCTATAACGTGAATTTTGGCTCATACCGTGTGCTATAATGTGAATTTCGGCTCATACCGTGTGCTATAACGTGAATTTCGGCTCATACCGTGTGCTATAATGTGAATTTTGGCTCATACCGTGTGCTATAATGTGAATTTTGGCTCTTACCGTGTGCTATAATGTGAATTTTGACTCATACCGTGTGCTGTAATGTGAATTTTGGCTCATACTGTGTGCTATAATGTGAAAGGGACACCAGTAATACATAGTATGTGTGTGTGTGTGTGTGTGTGTGTGTGTGTGTGTGTATATATATATATATATATATATATATATATAAGGACTTGTAATCCGTATGCAGGTTACATACTTGTCTCCCTCATCTTGCTAATATACGGTGCGAGACATGCCCAGTGGGTGGTGCTAGGCATGCCACTCCAGTCATGCACCCCCTAATAAAATGTTCTGCGCACGCCTATGCTTCTGATCCAACACGCAATAGTCTGCTTGGAAGCAGGACACCCAATCTTGTGGGGAGCATACAGGACAAACAAAGATTCTAATTTCCGTATTCGAGCTGTTCTAGCGACATAAATCTTCAAAGCCCTAACCACATCTAGAAACTTTGACTCAGTGAACGTGTCAGTAACTACTGGCACCACAATAGGTTGGTTTATGTGGAAAGATGAAACCACCTTCGGAAGAAAATGTTGACGAGTCCTCAACTCTGCCCTATCTTCATGGAAGATCAGGTAAGGGTTCTTGTGAGACAAGGCCCCCAATTCAGACACCCGCCACGCGGATGCCAATGCCAAAAGCATCACCACTTTCTAAGTGAGAAACTTCAACTCTATCTCTTGTGGAGGCTCAAACCACGTTAAGGTCCCATGGTGCCACTGGAGGCACACATGGAGGCTGGATGTGCAGAACCCCTTTCACGAAGGTCTGAACCTCTGGAAGAGAGGCCAATTGTTTTTGGAAGAACACTGACAAGGCCGAAATCTGGACCTTGATTGATCCCAATCGTAGGCCCGCCTCCACACCAGCCTGCAGAAAATGGAGAAAACGTCCCAACTCAAACTCTTCCGTAGGAGCCTTCTTGGATTCACACCAAGACACATATTTTCTCCAAATACGGTGGTAATGTTTCGACGTTACTCCTTTCCTGGCCTGAATAAGGGTGGGGATGACTTCCTTGGGAACACCCTTTCGGGCTAGGATCCGGTGCTCAACAGCCATGCCGTCAAACGTAGCCGTGGTAAGTCTTGATACACGCATGGCCCCTGCTGCAGCAGGTCCTCGCGAAGAGGAAGAGGCCGAGGATCTTCTATGAGCAACTCCTGAAGATCTGGGTACCAAGCCCTCCTTGGCCAGTCTGGGGCAATGAAGATTGCTCGAACTCTTGTTCTTCTTATGATCCTGAGCACTTTTGGGATCAGCGGAAGTGGAGGGAAGACATACACCGACCGGAACACCCACTGGGCCACCAGCGCATCCACTGCTATTGCTTGAGGGTCTCTTGACCTGGAACAATATTTCTGAAGCTTCTTGTTGAGACGAGATGCCATCATGTCTACTTGAGGAATTCCCCAAAGACTTGTCACCTCTGTGAAGACTTCTTGGTGTAGGCCCCACTCTCCTGGATGGAAATCGTGTCTGCTGAGTAAGTCTGCTTCCCAGTTGTCTACTCCCGGAATGAAAATTTCCAACAGAGCCTTTACATGTCTTTCTGCCCAGAGGAGGTTCTTCGTCACCTCTGCCATTGCCGCTCTGCTTTTCATTCCGCCCTGCCTGTTTATGTACGCGACTGCTGTTACATTGTCCGACTGGATCTGCACGGGATGATCTTGAAGAAGATGTACCGCTTGTTGAAGGGCATTGTAAATGGCTCTCAATTCCAGCATGTTTATGTGAAGGCAGGCTTCCTGACTTGACCATTTTCCCTGGAAGCTTTCTCCATGAGTGACAGCTCCCCAGCCTCGGAGACTTGCATCCGTGGTTACTAGGAGCCAGTCCTGAATCCCGAACCTGCGTCCCTCTAGTTGGTGAGAACTGTGTAGCCACCACAGGAGCGAAATCCTGGCTTTTGACGACAGGATTACTCAGGCATGGAACCTGCCAAACTGCCGCCACCATCTTCCCCAACAACCGAATGCACTGATGGATCAACACACTCGATGGTTTCAATATCTGTTTTACCATTTTCTGGATTTCCAGAGCCTTTTCCACTGGAAGAAATACTCTCTGAACTTCTGTGTCCAGAATCATCCCGAGAAAAGACAATCTTGTCGTCAGTTCCAACTGTGACTTTGGATAATTAATGATCCAACCATGTTGTTGAAGTATTGACAGGGAGAGTGTGAGGTTTTGTAACAACTGCTCCCTGGATCTCGCCTTTATCAGGAGATCGTCTAGATAAGGAATTATATTGACTCCTTTTTGACGCAGGAGAACCATCATCTCCGCCATCACCTTGGTGAATACCCTTGGCGCCGTGAAGAGACCGAAAGGTAACGTCTGGAATTGGTAATGGCAATCCTGAACCGCAAATCTCAGATAAGCCTGGTGAGGAGGATAAATGGGAACATGCAGGTAAGCATCTTTATGTCTACAGACACTATGTAGTCCCCCTCCTGCAGACTGGAAATCACTGCCCTCATTTTGAACTTGAATCGTTTCATGTAGAGATTCAGATTTTCCTGGTTTAGGATCGGTCTGACCGAGCCGTTAGGCTTCGGAACTACAAAAAGGCTTGAATAAAACCCCTCCCCTTGTTGTGACAAAGGTACCAGGACTATGACCTGATCCTGACATAATTTTTGGATTGCCGCTGTTACTGCTTCCCTTTCTGGAAGAGAAGCTGGCAAGGTCGATTTGAAAAATCGGCATGGTGGAACGTCTTGACACTCCAGCTTGTGTCCCTGGGGCACTATTTGCAACACCCAGGGATCCAGGCCAGACAGAATCCAACCTTGGCTGAACAGTTTGAGATGTGCCCCCACCCGAGCGGCCTCCTGCAAAGGAGCCCCAGCATCATGCTGAAGATTTGGCAGAAGTAGGGGTAGACTTCTGCTCCTGGGAACCTGAAGCTGCTGTGGACTTCTTTCCCTGTCCCCTTCCCCTACCCGCAAACAGTGTCGGACTGGGGCATGAAGGGCCCACCGGGGGGAATGCAGCTATAGGGGACCATACTTAGGTGTGGCCAGCCTCCACAGAGGCTTGAAATACACATTAGTTCAGTGCAGTGTAATGCAACATATCTACCATGTATAATACAAGTGCACAGTCTGGAACCTTATCCCTAGAGGAAGGAGTGGGCCCCCAGCAGAGGGGCCTACCGGTGGTTTCCCTGGTACCCCTGTGGGCCAGTCCGACCCTGCCCGCAAAGAAGGGGGAACCTCTCGCTTTTTTGTATTTATTGGGCCGAAAGGACTGCATGTGCGGGTGATATGTCTTTTTTGCCGGTGCAGGCGCAGAGGGCAAAAATGTTGACTTACCTGCAGTAACCACCGAAACTAATGCATCCAGTCCATCGCCAAATAAGGCCTCACCTTTATATGGGAGAGCCTCCATATTTCTTTTGGAATCTGCATCCACGTTCCACTGGCGAATCCACAACGCACGCCGGGCCGATACTTCCATGGTAGCGGCTTGTGAACTCAAGAGTCCAATATCTTTCATCGCTTCTAGCATGTATGCGGCAGCGTCTTTGATATTCCCTAACTTAAGGAGTATCTCTTCTTTATCAATCGTGTCAATTTCTGATGACACGCTTTCTGGCCATTTTTCAATAGCGTCACTCACCCACACGCAAGCAATTGTGGGCCTGAGCAGCGTTCCATTGGCAACATAAATGGATTTCAATGTAGTTTCCATCTTTCGGTCTGCCGGCTCTTTTAGTGAAGCCGTGCCATGTGCAGGGAGAATTACCTTCTTTGTCAACCTGGACAGTGCACAGTCTAACACAGGGGGTGGCTCCCATTTTTTCCTGTCCTCCACCGGGAAAGGATAAGCTATGTGAATTCTCTTGGGAATACGAAATTTCTTTTTGGGATTCACCCACATCCCTTCAAAGAGTGTTAAGCTCGTGGGAAGGAGGGAAAGTGACCTTAGATTTATTATCTTTATAGAAATAAGCCTTCTCCTGAGGTACAGGAGTGGCTTCCGTGACTTCCAGAACTTCCCGTATAGCCACAATCATATATTGTATATTTTTTGCCAATTTATGATCTATTTCTCTGGAGTCACTATCGTCGACACAAGAATCAGTGTACGTGTCGGTATCAGTATTCACAATATTCGCAAATGGTCTCTTATGTGACCCAGAGGGGTCGCCTGCGAATGGAAGAACAGAGCCCTGAAAAAATCACATCCTCCACAGATTTTTTCCAGCACTCAGCATGAGATTCAGACTTATCTAATCTCCTATTGATATGATGCATACTATCACGTATTTCTTTCACCCATGCAGGCTCTTGGTCACGTGCCGGCAGCACCATCACATTACACTTCTGTGTGCCTAAAATGGTTTCCTCCGGGGAGGAACTCCCTGCCTCTGACATGTCTTACACACGTGTACAACACACACACACACAGACACACTGGGACTTATAGGGGACAGTAAAATCTGTCAGAGGGACACAATTTAGGAGCAGTCAGTTCACAACCCCAGTGCCAGTATCTAATGCCTGTGAACACAGAATGCCCACTGACATGCAGCGCTTTTTACACAGTAAACACACTGTAAAGCACCAAATTCGCTTGTGCCCCCCCCCCCCCCTGTTTTGCACCCTGATACTTGTAGTCAGAAGTGAAGGAGGACCAGCGATGTCTCTGCAGCCTGAGGAGAGAGAACATGGCACTGAGCAGTGTGCTGGCTGCCTGAGGAAGAAGCTCCGCCCTTTTTACCTCAAAACTTTTCATAATATTTATACTGGCGGGGGTAGGTCTGTGCCTGGGCATCTTATGCCCCCTTTTTGCCAGTTTATAGAGGGGTTTTTGCTGACCAGGGCATCCCCCCCCCTCCGCGCCCTGCAGTGCCTGTGTGTGTGGGCAGCAATGGCGCGCTGCACTCCCGCCAGCCACACTGTATCTCAGCCGTCACTTTTCTTGATAGAAGATCTGTCTTCTTCTACTCACCTGTCTTCTGACTTCTGGCACTGTGAGGGGGGTGACGGCGTGCTGTGGGAGTGAACATCTAGGCACGGCTAGCGTTCAGTTCCCTTAAGGAGCTAATGGTGTCCTGTCAGCCAGAAGCAGAGCCATGAAACTCTTCAGGAAGTTGGTTCCTACTTCTGCACCCTCAGTCCCACGAAGCAGGGAGTCTGTTGCCAGCAGTTCTCCCTGAAAATAAAAAACCTAACATAAGTCTTTTCAGAGTGCATCCAGTCTGCCTGGGCACATTTCTAAAACTGAGGTCTGGAGGAGGGGCATAGAGGGAGAAGCCAGTTCACACCCATTGAAAAGTCTTAAGAGTGCCCATGGCTCCTGCGGAACCGTCTATACCCCATGGTCATGAAGTGGACCCCAGCATCCTCTAGGACGTATGAGTAATTCAGTTCTAATTCAGCATATGCAATGTGAGTCCCGGGCTCCCACAGTTCTTATGGCAATGCAGAATCAGCCTAACTGGGTTTCACCTGTCACCGTCACGCTGGTGATCAAATCTCAATGCCTCCGCTTCCAACACGTTTCCAACCCTGCACTGGGGTCTTTTTCAAGGAATCCCGGACATGTACAGTATGTGTGAAGCCATCTCAGTATCCTTTTAAAGGGAGATCTATTAGTGATAACCCGCCCCCACAGCTGATCACAATCTGATAGTTTGACTACATCCCCCAGAGTTCCCGGCCACAGGGTACGTGTGTTGTTATGGTAACTCAACCTCACTTCCGGTCTCCCGCGTCACTTCCGGTTGTGTTTCCCTGGTAACGAATCAGTCACATATCGCCGGCTGTCGCAGATATCCATACACATGGATTTCACATGTCCTGTGATCAATAAACTGAGTGCAGTGTCCCATCACAATTAATAAAGACATGAGGGTATCATGATCCATAATTATTTAATAGCCACGTTGAAATAACTACAGTCCCTAGAATTCCATACTACAGAGTATGGACGTTGCTATGGTGATGTGGCTTCACTTCCGGTTTCTTTTCCATGGCAACAAAGTAAATCTCAGGCTGCAAGTCTCCAACGGTCCCTATACATATCTTTACTACAAGTCCATTAATCATTGGGCTAAACGCAGTATATTCTAGTGATGTGCACCGGACATTTTTTCGGGTTTTGTGTTTTGGTTTTGGATTCGGTTCCACGGCCGTGTTTTGGATTCGGACGCGTTTTGGCAAAACCTACCCTGAAAAATTTTTGTCGGATTCGGGTGTGTTTTGGATTCGTTTTTTTTTTACAAAAAACCCTAAAAAACAGCTTAAATCATAGAATTTGGGGGTAATTTTGATCCCATAGTATTAGTAACCTCAATAACCATAATTTACACTCATTTTCAGTCTATTCTGAACAACTCACACCTCACAATATTATTTTTAGTCCTAAAATTTGCACCGAGGTCGCTGGATGGCTAAGCTAAGCGACACAAGTGGCCGACACAAACACCTGGCCCATCTAGGAGTGGCACTGCAGTGTCAGGCAGGATGGCACTTCAAAAGAATTGTCCCCAAACAGCACATAATGCAAAGAAAAAAAGAGGCGCACCAAGGTCGCTGTGTGACTAAGCTAAGCAACACAAGTGGCCGACACAAACACCTGGCCCATCTAGGAGTGGAACTGCAGTGTCAGGCAGGATGGCACTTCAAAGAAATTGTCCCCAAACAGCACATGATGCAAAGAAAAAAAGAGGCGCAATGAGGTCGCTGTGTGACTAAGCTAAGCAACACAAGTGGCCGACACAAACACCTGGCCCATCTAGGAGTGGCACTGCAGTGTCAGGCAGGATGGCACTTCAAAGAAATTGTCCCCAAACAGCACATGATGCAAAGAAAAAAGGAGGCGCACCAAGGTCGCTGTGTGACTAAGCTAAGCGACCCAAGTGGCCGACACAAACACCTGGCAGATTAAAAAAATTGTCCCCAAACAGCACATGATGCAAAGAAAAAAAGAGGCGCAATGAGGTAGCTGTGTGACTAAACTAAGCGACCCAAGTGGCCGACACAAACACCTGGCCCACCTAGGAGTGGCACTGCAGTGTCAGACATGATGGCAGATTAAAAAAATTGTCCCCAAACAGCACATGATGCAAAGAAAAAAAGAGGCGCAATGAGGTAGCTGTGTGACTAAGCTAAGCGACCCAAGTGGCCGACACAAACACCTGGCCCATCTAGGTGTGGCATTGCAGTGTCAGACAGGATAGCACTTCAAAAAAATAGTCCCCAAACAGCACATGATGCAAAGAAAAATGAAAGAAAAAAGAGGTGCAAGATGGAATTGTCCTTTGGCCCTCCCACCCACCCTTATGTTGTATAAACAGGACATGCACACTTTAACGAACCCATCATTTCAGCGACAGGGTCTGCCACACGACTGTGACTGAAATGACTGGTTGGTTTGGGCCCCCACCAAAAAAAGAAGCAATCAATCTCTCCTTGCACAAACTGGCTCTACAGAGGCAAGATGTCCACCTCATCATCATCCTCCGATTCCTCACCCCTTTCACTGTGTACATCCCCTCCTCACAGATTATTAATTCGTCCCCACTGGAATCCACCATCTCAGGTCCCTGTGTACTTTCTGGAGGCAATTGCTGCTGGTGAATGTCTCCACGGAGGAATTGATTATAATTAATTTTGATGAACATCATTTTCTCCACATTTTCTGAAAGTAACCTCGTACGCCGATTGCTGACAAGGTGAGCGGCTGCACTAAACACTCTTTCGGAGTACACACTGGAGGGAGGGCAACTTAGGTAGAATAAAGCCAGTTTGTGCAAGGGCCTCCAAATTGCCTCTTTTTCCTGCCAGTATACGTACGGACTGTCTGACGTGCCTACTTGGATGCTGTCACTCATATAATCCTCCACCATTCTTTCAATGGTGAGAGAATCATATGCAGTGACAGTAGACGACATGTCAGTAATCGTTGGCAGGTCCTTCAGTCCGGACCAGATGTCAGCACTCGCTCCAGACTGCCCTGCATCACCGCCAGCGGGTGGGCTCGGAATTCTTAGCCTTTTCCTCGCACCCCCAGTTGCGGGAGAATGTAAAGGAGGAGATGTTGACGGGTCACGTTCCGCTTGACTTGACAATTTTCTCACCAGCAGGTCTTTGAACCTCTGCAGACTTGTGTCTGCCGGAAAAAGAGATACAACGTAGGTTTTAAATCTAGGATCGAGCACGGTGGCCAAAATGTAGTGCTCTGATTTCAACAGATTGACCACCCGTGAATCCTGGTTAAGCGAATTAAGGGCTCCATCCACAAGTCCCACATGCCTAGCGGAATCGCTCTATTTTAGCTCCTCCTTCAATGTCTCCAGCTTCTTCTGCAAAAGCCTGATGAGGGGAATGACCTGACTCAGGCTGGCAGTGTCTGAACTGACTTCACGTGTGGCAAGTTCAAAGGGTTGCAGAACCTTGCACAATGTTGAAATCTTCTCCACTGCGCTTGAGTCAGGTGCATTCCCCCTCCTTTGCCTATATCATGGGCAGATGTATAGGCTTGAATGGCCTTTTGCTGCTCCTCCATCCTCTGAAGCATATAGAGGGTTGAATTCCACCTCGTTACCACCTCTTGCTTCAGATGATGGCAGGGCAGGTTCAGGATTGTTTGGTGTTGCTCCAGTCTTCGGCACGCGGTGGCTGAATGCCGAAAGTGGCCCGCAATTCTTCGGGCCACCGACAGCATCTCTTGCACGCCCCTGTCATTTTTTAAATAATTCTGCACCACCAAATTCAATGTATGTGCAAAACATGGGACGTGCTGGAATTTGCCCAGATGTAATGCACGCACAATATTGCTGGCGTTGTCCGATGTCACAAATCCCCAGGAGAGTTCAATTGGGGTAAGCCATTCTGCGATGATCTTCCTCAGTTTCCGTAAGAGGTTGTCAGCTGTGTGCCTCTTCTGGAAAGCGGTGATACAAAGCGTAGCCTGCCTAGGAACGAGTTGGCGTTTGCGAGATGCTGCTACTGGTGCCGCCGCTGCTGTTCTTGCTGCGGGAGGCAATACATCTACCCAGTGGGCTGTCACAGTCGTATAGTCCAGAGTCTGCCCTGCTCCACTTGTCCACATGTCCGTGGTTAAGTGGACATTGGGTACAACTGCATTTTTTAGGAAACTGGTGAGTCTTTTTCTGAGGTCTGTGTACATTTTCGGTATCGCCTGCCTAGAGAAATGGAACCTAGATGGTATTTGGTACCGGGGACACAGTACCTCAATCAAGTCTCTAGTTGCCTCTGAATTAACGGTGGATACCGGAACCACGTTTCTCACCACCCAGGCTGCCAAGGCCTGAGTTATCTGCTTTGCAGCAGGATGACTGCTGTGATACTTCATCTTCCTCACAAAGGACTGTTGGACAGTCAATTGCTTACTGGTAGTAGTACAAGTGGTCTTCCGACTTCCCCTCTGGGATGACGATCGACTCCCAGCAGCAATAACAGCAGCGCCAGCAGCAGTAGGCGTTACACTCAAGGATGCATCGGAGGAATCCCAGGCAGGAGAGGACTCGTCAGACTTGACAGTGACATGGCCTGCAGGACTATTGGCTTTCCTGGGTAAGGAGGAAATTGACACTGAGGGAGTTGGTGGTGTGGTTTGCAGGAGCTTGGTTACAAGAGGAAGGGATTTAGTTGTCAGTGGACTCCTTCCGCTGTCACCCAAAGTTTTTGAACTTGTCACTAACTTCTGATGAATGCGGTCCAGGTGACGTATAAGGGAGGATGTTCCTAGGTGGTTAACGTCCTTACCCCTACTTATTACAGCTTGACAAAGGCAACACACGGCTTGACACCTGTTGTCCACATTTGTGTTGAAATAATTCCACACCGAAGAGCTGATTTTTTTGTATTTTGACAAGGCATGTCAATGGCCATATTCGTCCCGCGGACAACAGGTGTCTCCCCGGGTGCCTGACTTAAACAAACCACCTCACCATCAGAATCCTCCTTGTCAATTTCCTCCCCAGCGCCAGCAACACCCATATCCTCATCCTGGTGTACTTCAACAGTGACATCTTCAATTTGACTATCAGGAACTGGACTGCGGGTGCTCCTTCCAGCACTTGCAGGGGGCGTGCAAATGGTGGAAGGCGCAAGCTCTTCCCGTCCAGTGTTGGGAATGTCAGGCATTGCAACCGACACAATTGGACTCTCATTGGGGATTTGTGATTTAGAAGAACGCACAGTTCTTTGCTGTGCTTTTGCCAGCTTAAGTCTTTTCATTTTTCTAGCGAGAGGATGAGTGCTTCCATCCTCATGTGAATCTGAACCACTAGCCATGAACATAGGCCAGGGCCTCAGCCGTTCCTTGCCACTCCGTGTCGTAAATGGCATATTGGCAAGTTTGCGCTTCTCCTCAGACGATTTTAATTTAGATTTTTGGGTCATCATTTTACTGAACTTTTGCTTTTTGGATTTTACACGCTCTCTACTATGACATTGGGACTTGGCTTTGGCAGACGATGTTGATGGCATTTCATCGTTTCTGCCATGACTAGTGGCAGCAGCTTCAGCACTAGGTGGAAGTGGATCTTGATCTTTCCCTATTTTACCCTCCACATTTTTGTTCTCCATTTTTTAATGTGTGGAATTATATGCCAGTATCAATAGCAATGGCCTACTACTATATATACTGCGCACAACTGAAATGCACCACAGGTATAGAATGTAGATGGATAGTATACTTGATGACACAGAGGTAGGTACAGCAGTGGCCTTCCGTACCGTACTGCTATATATACTGGTGGTCACTGTGTCAGCAAACTGCAAAACTAAAATGCACCACAGGTATAGAATGTAGATGGATAGTATACTTGACGACACAGAGGTAGGTACAGCAGTGGCCTTCCGTACCGTACTGCTATATATACTGGTAGTCACTTTGTCAGCAAACTGAAAAACTAAAATGCACCACAGGTATAGAATGTAGATGGATAGTATACTTGACGACACAGAGGTAGGTACAGTAGTGGCCTTCCGTACCGTACTGCTATATATACTGGTGGTCACTGTGTCAGCAAACTGCAAAACTAAAATGCACCACAGGTATAGAATGTAGATGGATAGTATACTTGACGACACAGAGGTAGGTACAGCAGTGGCCTTCCGTACCGTAGTGCTATATATACTGGTGGTCCCTGTGTCAGCAAACTGCAAAACTAAAATGCACCACAGGTATAGAATGTAGATGGATAGTATACTTGACGACACAGAGGTAGGTACAGCAGTGGCCTACTGTACCGTAATGCTATATATTATATACTGGTGGTCAGCAAACTGTGCAAAACTGAAATGCACCACAGGTATGGATGGATAGTATACTTGACGACACAGAGGTAGGTACAGCAGTGGCCTACTGTACCGTAATGCTATATATTATATACTGGTGGTCAGCAAACTGTGCAAAACTGAAATGCACCACAGGTATGGATGGATAGTATACTTGACGACACAGAGGTAGGTACAGCAGTGGCCTTCTGTACCGTACTCCTATATATTATATATACTGGTGGTCAGCAAAATTATGCACTGTACTCCTACTATATACTGTCTACAATGCAGCACAGATATGGAGTGTTTTTCAGGCAGACAACGTATACTGGTGGTCACTGGTCAGCAAAACTCTGCACTGTACTCCTCCTATATAATATTATACTGGTGGTCCCCAGTCCCCACAATAAAGCAGCACACTGAGCACAGATATGGAGTGTTTTTCAGGCAGACAACGTATACTGGTGGTCACTGTCAGCAAAACTCTGCACTGTACTCCTGCTATATAATACAGCTGCTCCCCAGTCCCCACAATTAAGCAGTGTGAGCACAGATATATGCAGCACACTGAGCACAGATAAGAAGCGTTTTTTTTCATGCAGAGTACGGATAAAACTGGTGGTCACTGATCAGCAAAACTCTGCACTGTACTCCTCCTATATTAATATACAGCTGCTCCCCAGTCCCCACAATTAAGCAATAAGTAAAGCAAGCACAAATATTTGCAACAACAATACACGGAGAGGACGCCAGCCACGTCCTCTCCCTAACATTTCCAATGCACGAGTGAAAATGGCGGCGACGCGCGGCTGCTTAGAAAGAATCCGAATCTCGCGAGAATCCGACTGCGGGATGATGACGTTCGGGCGCGCTCGGGTTAACCGAGCCATACGAGAGAATCCGAGTATGCCTCGGACCCGTGTAAAAAGGGTGAAGTTCGGGGGGGTTCGGTTTCCGAGAAACCGAACCCGCTCATCACTAGAATATTCTAACTTTTTGCAGAGAGAGTTAGATTTGGGTGGGTTATTTTGTTTCTGTGCAGGGTAAATATTGGCTGCTTCATTTTTACACTGCAATTTACATTCCAGTTTGAACACACCCCACCCAAATCTAACTCTCTCTGCCCATGTTACACCTGTCCTACGTGCAGTGCACATGGGGGGTAATTCCAAGTTGATCGCAGCAGGATTTTTGATAGCAATTGGGCAAAACCATGGCCCTCATTCCGAGTTGATCGGTCGCAAGGCGAATTTAGCAGAGTTACACACGCTAAGCCGCCGCCTACTGGGAGTGTATCTTAGCATCTTAAAATTGCGACCGATGTATTCGCAATATTGCGATCACAAACTACTTAGCAGTTTTAGAGTAGCTCCACACTTACTCTGCCTGTGCGATCAGTTCAGTGCTTGTCGTTCCTGGTTTGACGTCACAAACACACCCAGCGTTCGCCCAACCACTCCCCCGTTTCTCCGGCCACTCCTGCGTTTTTTCCGGAAACGGTAGCGTTTTCAGCCACACGCCCATAAAACGCCGTGTTTCCGCCCAGTAACACCCATTTCCTGTCAATCACATTACGATCGCCGGAGCGATGAAAAAGCCGTGAGTAAAAATACTTTCTTCATAGCAAAGATACTTGGCGCAGTCGCAGTGCGAATATTGCGCATGCGCACTAAGCGGAATTTCACTGCGATGCGATGAAAAATACCGAGCGAACGACTCGGAATGAGGGCCCATGTGCACTGCAGGGGAGGGACAGATATAACATGTGCAGAAAGAGTTAGATTTGGGTGGGTTATTTTATTTCTGTGCAGGGTAAATACTGGCTGCTTTATTTTTACACTGCAATTTAGATTGCAGATTGAACTCACCACACCCAAATCTAACTCTCTCTGCACATGTTATATCTGCCTCCCCTGCAGTGAACATGGTTTTGCCCAATTGCTAACAAAAATCCTGCTGCGATCAACTTGGAATTACCCCCCATGGTTTTGTCCATTAGAGGAAAATGTTGTTTTGCAATCAACCTTGCATTAGGCCCATAATTCAATATACACAGTATGTTTGATTCCAGCAGCCAGAGCCATGTTAATACTTCTGTCACTGAATTCTTCTATCTAGTTGAATAAGAATAAATGCAATTCCACTTTTACCTTTGAGCCACATCTATCAATTATTTGAACTTGACAATGACATGAAATGAGATGAGATTCTCATTTGAAAAAGCAAGTAATACACATTGACATCTAGAGGAAAACATCCCCCACTCCTGCAGCATCTTGTCAATTACTCATTTGATTAATATATGCCTTAGTGGCCTTAGTGGCCATACATTCAATGAAAGGGAAATTGCACTGAAGCCCTAAATTTCCAGAGACAGGACAGTTTCTTTTAAACAACTGTGCAGATACACTATTAATTCCAAAGATAGATTGATAGTAACTGCTAAGCCGCTTATATTATATTTTATTTACAAAAACAGCCATTGCTGAAGCTTCTTTTAAGCAGGTCCTTTTTGCAGTAATGTACCCTATGCAGCTCAAAAACTGTTGTGCCTACAATGTAGTATTCAAACTTGTGTTGGTTTATTAGACGCAGTACCACATTTTGCTATGACAAGTGGTGAAAATGCTGCATCTGCCAGACTCACCATGTTGGTCTGAGTATGTGTGAGTGAGGGCTGATTAATGTGCAGCAGGTCCAGGTTGGAGGCTTCCAGAAATGGTCAACTGACATCACTGGATTTTGCATGGGATCAGTATGAGGATGGGATCCCGCTGCATGGGATCCCGGCACTTGAAATAACGATACTGGGATCCCGATTTTGAAGAAGCCGACAGGGGTGAGTGAGGGGTGTTCCCCCCTTTCTCCAACCCCCTAACCCTCCCTACCCGCAGCCTAACCCTAAACTCCCCCCTTGTTGCCTAACCCTAACAACCCCTGGAGGTGCCTAAACCAAACCCTGTGTCCTGGATGCCTAAGCCTAACCCCCCCCCCCCCCCCCACGCGGCCTAACCCTAACCCCCTGTCCCCACTGCCTAACCCCAACCCCCAGGATGCAGCCTAAACCTAAGCCTCCGACTGCAGCCCAAACCTAACCGCCCTCACATGGATTACCTGTGGTGCACCGCGGTCTGTCCACGTTCGGGTTCTCGGGTGTCAGTATTCCGGCGCTGGGATGGGGTCGGTATTTTGGCGTCGGTAATCTGACTGCCAGGATACCGACAGTCGGGATCCTCACTGCATCCCTTTTGCATATATATATATATATATATACTGTATATATATATTGTATATGGGGTGCAATTAGCGCTACAATCTTACAATTCAATGAGTGTACAAGTGACAAATTAAATTAAATAACAAATTGTAACAATGTACGAATAACAGTGACCACCTAATTAGGGCTCATCAATTGTAATAAAAAAACACTCCAAATATATATAGTGGCTGCAACCCGATTTCAAGTTAGTCCAATTTCCAATAAGACCAATTTAAAATGTTCTTTGGTGGTAAATCAGCAGCAGCTTTAGTGTTTAAAACCGTGACTGATCAACAGTGACAATTAAGATATGCGTACCAGAAGATTATTGGCATGTAGTGGTATCTTTGCCAAGACTTCCTAAGTACTCCTCCTCCTCCCACGGTCATTCAGACGTTGTGTGGCAATTCACATACATGGAGGATGGAGACGATATATCAATAAAGTGCACTTCATATTATAAAGTGACTCCATGCTTGCATGCATAAAAAGTGCTAATGTGCTTAGTGTGCAAAAAAGTGTGTAGTTGTGAGTGCCAAATAGTGAGTGCCAATGCAGCTGATTTACCACCAAAGAATATATATATATATATATATATATATAAATATATATATATATATAATCCTCCTGTGTAGAGCATACCCTTCAGGCTGCCTGTTCACATAAAGACCAGCACACCACGTTTGAATGCCAAAAAGTTCTTTAAATATTAATAAAGTGCAAAAAATCACGTCAAATAAAGTTTCATACAGCAGCGACTATTGAAACATTTCCGATGGATACAGGAAAGCTTAAAACCAAGGGACTTATCTGGTCAGCTAATAGATGCATCATCTTATCATGTTAAGCCCGACAGCTGTTTCGGTGCATGACCACCTTCCTCAAGGGCTCCATAAACAATAATCCCATAGTTGCTGCTTAAATAGCCAGGGCGCCCATCATCAGCACACTGATATCCCACACATGTGCCACCTCACTCACCTGTCCACTCGCGCCGAACTGGCCTCCATATCCACAGCTCCGCTGTGAACCGCACGCCGTCTGTCTTTGGAACGCACTTCCGGTTCCGGTCTGTGCGCTCATAATACTGTCCGTACAGGGTACGGCTACTCGCACATACTGGTCCATGCCACTAGTGTAACACGCCAGCAGCTGAAGAATGACACTTGCAGTTCAGTTGATGTATAACAGTTGCCGGGGGTGCCCTCCTTTTTGAAACTTGTACATACAGATATCCATGTGAATGGATGAGGCGGCAATTGTCCGGTCTTTGTCAAGTGATATTTAATTCCTTGTAACCGACAGTTAGGATACTAATCGCCCGGTATCCCGACCACCGGGTTATCAAACTGAATCCATTGATAATATATCGACATTCTACAGATGACAAGGTCAATGTAGACATTTCAACAATGTCAACATCATAGCTGTTGGCATTGTGGTGTTGACATAAATGTCGACATGACTTCATTCTGTAAGAAAGTTATTGCAGTTCTAAGGGTTTTTTGTTTTGGTTTTTTACATTATGCGCCTTATTTTTCCATTTTTGTTATACAGTACATTTGGAAACATCATAAAGCTATTCTCACCACCAAAAACCTACCATTTCATGAGTGCCCAGAAAAAGCACCAGATCAAAACACTCCTAAAATCAAAAATAATCTAGATTAAAGCTAAGTGAGCATTATATTAAATACCTTCAAGTGCACATAAAAAGGTACTGAGCCCCAACCTGCCTCCACTCTGGGCGAGATGTACTCACCTTGTGGCGTACATCCTGCCACACATCACCAGACCGCACCGATACTAATCACACATGTACTAACATAAGCGATTAGTATTGCAATGGACAGCTCTTTCAAAAAGAGCAGCCCTTTGTGAAGACGGCACAGCCGGGTGAGAGGGTGTCCGCGGATCACCTGTACCTCCTGGCCCCGAGGCTCCTCCTCCTCCCTGCAGCCATAAGGTGAGGCCGAACAGCTGGCTGTGTTGCTGAGAGCGGAGGGAGTTGGGGATCCAGGAGTGAGCTGGGAGTGTGCAGGGCGGCTGCTAGCAAAGGAGGTGATGGGATCTGGAGTGAGCGGTGAGGTGGCGGGATGAGGAAAGAAGCCCATAGGCTACTATAGGGTAATGCCAGCAAAAGCTGGCATTACCCTCTACTTTGGTGAGCGAGCAGCCGAACCTTAGTACATATGAAAATGCGGTACAAACCCAGAAAACAGGGTTTTTACTGCATTTTTCCTTTAGTACATCCTTCCCTCTGTCTTCCCCACTATATAGGGTTGTGCCAGAGATCATGTGGTCAAAGGGGCACCCTGCTGCACATACAGTATGATGAAACAGCCTAGCTAAAGCATTACTAGATAGAAATCCACAATCTTATAATTTCATAACAAATGTCCTGATGCCCAACTCTTAAGGCTCGTACACACTGGCTGATATATCAGCCGTTCTCTTGAACAGCCGATATATCGCGGGTCCGTCGGCCAGTGTGTACGGCTGATACATCTGCGAACTCCGTCGTTCACAGGCGTATCGCGTCGGCCCTGCAGCACAGCCGCCGGCCAATATATCTACCGATATATTGGCGCGTCGCTGTGTGTGTACGGCGGTCGGCCGACCGCCCGCACACATGCTGCGGCGGCCGGCGGTGATTGACAGCTGAACTGGGCGGGCGTGTGTACAGTGCTCAACACACAGCCCGATCCGTCCATAAATATAGCTGCAGATCAATTGATCTGCAGATATATCTATTATTGTGTACCCACCTTTAGAGCTATAAAGCATGAGTGTGGTTTAAAAGATTAGATAGACTGATAGATATACTATTACTGATGAAGAGTTACAGGCAATACAATTTTTGCTTATATTCACTCAGGTACGTGAACATCGACATTGCGTACAATCATGAATTAGGCCCTTACATTAAACATGGAAAAGTCATACTGTTTTTTTGTTTTCTTTAATATTTAAATGATAACTTTGAGAAACTATTGAACTGTGAGTTCTATATACAGTACTAAGCCCCCCTCAGATTTTATATATATATATATATATATATATATATATATATATTTTATATATATATATATATATATATATATATATATATATATATGGAGAGAGATTTTTTAGGTCAGTGCGCTTAGTCTACCGTCCAAAAGTTCCTTTTAAAGGAAGGGGTCGTTAGAAAGTCCTGCTGTTTGGACTTAGTCGGTTGTGGATGCTCCGTCAATGAACACCTCCCAAGCTTCTTTGGTGGCAGCTCAGTTCTTCAGGAAATGACTTGGGTATGTTCAGTCATACAATTCTGTGGAGGCAGGGGAGAAGAACAAGCGCCATATGGTGTAGTATTTTCAATCAATGGAAGTAGTAGATACGTATATAAAGTAAGTACCGGATAGATTCTTGAGATTAGGCCTGTCTGTCTCACTAAGTTCTTTGTAGCTGTTCACCACCTAGGAGACAAAGATCATCGCCATATAGTGTAGTAACCTCGGATATACTTTGGGGTACCCTCCCCTATATTTCATGCGTACCAAAGTAAAGATTCAATATAGCATGTAGGATATACTTATATCCAAACAGATCTAGTCGGTCCAATATGATGTAATGGCTGAATCAGTCGCCTGCTACTGCCTTATATAGCAAAAGTTTTTTAATCAACAAAATTAATAATATACAAATTCAGATAAAAGTAAAACAAAATAGAAAATCTTAGCTGATTGGTATAGGCAAATAGGCAGGTCAGTCTCAACGCGTTTCGCCTCCAGGGCTTCCTCAGGAGAATACATCATAGCCAAAGGTACACATATTTATAGTGCTTTCAGTTTCGTTTTTGGCCGATACTTCCGGTTCGCGTCATTTCCGGAACCGGAAGTACTCGGTCCGACTTTCATATTAAATACACAGATGGTTTAAACATTTATCATAAATCTACATTGGTGATGCAGTGTTAGCATAAACATAGAGGCAGTCTATGAACGCCGTGCAGGACGGACATACATGTACGTAATATCAAAAACAAAATAGAAAGTCATCCGCTCTCTAGACATTTCACTGAAACCCACAACTCCAGCCTGGAAACATTTACCTTCAGAGCCATTGAACACGTCAAACTAGGACCTAGAGGGGGCGACCTACTAAAAAAGTTATCTCAGAGGGAGATGTACTGGATTTTTACTCTAAACACCCTCCAACCTCATGGCCATAATGAAGGCTACGAGATTGCCCCCTTCCTTTGAGGTACACTGAAGCTCTAGCCTGTGCCACGGGCTTGCTGATAAATAGCTCCTTTCCCTTAAACTTGTACTGTAGGTCCCAATACATTTCGTAGGATGATTACTTTCAGCGAAACTGAAAGCACTATAAATATGTGTACCTTTGGCTATGATGTATTCTCCTGAGGAAGCCCTGGAGGCGAAACGCGTTGAGACTGACCTGCCTATTTGCCTATACCAATCAGCTAAGATTTTCTATTTTGTTTTACTTTTATCTGAATTTGTATATTATTAATTTTGTTGATTAAAAAACTTTTGCTATATAAGGCAGTAGCAGGTGACTGATTCAGCCATTACATCATATTGGACCGACTAGATCTGTTTGGATATAAGTATATCCTACATGCTATATTGAATCTTTACTTTGGTACGCATGAAATATAGGGGAGGGTACCCCAAAGTATATCCGAGGTTACTACACTATATGGCGATGATCTTTGTCTCCTAGGTGGTGAACAGCTACAAAGAACTTAGTGAGACAGACAGGCCTAATCTCAAGAATCTATCCGGTACTTACATTATATACGTATCTACTACTTCCATTGATTGAAAATACTACACCATATGGCGCTTGTTCTTCTCCCCTGCCTCCATATATATATATATATATATATATATATACATATAAGAAGCTGCTGTGTCCAGCTCTCTCCAACATTCAATAAGTACTGGGTGCCCTCAAAAAAGTCATTATACATACATGGGTCCTCAAGGTGCGGCACTCCCGGGTTTGTACACAATCCACATACAGTACATACCCTAGCGTCTCCCACACTATACTATTACCTGAGGTTATTAGACTTCAAAGTGCAGTAACTCATGTTATTCGAATACTATAAGGCATGTGGTAATATCCGTTAATGTCAATTAATTAATTAGTAGTGCTATTCAGTTGACACATCAAAGTTATATCTAATATTTACACAAACTTATAAAAAGTTTGATAAACCCAAATGGTCATTGAGGCTCTTTGGGGCAAGGGTACCCAATCTACAAATCCATTTGCTTTCACATTGGAGTAACTTCAAGGCTCGGTCCCCTCCCCATATAGAAGGGGGGACATGGTCAATCATTCTATAACGGACTGTAGATAAAGGATGTGGAACTTGGCAAAAATGCCTAGCCACCGGCTGCTCACTTTTGCCGGTCTGCAATGCAGCTCGAATGGCGGACCTGTGGGCTGTAATACTCTCCTTAAAGGTACGCTCAGTCTTACCAATATATGACAGCCCACAGGGGTAAATGATCTGGTACACCACGAATTTGGAGTTACAAGTTAGTGTATGTCTTATACTGAACCGCTGACCTGATACGGGGTGAAACAATGTATCTCCTGCAATAAGGAAACTACAGGTATATGTACATTTAATACAACCTTTTTTACCTCTAAGGAAATTACCCGCTACCTCCTTTCTATCGGTAGTGATATTAGTTTTGACCAAGTAATCCCTAATACTCCACCCTCTTCTATAACTAGCTAATAACCTGGTGTCAGTAAGTGACAGATCCTGATCGCTCTGTACCATAGGCCATAATTGCTGCGAAGCTTTGCTAATATGGGTGCTTGACGTATTAAATTGGGTCAACCATGGCAGTATGTTACTAATATTCTTCTGGATCCCTGGCTGAAGTAGCTCCTGTCTGTCTTTGGGCAAAGCCTTATTCATAGCTGAAATCAACAATTGACTATTATAGCCACATTTTAAAATGTTATGGGCCATAATTTGCATTTGTTCATATGCAACTGCAGGGTCGGAATTAATTCACTTAACCCGCAAAAATTGTGAGTAGGGTAAACCCCTTTTGAGAGCTGTGGGATGTGAGCTCTGCATATGTAGCAGATTATTGTGGTCAGTAGGTTTACTATATAAAGTGGTAATTAACTGATGATCCTTAAATCTAATCTGAACATCCAGAAAATTAACATATTTATTACTGATATTATACAGATGGGTCCACATTTATCTTGACCTTTAATAGGATTAACTGAGACTAGCCAATCGGATTTATTCCCCTGCTGTAATGACTTAATCCCCTGCTGTATTGTTCTCTGTATTGTATTGCTGCTGAGAACAATAGATGAATGGTTTATGCTAATAAGGCGCAGGAAACTAGTCAAGATAACCATGGACCCATCTGTATGTGAACTTTTCCGGATGCTGTCTTAAATTATGGGTCTCAATAACCGCAATAAAAGACTCTCGGGTACCACGCTACAAAATGAGCAAGTCATCTATGAAACGGGTGTAACACACTATATTCTCCTTAATGTGATCATTGAAAAAGAATACCTCTTGTTCTACCATAAACATAAAAATATTAGCATACGATGGGGCCACACTGGACCCCATCGCACAGCCAATACACTGCATGCAGAACTTATTATGAAAAAAAATAAATCCTTTTCAAAATCATGTCCAACAATTCCAAGCATAAGTCCAGTCTCGGACTGCTATATTTGGGATGGTCTGTGATAAACTGTCTTACCGCTTGCAACCCCATGTCATGGGTTATAACGGTGTATAATGAAGGCACATCAATACTACATAGCCATAGGTTATCCTCTATATTAACATCTTGCAGTTGTTTCAGTAAACTTGTTCTGTCCAACAGGAACCTCGGATGGTTCTGAATGCATGGATGAAATAGGCTATCAAGAAATATGGCTGCTGGTTGGAAAAATGATTTAGTCGCTGCAATTATGGGGCAGCCCAGCGGGTTATGTAAGGTTTTATGGATTTTCACGGTGGTGTATAACAGTGGTGTGACCAGATGGGTGGGAATTAACGCTGTCATCAATTTTTTGGGGGTAATCTCCCGAACCTCATGTTCTAATATTTTTACCAAGTATATATTCACATTTATCCTGTATTACCAGGGCTCCCCCCTTATCTGCCGGCCGAAATACCAAAGCATTATTATCTGCCAATTTTCTTAATGCTTGATGTTCATCTTTGAACAAATTTGGTCTGTATGTTATACATCTAGCAGACGCATGAATGTTTTGACTGTAGCATTGTAGGATTGTGGCTCAAATGTTGACCTGGTTGAAGTTTAGCTAAAGCTGATGGTAATGTATAATCATCTTGTCTGATTGTCAAAGGACTGGGATTTTTAGCGAAGTGTTCTCTCAATTTAAGTTGGCGATGAAGTCGGTACTTATCGACCTGCAATTGGAATAGATAAATATATGTAGTTGGTACATATGACAGGCCTTTAGATAATACTTTAGTCTCCGTACTTGTTAACTCATAAGAGAATAAATTGATCACTATGGTTTGGTCGCCTTCTGTGGTCTTCCGCCACGTCCTTTGCCTTTGCAGTTGCCTATGAACAAATGCAACTTATGGCCCATAAATTTTTACAACGTGGCTACAATAGTCAATTGTTGATTTCAGCTATGAATAAGGCTTTGTCCAAAGACAGACAGGAGCTACTTCAGCCAGGAATCCAGAAGAATATTAGTAACATACTGCCATGGGTGACCTAATTTAATATGTCAAGCACCCATATTAGCAAAACTTCACAGCAATTATGGCCTATGGTACAGAGCGATCAGGATCTGTCACTTACTGACACCAGGTTATTGGCTAGTTATAGAAGAGGGCAGAGTATTAGGGATTACTTGGTCAAAACTAATATCACTACCGATAGAAAGGAGGTAGCGGGTAAAAAAGGTTGTATTAAATGTACATGTACCACCTGTAGTTTCCTTATTACAGGAGATACATTCTTTCACCCCCTATCAAGTCAGTGGTTCAGTATCAGACATACACTAACTTGTAACTCCAAATTCGTCGTGTACCAGATCATTTGCCCCTGTGGGCTGTCATATATTGGTAAGACTGAGCGTACCTTTAAGGAGCGTATGACAGCCCACAGGTCCGCCATTCGAGCTACATTGCAGACTGGCAAAAGTGAGCAGCCGGTGGCTAGGCATTTTTGCCAAGTTCCACATCCTTTATCTACAGTCCGTTATAGAATGGTTGACCATGTCCCCCCTTCTATATGGGGAGGGGACCAAGCCTTGAAGTTACTCCAATGTGAAAGCAAATGGATTTATAGATTGGGTACCTTTGCCCCAAAGGGCCTCAATGACCATTTGGGTTTATCAAACTTTTATAAGTTTGTATAAATATTAGATATAATTTTGATATGTCAACTGATTAGCGCTATTCATGAATTCATTAATTAATTGACATTATCGGATATTACCACATGCCTTATAGTATTTGAATAGCATGAGTTACTGCACTTTGAAGTCTAATAACCTCAGGTAATAGTATAGTGTGGGAGACACTAGGGTATGTATGTGGATCGTGTACCTTTTACCCATTAACAGTTTCAACAGCTTTAATACAAAGGTACTCTGTACATGATCTTGCCGTTGTGTTGTATTATGTACTTGATAGTTTTGCCTTATGGGTGTTATATTTGCCATGATTCTTCTACAGTTATGTGTATACTCATATCCATGGTGACTGGTGCACTTCAGTGACTCATGCTGCATGACATCACACATATCGCGCCTCCTGGCCAGGTCCACAGTCCCGCTTCCGGGGATGGCGTCCACGAGGTGATATTGCTTATAAGGTGAGCACTTTTGTATGTGTATTCGATTTTAGCCTGATGACAGTGCGGACAATAAAGCACTGAAACGTTGCTTGGAGATTATGCTGGTAATATGAGTGTTTAGTACAAACCCGGGAGTGCTGCACCTTGAGGACCCATGTATATATGTATATATATATATATATATATATATATACACTTATTTATTTATTAAAGTGCAAGTGTAATGGAATTTTCTGTGCTATATAAGAAACTTTTAATATATATATATATATATATATATATATATATATATATACCCCAATAGAATCGGCACTCACTGTTACTTAACACATAATGCTCAGGTGCCCTCCAGAACAAACTTTGTATAGTTACCACTCCTAGCAGGCGGCGGCACTTGGAGTGATCCATTAAAGTACATTTTGCACCTTATTGCTAAGACCAGACTCTGAGTGCCGCCGCCTGCTAGGAGTGGTAACTATATATGTGGTAACTATATATACATATATAACTATATATATATATATATAGATATAGATATATATATATATATATAGATAGATAGATAGATAGATAGATAGATAGATAGATAGATAGATAGATATAGATATATCTCCTTCCTCCCCCACATACACCACAGTCTGTGTCTCCCTCTCTCCTTCCTACCACACACCCCACTGTCTGTCTTTCCCCAATGACTCCATGCTGCAGTCCCAGCTCCCCCACCTCATGCCAAAGCCTTGTATCCCTCGCCAATCCACTCTTTCCCCGGGGAGAGACTTCCCAGTATCCAGACCCGAACACCGCACATCAGGAACCATGCGGCCCTCACACCCCACCAGAAGAGGCCGGTGCTGCCATGTCCCGTATCTGCCTGCAACAGAGCCGGACACGGACACTCGTGCAGCACAGTCACTGTGTGTGAGAGGCTCCTATCACTCTGAGGTTATGCCCACACCGCCTACAGCTCACTGTCCTATTTGGACAAGGCAGCTCACATCCCTGCAGGACACTAAGCAGCATATACTTGGGGCCCCTCTGTTCCTTGGGGCCCGGTACAGGTGTCCCCTTTGACCCCCTCTGTCACCGGCCCTTGTAGTAAGGGGTCTATTTACTAAGTCTTGGATGAAGATAAAGTGCACGGAGAAAAAAGAACCAGCCAATCAGCTCCTAACTGCCATGTCATAGGTTGTTTGAAAAATGTCAGTTAGGAGCTGATTGGCTGGTACTTTATCTCCATCCACTTTATCTCCATCCAAGGCTTAGTAAATAGACCCCTAAGCCTTGGAGAGGGATAAAGAGGAGAGAGATAAAGTACCAGTCAATCAGCTCCTAACTGCCATGTTACAGGCTGTGTTTGAAAAGTGACAGAAGCTTATTGGTTGGTACTTTATCACTCACCAATTTATTTCTCTCCAAGACTTAGTACATAGACCCCTTTATACTTATGCTTATGCCAATAACGTTAAAAAATGCTTTATAACTGTAAGTGAAATAATTCTACTAAATTACAGAAAGTAATAACACACTTTGAATATAAATTATTGTATATTAAGTAGTATGTAAAATGTATTGATCCTAGTTTATCAATGTTTATGTAAAATATCTGCGCTGCATTATTTTTTTAATATGCTACAATAACTTGGACATTGTTTTATTATGCCACTCTTATTTTCAAGAACATTGGGAAAAGGTGCTATAACTCATTTTACATACAGTATCCGCACTTTGGGGGTAATTCCAAGTTGATTGCAGCAGGAAACTTTTTAGCAGTTGGGCAAAACCATGTGCACTGCAGGGGAGGCAGATTTAACATGTGCAGAGAGAGTTAGATTTGGGTGGGTTATTTTGTTTCTGTGCAGGGTAAATACTGCCTGCTTTATTTTTACACTGCAATTTAGATTGCAGATTGAACTCACCACACCCAAACCTATCTCTCTCTGCACATGTTATATCTGCCCCCCCTGCGGTGCACATGGTTTTGCCCAACTGCTAAAAAATTTCCTGCTTCGTTCAACTTGGAATTACCCCCAATGTAAGTACATTTCATCAAAACAACCTCATGCTTAATGTACATGTTCTCAGCTTCAACATGATAAATCTTCTGCGATGTTTAGTAAATTAATTTGAATAAAGAGAAACCAGTTGACACAACTAGGTATTACAATTCATCAACTCTGTAGCATTGATAACAGCACAACAATGCAGAATGAGCTGCCCAAATGTGTATGTCCCAAATAAGCTCTCAAGAAAAGAAACACATCACCACGCTGCCTGCAGGCTGCAGCTTCATTTATAGCCCTCAGCTACAGTATGTAGTCAATACTGGGATTTCTAGAACAGTTTCTCTTCTTTGTGCTGGGAAAACAAAAACCTCAAGAAGGAGAATCCATATATTGTAATAATCATGGGACCTAAAATTTGAAGGATTCCAATCTTAACTCTGTCACTCGCTTAATACAAATTAATTGATGTCAAGGCAGCAGAAATTCCCAGAACATTTTTAAGACAAGAATGCTGTAAGAGAATCATGGTAAAAAGATTCTCACATCTTCATAGACATGTGTGGGGAATAAAAGCAAGACACTTGCTGGAGTCAAGACAAAGACTCCTGCTGTGCCCTATTACAGTAAAGCAGCTTACAGAATGAAGAAGCAAAGCTTGTGGACACTTATGGGCTGAACACAGCTCATATTAAGTAGAGATGAGCGGGTTCGGATTTACTCGGTTCTTTACGCCAGAATTATCGCAATTTCTTATTTTCTGGATTTTTCTTATTGGTTAACCAAGACACATGACGTCCAATAGCCAATAAGGAGATTCGGGTAAATCCGAGTAAAACCGAACCCGGTCATCTCTAATATTAAGTTGTCATTAAGTTGAGAATCTACAAAAGGCAGAGTTACCCATCTTTTTAAATTGAGCAAAAGTGCCATGGAAATCCTTGTCCAAACTCACTACTATTAACCCGATTTCCTTACAAAATTATGCAACTTGCAGGATTTCTGAATGTTTTTAAAACACAATGGTGTAAAATTATCAATGAGTAATATTCTTGTTATTACTTGTTATGAATGATAAATGGTGCTACAGCCAATCAGCTCCTGTCTTTTTTCAAACACTTGACAGTTAGGAGCTGATTGGCTGGTGCACCATTTATCATTCATAACGAGTGATAACAAGAATGTCACTCATTGTTATATCTGCCCCAATCTGTGCTTTTCAAATTAATTTCAATTGCGATACAGGGTTGAATACAAGTCAGTTTTTAGGATGAGACTTGCATGTTTTTACACTCTGCATATGCTGGGGAACCAAGAGTACATAACTACAGGCGATGCTGAGTCAGACGCAATTTAGTAGCATCACCACTTGTGGCTGAATGGATGCAACCGGGAAGATAGATCTTTTGCACCATGGACACGGCAAGTGCAGGTATGCAATGACAGTGATGATAGCTATGAAGCAAAGATCACAGATAGGGGTGGTGTTGTCACTTACTGTAGATGTGTACAACTTGGTATACAGCCAGATATCTGCATTTAGTTCCATGCACACAATGTTGGTGTAATACTAGCCAACTCTGCATTGTCTCCTTATTCCAAAAGTAGCCATTGTGGGTACAGACAGTAATTGGGTAAGTACCAGTACCCTGCTTTTATCAAGATCAAAGAAAGAAAAATACATTTTAGGGACCCATCTCCATTATGCTGAGACCAACAACATGGCAAAAGTGGAACTGTAGCTGTCCTATTGCTGTTCATCACCAGGCTTCCATGGCTGAGGGGAAGTGGATTGGTAAGAGACTCAGGGCTGGATCATCACTTGGAGAGTGATAAAATAGAACGTGATAAACTAACAGCCAACCAGCTCCTTCTGACATGGCAGGAGCTGATTGGCTGGTACTTTTTCCCTCTCCATTTTATCACTCCCCAAGCGATGATGCATCTAGCCCGCAGTGCTTTTCAGCACAAAGCTAAATGTCTCTAGCGGAGTGAGCATGCTGCTTTTATAAACCGCCATAGCAGTATTGTGCTGCCATTCTGGGGCCAGATTTCACTATGATGTTGCCACCCATATCTGTGGCTTCCCGATTATAGTGGAAATCAGCCAAAACTGTATATATTTTAAAGAGAAATATGTGATTGCAAACTGACGATATTTAGGTCAATTTTCCATTATAATAGGTGATTAGTAAGGCTCTCACTATAATTACACAACTGAGAATTGAGAATGTTATATCTACTTTTTATGCAAAAAGAAGTTTGGCATATGCCCAACTTCCCCAAAAAGAATACTATATACAAACGTAACCTTTAACTGTCCTTCATTCCCACCACAAACTCCAGGGATTATTGATATCTAGAGCTTTGAACCATTACTTCACTACTTGTAGAAATAGAAAGGTTACTGTACATTGCTCTTTCAGAGTCTTCCTATATAAGGTCAGCTATAATGTCACCACATTTGCGTACTTATATTATGCCACCATATTTTGCAGTACTTTACAAAGAATATTTAATCATACACATCAGAAAGTGCCCTATTGGGTTCCCCTTGGAACAATCTGCACCATATTATACAGGTCTGCAGAGTAAAATGTGATGTAAATTGACTATCACTATAGGGCAACTCCCTTGACATATGTTTATTACATGAGTCCCTTTTGTGCAGTAGTGTGATTGGAAGGCACAGAATCAAACCTTTTTAAAGTATGTGTATCAAATTCCGCCACCCCAAACATGATGGGAAAATAAGTAATTCTGCCAGGTGTAAAAGACTCCCATTAAGCGGAGAGATCCCCTTAATGATTTGTAAAACCCCTCTTGCTTTTGCATGTGAGTGGAGCAATAGACATATGCAAGCTCTTATTCATAATCAGAAAATAATGCCTCCAATTACTCCAACTTCTTGTATTGGATATTGCAAACATTGGCACCACCACAGATGTCATCATCATGAACAACAAATAAATGCACTTACCCACAAAACTAGATGTATTTGTCCAACAGTTGTCACACTGTCACAAAAAAGAGTTTGCACTACATGACTGCACTTTTGTACAGTAAATAAGCTTTACATGGGGAACCTATGGGGGTCATTCCGAGTTGTTCGCTCGTTATTTTTTTCTCGCAACGGAGCGATTAGTCGCTAATGCGCATGCGCAATGTCCGCAGTGCGACTGCGCCAAGTAAATTTGCTATGCAGTTAGGTTTTTTACTCACGCATTACGAGGTTTTTTCTTCGTTCTGGTGATCGTAATGTGATTGACAGGAAGTGGGTGTTTCTGGGCGGAAACTGGCCGTTTTATGGGTGGGTGTGAAAAAACGCTACCGTTTCTGGGAAAAACACGGGAGTGGCTGGAGAAACGGAGGAGTGTCTGGGCGAACGCTGGGTGTGTTTGTGACGTCAAACCAGGAACGAAACTGACTGAATTGATCGCAGATGCCGAGTAAGTCTGGAGCTACTCAGAAACTGCTAAGTGTCTATTCGCAATTCTGCTAATCTTTCGTTCGCAATTTTGATAAGGTAAGATTCACTCCCAGTAGGCGGCGGCTTAGCGTGTGCAAAGCTGCTAAAAGCAGCTTGCGAGCGAACAACTCGGAATGACCCCCTATGTGCAGCCGCCAATGGTACATGTGCATTTGGTAACTAACCTTGCATTATATAGACATATACTGTATAGTGCATAATAGTGTTATGTATTGTGTCGTTTCATGCGGAAGTTACTGTAATTCCCTACTGCTCAGTATGTGTATGCTGCTTTCAGTAAAAATATCTATGTATAGAGTATTGCTTGCAAAATTCCTTTTGGCCCTCAAATCTTTCTGATTGCTAATGTAAGCTGACAGAAGCTCCAGGAGCCGCTCAACCATCTTGTTCAGTTTAGAAGTGAATACTGTTTGTTTTTATTTCAGTTTGATGCTGTAAGGGACATTCATTGTTAAGATTTGATGGATGCCATCTGATGTCTTTTTGAAGCTTTCCAGCCTGTTAATAGCTGTTGCATATGCTAACGCCACTTCTATACCTTCTGTTTTAGACTGAACTGGGCACACAGCAAAGTTTAAGGATCAGGACCCAGCTTACTGAATAAATGAAGTAAGAATTCAATAAATCTAACATCCATCTGAAATTGTTATATATAACATGCAAAATTCATACACACCAAAGGCTCTAAAAAGCAAACAATGTAACATTCGTTGATTTTGTTCAAAGTAATGCTATATCTTGTAATACGTACACTCGAGGAGAGTTCTTACTGTACTAGTTTCTGTATGTGCATTGGATGGAAGTACATTAAGTGTAGGCATTAGGCTGAAATGTGTACTCATAGCAGAATTAATCTATAATATTTGTGCACAACCTATTAATGTTATCAAAACATGTTTTTCTACAATATTATATTGTATACAGATAGGGTAATGTGGTCAGATACACAGAAAAGAATAATGGCTTATTAATAAAAGTAAAAAACGAATGTACCATATATAAAAGGATTAAATATAATACCTCCACATTTGTTATCTATACATTTAAAAATTCAATTGGAATCATCATTCCTGCAGCAGTTCTTATCAAAATAATAATAAGCAAGATAAATAGATAGCCTCTACTTAATTTAATTACTTGATTTAAAATAGCCACAAAAATAGCTAGAGGGCAATAATACACAATATACAAATAATACGCAATATACAAAGAGCTAATCAGAGGTCAATATACAATGTTGTATATTTTCAAATAGCCAAACACACTCAGCTAGAATGTACTTCGGATAGACATCTCAATGTTATGGAATTAGTATGTTTTACCAACAGACGGGATGACGGCTGTCCGTATACCAACAGTGGCATCCCGTCTATCGGAATCCCGACAGCGAGGCATCGAGTCCCCTCGTGGGCTCCCTGCATTCGCCTTGATTCAGGCCCGGTGGCTTACTGCGCTCTCCACAGGTTATATTTCCACTCGGTTGGTGGCGTAGACACACCAACCGAGTGGGAATACCCAGCGGAGATCGAGATTCCGTCCAGCGTTATTTCACCAGCTGTTGGGATTCTGGCATCAGTCTCCTGAATGGCGGGATCCCAACAGTCTGTATTTTAACTGCATCCCATCTCAATATATGCACCAGCTCTCCAGACCAGCTGTAGCGTATCCGTGTCTGTATCCATGTCTGAGTCACAATTACGTGAACTCACCTTCTGTCCCTCATACTGTCTCTCCAGGTGAATGGATGTTCATTACATAGCTTTTAGATGAATCACTGATCTACTTACAGTTCATGCTTGTTTGTTTGTTTGTTTGTTTGTTTGTTTGTTTGTTCCAACTATTTTATGATTAGAAATTGCACCAACCTGCCAGCTAAAGCCTGATTTACATTGCCCAAGTCCAGAAGGCTTTGTGGCTGATGCAGATGTAAATTGGGTGTATTTTGCACCAAAGAAATATGCATGCAAAAAAAAATGTATACATTTGCCTGTAAGAAGAGCTGTACGCATATCGAGATGTGACTGTAATTATGTGTTCGCCTGGATTGCTACTAGTCATTACCATCAGTGCACCTTCTTTTTATTCTATAAAAAGTGTAATACTAGGTACACACCTATACAAACATCATACCAATCACCCAATATCGGGTTATTGGCTTGATAAATAATAGGATTTTAATACCTGCCGGTAAATCCTTTTCTCTAAGTCCGTAGAGGATGCTGGGGACTCCGAAAGGACCATGGGGGTATAGACGGGCTCCGCAGGAGACATGGGCACTTTAAGACTTTAAATGGGTGTGAACTGGCTCCTCCCTCTATGCCCCTCCTCCAGACCTCAGTTATAGGAACTGTGCCCAGAGGAGACGGACATTTCGAGGAAAAGGATTTTGTTAAACTAAGGGTGAGATACATACCAGCTCACACCACGCACCCCGTACAACATGGCCTATAACTACAACCAGTTTACAGCGTGAATCAAAACAATCAGCAACCGGCTGACCTTAACCAATACACAACCTTTGTGTAACATAAGCAATAACCATTAACAAGTACTGCAGATAGAGTCCGCACTGGGACGGGCGCCCAGCATCCTCTACTGACTTAGAGAAAAGGATTTACCGGTAGGTATTAAAATCCTATTTTCTCCTACATCCTAGAGGATGCTGGGGACTCCGAAAGGACCATGGGGTTTATACCAAAGCTCCAGACCCGGCGGGAGAGTGCGGATGACTCTGCAGCACCGATTGAGCAAACATGAGGTCCTCATTAGCCAGGGTATCAAACTTGTAGAATTTTGCAAACGTGTTTGACCCCGACCAAGAAGCTGCTCGGCAAAGCTGTAATGCCGAGACACCCTGGGCAGCCGCCCAAGACGAGCCCACCTTCCTAGTGGAATGGGCCTTCACCGAATTCGGTAACGGCAATCCAGCCGTAGAATGTGCATGCCGAATCGTATTACAGATCCAGCGTGCAATAGTCTGCTTAGAAGCAGGAGCCCCAACCTTGTTGGAAGCATATAGAACAAACAGCGCCTCTGTTTTCCTAATACGAGCCGTTCTGGCCACATAAATTTTCAAAGCTCTGACCACATCGAGAGACTTAGAATCCGCCAAGGCTTCCGTAGCCACAGGTACCACAATAGGTTGGTTCATGTGAAACGCAGAAACCACCTTTGGCAGAAATTGTTGACGATTTCTCAATTCTGCTCTATCAACATGGAAGACCAAGTAAGGGCTTTTGTGAGACAAAGCCGCCAACTCTGACACCCGCCTTGCGGACGCTAAGGCCAATAGCATGACCACTTTCCAAGCGAGAAACTTCAACTCAACCGTTTGTAACGGTTCAAACCAATGTGACGCTAGGAACTGTAACACCACATTAAGGTCCCATGGTGCCACCGGGGGCACAAATGGAGGCTGTATGTGCAGCACCCCCTTCACGAAAGTCTGTACTTCTGAAAGCGAGGCCAATTCCCTTTGAAAGAAAATAGATAAGGCCGGAATCTGCACTTTAATGGAGCCTAACTTTAGGCCTGCATCCACGCCTGATTGCAAAATATGGAGAAAACGACCCAGCTGAAATTCTTCCGTAGGCGACTTCTTGGATTCGCACCAAGACACATATTTTCTCCAAATACTGTGGTAATGCTTCGCCGTTACCTCCTTTCTAGCCTTCAGGAAAGTCGGAATGACTTCTCCAGGAATACTCTTTCGAGCTAGAATTTGGCGTTCAACCGCCATGCCGTCAAACGCAGCCACGGTAAGTCTTGGAACACACACGGCCCTTGCCGTAACAGATCCTCTCTCAGAGGAAGAGGCCAGGGATCTTCCACGAGCAATTCCTGAAGATTCGGATACCAGGCCTTCCTTGGCCAGTCTGGAACAACGAGTATCGTCCGGACTCCTGTTCTTCTTATGATTTTTAACACCTTTGGAATGAGTAGAAGTGGAGGGAACACATAGAACAAACGGAAACACCAACGGCGTTACTAGTGCGTCCACTGCAAGTGCCTGAGGGTCCCTTGACCTGGAACAATATGCCTGAAGCTTCTTGTTGAGGCGAGACGCCATCATGTCTACTTGAGGAAGTCCCCAACGACTTGTCACTTCTGCAAAGACCTCTTGATGAAGACCCCACTCTCCTGGATGGAGATCGTGTCTGCTGAGGAAGTCTGCTTCCCAGTTGTCCACGCCTGGTATGAAGACCGCTGACAGAGCGCTTACATGTCTTTCCGCCCAGCGAAGAATCTTTGTGGCTTCCGCCATTGCTGCTCTGCTCCTTGTTCTGACCTGGTGGTTTACATGCGCCACCGCTGTTATGTTGTCCGACTGAATCAGGATGGGTAGGCCGCGAAGGAGATGTTCTGCTTGCAGAAGGGCGTTGTAAATGGCCCTTAATTCCAGGATGTTTATGTGCAGACAAGCTTCCTGGCTTGACCATTTTCCCTGGAAATTCTCCCCTTGAGTGACTGCTCCCCAACCCCGGAGACTCGCATCCGTGGTTACCAGGACCCAATCCTGGATCCCGAACCGGTGACCCTCCAGTAGGTGAGAACTTTGGAGCCACCACAGTAAAGAAATCCTGGCCTTGGGCGACAGGCATATTCTCCGGTGCATGTGTAGATGGGACCCGGACCATTTGTCCAACAGGTCCCACTGAAACGTTCTGGCATGAAATCTGCCAAACGGAATGGCCTCGTAGGCCGCTACCATCTTCCCCATCACTCGAGTGCTCTGATGAATCGACACTCTTGCCGGTTTCAGAAGGTCCTTGACCATGGACTGGATTTCCAGAGCTTTTTCCCTTGGGAGAAAAACTCTCTGTAGATCCGTGTCCAGAACCATGCCCAAGAATGACAGCTGTGATGTCGGAATCAACTGCAACTTTGGCAAATTTAGGAGCCATCCATGTTGCTGCAGAACCGTCAGGGACAGCGCATTGTTTTTTAGCAATAGCTCCTGCGATCTCGCCTTTATCAGGAGATCATCCAAGTACGGGATAATTGTGGCCCCCTGCTCACGCAGGAGCACCATCATTTCCGCCATGACCTTGGTAAAAATCCTCGGGGCCGTGGAAAGACCAAACGGCAACGTCTGAAATTGGTAGTGACAATCCTGAACAGCGAACCTCAGGTACGTCTGATGAGGAGGATATATGGGGACATGTAGGTAAGCATCCTTTATGTCGACTGATACCATAAAATCCCCTCCATCTAGACTGAAGATCACTGCACGCAGAGATTCCATCTTGAATTTGAAACTTTTCAAAAACAGATTGAGGGACTTTAAATTCAGAATTGGTCTGACCGAGCCATCCGGCTTCGGGACCACAAACAGGCTTGAATAAAACCCTTCTTCCCGTTGTGACGGGGGCACCTCGACAATGACCCGCTGCTGACACAGCTACTGTATTGCCGCACTCACTAACTCCCTTTCTGGAAGGAAAGCTGGTAAGGCCGATTTGAAAAATCGGCATGGAGGCATGTCTTGAAACTCCAGTTTGTATCCTTGGGTCACAATTTCTAGCACCCAAGGGTCCAGGCCCGAGTGAACCCAGACCTGACTGAAAAGCTGAAGACGCGCCCCCACCGGTGCGGACTCCCACAGGGGAGCCCCAGCGTCATGCGGTGGACTTGGCAGAAGCCGGGGAGGACTCCTGTTCCTGAGACCCTGCCACGGCCGGTGATCTCTTTCCCTTTCCCTTACCTCTGGCAAGGAAGGAAGACCCACATCCTTTCCGGAACTTCTGCGACCGAAAGGACTGCATCTGGTATTGAGGCGTCTTCTTTTGCTGCGTAGGAACAAAAGGCAGAAATGAGGTAGCTGTAGAAAACCAGGTTTGCAAGGCCTTCACCAAATAAAACTTCCCCCTTATAGGGCAGAGCCTCCATAGCCTTTTTAGAATCAGCATCACCATTCCATTGATGAGTCCACAATGCCCTCCTAGCTGAGACTGCCATGGCATTGGCCCTCGATCCCAAGAGGCCAATATCCCTTGCAGCATCCTTGAGATAGACCGCAGCGTCCTTGATATGACCCAGTGTCAACAGTACGCTATCCCTATCCAGAGTGTCTATTTCAAATAACAAGGTATCAGCCCACTTTTCAATAGCGTTACTCACCCATGCCGACGCCACGGCCGGCCTGAGCAGCGTACCAGTCGTGACATAAATAGACTTCAAGGTAGTTTCCGCCTACGATCAGCCAGATCCTTAAGGGCTGCCATCTCAGGTGACGGCAACACCACCTTCTTGGACAAACGCGCTAGAGCTTTGTCCACTGTGGGAGTCGACTCCCACCTAACCCAATCCTGGGAAGGAAACGGGTATGCCATAGCAATTCTCCTGAGAATCTGCCACTGTTTATCCGGGGTTTCCCAGGCCCTTTCAAAAAGAGCATTCATTTCATGCGAGGTAGGAAACGTTACCTCCGGCTTCTTCCCCTTAAACATGTCTCAGGGACAGCGGGGTCCTCTGTGATATGTAACACGTCTTTTATTGCCACAATCATGTATTGAATACTCTTAACCACCTTAGGATGTAGCTTCGCATTATCATAGTCGACACTGGAGTCAGAGTCTGTGTCGGTATCCGAGTCTGATATCTGGGTAAATGAACATTTTTGGGACCCCGAGGGTGCCCGAGTGAGTGGGACTACCTCTCCCATGGAATGCCTCCATGCCTGGTTCTGAGCCTCGGATTTATCCAACCTCTTATGTAACAAAGCCACACTCTTATTCAAAACGCTCCACATCTCCACCCAATCAGCAGTCGGCAGTGCAGACGGAGTCACTCCTTCATTCTGTTCAGCCTTCACATGCGCCTCCTCCTGGGAAGAGCATTCAGCCTCAGACATGTCGACACACACATACCGACACCACCCAACACACTGGGCTACAGGGGACAGACCCACAGCAAGGCCTTTCAGAGGGACAGAGAAAGAGTTTGCCAGCTCACACCCAGCGCCCCACCGGTCAGAAACCTGTAAGCGCTGTTATATATTGTAACAATATTAACCAACACCAAATTTGTGGGCCCCCCCCTCATTTTTCAAGCACCCAGTTACTTGTGTGCAGTGAAGGGCCAGGAGCAGCGTCTCTGCAGCAAGCTGTGGAGAGAAAATGGCGCTGGTTAGAGCTGGAGGACAAAGCCCCGCCCCCTACATGGCACGATTCCATCCCGCTTTTTTTTATGCTGGCGGGGGTCCCTGGAATGGTGCCATTGCACCTTACATACATGCCAGCCCCTTATATGAGGTAATATTTGCTGCCCAGGGCGCCCCCCCCCCCCCCCCCTGCATGGTACCTCAGGAAGACTGAAGTCTTCTGCCGCCTTCACGAAGTCTTCGTTGCTTCTAATACTCACCCGTCTTCGGACTTCTGGCTCTGCTAGGGGGACGGAGGCACGGCTCCGGGAGTGAGCTGCAAGGCGACCCAAGCGATCAGACCCTCTGGAGCTAATGGTGTCCAGTAGCCTAAGAAGCAGAGCCTTGTAACTCACAGAAGTAGGTCTGCTTCTCTCCCCTCAGTCCCACGATGCAGGGATCCTGTTGCCAGAAGTGCTCCCTGAACATAAAAAACCTAACAAAAGTCTATTTCCAGATAAACTCAGGAGAGCCCCCTGTGTGTAACCAGTCTCCTCTGGGCACAGAATCTAACTGAGGTCTGGAGGAGGGGCATAGAGGGAGGAGCCAGTTCACACCCATCTAAAGTGTTAGAGTGCCCATGTCTCCTGCGGAGCCCGTCTATACCCCATGGTCCTTTCGGAATCCCCAGCATCCTCTAGGACGTAGGAGAAATATAAGTTTGTATACAGGAGCGATAGTCAATAAATGACTCCTCTAAATGGTCAGACTGAGAGGCCGCATTTTATGAGCCACTAATGAAATTAAGTTGCCTAATCTCCTGATCGCAGCTAATGGGTGCACACTTATCAGATAATCACCCCAAAGATCTGACCATTTAATACCCCTTTTACACCACCTGAAATATCCCGGGATTTTGCACTGGAGCGCGCAAAATCCCGGGACTGCAGGCGGTGTAAAATGGTCCTTCTCCTAAATCCCAGGGTCCACTTTCCCGGGAATCCAACCCGGCATATACGCAGGGTTGGACACGGGTAAGACCCAGGAAGGAGGCGGTGTAAATGGGTTAGCCGGGTCAGCTGACCCGGCACCCATTTACAGCATGGCAAACCTCCCGTACCGCAGTGTCCGGTGGGTAGTCGGGAGGCTGGGGGTCACGGCGCACGCTGTCTGTGCAGACAGCGTGCGCCGTGCTGGTTGCCATGCTGCGGCTGGGGACATGGCACATGCTGTCTATGCAGACAGCAGCATCATGTCTGGTGCCTGGAAGTGCCGGAGGCTGGGGGCAGCACAGCAGCTTCCAGATTGCTGTGCTTGCCCCCGGCGAGACGCTCCGGTGTCCTGATCTGCAATGTGGGCCGGCGCTTGGAGATGACATCATCTCTAAGCACCGGCCCACAAGACACTGCACCCGGGTGCAGTGTTAACGGTGCCGATCCGGGAATATCCCGGATCGGCACTGCAGTGTAAATGGGGGGAGTCACGGGTCTGACCCGGCTTGGAACCGTGTTCCAAATCCTGGGTCAGACCCGGGATTTTGGTGTAAAATGGGTATATATGATCAGAGTGTTTAACAGATTTAAAAGATACACATCCAAACAGGTGTTGCGTCAGAAGTCCCTCTCTGATCTTTGGCTACTTTACTACCGATTTCTGCCTCTTCAGTCATTTAGATTAGAATGAATTGCATAAATCTTTGCTTTGCACAAGCTTGCTGTATTCCATTTTGGAGTCTACTCAGTCTTAAAACACAAAAGATGCACTCTATAAACAGGCATATTTTAAACTTTATATCAGCCCTTTTGTGTTATAAAACCTGCATGCAGTTTAGTACCAGTGAAAAACTGATAAATGCAAAGGTAATACTTACTTGTGGGTACACAGTACCAGATTGATAGGGAAAAAAGCACCACAAAGTATGCAATACAAAATGATTTGTTTTTTTCATTGAAGGATACAGTACCTTTGCTTGTACACAGAAATAATAAACAAAAGTTTCTAGATCTACAGTATCTGCCTGAAGGGGCACATTTTTGAAACACTAGGGTATAAGAGAAGACTTGTCAATAAGTTCCCTCTTTTCCTGCATGACAGGTAAGAAAAACTTATGTAAGAATGACCTAATGTCACCAGCATCTGTCACAGAGAAACAGATGAAAGGGAGAGATAGAATAGGCTTCAGAGGGGTGGGGGAAACTCATCTATTCACACACCAATTCATATCAGCCTATACTTTTAGCAGTATGTAATTAGGTATTTGTTTCAGCTTTTAATTAATGGAAATCTAAAGTCAGCAAGTGGATTATTCTTAAGCATGGTTGCACAATAATTTTAGGTTATTGAGCCAGTCAGTAGTAAACTGATTTTTGAGAAAAAGAGTCTTACATTCATTTCATCTGCAAAGCATATGATAAAAGTACCAGCAATTGCATTCTTTCATGGCATTTTAAAATAACATTTAAAGGAGTTTTTGCCTGTATTTTGTTAAACAGCCGTTTCCTCTAGGGCGATACAGTATTATAGACTAGATAAATTTGCTTGAGCTGTAGAATTGATGTTGAAAATAGCACTGGAAAGGTAATTTGTTCCCTACAGTCCTGATTATATGAGTAACTTTCAGTCCAGTAGGAGTTAGAAATGAATGTAATATATCAATTAAAGAAACAACTATCACGTTTTTCAGTTTTGGTTTCCTATAACTTGTATATGTAAAGGTCAACAGTATGTGTGACAGAACCACATAGACGAAGTACAGTCCAACTCACTTTATTTTTCCACCTTGGGCACGTTGCACAATTTCATGCAGGATTTGCAGTTTGGTATACAGTAGCAATCTTAGATGGCTCCTAACATAACCCCACACCCCAGTCATTTGGGCAACTGGATCGCCATCAGAAGCAATGACCTACTGAACAAACACATTTTTAAAGGTAGCAGAAAAGTTGTAGTAATTTGCCCAGCTGTGGCTTACAACAGACTCAGACAAAACCCGGACTGGATTCCATCAGACATGTTGCTGCTGCTCCAATCCTGCAAAAGCCTGCCGTTCCACATTAACCTCATGTGGCCTCATGCTGTCGTTGCCACTTATGCCACATATGGTATAGGGTGTTTCCATGTTTGTTTTGTTTTGTTTTCTTATTGCCTTTCCAGAAACAGTTTGCACAATTACCAGATAGATTATAATGTGTTATGTACAGCAGTAACAACTAACCTATCGGATGGATGCCCGTGCTACATCCGAGTGCCTGCACAATGGATCTGACAGGTGCTGGGACCACTGCATGTGCACAACAGTGTTTTGACCAGTGCATGCACACAAACATCAGCTGCTAGGGACTGCGGGGTCTATTCATGAAGCAGTGAAAATAGTGGAGAAGTGAGCCAGTGGAGAAGTTGCCCATGGCAACCAATCAGCTGCTCCGTACAATTGTATAGTATGCAAATTATAAATGTTACTTCAATGCTGATTGGTTGCCATGGGCAACTTCTCCACTGGCTCACTTCTCCACTATTTTCACTGCTTCATGAATAGACCACTGCATCAGCTGTAGTCCTAGAAATCTTGTAGGGCTGTCGGAAAAGGGAGAGGATTGGCTTCCTATTGGAAGCCAATCCTCTGTCTTTGTTAATTGTGGGCTGGACTGGCAGTCTCAAGGGGAGAAAACACTGGTGGGGAGTTCAAAGCTGATAGTGAGCATATAGAATTGGATTTTTAAAATTATAGTGAGCTACTGTAGGGATGTGCAGAGTGATGCAGTAGATGTGGAGCAATGAAAGTAGATCAATCATTTTTGTTTGGCATTTAGGATGAATAATAATTGAAAATGACAGGCAGGTGAGAACGCTAAATAACAGGAAGGTGCTCAATATAGTCGGGATATATCGAATGAAAAGTAAATATTTTTGGAAACATGCAGGGATAAATGTAATAGTCTGCGAGAAGCTGGAGATGCGTGAATGCCCATATTTTTAATGAGGCAATCATTTACACGGCAAAACCACCATGGTTTTACCTTGTAAATGATTACTGCTTTAAAAAGACAGGCACTCTCGCACAAAGTCCCGCACCTACGGCTTCTCTCAGGCTATTACATGTAGAAAGAGAGTGACAAAGGTTCATATTCTAGCAATGTTTTCAAGAAGGATGAGTGATAACAGGGATTGAATGTTGGGGGTACAGCTGAGGTTTGCATATGCATGTAATGATAGCCTAAGTATATTTTCTCAAGCCCCATATAAGTGTTAACAATCCTTTAAACCAGGCACTGGATCTCTCCTTATACAACAAGTGGATTATGAGTTGCTGTGTTCTGAGTTGTTAATGTCTTCTTATTTTGACGCTATACAATTTTGTTTCATTTTTCACAAGCAGGACACAAGGTTTCTAAAGATAAACAACAGCCATGAAAGACATTAGTTCATGATTTGACCTAGTGACTAATACATCTGACACCAGACGGGATACAAGCAATACTAGATGTAGCACTGCCACAAAATCATAAGCAAATAAGTACTTTCCTAGGAATGTGTGGATATTGTTGAAACTGTATTCAAAGTTTCTCTTTTCTGGCATTACTATTACAATTACTAATCTTAATATTAAAACCAGGTCATGTTCAAGTATACAGAACAGGTTTTTCCTGATCTCAAGGAAAGCCTGACAAAGTATCATGTGTAGACCATACCAGACTAGGAGAAAATCTGTTGGTTGTGTGTCATGGGTCTTAACAAAAACACATGGAAATCCGGATTCGGTATAAAATCCCGACAGTCGGGATCCCGGCGGTTGAAATACTAATGCCGGAATCCCAACAGTCAGAATCCCGGCCTCAAGTGCAGCGAGTCCCCTGGTGGGCTCACTGTGATCACCATGCTTCAGGGTCGGTGGCGACCTTCAGCGGCAGTTCAGCGGGTGTGGGGAGTCCGGCACCGGTATTTCGACCGCTGGGATCCCAACAGTCAGGAAATGAACTGCATCCCGGAGATCCTAGTAGACCAGTAGTGTACTACAGTGCTCAATTGGACACTCTATCAAGATCACTCCCTACTGTACGTTTCTGAAGGCAGAGAACACAGCTGCTCTTGTCATCAGTAGAAAGTGAAGACATATAGTGGGGAATGCAGTAGGGTGTAAGAATCAGAAATTAAGAGATTTTGTGAGAGTTTTCCTGTTTTTTTTTTTTTTTTAAAGTGGCAATCTTTTACATGAAAAATCAACCTGGGTTTGTCATGTAAATGATTGCCACTTTAAAAAAGCTGGAAAACGCTCACAAAATCTCTCACTTTCAGATTCTCAAACCCTATTACATTCCCCTAATAATAAGGTTATGACGTTGTGATGTTGTATGACGTGTTTCAACACCAAGGTTCACAAGATGGGAATTGGCCATTATGGCTCAAAAATTACCATCATCAGATTTACTGTAACACTTAATCATACAATTTATTTACCATACAGTAAATGCCTCATAAAGTGGAAGAGAATGAAAATATAACTGACGGAGGATTTGGCAGTTGCATGATACACATGATTGCATGGAGTATTTGAACCAGACTTTTACAGGATGAACTAATATAAGGGACATCTGATTCCAGTACCATATTGCACAGGAGATTTGTATGAGGATCCAAAATGTATGAGGATCCACGCTGTGTTTAAAGCTACCATCTGGTACAGTCCCCATTGCTTACCTCATTTTGCTGATGTCTTGTGATATAATTATTTTGTTTTAAATTTGATAATAAATATGTGTTTTATTTGAACGAATCACACTATTGTGGCACATTTGCTTATTTACACATATGTACCGCATTTTTTTTTAAAGTACTATCGCTGGGAATAAATAAGAAGCTTCAATGTACCACGACCCTTGGATTCCGAACATCAGGAACTAAGGGAAGTGATTGTGCAGATACACATTGTGCATATCTGTTATATATTTTGTAAACCTCCCCCCCCCCCTTAATCCCAGGGGTATATGGGCTACCTACAATACAAGTATTGGGAAGTATTTATGGGCCTACTTGGGAAAAACCCTGTTTAAATGGTACCATTGGAATATAGGGTGTGGTATTGAAAGTCGACAGTAACTAGGTCGACAATGTCTAGGTCGACCACTATTGGTCGACAGTAACTAGGTCGACAGGGTGTCTATGTCGACCGGGTCTTTAGGTCGACATGTTCTAGGTCGACAGGTCAAAAGGTCGACATGAGTTTTTAATGTTATTTTGGTGTCGTTTTCTTTGTAGAGTGACCGGGAACCCCAATTAGTGCACCGTGTCCCCTCGCATGGCTCGCTTCGCTCGCCATGCTTCGGGCATGGTGCCTTCGCTTCGCTCGGCACAGATTACCGTTCCAATCGTAGTCCACGTGGATCGTTAAGTATGAAAAGGTTCAAAAAAAGAAAAAAATGGTGAAAAACTCATGTCGACCTTTTGACCTGTCGACCTAGAACATGTCGACCTAAAGACCCTGTCGACCTAGACACCCTGTCGACCTAGTTACTGTCGATCGATAGTGGTCGACCTAGACATTGTCGACCTAGTTACTGTCGACTTTCAATCCGGATCCCGGAATATAATGGTGCAATAAGAATTTTGTACAACAAGAGTACACAGTTAAAGGAACCAATAGTTATGTTTATTTTCCATTGGCCACTTTAGCTGACCTTTTCTCAGTAACTTTTAACACGTTCATGTGAGAATCACATTAACATGACATACAGATATTTATAATGGTTTGACGTATTCTGAGTAAATCACAAACTGTGTACTATTCATATTTGTTATGTATTCAGTATATGGTAGAATGTACATCTATAGGTATAAAGCTTACATTGCAACACAATGAACCTCTGAAAATATAATGTTGCAATTAAACCCAGGTTTAAATTAGTCTCTTTAGGTACTTTAGTAACTTTAGTGCACTCGTTGGGGCCCTTTTTTCTTGTAAATCCAATTTCTCTGACGTCCTAAGTGGATGCTGGGACTCCGTAAGGACCATGGGGAATAGCGGCTCCGCAGGAGACTGGGCACAACTAAAGAAAGCTTTAGGACTACCTGGTGTGCACTGGCTCCTCCCACTATGACCCTCCTCCAGACCTCAGTTAGAATCTTGTGCCCGGCTGAGCTGGATGCACACTAGGGGCTCTCCTGAGCTCCTAGAAAAGAAAGTATATTTTAGGTTTTTTATTTTACAGTGAGATCTGCTGGCAACAGACTCACTGCAGCGAGGGACTAAGGGGAGAAGAAGCGAACCTACCTAACTGGTGGTAGCTTGGGCTTCTTAGGCTACTGGACACCATTAGCTCCAGAGGGATCGAACACAGGACCCGACCTCGATCGTTCGGTCCCGGAGCCGCGCCGCCGGCCCCCTTACAGAGCCAGAAGCAAGAAGTGTTCCGGAAAATCGGCGGCAGAAGACTTCTGTCTTCAACAAGGTAGCGCACAGCACTGCAGCTGTGCGCCATTGCTCCTCATGCACACCTCACACTCCGGTCACTGATGGGTGCAGGGCGCTGGGGGGGGGCGCCCTGAGGGCAATATAATACACCTTGGCTGGCAAATCATCACAATATATAGTCCCAGGGCTATATATGTGATAAATTACCCCTGCCAGAATCCATGAAAAGAGCGGGAGAAAGTCAGCCGAAAAAGGGGCGGGGCTATCTCCCTCAGCACACTGGCGCCATTTTTTCTTCACAGTGCAGCTGGAAGACAGCTCCCCAGGCTCTCCCCTGTAGTTTTCAGGCTCAAAGGGTTAAAAAGAGAGGGGGGGCACTAAATTTAGGTGCAATATGTGTATACAAGCAGCAATTGGGGGAAAAATCACTCAGTTATAGTGTTAATCCCTGCATTATATAGCGCTCTGGTGTGTGCTGGCATACTCTCTCTCTGTCTCCCCAAAGGACTTTGTGGGGTCCTGTCCTCAGTCAGAGCATTCCCTGTGTGTGTGCGGTGTGTCGGTACGGCTGTGTCGACATGTTGGATGAGGAAGGTTACGTGGAGGCGGAGCAGAGGCCGATAAATGGGATGTCGCCCCCTGTGGGGCCGACACCAGAGTGGATGGATAGGTGGAAGGTATTAACCGACAATGTCAACTCCTTACATAAAAGGCTGGATGACGTAACAGCTGTGGGACAGCCGGCTTCTCAGCCCGCGCCTGCCCAGGCGTCTCAAAGGCCATCAGGGGCTCAAAAAACGCCCGTTACCTCAGATGGCAGACACAGATGTCGACACGGAGTCTGACTCCAGTGTCGACGAGGTTGAGACATATACACAATCCACTAGGAACATCCGTTGCATGATCTCGGCAATGAAAAATGTGTTACACATTTCTGACTTGAACCCAAGTACCACATAAAAGGGGTTTTATGTTTGGGGAGAAAAAGCAGCCAGTGTTTTGTTCCCCCATCAGATGAGTGAATGAAGTGTGTAAAGAGCGTGGGTTCCCCCGATAAGAAACTGGTAATTTCTAAAAAGTTACTGCTGGCGTACCCTTTCCCGCCAGAGGATAGGTCACGTTGGGAGATAACCCCTAGGGTGGATAAGGCACTCACACGTTTGTCAAAAAAGGTGGCACTGCCGTCTTGGGATACGGCCACTTTGAAGGAGCCTGCTGATAAAAAGCAGGAGGCTATCCTGAAGTCTGTATATACACACTCAGGTACTATACTGAGACCTGCTATTGCCTCAGCATAAATAGTGCTGCTGCAGCGTGGTCTGATACCCTGTCAGATAATATTAATACCCTAGACAGGGATAATATTTTGCTAACATAGAGCATATTAAAGACGTCGTCTTATAAATGAGGGATGCACAGAGGGATATTTGCCGGCTGGCATCCAGAATTAATGCAATGTCCATTCTGCCAGGAGGGTATTAGAGACCCGGCAGTGGACAGGTGATGCTGCCTTTAAAAGGCACATGGAGATTCTGCCTTATAAGGGTGAGGAATTGTTTGGGGATGGTCTCTGGGACCTCGTATCCACAGCAACAGCTGGGAAGAAAATTTTTTACCTCAGGTTTCCTCACAGCCTAAGAAAGCACCGTATTTTCAGGTACAGTCCTTTCGGCTTCAGAAAAGCAAGCGGGTCAAAGGCACTTCCTTTCTGCACAGAGACAAGGGAAGAAGGAAAAAGCTGCACCAGACAGCCAGTTCCCAAGATCAAAAATCTTCCCCCGCTTCCTCTGAGTCCACCGCATGACGCTGGGGCTCCACAGGTGGAGACAGGTGCGGTGGGGGCGCGTCTCGGGAACTTCAGGGACCAGTGGGCTTGCCCACAGGTGGATCCCTAGGTTCTGCAAGTAGTATCACAGGGATACAAGCTGGAGTTCAAGGCGACTCCCCCTCGCCGTTACCTCACATCAGCCTTGCCTGCTGCCCTCGGAGAAAGGGAGGTAGTACTAGCGGCAATTCACAAGCTGTACTTCCAGCGGGTGAAATCAAGGTACCCCTCCTTCAACAAGGCCGGGGTTACTATTCCAAAATGTTTGTGGTACCGAAACCAGACGGTTCGGTGAGACCCATTCTAAAATTGAAATCCTTGAACATTTATATACGAAGGTTCAAGTTCAAAATGGAATCGCTCAGGGCGATTATTGCAAGCCTGGAGAATTTCATGGTATCACTGGACATCAAGGATGCTTACCTGCATGTCCCTATTTACCCTCCTCACCAGGAGTACCTCAAAATTGTGGTACAGGATTGTCATTACCAATTCCAGACGTTGCCGTTGGTCTGTCCCCGGCACCGAGGGTATTTACCAAGGTAATGGCCGAAATAATTATCCCGTACTTGGACGATCTCCTTATAAAGGCGAGGTCCAGGGAGCAGTTGTTCGTCGGAGTAGCACTATCTCGGGAAGTGCTACAACAGCACGGCTGGATTCTGAATATTCCAAAGTCACAGCTGGTTCCTACGACGCATCTACTGTTCCTGGGTATGGTTCTGGACACAGAACAGGATAAAAAGGGTTTCTCCCGGAGGAGAAGTCCAAGGAGTTGTCGTCTCTAGACAGAGACCTCCTAATACAAATACAGGTGTCGGTGCATCAATGCACGCGAGCCCTGGGAAAGATGGTAGCTTCTTACGAATAAATTCCATTCGCCAGGTCCCATGCAAGGATCTTCCAGTGGGATCTGTTGGACAAGTGGTCCGGGTCGCATCTTCAGATGCATCGGCGGATAACCCTGTCTCCAAGGGCCAGGGTGTCGCTGTTGTGGTGGCTGCAGAGTGCTCATCTTCTAGAGGGCCGCAGATTCGGCATACAGGACTGGGTCCTGGTGACCACGGATGCCAGCCTTCGAGGCTGGGGGGCAGTCACACAGGGAAGAAACTTCCAAGGACTATGGACAAGTCAGGGGACTTCCCTACACAAAAATATTCTGGAACTAAGGGCCATTTACAATGCCCTAAGTCAGGCTAGACCCCTGCTTCAACACCGGCCGGTGCTGATCCAGTCAGACAACATCACGGCGGTCGCTCATGTAAACCGACAGGGCGGCACAAGAAGCAGGATGGCGATGACAGAAGCCACAAGGATTCTCCGATGGGCGGAAAATCATGTGTTAGCACTGTCAGCAGTGTTCATTCCCGGAGTGGACAACTGGGAAGCAGACTTTCTCAGCAGACACGACCTCCACCCGGAAGAGTGGGGACTTCATCCAGAAGTCTTCCAAATGATTGTACACCGTTGGGAAAGGCCACAGGTGGACATGATGGCGTCCCGCCTCAACAAAAAGCTAAAAAGTTATTGCACCAGGTCGAGGGACCCTCAGGTGATAGCTGTGGACGCTCTGGTAACACCGTGGGTGTACCAGTCGGTGTATGTGTTCCCTCCTCTTCCTCTCATACCCAGGGTAATGAGAATAATAAGAAGGAGAGGAGTAAGAACTATACTCATTGTTCCGGATTGGCCAAGAAGAGCTTTGTACCCAGAACTCCAAGAAATGATCTCAGAGGACCCATGGCCTCTGCCGCTCAGACAGGACCTGCTGCAGCAGGGGGCCTGTCTGTTCCAAGACGTACCGCGGCTGCGTTTGACGGCATGGCGGTTGAACGCCGGATCCTGAAGGAAAAGGGCATTCCGGAGGAAGTTATCCCTACGCTAATTAAAGCTAGGAAAGAAGTGAACGCAAACCATTATCACCGCATATGGCGGAAATATGTTGCGTGCTGTGAGGCCAGGAAGGCCCCAACGGAGGAATTTCAGCTAGGTCGATTTCTGCTCTTCCTACAGTCAGGGGTGACTATGGGCCTAAAATTGGGTTCCATTAAGGTCCAGATTTCGGCTCTATCGATTTTCTTCCAAAATAAACTGACTTCACTGCCTGAAGTTCAGACTTTTGTTAAGGGAGTGCTGCATAGTCAGCCCCCGTTTGTGCCTCCAGTGGCACCGTGGGATCTCAACGTGGTGTTGGATTTCCTGAAGTCGCATTGGGTTGAGGCACTTAAATCCGTGGAGCTAAAATACCTCACGTGGAAAGTGGTCATGCTGTTGGCCTTGGCGTCGGCCAGGCGTGTATCAGAATTAGCGGCTTTATCATGCAAAAGCCCTTATCTAATTTTTTTATATGGATAGGGCGGAATTGAGGACTCGTTCCCAATTCCTTCCTAAGGTGGTATCAGTTTTTCATGTGAACCAACCTATTGTGGTGCCTGCGGCTACTTGGGACTTGGAGGATTCCAAGTTACTGGACGTAGTCAGGGCCCTGAAAAATATATGTTTCCAGGCGGCTGGAGTCAGGAAAACTGACTCGCTATTTATCCTATATGCACCCATCAAGCTGGGTGCTCCTGCTTCTAAGCAGACTATTGCTCGCTGGATCTGTAGCACGATTCAACTTGCACATTCTGCGGCTGGACTGCCGCACCCTAAATCTGTAAAAGCCCATTCCATGAGGAAAGTGGGCTCTTCTTGGGCGGCTGCCCGAGGGGTCTCGGCTTTACAAATTTGCCGAGCTGTTACTTGGTCGGGTTCAAACACTTTTGCAAGAGTCTACAAGTTTGATACCCTGGCTGAGGAGGACCTTTTGTTTGCTCATTCGGTGCTGCAGAGTCATCCGCACTCTCCCGCCCGTTTGGGAGCTTTGGTATAATCCCCATGGTCCTTACGGAGTCCCAGCATCCACTTAGGATGTCAGAGAAAATAAGATTTTACTCACCGGTAAATCTATTTCTCGTAGTCCGTAGTGGATGCTGGGCGCCCATCCCAAGTGCGGATTGTCTGCAATACTTGTATATAGTTATTGCCTAACTAAAGGGTTATTGTTGAGCCATCTGTTGAGAGGCTCAGTTATATTTCATACTGTTAACTGGGTATAGTATCGCGAGTTATACGGTGTGATTGGTGTGGCTGGTATGAGTCTTACCCGGGATTCAAAATCCTCCCTTATTGTGTCAGCTCTTCCGGGCACAGTATCCTAACTGAGGTCTGGAGGAGGGTCATAGTGGGAGGAGCCAGTGCACACCAGGTAGTCCTAAAGCTTTCTTTAGTTGTGCCCAGTCTCCTGCGGAGCCGCTATTCCCCATGGTCCTTACGGAGTCCCAGCATCCACTACGGACTACGAGAAATAGATTTACCGGTGAGTAAAATCTTATTATAGATGTGGCTCATGACTAATTGTCATATGACTTTAGCTGAAAAAAAATGTAACTTTCCCGTATCTAGGGTTACTAGAAAATGTTCCAGGGTTGTTACAATAATATGCCATTTAATGCAGAATTTTTATCCTCACACAGTCTCTCAGCAGAAAGGAAATGAAGTCACGGTAACTATAGCTCCTCTCCTCTGGATATAGTGTTTAATGTCTTTCCCTATCGGAGGAATTTCCTATAGAGTGCCTCTATTATGTTAAGGTCCCAGGAGCTGCTGCTAAATGTAGACAGCCAGTTATATACCACGCTTGGCTACAACATGGGACTCCTAACCCATATAATGCAACAGAAGGCCCATTACTCTATACAGGTTGAGTCTCCCTTATCCAAAATGCTTGGGACCAGAGGTACTTTGGATATCGGATTTTTCCGTATTTTGGAATAATTGCATACCATAGTGAGATATCATGGTGATGGGACCTAAATCTAAGCACAGAATGCATTTATGTTACATATACACCTTATACACACAGCCTGAAGGTCATTTTAGCCAATATTTTTAATAACTTTGTGCATTAAACAAAGTGTGTGTACATTCACACAATTCATTTATGTTTCATATACACCTTATACACACAGCCTGAAGGTAATTTTAGCCAATATTTTTTATAACTTTGTGCATTAAACAAAGTGTGTCTACATTCACACAATTCATTTATGTTTCATATACACCTTATACACACGGCCTGAAGGTCATTTAATACAATATTTTTAATAACTTTGTGTATTAAACAAAGTTTGTGTACATTGAGACATCAAAAAACAAAGGTTTCACTATCTCACTCTCACTCAAAAAAGTCCGTATTTCGGAATATTCCGTATTTCGGAATATATGGATATGGGATACTCAACCTGTATTAAATGCTTCCTCATTTCTCACCCACGACTGAGCCTCCTTGCTGTGAGCTGCACTTGTATGAGAATAATAAGATGGGCAGCTGTTACAAGATAGTGAGGGGTGCCATTAACGAGCATTACTTCTCCAACTCCCTGCTCTGCTGACTTGAGCTGGGAAGCTCTATTTCTGCTGCAGCCTCCTGAATGCCTGTCACTGGGAACACTGCCTCCTGGATCCACCCTTAGCTGCCAATCCATCTGCTGCTCTGCCTCCAGCTGCTCCTACACCTTGAGCTTGCTGCATCTGGCGACCTCCCCAGCTCCACCCCAGGCTGTGTGTGTGCAGGGATTATTTCTCTCACCTCCACAGTCCTGCACCAACAGCCCTGAGCTCCACCTTTGCCACACCACCACTGATAATGATGCCGCGACACTGCTGCACATGTCACAGTAGTTGACCAGGACTGCAGGCTGCACACTACGGAAGCTGCGAGATAAAAGAAAAAGAAATACCCGAAGGTATTGCTATTCCCAGGCGCTAGATGGGTGGTTCACCACAGCAGCTAAACAAGAAATGGGGTTGGTCAGACCCCCAAACGATATAAGCAAACAAAGAAGTACAGCGCCTAATGGTCACAAATGCAAACTTGGTCACATGAAAACATTTATCATTTTCTTAAAACATATAATTTGAGTATACAGGTTGAGTATCCCATATCCAAATATTTCGAAATACGGAAAATTCCGAAATACGGACTTTTTTGAGTGAGAGTGAGATAGTGAAACCTTTGTTTTTTGATGGCTCAATGTACACAAACTTTGTTTAATACACAAAGTTATTAAAAATATTGGCTAAAATGACCTTCAGGCTGTGTGTATAAGGTGTATATGAAACATAAATGCATTCTGTGCTTAGATTTAGGTCCCATCACCATGATATCTCATTATGGTATGCAATTATTCCAAAATACGGAAAAATCCCATATCCAAAATACCTCTGGTCCCAAGCATTTTGGATAAGGGATACTCAACCTTAAAAAGTAATTGAATAACGTGCACATAAGTGGCAACTGCCACATGAAATCAGATCTAAATCAGAAATGGTGTTTTTCCCAGTATTGTAAATCCTTGTAGGAGGTTGGTAATGCATGGAACCTGTTCCTATAAAAGTCCCCTTGGGTTTGAGGGCCCAATGTCCTATCCGTGAGTTATAGTTACCACCAGCATCCCTTGAGGTAATTAGGCGAATCTGCATCCGCAAACGGCTATTCCTCAGAGGGTGGTAGATGTAGATCCTCCACGGTATAATAGGAAATTCTTTAAGGGTCCAAATGTTGGAAAACCACAGCGGGGGCTTGGTCCAGGTTCAATCCTTCCAGAGGCTTGGAAAAACACTATCAGGCAGGTCCCACCAACGCGTTTCATTGCATACATGCAACTTTTTCAAGGTGCTAACAGTCCTGCCAGTAATGGTTTATATACTCTACCAACATGGTTGCTCATTAGCATGTGTAATTGGTTGTGACCATCTGTTTGCATTATGTGACCAAAATAATGACAGACATAGGAGTTGGAACAATTCATAGTATAAACATATACATAAATCACTATAATAAAAACATTTTTAATAAAATGTAAGAAGTAAAAACCTAAATCTTAGTGAAATCCGATCACATGACCACTATCATTATCATTTGAAAAAGGGAATCAGGAAAAACTGGATTATTAATCCATATCTAAAGGGTTACTCACATAGCTGTTAAACTAGAAGTCTATTCCATATATTTAGAGAGATCACAATGTAGTGAAGGACATCCCCTCACTGCTGATTCTAATAGTATTAATTAAACTATATCCAGTGGGGAGTCCGAACACATAGAGAGGGCGACGTGGATGGGACGCCGTTCTCACCGCGTCATCACTCCGCGTCAGCATACACTCCTGTGTATCTCAATTACCATAGTGACGCTTGCGCGTCATCCTGGGCGCAGCACCATGATGACGCGATCCCTGTCACCAGGCGCCACGTCATCTCCCCGCGTCTCCACAGTCAGTGACGCGAATGGGGCGTTACTCCCATCGCGTCATCCATCTGTGTCCGTCGTGTTGAGGGGTTGTCATGGTGACGCTACCGCGTCACTACACTACACCCGTGCGCCAGACCGATACAAAATGGCCCCAGTGCTGGAAATAATGAAACATAAAGATATAGCAACATGGCACCAGTATCCAGGTGGCACGTTGACTCCCCATTTTCGGAGATTTACTCCACGATTGTAGCAAATATAAGTTGCCATGGTGACATCCGTTATCCGATGTCTCCTAGGCAACTGATTATCATCTCAAAAAAACAGATTTAAACACGTCCTGTATAATCAAATAGATCTCACTATTTTCTATAAGACAGCCGTAAATTTAGCAAATTAATCTCCATGAAACCACCAATCATTTAGACATAACAATAAGCGAATAATTATCGATTATAATGTATAATAGGTCAACACATATAATATAGTAGAATGATACGGTAGCCTGATTGTACCCCTCTTATAAAGTATTACTTTCAATTAATAGACAAATCACCAATATTCACAGGGACCATACGTATATCTCATAAACTGTTGGATACTTATCCCCATACGGACCACCCACCTAATTATATGCGAAGTTATATATAGACAGATAATACTTATTAAATTTGGATAGACCCAGGTTATCTAAAACAATAATACGTACTACTTAATATATACAGTCCATACGGAGAAAGGGGTGGAGGGAAGGCAACCTAGAGGGAAGGTTCAGAATCACAATACTGGATTGAGTTCAACCATCTCATTCAATCCAGATGGATAGACAGTATCTAGTCTATACATCCAGTAAAGTTCTTGTTTGCACAGGTTTTTGTATCGATCCCCACCTCTCTTAGTCACTGTAACATGTTCAATTGCTATCAAACCCAGAGAACTAGGGTCACCACCATGTTTGTCTCTAAAGTGTCTAGAGACACTATGCGTGGGAAATTTATTTATAATATTTTGACGATGCTCCATAAATGAACTTTAATACTCCTAGTAGTACGTCCCACGTATTTTTGAGTGCAACCACATGTAAGAAGGTAAATTATATAGCTTGTGTCACAGTTCATAAAACTGGCTAATGTATACTTTTCTTCTCTATCAATAGGAATAGTTAGGGTTCTTCTGGGAATATGTTTACATGTGGTGCATCTTGTAGCCCCACAGCGATAAAACCCCTTTGGCCTGGAAGGTAGCCATATATCTTGTGTGGCATCCCCCTGTGTGGTTGTGGGTATTTCTTTTAAATAACTGGGGGCAAGAATGTTTTTAATTGAACGTTTTTTCTTAAAAACAAACTTGGGTTTAGAAGGTATATTTCCCCTAAGTTTTAATTAAGACGGAACTGTACGGACAGGACAAAGTATCTCGAACAGGCAGAATCCATGCTAGAAGCTTTTGTCTCGAGAGGTTACCCCGAGTCCACTCTGAGGAGAACCATGGGAGAAGTGGCCGCCTTAGATAGGGACACCTTATTTCGACCAAGAGAATTGGCTGAGACCAATACTGTTGGCACTAGCCTAGCTAATGTCCAACAGGAGAATATAGCTTTTATATCCACATATAATAAGGACAGTATGCAAATTAAGAAAATTATTTGTAAGAACTTTGATATATTAAATCAAGATCCCATACTTAGGGGAAATATACCTTCTAACCCCAAGTTTATTTTTAAGAAAAACCGTTCAATTAAAAACATTCTTGCCCCCAGTTATTTAAAAGAAATACCCACAACCACACAGGGGGATGCCACACAAGATATATGACTACCTTCCAGACCAAAGGGGTTTTATCGCTGTGAGGCTACAAGATGCACCACATGTAAACATATTCCCAGAAGAACCCTAACTATTCCTATTGATAGAGAAGAAAAGTATACATTAGCCAGTTTTATGAACTGTGACACAAGCTATATAATTTATCTTCTTACATGTGGTTGCAATCAAAAATACGTGGGACGTACTACTAGGGGTATTAAAGTTCGATTTATGGAGCATCGTCGAAATATTATAAATAAATTTCCCACGCATAGTGTCTCTAGACACTTTAGAGACAAACATGGTGGTGACCCTAGTTCTATGGGTTTGATAGCAATTGAACATGTTACAGTGACTAAGAGAGGTGGGGATCGATACAAAAACCTGTGCAAACAAGAACTTTACTGAATGTATAGACTAGATACTGTCTATCCATCTCGATTGAATGAGATGGTCGAACTCAATCCAGTATTGTGATTCTGAACCTTCCCTCTTGGTTGCCTTCCCTCCACCCCTTTCTCCATATGGACTGTATATATTAAGTAGTACTTTTTATTGTTTTAGATAACCTGGGTCTATCCAAATTGAATAAGTATTATCTGTCTATATATAACTTCGCATATAATTAGGTGGGTGGTCCGTATGGGGATAAGTATCCAACAGTTTATGAGATATACGTATGGTCCCTGTGAATATTGGTGATTTGTCTATTAATTGAATGTACCCCTCTTATAAAGTATTATTATCAGGCTACCGTATCATTCTACTATATTATATGTGTTGACCTATTATACATTATAATCGATAATTATTCGCTTATTGTTATGTCTAAATGATTGGTGGTTTCATGGAGATTAATTTGCTAAATTTACGGCTGTCTTATAGAAAATAGTGAGATCTATTTGATTATACAGGACGTGTTTAAATCTGTTTTTTTGAGATGATAATCAGTTGCCTAGGAGACATCGGATAATGGATGTCACCATGGCAACTTATATTTGCTACAATCGTGGAGTAAATCTCCGAAAATGGGGAGTCAACGTGCCACCTGGATACTGGTGCCATGTTGCTATATCTTTATGTTTCATTATTTCCAGCACTGGGGCCGTTTTGTATCGGTCTGGCGCACGGGTGTAGTGTAGTGACGCGGTAGCGTCACCATGACAACCCCTCAACACGACGGACACAGATGGATGACGCGATGGGAGTAACGCCCCATTCGCGTCACTGACTGTGGAGACGCGGGGAGATGACGTGGCGCCTGGTGACAGGGATCGCGTCATCATGGTGCTGCGCCCGGGATGACGCGCAAGCGTCACTATGGTAATTGAGATACACAGGAGTGTATGCTGACGCGGAGTGATGACGCGGTGAGAACGGCGTCCCATCCACGTCGCCCTCTCTATGTGTTCGGACTCCCCACTGGATATAGTTTAATTAATACTATTAGAATCAGCAGTGAGGGGATGTCCTTCACTATATTGTGATCTCTCTAAATATATGGAATAGACTTCTAGTTTAACAGCTATGTGAGTAACCCTTTAGATATGGGATAATAATCCAGTTTCTCCCGATTCCCTCTTTCAAATCATAATGATAGTGGTCATGTGATCGGATTTCACTAAGATTTAGGTTTTTATTTCTTACATTTTATTAAAAATGTTTTTTATTATAGTGATTTATGTATATGTTTATACTATGAATTGTTCCAACTCCTATGTCTGTCATTATTTTGGTCACATAATGCAAACAGATGGTCACAACCAATTACATATGCTAATGAGCAACCATGTTGGTAGAGTATATAAACCATTACTGGCAGGACTGTTAGCACCTTGAAAAAGTTGCATGTATGCAACGAAACGCGTTGGTGGGACCTGCCTGATAGTGTTTTTCCCAGCCTCTGGAAGGATTGAACCTGGACCAAGCCCCCGCTGTGGTTTTCCAACATTTGGACCCTTAAAGAATTTCCTATTATACCGTGGAGGATCTACATCTACCACCCTCTGAGGAACAGCCGTTTGCGGACGCAGATTCGCCTAATTACCTCAAGGGATGCTGGTGGTAACTATAACTCACGGATAGGACATTGGGCCCTCAAACCTAAGGGGACTTTTATAGGAACAGGTTCCATGCATTACCAACCTCCTACAAGGATTTACAATACTGGGAAAAACACCATTTCTGATTTAGATCTGATTTCATGTGGCAGTTGCCACTTATGTGCACTTTATTCAATTACTTTTTAATATACTCAAATTATATGTTTTAATAAAATGATAAATGTTTTCATGTGACCAAGTTTGCATTTGTGACCATTAGGCGCTGTACTTCTTTGTTTGCACACTACGGAAGCTGGCTGCCGGCTGTGAATCTTCCCACTTGCTGCACTGGCTCCGCCCACTTCTGTCGCTGCCATCACCAGATGTCACTGCTCCCTGGCTGCTGTGATCTCCAGTGGGGTGGCCAGTGAGCACACATAGCCACCAAAGAGCCCCACTCTATTATGGGGACATCACAGATCCAGCTGTGTTCCCAGCTCCCTCTCCAGTGTCACTCCCCCTCCCCATGTGCCCGGCAGCCAGTTTACAGCAAGATGTCACAGCTCCACTGCTTGGCACACAGGCAGTTGTGAGCCCTGGAGGGAGGGATCAGGAGACTGCTGTCAGCTGTGACTGACAGCTATTTATCTCCCTCTCCAAAAGGTCACATGACCCCTCCTGAGGTGATGCCCCACCCACTGGCAATAACCCCACTGGATGATTGACAGCGAGGAGCACAAGGAGTTGCTAGAATGTTCTGTCAGTCACTGGCCACCAATGTGTACATTAATTGGTTTACACATACAATACATTTTAGCATATATATGAATACATATCAATAAAAATAGATGACTGGGGTACATACATGAATTATTTTTCCTTTTACATTGTCTACCTTGTATTACAACATAGAGAACTATATAAAGTGTAAATATATAAATTATACGTATAAAATTATCTCACTTTTACCTATTTCTGCTCACATATATATGTTTATCCCCTAATTAGGGTTACAATTAATTATTTAATCTTGTTTACTATATATAACCACTAAATTGATCATATGTATTGATCAGCACCAGTATTCTACTCCATACACATACATATAAAATATGCACATATCCTCTGAGACTGGCCTGGCTTAGTGATCAGTTATCTCTTACCTCTCTATGCTAGTATTGCCAAAGCACTGGAGCGTTGCTTAGCTGCCTTGGCGATAATGTAACTATGAAATACAGAAATAAGTGATATTGTATCTTCCTCATAATTGGGTTCTGAGATAAATGGTCGACCTAGTGAAGGTCAACAGTCATTAGTTTGACCACTATTAACATGGTTGACATGGGAAATGGTTGACACATGAAAATGGTCAACACTGGACAGGTCGACCCATGAAAAGGTCAACATAGATTTTTTAACTGGTTTTGGTGTTGTTTTTTGCTTAACATGACCAAGAACCCCAATTAGTGTACCGCATCCACTTGCTGTGGGCAAGGTGCCTCTCTCCACTATCGCTGCTTGCAGCACAGGCTACTATTCCAAATCATAGTCCGCGTGGATGGTAGAATATGAAAAAGTTCCAAATCTATTTTTTTTCTTAAAAAGCCATGTCGACCGTTTCATGTATCGACCATGTCAGTGTCGACCAATAGTGGTGGCCCTATTGACTGTCTACCTTAGTAGTGTCGACCTACCATCCGGATATATAATTGTTGATAGAAAATTAACTTAATAAATGCGATTGTATCAAAATAGATAGCACACAGTATTTCCTGTTGAGAAGATTCCCTATTCACATCGGCCTACTGCATGGACTATTACTTCCCACATACGTCAACAGGTGGTTTGTGGAAGCACAAAGAGTATGCACAAATCTAATTTTTAATGGTAAAGTATATAAAGATCTTGGTAATCAGACTGCATGTTCTGGGCCGAATCATCCATCAAGGTCCACATTTTGCCTCAATCTGTAATAAAGCCTAATATTGATGTCATACTTGCCTACTTTTCAAAACTAGTTTCAGGGAGATTATAGGTTCGCATAGAATGAAGGGGCTTGTCAAGCTCCGCCCAAAGGGTGTGTATATATATATATATATATATATATAATATACACATACACACAATCGGATCCCTCTCAGTATCTATGTTTAAAGAGGCCCATAGGCTTCTATAAGGTAATGTCAACAATAGCTGGTGTTACTCTCCACACTGAAGCCTGGGTTTAGAACATATAGAAGGAAATGCGGTTAAAAACCCATAAAACAGGGGTTTCATCACATTTCCCCATTAGTACATCCCACCCAGAGAAATTGACAGTGGAAATAGAAGTGGGAAAAGAGAAAGAGACATTGAGGGGAAAAGATGTGTGAGGGAGAGCGAAAGATGTGGGGGAGAGAGTGCAAGAGATGGGTGAGATTGAGCAAGACAGGGAAAGTGATGTATGGGGGATGTAGGGGGACAAAGAGAGTGTCTAAGGGGAGCAGAGAAAAGAAAACCTATAATAGCTAGTAATCCAACCAAAATACAGTGTGTGCTTTATGTCCTCAATGTCACCCTACAACACAATAAAATAACCCCCATTTTACTGCGTGTTGTAGATTAAATTAACAGTACCAGCTGTTGCTCAGGCTCCCACAGCGTTGTCTTTACAGGAGGAGGAGTAGCTCGGGTTCCGCAGCCAGGAAGGTATGGGCTGTGCGGTTGTGGCCATACAGGCTGCACAGTGCTGCTGCTGCACAGTCCAATTAACACGGATCTCCGGCCCTCGCCTCCGCTGCTGCTCGCATATGCAGCTGCACAGACACAGCTCGACTTCACAGAGCAGTGTCATAATCGCAGCCATGGCTGCTAATGAGTGTGTGTGGCAGTTGGTGGGGGAGTGTTTAGGGAGATTAGGTCCGGTCGAGTTTGGAAGCAGGACGGGCGGCGATCAGCACACGTGGCTGGGTTTAGCGGGCAGCACACAGGGCTCAGAGATGTCCTCACCTTCAGCGTGTGCGGCACAAACAGGTATAGTCTGGGCGGGGAGACAGCAGGGGGACTGTCTGTGACAGTGTGGCACTAGCCTCCACTGCATCAGGCTACCTCTCTATATCCAGCATCCTGACATCTCCCAAGGAAACCCCGCACCCCGTTGTCAAAGGACTCCGCGCATGTGCAGTCTCAATTTTCAGCGGTACAGTAAAAAAACCGGGAGGACAAGCAGGTTTGCGGGGCAGCGGGAGGCTCAATGAAAAAACGGGAGCCTCCCGCTAAATGCGGGAGGGTAGGCAAGCCTGATTATGTTCATCTTTATCGGTAGAATAAGAAATACAGGACTATATATAACCGATGACAGATACAATGTTTACTGATTTACAGCAGCATATAATGCAGCTCCTGTGCTCAGAATCCCTCTCAACTGCTAGGTGAATAAATTATGCATTTGACTAAGATGACAAAGATTTTCAATTAATACACACACTGCCTGAAGAAATAAATTTCTCTTCTTTGGAAGTTTCCTTGGAGAACATGTTTGAGTACACATGCTGCATAATAGATCAAACATTGCTCTTATAATGCATAGTAATGTTCACCCTGGTACAGGCTTTAGATTAAGATAAAAGTAGCATAATTCTTTCTAACTTTCCAACTATTTTACAGTCCTCTCTTCACCTACTGATGTGTAAAAAGTCATGGATTTATGCCATTCTGTAATGCAGTGATCACCTAGTTGATGTGGTGTAAAAGGTATGGGGGACATTTTGCAACTTATTTATAAAGTATGCACAAAACTTGCATTTGAAATGTCTGGAAAATGTTATTATAATGGTTTTCCATAATAAATCTGATAATCACTGCTGTCTGACAGCTGTACCCCTTTCATACTGAAACCCCATGTCTGACCCGGGATACTAAACACAAATCAGAGCTGGGGCTTCAGATATACTTACCCCTTTCACACTGCCAGATGGTCCAGGGTCATCGCCATTCACACAGGACTCTTTGAAAAAATGCCATCTTCAAGCGCTCCTGAGCCTGCCAATCAGCAGGCTTTTAGGCATGACCTGAGCCATGTGTGACCAGGGTCTGCCTTGAACACTGCAGCCATTCCAGGTTGGACATGGGAATAAACCTGGTCACATCCTGGATCATGGACTCAGGACAAGACTGGCTGCATGACCCGTGTCGACCCTTCACACTGATTCAGGATCTTGGTCATGACGGCTTGCCCTGGCAATTTCCTTGTTTCTCAGCTCAGTGTGAAATTGGTATTACTCTCTTCTTTGTCAGAATGAATACCTTGTGATAATAACTTGGGGGTACCACTATTTTGCACAGGAGTTGGCAGATAAGCTCTGATTTATTAATCGCTAGAGGTTTCCTCATTTATCTGCCAATGGTCCAAGTTTTAAAGGGACATTTCTGGTTTTGAAGATTCATCCATCTTTTCAAAAGCTGTAGAGATCTCTTTCCTTTTTAATGCTGGTTTCACTTACAGTATCTACTGTTACAAAGTACAATGTATTCATTAAAATGTTGCAATGGCATGTTAAATCAAATTGAAAAAGTGAAAGGTGTGCTTTCCTCAGGAAACTCATAAAATGCATAAAATAAATCCACCTACCCACCAGAAAGTTTGACTGGACAGTTCAATTTACACTTTGACAGCTACTGTATAAGTGTAAAACACATTAAAATGTGTCAGCTAGGGCTAATAATGTTCATTTGGACTACCCCATTATAAAAATAATTATTTTATTTTTTTCAGACCTTAACGCTTAAGATTGTGGTAACATCCTAATTAAACTTTATTTACAGTAGTTCTTAGGACCAATGACATTAAAAGAAAGGAAAGATCTGAAGCAATCACAATTCTTACAATGGATTTTATCCTTCCAACGATTTCTATTAATTGTTTTTATGTATCTGGCAACTACTGCAGGAAGCATTTTGTGTTTATAACTCAATGCCCTTAGTGAGGCGGAATGGGGGATGCAGAGTTCTTGAACAAAGTACAGTGAGGAGTACAGATGTGCACCAACCCCCGTGTTTTGGTTTTGGTTTTGAAATCAGTATCTTTTTAAAAAAAATGTTTTATAAAAACAGAAAATTATTATATGGCGTCAGTGAAGCTCTCTGTATTATGTAGTGGTCACTGACGCTCTCTGTATTATATGATGTCACTGATGCTCTTTGTATTATATGGAATCACTGATGCTCTCTGTATTATATGGCGTCAGTGAAGCTCTCTGTATTATGTAGTGGTCACTGACGCTCTCGGTATTATATGATGTCACAGATGCTCTTTGTATTATATGGAATCACTGATGCTCTCTGTATTATATGGCGTCAGTGATGCTCTCTGTATTATATGGCGTCAGTGAAGCTCTCTGTATTATGTAGTGGTCACTGATGCTCTGTGATGGGTGAGTTAGTGTACTACAGGCAGCAATATTTACCTTTGAGTCTTGAGACAGTGCTGCATTTAAAGAGAATACGCCCTGGAACCACAGAATAAGTGCATCAGATGCTGGCACCTTGATTTAATGCCCTCACTTAAAAACATTACAATGTAATTGTCTTTATTCAAGGTAACCGCTATCTACGGGGAAAGGGGGGTGCAGCCCAGACTTACCAGTGGCCTGAACACTGCGGACTGGGCTTTCCTCCTTTCTGCAATCACTTCAAGCTGCTGCTGCTGCCGCCAGACACTTGCGTAGTTTGTTTGTAACAAGTAAGTGCGCATATAGGACTCATTCCGAGTTGATCGCTCGCTAGCTGTTTTTAGCAGCCATGCAAACGCATAGTCGCCGCCCACGGGGGAGTGTATTTTTGCTCTGCAAGTGTGCAAACGCCTGTGCAGCCGAGCTCTGCAAAAACATTTTGTGCAGTTTCAGAGGAGGTCTGAACTTACTCAGCCCTTGCGATCACTTCAGTCTTTTTGGTGCCGGAATTGACACACACCTGCCCTCCAATGCCCGGACACGGCTGCGTTTTCCCTACCACTCCCAGAAAACGTTCAATTGACACCCATAAACGCCCTCTTTCTGATAATCTTCTTGCGATCGGCTGTGTGAATGGATTCTTCGTTAAATCCATACCTAAGCAATGATCCGCATTGTACCCGTACGAAGCGCGTGCGCATTGTGGTGCATACGCATGCACAGTAGAGACCTGATCGCAGCGCAGCGAAAATCGGAAGCGTGCGATCAATTTGGAATGACCCCCATAGTGCGCCAACTACATGGAACTGCTGCAATGCCCAGCCTACATGCTCTGCAGTCCAGCTACACATGACCGCCGCAATGCCAATACAGTAGTTGAAGAACAATGGAAAGAAGGGGTTTTTCCTACCTGCCACACATGGGACTCCATAGAAATTAGAATAGAAAGAACACTTGACTAGTATGATCACGCTGCTTTTTATTTTGTTACCCTGTATGGCCAGCACTTACAGCTGCCGATGTCCTTACTACTGCAATTTACTTCAGGAAACTGCTGTGATCTTTTTCAGGTGAATAGCTCAACACTAGAATACTGTAAGTGCAGGTTAAGCGTTTTGTATGGCATTAAACATACCAGGACCCTATAATCATTGCTTAAGATGGCTGACATTTTTTGAGTTTAAAAGATCTTTTACCACTTTTATGACCAAGTTTTATTTTATTTGTTCAATGCACTATGATGTCATAGATTCGTTATTACTGTTTGCATTTACATAATTGTAAAATTGTAAAGTTTTCTAAACATAAATTCTATGTATTATAAACATACATACATATTTCATTTTTAGTCACGTTAACAAACGGCATTTACTTTTATAGACTCACATTACACTGTTGATTTAAGGCAATTGAGGTGACTGTAGGAAGGTACTAGCCAGAGTCCATAACTCAAACCATACCCCCTTTTCAGACCACATCCCCACAGCACTGGTCATGTCCCCCACATCACTAATCACACCCTCTGCGGCAGCACAAAATAGGCCCTTCAGAAAGTTCAACTCCAGGCCCATGTGCACCTTAATCTGGCACTGGCCGTAGCGGAAGGCTTTCATAGCCCTCCCTGCGCCGCATACTCTCTGAGCCCCAGAGCCTACACTGCGCGCGATGTCACAGTAGTGCCTCCCCACCAAAGCCGCGCCCAGATCCCCAGAGGCCCTGACTCTGCAACACAGCATCTGGGCTGCTGGCCTGGAAGCCCCAAGATGGCTAATGTAATGGATAGAGTGGGTGATATCATAAGGGTAATGTCTGGACGCTGAATCAATGTAAAAGGTGACAGTGCTGTACAGTGCAGTGGGTGTGCAGTGTCACTGACACTGCACAGCACTCTCACCTTTTACATTGATTCAGCGAGTCAGTCAGTTCTGCCAGCCAGTCACTATTGTTTGCATCGATGTCCCAACGCTTTGCATTACAGGGAAGTAGACGCACTAAATAAACTACATCTCCCAGCAGCCCTTAGTGCCGAAGCATTTCAGCACTAAGGCCTACTGGGAGCTGTAGTTTATTGAGTGCATCTTCTTCCCTGCAATGCAGCGCGTTGGGACACCGGCGCTAACAATAGTGAGTGGCTGCTTTGCTTCAGTGTGAGTCTCTTGGAGAGCCACTGCAAAAGGGAGGACAGCAGCTTAGCTGTTTCCAGGAGGAGAAGCAGGAGAAGCACTATCCGCCCCTCCCCTACTCGCAGTACCTCCGGCCCCCATCCGCAGCACCCCCACACACACCCTTCCACCACCCGCAGTGGCTATGGACCCCTCCCACACCCGCAGCACCCCCACACCCACCTCTCCCCCACCCACCGCTCCTGCCCCTCCCCCACCCACAGCACCCCCACACCAGCGGTGGCTCCAGACCCCCACCTGCGGCACCCACGCACCCACCCTCCCCCACCCATGGCACAACCGCAACAGCCCCTCCCCCACCAGCGGCATCACCCCACAACCACCCCACCCCTACCCGCACCACCCTCGGACCCCCTCCCCCATCCGTGTCTCCCCTGCACCCGCCACTCCCCCAACCACAGCACCTACTAAGTGATTCATCATGCCCTGCGTGTGCTGTTCACGCTGTTGCAAGGGGCTACGATCCCTTAATCATCACATGCCCATTGTCCGTGCAATATTTAACCACTCACACAATTATGAATGGAGGTAATACTCTATATAATACAAATATTGCACAACACGCGTGCAAGGGTTAAGGGGGCGTAGCCCCTTATGACGGTCTGAAGAGCGCCCGTAGGGCCCGATTAATCACATAGTAGGGAATATGATTGTAAAAAATGACATTGTACAGTACAGGTACATTTGTGACTGCAAACATGTCAGTAATGAGCTATGTGAGAGGTGTAGTTACAGCTGCAGATTTATTGCAAGTAGCCAGAGCAACATTCATTTTCTGACTGAAGACATTTATATCCATCTTGGAAACACGACAATCTCACAAGCCCCTCAGGGTCATAACCTGTGTGATTTTACATTTTCTATAGAAAAAGGAAGGATATTCCTGAAAAGTACTGTACTGTATGTTACCCATTTCATTTTCCCACAGTCATCGTCTGGAAATCAAACAGACTCTTGAAACTTGGTCAGATAACTAAAAAAGGTGCATCTGGCATTTTCTATATATTTTACAGTAGGTACTGATGGCTTGATTCAGATTTGCACCTAAAGGGGTTGATTTTGAGTCAGACGCTGAGTGGTTGTATTTGTATGATGCCGCCTCATTTACTACCTTATGCCAGTGCCAGTTTCCATGAGGCTAATGCAAGGACTCCTGTGTCTTCATGTAGGAAGCTGCTCAACCTACTGTTCTTCCTTCCAGATCCGCCACTATTATCATTAGCATCAGCACCCATGCTACAGTAGGTGCAAGAGACCAGACTGAACCAGGCTTCCCTTCTCAGTATGCACAAATCAGAATAGCACAGAGCTGTAACTACAGTACTTGCCCCTGACATGCCTACGGCAATTCCATTCCACTCCACTGACACTCCCACAGAAAAAACAGTTCAGATTACATTGTTGCCACCAGTTACAGTACCAGCCCAAAGTGTCTACAACTGTGGCTGCTTTCCATGCTTGGAAATGGATGGCGGTCATTAGGTCGACATACATTGGATCGAACATGTTTGGTCGACATGCATTAGGTCGACCTGATCACTAGGTCGACATGGTCATTAGGTCGGCATGGAAAAAGGTCGACATGAGTTTTTAACAATTTAAAAAAAAAAAATCTTACCTTTTTCATACTTAACGATCCTCGTGGACTACAATTGGGAATGGTAACCTGTGCCGAATGCAGCGTTAGCGGAGCGAGGCACCGTGCCTGAAACATGGCAAGAGCAGCGAGCCATACGAGGGGACACGGTGCACTAATTGGGGTTCCCCGTCACTTTTCGAATTAAACAACACCGAAAAAGGTTAAAAGAACTCATGTCGACCTTTTCTATGTTGACCTAGCACATGTCGACCTAATGACCATGTCAACCTAGTGATCATGTCGACCTAATGCATGTCGACCTAATGAACCACACCCCTTGGAAATGGATACAGATTTCTGGTGGTATTCAGATTTGGTCACATCTACGTGACTGCACTGCCCCCTCCATATCCCCCCTTCAATCCCCATCCATCCCACCGAAAGCAACCATCATGATGAACAGCACACATTTGCATCAGCACTCTCCATGTAGCAAGAGATCCAACTGAAATACTCTATCATGTTCTCATAATAAAGTTTTAATAACATATTCATAAACATCATGTATGTTCAAAAATCATATCCTGTGTTGAGCACGCAAATAGAAGTTTCTTCAGCTTTTTTCAAAGAAGGTGTGGTCATGCCTCCATCGAATTTGGCTACAACCCCTCCACCCAGTACCCAGGCCCATCAGAGCTCTTGACGGCCCCGGCTTTGTCGGCTATATAGGTAGTTGAAAAAATTATTTTATCATTTTTGTCATGTATTTTTGAAGATCTGCGTAGCTGGCTCTCCAGTGGTGTTAGTGTGCCCCCTCTCTGCATTCTCCAAGCAGCTAACAAATGTATTTTCATGAGAACCTCCTTCCATGAATCTTTGTTTCATTTCATGTAGCTGCATCTCCACTAGTGTACTTTCTGAATTGTTTTGTTAAACTTAATAATTGCGATATTGCCAGACTTTGTTTGAGATGTGGTGGATGATGGGTAATACAGTACAATGAAGGATCGTTCTACAATTTGTTGTAGGGAACCTACACATTTTTTCCCCTGCATTTTTTGAATCAGGAGCATTTCAAAGAGCCCATGGCTGGTTATGCTTTTTTGGGCGACACTACATCTTTTTTTTTTTATTGTTAACTTTTTCTCTTAATTGTTACAGACAGCTGATCTCACTGATCTGTGCATGCTTCTGTCAAACTCACACCTTGTAATGAAACTCACATTACAAGGTGCGAGTTTTCATCCGAAAAAACTCACATGGACTCGCATTATGTAATAGCCTGCGAATTTGTGAGTTTGAGGCTATTACATTTGAGTTGTGGGATAAACTTGCACCTTCAAATGTGATAGAAGGTGCAAGTGTATCCTGCAGGAAAATCTAGGACCCTATTAGATTTGGGATCCGGTCTGAAGATCAACACTGTCTAGGTCGACAATGTTTAGGTCTACCACTATAGGTCAACAGTCAGTAGGTCAACAGGGCTTCTAGGTCAACATGTGCTAGGTCAACAGGTCAAAAGGTCGACATGAGTTTTTCACCATTTTTTTCTTTTTTTGAACTTTTTCATACTTAACGATCCACGTGGACTACGATTGGAATGGTAATCTGTGCCGAGCAAAGCGGTAGCGGAGCTAGGCATCTTGCCCGAAGCATGGCGAGTGAAGCGAGCCATGCGAGGGGACACAGTGCACTAATTCGGCTTCCTGGTCACTGTCCACAGAAAACGACACAAAAAAAAACTCATGTCGACCTTTTGACCTGTCGACCTAGCACATGTCGACCTAGAAACCCTGTCGACCTTCCAACCATGTCGACCTGGTGACTGTCGACCTATAGTGGTCGACCTAAACATTGTCGACCTAGACACTGTCGATTTGATGATCCACACCCGTTACATTTATCCGGTTGTGTCCAAGCCTAATTACAGGTAAGTAATCCTGGCTACCCTAGGCACCATGGGACACCTCCTCCCCCTATTTATACTTGTATTTATCAATCTGTAACCTTCAATATTCTTTTTTACAATCAGATTGTGACAGTCAGTGCAAATTACTCCTTAAATACACACCAGGAAGTTCAGATTGCCATAAAAGACAGAGAGCTTTAAAATGACCACCATGCAATACAAGATAGCAAGTGACCTACTGTATATAAAATACAGAGGGAATCCCAGTCACTGCCATTGTCACTGGACCTACTGACCATGTTGACCTAAAGCATGTTGACCAATAGTGGTCGACCTAATGACCGGATACCCTGCAAAGTTCCAATGATCAGCACTTTGCGCATGCACGGGACCTGTACTGCACTGCAGTATGGGTCTATGACATCTGTCCCACTATGGCATCAGATTGTCAGTCTAATGTGCATACTGTATGAGTCAGTGACATGCGGTGGGGTGAGGCAGGTGAGGCAGAGCCTTTCCTGTCATACTAACGTTTGTGCCAGAGTTTTGACTGCGTAAAGTATATGAAAAATACAAAAAATATGTTTGAAATATCTTCTTTGCATTATTCTAATCATTTTTATAGCCAAAACTCTGGAGTAAAAAGTCTATGGCTAACTTTTCCGCACATCTCTGATCAAAACTCACCAAATTTTCAGGAGATTATACTGCTGCACCTGTGTATAATGCCCAGATGTACGTTTTGGCTCATATATTGCATGTAAATCTGGCTCTGGTGCTAGGCAGTGCCTCCTGAGCTATTTAGCTCACCGCACGTCCCTGGTATGGGTAGTCAAATGTATTTGTTCGGTCTGCCTGTTCCACCCTCTGATCATTATGCAGCAGCACCCCCTGCACACTCATTCTCCTGTAGGTCCCTGAATACATATAACAAATGTAGTTTGCCAGTGGTGGGTGTCTACACTGCCTTGTGTACACTCAGGGGTGTAGCGAGGGTGGCTCCGGTGGAGCTCGAGCTACGGTTGCTGAAAAAGTTAGAGGGCACAGAGGGTCGCACAGATGCAGAGACTAGGTAGAGAACTGGGCAGGCCAGAGGCGACAGCAGGAGACACTGACAGCCAGCACATGCAGGAGCTCTGCTCAACCTCATTATATGTCTCACTGTCTGCTTGTAGTTGTGCAGCAGGGTTATGTCTGTCCTGCAGCATCACTCTCTGTCCCCGCTGCTGCAGCACCTCTTTCTGGCTCAACTGCTGCAACACCCTACTCTGCCCCGGCTACTACAGCACCTCTCTCTGCCCCGAATACTGCAGCACCCCTCTCGCCCCGGCTACTGTAGCACCCCTCTCTGCCCCGGCTGTGGCAGCACCTCTCTCTGCCCCGGCTGTTGCAGCAGCTCTCTCTGCCCCGGCTGTTGCAGCAGCTCTCTCTGCCCCAGCTAGCACCCCTCTCTGCCCCGGCTACTGCAGCACCCATCTCTGCCCCAGCTACTGTAGCACCCTTCTCTGCCCCAGCTGCTACAGCACCTCTCTCTGCCCCGGTTGCTACAGCACCTCTCTCTACACTGATGCTGCAGCACCTCTCTCTGCCCTGGTTGCTACAGCACCTCTCTTGACATTGATGCTGCAGCACCTCTCTCTGCATTAGAAGCAGCAACGTAAAATGTATAAATGACTCTACTGTGGCATAATGTGTATAAGCGGCTCTACTGTGGTGTAACGTGTATAAGCGTCTACTGTGGTGTAATATATATAAGCGTCTCTACTGTGGTGTAACATGTATAGGCGTCTCTACTGTGGTGTAACGTGTATAAGGGGATCTATTGTGGTGAAACGTGTATAAGCGGCTCTACTGTGTGGTGTAACGTGTATAAGGAGTACTACTGTATGGTATAATGTGAATTGGTACTATTCTGTGACCATGCTCCTTCCCCATGAAGACACGGCCCTATATATTTGTTGCGTGCCTTCGGTGCACACTGTCCCTGTTTTTAACATGGGGGGGGTGCCCAGAAGAAACTTTCGCCCTAAGCGCCACAAGGTCTAGGGGAGGGGGCGCCGGAAAATAACCTTGCTCCGGGCACCATGGCACCTAGCTACACCTCTGTGTACAATGTAGCCCTGATTACTAGTAAATTTAACAAAACTATGTGTAAAGTAAACACCTTAAATCCACACATAATTCCAGGATAATAAATATATCATCTCTCTGAATATGCAAAATGGGCTAAATAGTTGGTGGTAGGCAGAGCCGGCCCTAACCAATATGATGCCCTAGGCAAGATTTTGGCTGGTGCCCCCTAGCACCACAGCTAGTTCCGCCTCTGACCCTGCACCCCTTTTCCTTTTTTTGTTTACCTACCCCCTGTAATTTAAATAAGAACAGTGTGCACATTCGGCGCACAGCCCAAAAAGGTATGTGTATTTGCTTGCAAGGGGCATGGCCACACAATAGTACCCCCAATTCAAATTATGCCTCACAGTAGTGCAACTTTATTTACAATTTATCATACAATAGTGTCCCTTATTCACATTACACCACACCATATTGCTCTTTATTCTCATTACACCACATCATATTGCCCCTTAGTCACATTACAGCACACCATATTGCTCTTTATTCACATTAGACCACACAGTAGTGCCCTTTCTATACGTTACTCCACATAGTAGAGCACCTTATACACATAATGCCACACATTGGTAATGCATTTATACACATAATACCACACAGTAATGCCCCTTACACATATGACACACATTATTAATGTCCTTATAAACATAATGCACCTTACACATTATGCCAACCCTTATTAATGCCCTTATACACATAATTTCCCTTACACATATGCCGCACATTGTTAATGCCCTTATACACATAATGACACACATAATGTCCCTTAAACATATGCCGCACATTATTAGTGCCCTTATACACATGACACACATAGTGCCCCTTAAACATATATTACACATTATTAGTGCCCTTATACACATAATGACACACATAGTGCCCCTTACACATATGTTACACATTATTAATGCCCTTATACACATAATGACACATATAGTTTCTGACGTGAGTCAACTGGCAGCTCTGCTAATGTCGGGTGCATATTTTTTATGAAAGTGCATATTATTTGCATTACTATGTGGCTAGGATACACAAGCAGCTTCTGCTGATTAAAATGATACGTGGCATGCCTAAATACTGTGTGCGACTGTGGCTGTATCTGCATACGAAATGCTACACACAGAATATAGGCATGCCGCATATCATTTTAATCAGCAGAAGTTGCTTGTGCCCCATGGCATAGCAGATGCCCTAGGCAATTGCCTAGTTTGCCTATGCCTAGGGCCGGCTCTGGTGGTAGGCTCCCTAGGGATGGTTGTCAGAATAACACATACTGATCCTCATGAAATTGCATTAACTATGCCCCTCTCCCCCTCCTACTGGTTACTGGAGCTCCCCTTCCCTGCTGATGGACAGACCCTCCCCACCCTCACTCACTGGTCGATCCCAGTTACAGCTGGACTTTACTATGAGATAGCCAATTGTAATTAGCACAGATCTTAAGATCAGTGTTACCCAGTATACAGTATATGAAAAATTGTATGTTTTTGCATTTACATCTTTTGCTTGCATTTACAGAAATGCATCTAACTGAGCAGCAGCCACTAAATGTTTTTTCAATCCATTTTTTAGTTTCAGAACTCATCTCTACTGCTGTGCTACAAGGTCAGCTGAAAAGGTTGCTGTCACCCTGGTGTTACTGAGTCAATCTGCAAAGATTTCCATTTTTATTAAGAATTCACAGCCTGCTGACTGCAGAGCATTTGATTTAGAGAAGGGAGGCTTTCACACGAAGGTAAATGTTTATAGAATTCCTTGTTTTCACTCCAGGACTTAGATTCACTTAAGGTCAATAAATCAGTGATAGAAATTTGCATTAAGCAAGAAGTTAAACCACACACAAGATGAAATGAAAGAACAAATGCACAGCTATAATGCATTTACAGCAGTTATTCAAGAGCTGCATTTTATAAAGACCATTTATGACTATCAGTGCACAGGGCCGGAGCTTCCACTAGGCAGCTTTAGGCAGCTGCCTAGGGGCGCCGGATCCTGAGGGGGCGCCTGCTACAGCTGCCTGAAAAAGGTAGCATGGTCCTACCTCACAGTCGCCGCAATCCCCCCGGCACTCGTATCTTACAGTAGTCGCAACTGGCAAGCTCCCGTATTGCAGCCTCCAGCTCCGCCTCTACCTGGCACAAGAAGTTTCTTTGACAGCTCCTGGAGTCCTGGCTGGGGGTGACATGTGGCGCTGCTCTTCATTGCAGGCTCTTTTGCAGACTACTCAGTCCCAACTCTGCATCGCATCCCGCAGGTATGGTGGCTGCACAGTGCACTCTCTGCATTTGATAAGGAAAGAGGGGGAGAGCAGCAGTCTGGGGAGGGGGGGGGAGGGGCAGCAGGCATGCACACAGTCTGGGGGGGGGGGATGAGCAGCAGCACGCACACAGATGTGGAGGAGATAGAACAGCAAACATTTAACAGAGTGGGGGGGGGGGGTGAGAGCTGCAGGCACCCATACAGACTGGGGAGATGGGGAGAAGAGAGCAGCCATGCAACAGACTGGGGGTGGGGGAGATCAGCAGCATGTCTTTCACCTGAAGGGCGAGTAGGGGGAAGGGGCAGTAGGCAGAAGTTTTGCCTAGGGTGCCGAGAAACCTTGCACCGGCCCTGTCAGTGCATACATATTACACAGTGCCTTTCAGTCATTCACATGACTCTCTGCACCAGTGGAGCTTAAATTCTCTATTCCCTACCACATGAACACACATACACACTAGGGTTAATTTTGCTGTCAGCAGCCAAGTAACCTATACCCATGCAAACAAATGGAAACATGCAAACTCCACACAGATACAATGAATTAAACTCATGACCTCAGTGCTGTGAGGCAATAATGTTAGTCACAGCACCAACTATGTGGTCCATCCACTAAAGGGGATGGATAATGCAAACCAACACACTAGTATAATGCAAACCAACACACTAGTATAATGCAAACCAACACAGTAATATAACGCAAATCAACACACTAGTATACTGCAAACCAACACTGTAGTATAATTCAAACCAACACAGTAATATAACGCAAACCAACACACTAGTATACTGCAAACCAACACAGTGGTATAATGCAAACCAACATATTACTACAGTATAATACAAACCAACACACTACTATAATGCAAACCAACACACTAGTATAATGCAAACCAATAGGCCCTACACATTAGGCGATTTCACTGAACGATATAAATGTTCTCATTAATGAACGTGCTCGTTCATCGTTGGTACAGGGCTGCTTATACATGCAGGCCAAGTAACCTACACCCATGCAAACAACTGGAAACATGCAAACTCCACACAGATACAATGACTGTGAATTAAACTCATGACCTCAGTGCTGTGAGGCAATAATGTTAGTCACAGCACCAACTATGTGGTCCATCCACTAAAGGGGATGGATAATGCAAACCAACACACTAGTATAATGCAAACCAACACAGTAATATAACACACACCAACACACTAGTATACTGCAAACCAACACAGTGGTATAATGCAAACCAACATATTACTACAGTATAATACAAACCAACACACTAGTATAATGCAAACAAACACATTAGTATAATGCAATCTAATAGGCCCTACACAGTAGGCAATTTCACTGAACGATTTAAATGTTCTCATTAATGAACGTACCAGTGCCATCAGAAAAACAGACACTCTCTTCGTTCTCTACGGATTTCACAAGAGAGGATGGCCTGCTGACAAGCAGACACTGGCAAGGTGGCTTTGAATGACGATTTTAGAAGCATATTCTCAAGCTGATCTCCCTGTTCCGGCTAATGTCTCTGCTCACTCTACTCGTAAGGTAGGTCCGTCATGGGCAGCACAATGTGGTGCTTCAGCAGAACAGATATGTAAGGCAGCCACATGATCTTCCATTAACACATTCATTAGACATTATGCCTTTGCCTCGCAGGATGCTGAATTCGGGAGAAGGATTCTACTGTCCAATCTGGAGCATCCCCACCACTAAATTGCTTTGGGTCATCCCAATGTTATCCTGTGGATAACCTGTGGACCCTGCAGGAGAAATAATCATTATGGTAGACTTACCAATGATAAGTCTATTTCTCCTAAGTCCACAGGGATCCCACCCTGATGCACCTGATTTGAGGATCCTTTCACTAACTAACCTCTTCCTTCTTGTACGGAAGGGTGTACATTAGAGATGAGCGGGTTCGGTTCCTCGGAATCCGAACCCGCCCGAACTTCAGCTTTTTTTACACGGATCCGAGCGACTCGGATCTTCCCGCCTTGCTCGGTTAACCCGAGCGCGCCCGAATGTCATCATGACGCTGTCGGATTCTCGCGAGGCTCGGATTCTATCGCGAGACTCGGATTCTATATAAGGAGCCGCGAGTCGCCGCCATTTTCACACGTGCATTGAGATTGATAGGGAGAGGACGTGGCTGGCGTCCTCTCCATTTAGATTATAAGAGAGAGAGATTTACTGGAGCTTAGGACTAGGAGGAGTACTGTAGAAGTGTAGAGAGTGCAGAGAGTTTACTAGTGAGTGACCACCAGACAGTGCAGTTTATTTAATATATCCGTTCTCTGCCTGAAAAAAGCGATACACACAGTGACTCAGTCACATACCATATCTGTGTGCACTGCTCAGGCTCAGCCCAGTGTGCTGCATCATCTATATATATTATATATCTGTCTGACTGCTCAGCTCACACAGCTTATAATTGTGGGGGAGACTGGGGAGCACTGCAGTGCCAGTTATAGGTTATAGCAGGAGCCAGGAGTACATAATATTATATAGTGAGTGACCACCAGACAGTGCAGTTTATTTAATATATCCGTTCTCTGCCTGAAAAAAGCGATACACACAGTGACTCAGTCACATACCATATCTGTGTGCACTGCTCAGGCTCAGCCCAGTGTGCTGCATCATCTATATATATTATATATCTGTCTGACTGCTCAGCTCACACAGCTTATAATTGTGGGGGAGACTGGGGAGCACTGCAGTGCCAGTTATAGGTTATAGCAGGAGCCAGGAGTACATAATATTATATTAAAATTAAACAGTGCACACTTTTGCTGCAGGAGTGCCACTGCCAGTGTGACTGACCAGTGACCTGACCACACTGACCACCAGTATAGTTAGTAGTATACTTATATTGTGATTGCCTGAAAAAGTTAAACACTCGTCGTGTGACTTCACTTGTGTGTTGTTTTTTTTTTTATTCTATAAAAATAAAACTCATTCTGCTGACAGACAGTGTCCAGCAGGTCCGTCATTATATAATATATAATATATACCTGTCCGGCTGCAGTAGTGATATATATATATTTTTTATATCATTTATCATCCAGTCGCAGCAGACACAGTACGGTAGTTCACGGCTGTGGCTACCTCTGTGTCTGCACTCGGCAGGCAGTCCGTCCATAATTGTATACCACCTAACCGTGGTTTTTTTTTCTTCTTTATACATACATACTACTACGACATCTCTTTATCAACCAGTCTATATTAGCAGCAGACACAGTACAGTACGGTAGTTCACGGCTGTGGCTACCTCTGTGTCTGCACTCGGCAGGCAGTCCGTCCATAATTGTATACCACCTAACCGTGGTTTTTTTTTCTTTCTTCTTTATACATACATAGTTACATAGACATCTCTTTATCAACCAGTCTATATTAGCAGCAGACACAGTACAGTACGGTAGTTCACGGCTGTGGCTACCTCTGTGTCTGCACTCGGCAGGCAGTCCGTCCATAATTGTATACCACCTAACCGTGGTTTTTTTTTCTTTCTTCTTTATACATACATAGTTACATAGACATCTCTTTATCAACCAGTCTATATTAGCAGCAGACACAGTACAGTACGGTAGTTCACGGCTGTGGCTACCTCTGTGTCTGCACTCGGCAGGCAGTCCGTCCATAATTGTATACCACCTAACCGTGGTTTTTTTTTCTTTCTTCTTTATACATACATAGTTACATAGACATCTCTTTATCAACCAGTCTATATTAGCAGCAGACACAGTACAGTACGGTAGTTCACGGCTGTGGCTACCTCTGTGTCTGCACTCGGCAGGCAGTCCGTCCATAATTGTATACCACCTAACCGTGGTTTTTTTTTCTTTCTTCTTTATACATACATACTACTACGACATCTCTTTATCAACCAGTCTATATTATTAGCAGCAGACACAGTACAGTACGGTAGTTCACGGCTGTGGCTACCTCTGTGTCTGCACTCGGCAGGCAGTCCGTCCATAATTGTATACCACCTAACCGTGGGTTTTTTTTTCTTTCTTCTTTATACATACATAGTTACATAGACATCTCTTTATCAACCAGTCTATATTAGCAGCAGACACAGTACAGTACGGTAGTTCACGGCTGTGGCTACCTCTGTGTCTGCACTCGGCAGGCAGTCCATAATTGTATACTAGTATCCATCTCCATTGTTTACCTGAGGTGCCTTTTAGTTGTGCCTATTAAAATATGGAGAACAAAAATGTTGAGGTTCCAAAATTAGGGAAAGATCAAGATCCACTTCCACCTCGTGCTGAAGCTGCTGCCACTAGTCATGGCCGAGACGATGAAATGCCAGCAACGTCGTCTGCCAAGGCCGATGCCCAATGTCATAGTACAGAGCATGTCAAATCCAAAACACCAAATATCAGAAAAAAAAAGGACTCCAAAACCTAAAATAAAATTGTCGGAGGAGAAGCGTAAACTTGCCAATATGCCATTTACGACACGGAGTGGCAAGGAACGGCTGAGGCCCTGGCCTATGTTCATGGCTAGTGGTTCAGCTTCACATGAGGATGGAAGCACTCAGCCTCTCGCTAGAAAAATGAAAAGACTCAAGCTGGCAAAAGCAGCACAGCAAAGAACTGTGCATTCTTCGAAATCCCAAATCCACAAGGAGAGTCCAATTGTGTCGGTTGCGATGCCTGACCTTCCCAACACTGGACGTGAAGAGCATGCGCCTTCCACCATTTGCACACCCCCTGCAAGTGCTGGAAGGAGCACCCGCAGTCCAGTTCCTGATAGTCAGATTGAAGATGTCAGTGTTGAAGTACACCAGGATGAGGAGGATATGGGTGTTGCTGGCGCTGGGGAGGAAATTGACCAGGAGGATTCTGATGGTGAGGTGGTTTGTTTAAGTCAGGCACCCGGGGAGACACCTGTTGTCCGTGGGAGGAATATGGCCGTTGACATGCCAGGTGAAAATACCAAAAAAATCAGCTCTTCGGTGTGGAGGTATTTCACCAGAAATGCGGACAACAGGTGTCAAGCCGTGTGTTCCCTTTGTCAAGCTGTAATAAGTAGGGGTAAGGACGTTAACCACCTCGGAACATCCTCCCTTATACGTCACCTGCAGCGCATTCATAATAAGTCAGTGACAAGTTCAAAAACTTTGGGTGACAGCGGAAGCAGTCCACTGACCAGTAAATCCCTTCCTCTTGTAACCAAGCTCACGCAAACCACCCCACCAACTCCCTCAGTGTCAATTTCCTCCTTCCCCAGGAATGCCAATAGTCCTGCAGGCCATGTCACTGGCAATTCTGACGAGTCCTCTCCTGCCTGGGATTCCTCCGATGCATCCTTGCGTGTAACGCCTACTGCTGCTGGCGCTGCTGTTGTTGCTGCTGGGAGTCGATGGTCATCCCAGAGGGGAAGTCGTAAGCACACTTGTACTACTTCCAGTAAGCAATTGACTGTTCAACAGTCCTTTGCGAGGAAAATGAAATATCACAGCAGTCATCCTGCTGCAAAGCGGATAACTGAGGCCTTGACAACTATGTTGGTGTTAGACGTGCGTCCGGTATCCGCCGTTAGTTCACAGGGAACTAGACAATTTATTGAGGCAGTGTGCCCCCGTTACCAAATACCATCTAGGTTCCACTTCTCTAGGCAGGCGATACCGAGAATGTACACGGACGTCAGAAAAAGACTCACCAGTGTCCTAAAAAATGCAGTTGTACCCAATGTCCACTTAACCACGGACATGTGGACAAGTGGAGCAGGGCAGGGTCAGGACTATATGACTGTGACAGCCCACTGGGTAGATGTATGGACTCCCGCCGCAAGAACAGCAGCGGCGGCACCAGTAGCAGCATCTCGCAAACGCCAACTCTTTCCTAGGCAGGCTACGCTTTGTATCACCGCTTTCCAGAATACGCACACAGCTGAAAACCTCTTACGGCAACAGAGGAAGATCATCGCGGAATGGCTTACCCCAATTGGACTCTCCTGTGGATTTGTGGCATCGGAAAACGCCAGCAATATTGTGTGTGCATTAAATATGGGCAAATTCCAGCACGTCCCATGTTTTGCACATACCTTGAATTTGGTGGTGCAGAATTTTTTAAAAAACGACAGGGGCGTGCAAGAGATGCTGTCGGTGGCCAGAAGAATTGCGGGACACTTTCGGCGTACAGGCACCACGTACAGAAGACTGGAGCACCACCAAAAACTACTGAACCTGCCCTGCCATCATCTGAAGCAAGAAGTGGTAACGAGGTGGAATTCAACCCTCTATATGCTTCAGAGGTTGGAGGAGCAGCAAAAGGCCATTCAAGCCTATACAATTGAGCACGATATAGTAGGTGGAATGCACCTGTCTCAAGCGCAGTGGAGAATGATTTCAACGTTGTGCAAGGTTCTGATGCCCTTTGAACTTGCCACACGTGAAGTCAGTTCAGACACTGCCAGCCTGAGTCAGGTCATTCCCCTCATCAGGCTTTTGCAGAAGAAGCTGGAGACATTGAAGGAGGAGCTAACACGGAGCGATTCCGCTAGGCATGTGGGACTTGTGGATGGAGCCCTTAATTCGCTTAACAAGGATTCACGGGTGGTCAATCTGTTGAAATCAGAGCACTACATTTTGGCCACCGTGCTCGATCCTAGATTTAAAGCCTACCTTGGATCTCTCTTTCCGGCAGACACAAGTCTGCTGGGGTTGAAAGACCTGCTGGTGACAAAATTGTCAAGTCAAGCGGAACGCGACCTGTCAACATCTCCTCCTTCACATTCTCCCGCAACTGGGGGTGCGAGGAAAAGGCTCAGAATTCCGAGCCCACCCGCTGGCGGTGATGCAGGGCAGTCTGGAGCGACTGCTGATGCTGACATCTGGTCCGGACTGAAGGACCTGACAACGATTACGGACATGTCGTCTACTGTCACTGCATATGATTCTCTCAACATTGATAGAATGGTGGAGGATTATATGAGTGACCGCATCCAAGTAGGCACGTCACACAGTCCGTACTTATACTGGCAGGAAAAAGAGGCAATTTGGAGGCCCTTGCACAAACTGGCTTTATTCTACCTAAGTTGCCCTCCCACAAGTGTGTACTCCGAAAGAGTGTTTAGTGCCGCCGCTCACCTTGTCAGCAATCGGCGTACGAGGTTACATCCAGAAAATGTGGAGAAGATGATGTTCATTAAAATGAATTATAATCAATTCCTCCGCGGAGACATTGACCAGCAGCAATTGCCTCCACAAAGTACACAGGGAGCTGAGATGGTGGATTCCAGTGGGGACGAATTGATAATCTGTGAGGAGGGGGATGTACACGGTGATATATCGGAGGGTGATGATGAGGTGGACATCTTGCCTCTGTAGAGCCAGTTTGTGCAAGGAGAGATTAATTGCTTCTTTTTTGGGGGGGGTCCAAACCAACCCATCATATCAGTCACAGTCGTGTGGCAGACCCTGTCACTGAAATGATGGGTTGGTTAAAGTGTGCATGTCCTGTTTTGTTTATACAACATAAGGGTGGGTGGGAGGGCCCAAGGACAATTCCATCTTGCACCTCTTTTTTCTTTTCTTTTTCTTTGCATCATGTGCTGATTGGGGAGGGTTTTTTGGAAGGGACATCCTGCGTGACACTGCAGTGCCACTCCTAAATGGGCCCGGTGTTTGTGTCGGCCACTAGGGTCGCTAATCTTACTCACACAGTCAGCTACCTCATTGCGCCTCTTTTTTTCTTTGCGTCATGTGCTGTTTGGGGAGGGTTTTTTGGAAGGGACATCCTGCGTGACACTGCAGTGCCACTCCTAGATGGGCCCGGTGTTTGTGTCGGCCACTAGGGTCGCTAATCTTACTCACACAGCGACCTCGGTGCAAATTTTAGGACTAAAAATAATATTGTGAGGTGTGAGGTATTCAGAATAGACTGAAAATGAGTGTAAATTATGGTTTTTGAGGTTAATAATACTTTGGGATCAAAATGACCCCCAAATTCTATGATTTAAGCTGTTTTTTAGTGTTTTTTGAAAAAAACACCCGAATCCAAAACACACCCGAATCCGACAAAAAAAATTCGGTGAGGTTTTGCCAAAACGCGTTCGAACCCAAAACACGGCCGCGGAACCGAACCCAAAACCAAAACACAAAACCCGAAAAATTTCAGGCGCTCATCTCTAGTGTACATGTGTGTTTTTCTCACCTGATTAGGGATCTCTATGATGCTCCTGCCTTGAACTTTGGAAAACAACTGAATTGCCTGAGCCAGGAGGTGGGGATATAGGGACGGGCCCATTGCATTCTGGGAGGCCGAAAGCTTTGATTGTTTGGTGCCAATCCGCTGTTGCTACCTTATATCTCAATGTTATCCTGTGGATCCTGTGGACTTAGGAGAAATAGAGTTATCAACGGTAAGTCTACCATAATGATTATATTATCATACCCCTATTCCACTGCTGCTATAACCCGGGTTATTGTTGAGTTAACCCGAGTCACAGCTCAGTGGAAAAGGATAAACTTGGGTCCAGTGACCCGGGTGATCTAAGTGTACTTGATAGATGGAATCAGAAAACAAAAGAGGTGACCGAAAATTCCTTCCAAATTCCAAGGCAACTCCTTTTAATAACTACTAAAAAAAACTGTGGCATATTTTATGCCACAAGGTCTCACTGTATTACTATAAAGCAATACTCCTTCCTTTTTTTTTTTTTTTTCTTTTTTTTTTTATTTACAAAACAAGGTCTTTCAAGATTTCATGGCATTCAACGCTTTCCCAGTTTGCGGAGGGGGGGAGATTCATTCTGTCCATTAGATTCTTAGTGACCTTGCAAAAAAGCTTTTAATTTGAAACCATAAATTTGTAACCATACAGGTGTTTCTTTGGGATACATATGATATCACGGCAGACCGGATGTCGGCTGTCACTGTACAAACAGCAGCATCCCTCGTGGCCTCCTGTGCTCGCTTCACTCACCACAGGTTCTATTCCCACCAACCAAGTGGTAATACCAAGCGTTTGTTGTGTATTTCACGGGCTGTTGGGATTCTGGTGTCGGTCTCCTGAATGCCGGGATCCCGACAGCCGGTATATTGACTGCATCCCATTTCTTTTAGCTTATCTGCAGGAGCAAATAACACAATAGAGGTGAACCACTGTTTTTGTCCATGCATTGGCCCTCCCTAGTTGGATTATCTTTTGCATAACATTGGGACATTCTTTGTTGATATCTCCTTTCAGTTCCTCATTTTTCATTCATTTATTAACTACTTTCAGTGCATTTGCCATTTCAGTTCTACATATGTAAGTGAAGAAAGAGCTCTATATACAGGTTTAAATTAGTGATGAGCGGGTTCGGTTCCTCGGAAACCAAACCCCCCCGAACTTCACCCATTTTACACGGGTCCGAGGCATACTCGGATTCTCCCGTATGGTTCGGTTAATCCGAGCGCGCCCGAACGTCATCATCCCGCTGTCGTATTCTCGCGAGATTCGGATTCTATATAAGCAGCTGCGCGTCGCCGCCATTTTCACTCGTGCATTGGAAATGTTAGGGAGAGGACGTTTATTAATAATATTTGTGCTGCTTATTGCTTAATTGTGGGGACTGGGGAGCAGCTGTATTATATAGGAGGAGTACAGTGCAGAGTTTTGCTGACCAGTGACCACCAGTATACGTTGTCTGCCTGAAAAACACTCCATATCTGTGCTCAGTGTGCTGCATATATCTGTGCTCACACTGCTTAATTGTGGGGACTGGGGAGCAGCTGTATTATATAGGAGGAGTACAGTGCAGAGTTTTGCTGACCTGTGACCACCAGTATACGTTGTCTGCCTGAAAAACACTCCATATCTGTGCTCAGTGTGCTGCATATATCTGTGCTCACACTGCTTAATTGTGGTGACTGGGGAGCAGCTGTATTATATAGGAGGAGTACAGTGCAGAGTTTTGCTGACCAGTGACCACCAGTATACGTTGTCTGCCTGAAAAACACTCCATATCTGTGCTCAGTGTGCTGCATATATCTGTGCTCACACTGCTTTATTGTGGGCACTGGGGACCACCAGTATATTATATAGGAGGAGTACAGTGCAGAGTTTTGCTGACAGTGACCACCAGTATATATAGCAGTACGGTACGGAAGGCCACTGCTCTACCTACCTCTGTGTCGTCAAGTATACTATCCATCCATACCTGTGGTGCATTTCAGTTGTGCGCAGTATATATAGAAGTAGGCCATTGCTATTGATACTGGCATATAATTCCACACATTAAAAAATGGAGAACAAAAATGTGGAGGTTAAAATAGGGAAAGATCAAGATCCACTTCCACCTCGTGCTGAAGCTGCTGCCACTAGTCATGGCCGAGACGATGAAATGCCATCAACGTCGTTTGCCAAGGCCGATGCCCAATGTCATAGTAGAGAGCATGTAAAATCCAAAAAACAAAAGTTCAGTAAAATGACCCAAAAATCAAAATTGAAAGCGTCTGATGAGAAGCGTAAACTTGCCAATATGCCATTTACGACACGGAGTGGCAAGGAACGGCTGAGGCCCTGGCCTATGTTCATGGCTAGTGGTTCAGATTCACATGAGGATGGAAGCACTCATCCTCTCGCTAGAAAAATGAAAAGACTTAAGCTGGCAAAAGCACAGCAAAGAACTGTGCGTTCTTCTAAATCACAAATCCCCAAGAAGAGTCCAATTGTGTCGGTTGCGATGCCTGACCTTCCCAACACTGGACGGGAAGAGCTTGCGCCTTCCACCATTTGCACGCCCCCTGCAAGTGCTGGAAGGAGCACCCGCAGTCCTGTTCCTGATAGTCAAATTGAAGATGTCACTGTTGAAGTACACCAGGATGAGTATATGGGTGTTGCTGGCGCTGGGGAGGAAATTGACAAGGAGGATTCTGATGGTGAGGTGGTTTGTTTAAGTCAGGCACCCGGGGAGACACCTGTTGTCCGTGGGACGAATATGGCCATTGACATGCCTGATCAAAATACAAAAAAAATCACCTCTTCGGTGTGGAATTATTTCAACACAAATGCGGACAACAGGTGTCAAGCCGTGTGTTGCCTTTGTCAAGCTGTAATAAGTAGGGGTAAGGACATTATCCACCTAGGAACATCCTCCCTTATACGTCACCTGGACCGCATTCATCAGAAGTCAGTGACAAGTTCAAAAACTTTGGATGACAGCGGAAGCAGTCCACTGACCACTAAATCCCTTCCTCTTGTAACCAAGCTCCTGCAAACCACACCACCAACTCCCTCAGTGTCAATTTCCACCTTACACAGGAAAGCCAATAGTCCTGCAGGCCATGTCACTGGCAAGTCTGACGAGTCCTCTCCTGCCTGGGATTCCTCCGATGCATCCTTGAGTGTAACGCCTACTGCTGCTGGCGCTGCTGTTGTTGCTGCTGGGAGTCGATCGGCATCCCAGAGGGGAAGTCGGAAGACCACTTGTACAACTTCCAGTAAGCAATTGACTGTCCAACAGTCCTTTGCGAGGAAGATGAAATATCACAGCAGTCATCCTGCTGCAAAGCGGATAACTCAGGTCTTGTCAGCCTGGGTGGTGAGAAACGTGGTTCCGGTATCCACTGTTAATTCAGAGCCAACTAGAGACTTGATTGAGGTACTGTGTCCCCGGTACCAAATACCATCTAGGTTCCATTTCTCTATGCAGGCGATACCGAAAATGTACACAGACCTCAGAAAAAGAATCACCAGTGTCCTAAAAAATGCAGTTGTACCCAATGTCCACTTAACCACGGACATGTGGACAAGTGGAGCAGGGCAGACTCAGGACTATATGACTGTGACAGCCCACTGGGTAGATGTATTGCCTCCCGCAGCAAGAACAGCAGCGGCGGTACCAGTAGCAGCATCTCGCAAACGCCAACTCGTTCCTAGGCAGGCTACGCTTTGTATCACCGCTTTCCATAAGAGGCACACAGCTGACAACCTCTTACGGAAACTGAGGAACATCATCGCAGAATGGCTTACCCCAATTGGACTCTCCTGGGGATTTGTGACATCGGACAACGCCAGCAATATTGTGCGTGCATTACATCTGGGCAAATTCCAGCACGTCCCATGTTTTGCACATACATTGAATTTGGTGGTGCAGAATTATTTAAAAAACGACAGGGGCGTGCAAGAGATGCTGTCGGTGGCCCAAAGAATTGCGGGACACTTTCGGCATTCAGCCACCGCGTGCCGAAGACTGGAGCACCACCAAACACTCCTGAACCTGCCCTGCCATCATCTGAAGCAAGAGGTGGTAACGAGTTGGAATTCAACCCTCTATATGCTTCAGAGGATGGAGGAGCAGCAAAAGGCCATTCAAGCCTATACATCTGCCCACGATATAGGCAAAGGAGGGGGAATGCACCTGACTCAAGCGCAGTGGAGAATGATTTCAACGTTGTTCATCAGGCTTTTGCAGAAGAAGCTGGAGACATTGAAGGAGGAGCTAAAACAGAGCGATTCCGCTAGGCATGTGGGACTTGTGGATGGAGCCCTTAATTCGCTTAACCAGGATTCACGGGTGGTCAATCTGTTGAAATCAGAGCACTACATTTTGGCCACCGTGCTCGATCCTAGATTTAAAACCTACGTTGTATCTCTCTTTCCGGCAGACACAAGTCTGCAGAGGTTCAAAGACCTGCTGGTGAGAAAATTGTCAAGTCAAGCGGAACGTGACCCGTCAACAGCTCCTCCTTCACATTCTCCCGCAGTTGGGGGTGCAAGGAAAAGGCTAAGAATTCCGAGCCCACCCGCTGGCGGTGATGCACGGCAGTCTGGAGCGAGTGCTGACATCTGGTCCGGACTGAAGGACCTGACAACGATTACTGACATGTCGTCTACTGTCACTGCATATGATTCTCTCACCATTGAAAGAATGGTGGAGGATTATATGAGTGACCGCATCCAAGTAGGCACGTCAGACAGTCCGTACGTATACTGACAGGAAAAAGAGGCAATTTGGAGGCCTTTGCAGAAACTGGCTTTATTTTACCTAAGTTGCCCACCCTCCAGTGTGTACTCCGAAAGAGTGTTTAGTGCAGCCGCTCACCTTGTCAGCAATCGGCGTACGAGGTTACTTCCAGAAAATGTGGAGAAGATGATGTTCATCAAAATGAATTATATTCAATTCCTCCGTGGAGACATTCACCAGCAATTGCCTCCAGAAAGTACACAGGGACCTGAGATGGTGGATTCCAGTGGGGACGAATTAATAATCTGTGAGGAGGGGGATGTACACAGTGAAAGGGGTGAGGAATCGGAGGATGATGATGAGGTGGACATCTTGCCTCTGTAGAGCCAGTTTGTGCAAGGAGAGATTGATTGCTTCTTTTTTGGTGGGGGCCCAAACCAACCAGTCATTTCAGTCACAGTCGTGTGGCAGACCCTGTCGCTGAAATGATGGGTTCGTTAAAGTGTGCATGTCCTGTTTATACAACATAAGGGTGGGTGGGAGGGCCCAAGGACAATTCCATCTTGCACCTCTTTTTTCTTTCATTTTTCTTTGCATCATGTGCTGTTTGGGAACAATTTTTTTGAAGTGCCATCCTGCGTGACACTGCAGTGCCACTCCTAGATGGGCCAGGTGTTTGTGTCGGCCACTTGTGTCGCTTAGCTTAGTCACACAGCAACCTTGGTGCGCCTCTTTTTTTCTTTGCATCATGTGCTGTTTGGGGACTATTTTTTTGAAGTGCCATCCTGCCTGACACTGCAGTGCCACTCCTAGATGGGCCAGGTGTTTGTGTCGGCCACTTGTGTCGCTTAGCTTAGTCACACAGCGACCTTGGTGCGCCTCTTTTTTTCTTTGCATCATGTGCTGTTTGGGGACAATTATTTTGAAGTGCCATCCTGCCTGACACTGCAGTGCCACTCCTAGATGGGCCAGGTGTTTGTGTCGGCCACTTGTGTCGCTTAGCTTAGCCATCCAGCGACCTCGGTGCAAATTTTAGGACTAAAAATAATATTGTGAGGTGTGAGGTGTTCAGAATAGACCGGAAATGAGTGGAAATTATGGTTATTGAGGTTAATAATACTATGGGATCAAAATGACCCCCAAATTCTATGATTTAAGCTGTTTTTGAGGGTTTTTTGTAAAAAAACACCCGAATCCAAAACACACCCGAATCCGACAAAAAATTTTCAGGGAGGTTTTGCCAAAACGCGTCCGAATCCAAAACACGGCCGCGGACCCGAATCCAAAACCAAAACACAAAACCCGAAAAATTTCCGGTGCACATCACTAGTTTAAATGCAAAAAGTGCTCTTATACAGGTTTAAATGTTATACGTCCATTGCAGTTGTTTACTCGCGTTGGGTATGGTATGCCAGTGCCCGGGATCACGGTGGTCAGCATACCAACGCTGGGATCCTGGCCACCATAATGCCAGCAGGGGGGCGAGTGCAATGAAGCCCCTTGTGGGCTCGCTGCACTCGCCATGCTGCGGGCTTGGGTGGTCATTCCGAGCTGATCGCTCGCAAGCAGTTTTTAGAAGCTGTGCAAATGCTTTGCCGCCTCCCACTGGGAGTGTATTTTAGCTTAGCAGAAGTGCGAACGAATGTATCGCAGAGCAGCTACAAAGCTTTTTTGTTCAGTTTTAGAGTAGCTCAATACCTACTCAGCGCTTGCGATGACTTCAGACTGTTCAGTTCCTGTTTTGATGTCACAAACCTGCCCAGGGTTCGCCCAGCCACGCCTGCGTTTTTCCTGGCACGCCTACGTTTTTTCAAACACTCCCTGAAAATGGTCAGTTGACACCCATAAACACCCACTTCATGTCTATCACTCTGCCAGCAGTGCGACTGAAAGCTTCGCTAGACCTTGTGCGAAACTACTTCGTTCGTTGTAATAGTACATCGCGCGTGCGCATTGCGCCGCATGCGCAGAAGTGTTGTTTTTTTGCCTTATCGCTGCACAGCGAACGAATGCAGCTAGCGATCAACTCGGAATGACCACCTTGGTGTTTTGCCGTGCTCGCCACAGGTTCTAGTCCCAATCTATGGGTGTCATGGACACCCACAAGTGGGAATAGCCACTGTTGCTATTTATTTCTAGAATTTCCAGAATTTTTATATATTTTTTATATTAAGATATTATCAATAACTAATTATTTTGATGTGTACTGAATTTGTTCTGATATATCAGGATACTTTATTTTCTATAAGCACATTTCCACTAGTGGTTAATTATCTGCAGGTACTAGAGATGAGCGCCTGAAATTTTTCGGGTTTTGTGTTTTGGTTTTGGGTTCGGTTCCGCGGCCGTGTTTTGGGTTCGAACGCGTTTTGGCAAAACCTCACCGAATTTTTTTTGTCGGATTCGGGTGTGTTTTGGATTCGGGTGTTTTTTTAAAAAAACACTAAAAAACAGCTTAAATCATAGAATTTGGGGGTCATTTTGATCCCAAAGTATTATTAACCTCAAAAACCATAATTTACACTCATTTTCAGTCTATTCTGAATACCTCACACCTCACAATATTATTTTTAGTCCTAAAATTTGCACCGAGGTCGCTGTGAGAGTAAGATAAGCGACCCTAGTGGCCGACACAAACACCGGGCCCATCTAGGAGTGGCACTGCAGTGTCACGCAGGATGTCCCTTCCAAAAAACCCTCCCCAAACAGCACATGACGCAAAGAAAAAAAGAGGCGCAATGAGGTAGCTGTGTGAGTAAGATTAGCGACCCTAGTGGCCGACACAAACACCGGGCCCATCTAGGAGTGGCACTGCAGTGTCACGCAGGATGGCCCTTCCAAAAAACCCTCCCCAAACAGCACATGACGCAAAGAAAAAAAGAGGCGCAATGAGGTAGCTGTGTGAGTAAGATTAGCGACCCTAGTGGCCGACACAAACACCGGGCCCATCTAGGAGTGGCACTGCAGTGTCACGCAGGATGTCCCTTCCAAAAAACCCTCCCCAAACAGCACATGACGCAAAGAAAAAAAGAGGCGCAATGAGGTAGCTCTGTGAGTAAGATTAGCGACCCTAGTGGCCGACACAAACACCGGGCACATCTAGGAGTGGCACTGCAGTGTCACGCAGGATGTCCCTTCCAAAAAACCCTCCCCAAACAGCACATGACGCAAAGAAAAAAAGAGGCGCAATGAGGTAGCTGACTGTGTGAGTAAGATTAGCGACCCTAGTGGCCGACACAAACACCGGGCCCATTTAGGAGTGGCACTGCAGTGTCACGCAGGATGTCCCTTCCAAAAAACCCTCCCCAATCAGCACATGATGCAAAGAAAAAGAAAAGAAAAAAGAGGTGCAAGATGGAATTGTCCTTGGGCCCTCCCACCCACCCTTATGTTGTATAAACAAAACAGGACATGCACACTTTAACCAACCCATCATTTCAGTGACAGGGTCTGCCACACGACTGTGACTGATATGACGGGTTGGTTTGGACCCCCCCCAAAAAAGAAGCAATTAATCTCTCCTTGCACAAACTGGCTCTACAGAGGCAAGATGTCCACCTCATCATCACCCTCCGATATATCACCGTGTACATCCCCCTCCTCACAGATTATCAATTCGTCCCCACTGGAATCCACCATCTCAGCTCCCTGTGTACTTTGTGGAGGCAATTGCTGCTGGTCAATGTCTCCGCGGAGGAATTGATTATAATTCATTTTAATGAACATCATCTTCTCCACATTTTCTGGATGTAACCTCGTACGCCGATTGCTGACAAGGTGAGCGGCGGCACTAAACACTCTTTCGGAGTACACACTTGTGGGAGGGCAACTTAGGTAGAATAAAGCCAGTTTGTGCAAGGGCCTCCAAATTGCCTCTTTTTCCTGCCAGTATAAGTACGGACTGTGTGACGTGCCTACTTGGATGCGGTCACTCATATAATCCTCCACCATTCTATCAATGTTGAGAGAATCATATGCAGTGACAGTAGACGACATGTCCGTAATCGTTGTCAGGTCCTTCAGTCCGGACCAGATGTCAGCATCAGCAGTCGCTCCAGACTACCCTGCATCACCGCCAGCGGGTGGGCTCGGAATTCTGAGCCTTTTCCTCGCACCCCCAGTTGCGGGAGAATGTGAAGGAGGAGATGTTGACAGGTCGCGTTCCGCTTGACTTGACAATTTTGTCACCAGCAGGTCTTTCAACCCCAGCAGACTTGTGTCTGCCGGAAAGAGAGATCCAAGGTAGGCTTTAAATCTAGGATCGAGCACGGTGGCCAAAATGTAGTGCTCTGATTTCAACAGATTGACCACCCGTGAATCCTTGTTAAGCGAATTAAGGGCTCCATCCACAAGTCCCACATGCCTAGCGGAATCGCTCCGTGTTAGCTCCTCCTTCAATGTCTCCAGCTTCTTCTGCAAAAGCCTGATGAGGGGAATGACCTGACTCAGGCTGGCAGTGTCTGAACTGACTTCACGTGTGGCAAGTTCAAAGGGCATCAGAACCTTGCACAACGTTGAAATCATTCTCCACTGCGCTTGAGACAGGTGCATTCCACCTACTATATCGTGCTCAATTGTATAGGCTTGAATGGCCTTTTGCTGCTCCTCCAACCTCTGAAGCATATAGAGGGTTGAATTCCACCTCGTTACCACTTCTTGCTTCAGATGATGGCAGGGCAGGTTCAGTAGTTTTTGGTGGTGCTCCAGTCTACTGTACGTGGTGCCTGTACGCCGAAAGTGTCCCGCAATTCTTCTGGCCACCGACAGCATCTCTTGCACGCCCCTGTCGTTTTTTAAAAAATTCTGCACCACCAAATTCAAGGTATGTGCAAAACATGGGACGTGCTGGAATTTGCCCATATTTAATGCACACACAATATTGCTGGCGTTGTCCGATGCCACAAATCCACAGGAGAGTCCAATTGGGGTAAGCCATTCCGCGATGATCTTCCTCTGTTGCCGTAAGAGGTTTTCAGCTGTGTGCGTATTCTGGAAAGCGGTGATACAAAGCGTAGCCTGCCTAGGAAAGAGTTGGCGTTTGCGAGATGCTGCTACTGGTGCCGCCGCTGCTGTTCTTGCGGCGGGAGTCCATACATCTACCCAGTGGGCTGTCACAGTCATATAGTCCTGACCCTGCCCTGCTCCACTTGTCCACATGTCCGTGGTTAAGTGGACATTGGGTACAACTGCATTTTTTAGGACACTGGTGAGTCTTTTTCTGAGGTCTGTGTACATTTTCGGTATCGCCTGCCTAGAGAAATGGAACCTAGATGGTATTTGGTACCGGGGACACAGTACCTCCAACAAGTCTCTAGTTGGCTCTGCAGTAATGATGGATACCGGAACCACGTTTCTCACCACCCAGGATGCCAAGGCCTCAGTTATCCGCTTTGCTGTAGGATGACTGCTGTGATATTTCATCTTCCTCGCAAAGGACTGTTGGACAGTCAATTGCTTGGTGGAAGTAGTAAAAGTGGTCTTACGACTTCCCCTCTGGGATGACCATCGACTCCCAGCAGCAACAACAGCAGCGCCAGCAGCAGTAGGCGTTACACGCAAGGATGCATCGGAGGAATCCCAGGCAGGAGAGGAATCGTCAGAATTGCCAGTGACATGGCCTGCAGGACTATTGGCATTCCTGGGGAAGGAGGAAATTGACACTGAGGGAGTTGGTGGGGTGGTTTGCGTGAGCTTGGTTACAAGAGGAAGGGATTTACTGGTCAGTGGACTGCTTCCGCTGTCACCCAAAGTTTTTGAACTTGTCACTGACTTATTATGAATGCGCTGCAGGTGACGTATAAGGGAGGATGTTCCGAGGTGGTTAACGTCCTTACCCCTACTTATTACAGCTTGACAAAGGGAACACACGGCTTGACACCTGTTGTCCGCATTTCTGGTGAAATACCTCCACACCGAAGAGCTGATTTTTTTTGTATTTTCACCTGGCATGTCAACGGCCATATTCCTCCCACGGACAACAGGTGTCTCCCCGGGTGCCTGACTTAAACAAACCACCTCACCATCAGAATCCTCCTGGTCAATTTCCTCCCCAGCGCCAGCAACACCCATATCCTCCTCATCCTGGTGTACTTCAACACTGACATCTTCAATCTGACTATCAGGAACTGGACTGCGGGTGCTCCTTCCAGCACTTGCAGGGGGCGTGCAAATGGTGGAAGGCGCATGCTCTTCACGTCCAGTGTTGGGAAGGTCAGGCATCGCAACCGACACAATTGGACTCTCCTTGTGGATTTGGGATTTCGAAGAATGCACAGTTCTTTGCTGTGCTGCTTTTGCCAGCTTGAGTCTTTTCATTTTTCTAGCGAGAGGCTGAGTGCTTCCATCCTCATGTGAAGCTGAACCACTAGCCATGAACATAGGCCAGGGCCTCAGCCATTCCTTGCCACTCCGTGTCGTAAATGGCATATTGGCAAGTTTACGCTTCTCCTCCGACAATTTTATTTTAGGTTTTGGAGTCCTTTTTTTTCTGATATTTGGTGTTTTGGATTTGACATGCTCTGTACTATGACATTGGGCATCGGCCTTGGCAGACGACGTTGCTGGCATTCCATCGTCTCGGCCATGACTAGTGGCAGCAGCTTCAGCACGAGGTGGAAGTGGATCTTGATCTTTCCCTAATTTTGGAACCTCAACATTTTTGTTCTCCATATTTTAATAGGCACAACTAAAAGGCACCTCAGGTAAACAATGGAGATGGATACTAGTATACAATTATGGACTGCCTGCCGAGTGCAGACACAGAGGTAGCCACAGCCGTGAACTACCGTACTGTACTGTGTCTGCTGCTAATATAGACTGGTTGATAAAGAGATGTCTATGTAACTATGTATGTATAAAGAAGAAAGAAAAAAAAACCACGGTTAGGTGGTATACAATTATGGACGGAGATCCTGCCGAGTGCAGACACAGAGGTAGCCACAGCCGTGAACTACCGTACTGTACTGTGTCTGCTGCTAATAATATAGACTGGTTGATAAAGAGATGTCGTAGTAGTATGTATGTATAAAGAAGAAAGAAAAAAAAACCACGGTTAGGTGGTATACAATTATGGACGGACTGCCTGCCGAGTGCAGACACAGAGGTAGCCACAGCCGTGAACTACCGTACTGTACTGTGTCTGCTGCTAATATAGACTGGTTGATAAAGAGATGTCTATGTAACTATGTATGTATAAAGAAGAAAGAAAAAAAAAAACCACGGTTAGGTGGTATACAATTATGGACGGACTGCCTGCCGAGTGCAGACACAGAGGTAGCCACAGCCGTGAACTACCGTACTGTACTGTGTCTGCTGCTAATATAGACTGGTTGATAAAGAGATGTCTATGTAACTATGTATGTATAAAGAAGAAAGAAAAAAAAACCACGGTTAGGTGGTATACAATTATGGACGGACTGCCTGCCGAGTGCAGACACAGAGGTAGCCACAGCCGTGAACTACCGTACTGTACTGTGTCTGCTGCTAATATAGACTGGTTGATAAAGAGATGTCGTAGTAGTATGTATGTATAAAGAAGAAAAAAAAACCACGGTTAGGTGGTATACAATTATGGACGGACTGCCTGCCGAGTGCAGACACAGAGGTAGCCACAGCCGTGAACTACCGTACTGTGTCTGCTGCGACTGGATGATAAATGATATAAAAAATATATATATATCACTACTGCAGCCGGACAGGTATATATTATATATTATATAATGACGGACCTGCTGGACACTGTCTGTCAGCAGAATGAGTTTTATTTTTATAGAATAAAAAAAAAAAAAACACACAAGTGAAGTCACACGACGAGTGTTTAACTTTTTCAGGCAATCACAATATAAGTATACTACTAACTATACTGGTGGTCAGTGTGGTCAGGTCACTGGTCAGTCACACTGGCAGTAGCACTCCTGCAGCAAAAGTGTGCACTGTTTAATTTTAATATAATATTATGTACTCCTGGCTCCTGCTATAACCTATAACTGGCACTGCAGTGCTCCCCAGTCTCCCCCACAATTATAAGCTGTGTGAGCTGAGCAGTCAGACAGATATATAATATATATAGATGATGCAGCACACTGGGCTGAGCCTGAGCAGTGCACACAGATATGGTATGTGACTGAGTCACTGTGTGTATCGCTTTTTTCAGGCAGAGAACGGATATATTAAATAAACTGCACTGTCTGGTGGTCACTCACTATATAATATTATGTACTCCTGGCTCCTGCTATAACCTATAACTGGCACTGCAGTGCTCCCCAGTCTCCCCCACAATTATAAGCTGTGTGAGCTGAGCAGTCAGACAGATATATAATATATATAGATGATGCAGCACACTGGGCTGAGCCTGAGCAGTGCACACAGATATGGTATGTGACTGAGTCACTGTGTGTATCGCTTTTTTCAGGCAGAGAACGGATATATTAAATAAACTGCACTGTCTGGTGGTCACTCACTAGTAAACTCTCTGCACTCTCTACACTTCTACAGTACTCCTCCTAGTCCTAAGCTCCAGTAAATCTCTCTCTCTTATAATCTAAATGGAGAGGACGCCAGCCACGTCCTCTCACTATCAATCTCAATGCACGTGTGAAAATGGCGGCGACGCGCGGCTCCTTATATAGAATCCGAGTCTCGCGAGAATCCGACAGCGTCATGATGACGTTCGGGCGCGCTCGGGTTAACCGAGCAAGGCGGGAGGATCCGAGTCTGCTCGGACCCGTGAAAAAAACCATGAAGTTCGGGCGGGTTCGGATTCAGAGAAACCGAACCCGCTCATCTCTAGCAGGTACAGCATTTTATTGGATCTTTGGTGAGGATATTCTCAGAGGCACTATAGATTTTTCTCTCAGTCAGTTCCAGTTAGTAAAGCCACATCATTATATACTGTACATTTTTTTTTTTAAAGCTTTTTTTTTCAGCTTGAGTAAGTTGTTTAGGGTATAAAACAAAGGCTGATCTACTTAATTTTCCTGCTATCACTATTATTGATTTGATCCATGGTTTGTACTAGTCTTGTTCTATAATAACTAGTACCTAGTATTAACAAACTATTTTTTAATGTGAACCACATAATTTATCAATCTGTGCCTAGAAGATTTATTATAGGGTTTTGGTCATAGTGAATCTGACTTTTACCATTGCATATGTTGCTGTCCAGTGGTTCAAGGATTTTGTAGACAGATGAAATGAGAGGCTGAAGCCCAGGCAATAACACTTCACACTGGAATGGGCCATTTTTAGTATTTTATATAGGAGTAACATAGTTACTATTGGCACTCTGCCCACCTCCATGTCAAAATCAAATCCACATGAAGTGATAAAGCAGTGATAAGTGCAAGGTTATAACACACCAGCCAATCAACTCTAATATGTAAATCGACAGTTAGGAGCTGATTGGCTGGTGCATTATAACCTTGCACTTATCACTGCTTTATCACTTCTCTAGGCTTAACACATCTGTCACACAGTATGAAACGCACATTATATTTAATGACCACACAATTAGTCTAACTCCAGGGGAAGTAACAAGATTGTAGGGTGTATGATATTGTCAGGGATCCCAGTAGGTATCCCTGAGTCTGCACTCTGACTATGGCCACAGGCCATAATTTGGATCACCTTCAAAGTATCACAACAGTGTAAGGACTGTGATCATGCAGATTCCCAAGTTCTGAAGCAATAATAGGACAGCTGAATATAAGGGTTGGGGTTGAAATGCTGGCGTTTGGGATGCCGGTAGTCAGAATACCGGCCATGGCATCCCAATGTTCAGAATCCCACCAGGGAAAGGTAAACAGATACATCTTCCCCAATGGCCCCTAACCTTCCTTTTCTTCACCCTAAACCTAATCCCCCCCCCCCTCCCCGCGCAGCCTAACCTTAAGCCTCTCTGGTGGTGCCTAGCCTAGGATTTCCTACAATTACTGACATAAGGAATCCTTATTATCGGGGGAAGAGTGCATATACTAATAAATAGGCCCTTAACAAGGAAAACAATGAAAAAAACTTTATTCAATGTAACATAGTTGGTGAGGTTGAAAAAAAGACAAGTTGTCCATCGAGTTCAACTTTTATTTATTTTTTATTTATTTTTTTTATCCTATACTACTATTCTCTATAGCCATATATTTACCCATAAATGCTCAAGTGGAGTTAGTTTTTTAGTCTAGTTGACAACTATAATGCATACATTATCTAAAATATATTCATTTTAGATGCTATACCCTTGGATATCTTTTTCAGTTAGAAATTAATCTAACCCATTTTTAAACTTACTGACTGAGTCCTCCATTACTGCCTTTTCTGACAAAGAATTCCAGATCCTTACTGCCCTTACTGTGAAGAACCCCCTCCTTTGCTTGGTATTAAATTTCCTCTCCTCTAACCTCAGGGGGTGTCTGTGTGTCCTGTGTAGAGATCTCTCAATAAATCTCCTGTTAGTTCCACGTATTGTCCTTTATATATTTATAAATATTAATAATGTCTCCTCTTAGACATCTTTTTTCAAGTGTAAGCATATTTAAACTAGTAAGCCTATCCTCATAAATCAGTGCCTCTAACCTCTTTATGTATTTCTTAAAAACCTACAAAACATTAATAAATACAGTATATCTATGAATATTTTTATGTAGAGATGTATTTATTATTGTTTATTATCAGATATTTCTGTAGCGCACACATGTTCCACAGCACGTTACAGAGAATATTTGGCCATTCGCATCAGTCCCTGCCCCAGTGGAGCTTACAATCTATATTCCATACTACATGCACACACATACTAGGGTTAATATTTTGTTGTGAGCCAATTAACCTACCAGTATATATTTTTGGGGATTGCGGGAGGGAACTGGAGTACAAAGAGGAAACCCAAGCAAGCCCAGGGAGAATATATAAACTCCACACAGTTAGGGCCATGGTGGGAATCACACCCATTACTCAGTGCTGTGAGGCAGTAAAGCTAACTAGTACACCATCCATGCTGCTCTGAAGAGATAAGCAGTTCAGATTCCTTGGAATCCGAGACCACCCAAACTTTTAGTATACAAATGAATCTGAGCTGTGGCTCAGGCTTTCCCACCAGACTCAGATTCCAAATCAAAGCAAAACATCATCATCCATAGTGTGTCCAGACTTCATATACAGGTGACTGTTATGCCTGTGTCCATCTAAAGTGGCTGTGCTGTCTTCATTAAATGGCTGTTAATACTATTAAACTGTCGTTTTCGTACAAGTTGAGTGTGTTCATCAATACAGATTATGACGAACAGTCGAAAAAAGAGCAGGAGCAGCAAGCAAATATTAGTGCTGTAGTTGTTGCAACCAGTCATGCTGACAATACTAGTTATTCAAAATCATATAAAGGCAATGTTCAAGGACATAGTGGGTTTGTCAGGGCATCTAAAATAAAAAAGATATACAGTGGCAAAGAAAAAAACACTTCTATTAAAGGGAAAGTGTAGTGCAGAAAAACATAACATTGGCAGTGGCCAGGAAATACTTATTTATGAGTGGTGGTTCTGCAACTGTCAGTGAGGTATCTTCTTCTGTCTGGGGAAAATGTATGGTTCTTGTAAAGTACAAGAGCCAAAAGAAAAAGAAAGACTATATGTCTTTTCTGGGGCACACTTTTATTGTAAATTAGGTGGTCTTGTGATGTTTAAAATGTAACTTTTATTAGTGATCCTCTAAAAAAATGGCTATAAGGCAAAGGGCAAAGTAACAATAATATTTAACTGGCAATTATCATGGGATTTAGTCTAACCCAAATTGTAATTTAATTAATTAGAGTTTAGGTGATATAAATCAAACTTGATAGCTCCGTTGGGCGAAATTATATGTGTGTCTCTGATGTTGGAACGGATAAATACTATAGGGCATGTGAATTACCTTCTTCCGAAAAAATATATATTATTAACATGAAATATACTGGTATTGAAAATCCCAATGTACCGGAAGAAAGGAATATTATTGAATCTAATAAGCCGGGCTCCACACTAATAATGGGTAGATAGTGATTATCACAAACTGAAATAGAGAATGATACTTTGGCTCCAGGTCCCGTGTCCTGAATTTGGATATAAATACCTGCAGTACCAAGTATTCCCTGGTGGTCTCCCAACCAGGTACTGAACTGGCACACAGTGCTTGGCTTCCAAGATCAGACGAGGTTAGGCATACTCAGTGTGGTTTGACCGCAGGTAGGTATATCCTGCTTGGATGGTACCCGGAACCGAGTATCATGCTCTAAGAAATCCCCAAGTGCTTTGATGAGATTACTGGATGCTCTTAAGTCCAAACACTGGCGGCCTCTGCTACAGGCAACAGGTGATCAAGCTCTCCTGAGCGAAACGTACATCCACTTCCGGTTCCGGCGCTCCGAACTTCCGGTCGGCGGACCGCGGACGCCGGCGTCTCTTTGCCGGGCTCACCCTCCACCACGGACCACGGACCTCCAGCGGCGGTTTCCAATAGACATGGGGGGTATCTTACCCCTCCACCTAACAGTAGGTCACAGGACACTTGTTTTCTGAGACCATCGGACGCAATATCCCGGGCCTATATGGCCACAACAGGAATACACCTGGCCCAATAGGAAGCCGCACAGAGGTCTGGGACCTATTTTCTATGTACTTTTTCACACATTGTTACAAACAATTAATGGTTCCTCAAATAGGTTCAGTCCTGCTCTTATTGACCAGGTGGCTATTAATTCTTAAAGGAATACTCACATCTTTTCAGTTTAATGCCTTGTGACCCAATTTCTTTTGATATATTCCAAAACAATTGAATTTTCCAAAAAAGAAAAAAAATATTTTTCTCTTTACCCCCGCCCCCCATATTTAGTTTTTTATCCTTTCCTTTTGGTAACTATACTGTGTAGCCGGTAATTCAGTATCCGACTAACTACATACATTTGTTTTGTTTTGCTCCAAATGGTGGATCAAACGCATGACTAGTCACCAGTATAGGTATTTTCATTCACACAGTTATATATATATTTTTGACATTCCCAGTTATTTTTATATTTATTTTCCGGTACTCCCTCTCATCCTGTCTAAACAATCTGAGTGGCTCTGCAATGCAATATGTAAACAGAGCACCACTTTGTTATAAGACAGGACAGTAGAAGAGTCCCTCTACCTTCCTTCGGTCTCAGTGTCGTTTCTCACCACCCTCTCATTTTGTCATTCGATGGGTATACAGATGATAAAAAAGCAGAAGTGGTGTTTAACACAGACCTGAGTCTCTTCGTTTATACCTATTTTTTGAACACCATTAATTCCTGTACATCAGAATCATAATATTATCTACTCAGTACCCCTGGCCAAACCTAGAGAGTCTATATTTACACACCTCAGACCAACCCAACCAGCCCTCAGCGGGTCCTTTTTGGTTTCACCATTGACTTCTATTAGCCACTGGTGCTATCTACTTATTTGTTTATTCAAGGTCAACAACATTGAAGAAGAGCTATTACATTTTTATTACTCAAACTTTTTGAAGTTCAGTCCAGGGGGCCGTGGAAGCCTCTGGATTTTTGGAAACCATCAGGGAATAGCAGAGGCCGCCAGTGTTTGGACTTAAGAGCATCCAGTAATCTCATCAAAGCACTTGGGGATTTCTTAGAGCACGATACTCGGTTCCGGGTACCATCCAAGCAGGATATACCTACCTGCGGTCAAACCACACTGAGTATGACTAACCTCGTCTGATCTTGGAAGCCAAGCACTGTGGGCCAGGTCAGTACCTGGTTGGGAGACCACCAGGGAATACTTGGTACTGCAGGTATTTATATCCAAATTCAGGACACGGGACCTGGAGCCAAAGTATCATTCTCTATTTCAGTTTGTGATAATCACTATCTACCCATTATTAGTGTGGAGCCCGGCTTATTAGATTTAATAATATTCCTTTCTTCTGGTACATTGGGATTTTCAATACTAGTATATTGCATGTTAATAATATATATTTTTTCGGAAGAAGGTAATTCACATGCCCTATAGTATTTATCCATTCCAACATCAGAGACACACATATCATTTCGCCCAACGGAGCTATCAAGTTTGATTTATATCACCTAAACTCTAATTAATTAAATTACAATTTGGGTTAGACTAAATCCCATGATAATTGCCAGTTAAATATTATTGTTACTTTGCCCTTTGCCTTATAGCCATTTTTTTAGAGGATCACTAATAAAAGTTACATTTTAAACATCACAAGACCACCTAATTTACAATAAAAGTGTGCCCCAGAAAAGACATATAGTCTTTCTTTTTCTTTTGGCTCTTGTACTTTACAAGAACCATACATTTTCCCCAGACCAGTTTACTGAACTATCTCTGGGAGCACCGCCAACCTAGTGCCAAATACCAATTATTTGTTTTGCATTATGGCCATATGTTGGTTTTATTTAGAGCTATAGCTTTAACTTACATCATATATAGTACCAAGCATCTATACTGAGAGATCCTGTGCAGACTCCACCAACCCTTCTCTAGAGTATCTTCTTCTGTCTCTCATGATGATTCATGACATTTTCACTTAGAGTCTAGAAGAGGTGTAAAAAAACATAATAAAACACTGTGTGTTCAGAACCATCACACATCTCTGAGGAGAGTCTAGGGGTGTCCATATTAACTATGTGTGAGTAGGGTTGTACTGGCCCACAGGTAGACAGATGCAATGCCCGGTGGGCCCCACCAACTCTTCTAATGTCAGGTTTCCAACTTTTCTAAACTATTAAAAACATAGTAGAGCAGAGCACAGGAGAACAGACTGTAGTATCTATGTTGTCTGAAGGCTGTGTCCTCTATATTGGTTGCCCAAGCCTCTCTGATGGCTGGCCACACTCCTTATGCATGAGCCCCTAACACTGCTTTCTTCTGGTGGGCCATTCATGCCCCAGCGAGAAACTGTGTGAGTCACTCTGTTCTCGTAGAGAAGCCTCTTAAGCCTCCTTCCACCATTTCTGCACCATCTGCACATGTGGGGAGCACTACAAGTAAAGATTGTGATGAGGACATACTAGAAGCTGAAGATGTTTGTGTGGAAGTGGAACAGTATTAGGGAGATATGTGTGCACTTATATTATCTGACACCGAAGATGAGGATGTTGATGATGCTGTTTGTGCAAGTCAGCCACCAGTGGCTGCAGTTCTAGACCATGATAAAAGCCATTGTGATGCCTGGGCATAAGACCAAAAAATCCACCTCCTGGGTGTGGAATTATTTTTACCAAATCCTAACAATGTGTCTGAAGGCATCTTCTCCATTTGTGAGGCAAAGTTAATAGATGTAGGGACATTAGCCATATAGGCAACTCCCCTATTTTACATCATTTGCAGAGAGTTCATGAAATTTATGCAACAAGATTATAATGTAACAAACACCCTCACCATCAACCTGTTCATTAGTGATCAGAGGTAGTCCTTCCAACAAATTGGTCTATGGGGGCCAAAACAAACCAAGCACTTCAGCCACTTGTGTCAGCCCCTGTTGCTGAATTGCTTGGTTTGTTAAACTGTGCATGTCCTTTTCAATATCAAACATAAAAGTGGGTGTGAGGGTCCAAAGAGAATTACAACTTGCACCACTTTTCTGTTCAAGATGGGCTGTAATTTTGGGGGGCATTAAGGATGGACTTTTTGCATAGATATTTTTATTAATTATATGTAGCTCTATTTCCATTATGGGCTGTATTTTTGAGAGGCATTGGTGAATGTCTTACTCTATTATTGTCTTTTTGCTGCTAGGCCTCACCTCACAGAGAATATGGACCATACAGTTGCCAATGCTTAACACAATCAGTCAATCAATATTTTCTTGATTTTTCTTTTATTGTCTTTTTGCTGCTAGGCTTCACAGAGAAAAGTTGATTCAGATCAGTGTCTTCACTAGTGGACCATACAGTTGCCAATACCTACCATAATCAACCAATCTTTTCTTGAATCCTCTTTTATTGTCCTTTTTTCTTTTTGCTGCTAGGCCTTACAGAGAAAAGTTCATTCACATCAATGTCTTCCCCTAGACCATACAGTTGCCAATGCCTACCACAATCAATCAATCAATCTTTTTTTTTTTCTTCTTGTTTTATTGTTGACATATATGCATAATGCACCACCACCACCACTACCCATCCCCATATTGGCAGACAAATTAGGGTTAGTGCACGCCAAAGAAGTGTGGCAAAAAATAGGGGTGTGGCTTCATAGGGAAGGGGCCTGGTCACAGAATAATACCAATTCACATTGTCTGTCAGTCACATTTCGTCACACCGTAGTACCCCTTATAGCATGCAAGAGCTCCTTACACACATGACACCACAGTAGAGCAGTACCCCTTATACATGTTACTCCAGGTAGCCCCTTACACATTGCACCAGGTAGACCATTATACACATTGCACCAGGTAGACCCTTATACGCACTGTGCCAGGTAGCCCCTTATACACATTGTACTTACTAAGTGCGCCCTATGCAATGCCCTTATTAGTAATTCCCCCAGTAATAATACCCCCTGTGGTAATGCCCCGTGTAGTACTGCCCCCAGTTCAAACGCGCCCAGAAGATATGCCTGTCCTGTAGTTATGCCCATAGTAGATATGCCCTCTGTAGTTATGCCCTCAGTATAGATTCCCCCAGTATATATGCCCCCAGAAGATATGCCCCCATTAGAAATGCCCCTTGTAGTTATGCCCCCAGTATCAATGCCCCCAGTAGAGATGCTAGCTAGTAGAGCACTTTGGTAATGATATTTATGCCATTTGGTGGTTATTGAATCTTTTCCCATATAGTATATGTTTCCCCTTTTTTTCCATCTGTGGGGTGTGAGGTGAAGTTGGCCTTGACAATCTGATGGTGTTATGATTTAGACTGCATTTTATGAACTAACCCATATGGAATATTTTTAATGTGCTTTTATGTAAATAAATCTAGTTGATACTCATGACCACAAGACGCATACTTATTCTTTGGTGTTCTCCGTGACATTGTGAGGGGGACCAGACTGATATATCCCACCCATGACGAAGGAGGACTAAAAGATACCTTTTGATGCACATCGGGTATTAACTAAAGGTGAGTCATATACCAATAAGTTAAAGAGATAATATTTTTGGATTTTATGGATGTTGAAGACTCGAAAGAAACCTTTGTATGAACATAGGACTTTATACGCAGGCCAGTAGAGGACTGTCTACATAAACAAATTGATGAAATAACAGAAGGAATCTGTGTGCTGCTCAATTGTCTTCTTTCTTTTGAGGATATACACATTTGAAGCTCGTCAGAAAGAAATCTATGTATACATAAAACAACGCTTGGGAGCCGCTCCATTTTGTGGTTGTGTTTACTGTGTCAAGGAGTGGTGCTCTTGGGATTGGTGGCCTGAGCTGCAGTTTTGGAGCAAGTCAATTTTATCTACTTCTTGTATTGTGCCCCCTAGTAGCACCACTTACACACACAAAAAATAGCGCCGCACAGCCGCACACTGCCTGAGCCGGAAGCAAGAACGCCTGCTGGGTGACTGCGGCTGCGCCCTCTGGCCGCAGCACCCTGGACACCCGCCCAGCTTGCCCGCACATAGAACCGCTCCTGGCTGTAAAGTGGTTAAAATTGAGTGGAAATTACTGGAAGTTAATGATATTGAGGTTAATAATACTCTAGAAACAAAACAAAGAAATACTCAAACTACGGTATGTGATTTTAGCTTTTTTTGTCAATTTTTGAAAACAATACCAAACCAAAACCAGTCACAGCTGAAATCCAAAACCAGATGCGTATTAAAGGTTAATTTTAATAAAATTAATTAGATTAACTTACTATCAACATATAGTTAAGACAAAACTAGACTTATTTTGGGGGCTTTTCTGCTTATCCATATATTATATAAAGAGAGTCCATAAATTGTGTAACATTTTAATGTTTTTTTAATGTGTTTTTCAATTAAAAGCAAGTTACAGATCCACGGTTATCTTGGCCTCTTTTCTGCACCTAGGCACACCATGGTTTATTTACATAAACCATTCATCTATTGTTCTCAGCTGCAATACAATACAGAGAACAATACAGCAGGGGATTAAGTCATTACAGCAGGGGATTAAGTCCGACTGGCCAGTCTCAGTTATTCCTATTAAAGGTCAAGATATACGTGGACCCATCTGTAGGTACCTCTTTAGCATCCAAAATTGTAATTGAAGGACTAGCACATCTAGTCAGCTACTGAACCCATAAATACCGTTCAAAAGGGAGGCACTAGATATACCAGCTGTCGGGATCTCTGCGCTCTGCATACGGGCGCCGGAATCCCGACTGCCAGGATACTGACAACTATTCTCCCTCTTGGGGTGTCCACGACACCCACGGAGGGAGAATAAATAGCGTGACATGCATAGCGCGCCACTGTGCCTGCAGCATGGTGAGCGCAGCGTGGCGAACACAGCGAGCCCACAAGGTGCTCTTTTGCGCTTATCACGCTGCCGGCATTCCAGCTGTCAGGATCCTGGGGCCAGTATGCTGGGTACCGGGATCCCGAGTGCCGGTATAACGTAGTATACTCCTTCCAAACAACTACGTGAATATTTATTCTGTTGTCTTGTGTAGATATCCCTGTCTATCTAGCATCTCATGTCAACTTATACATTGTTTGAACTACTTCAGTTTCTGTAGTGTTTTTTGACAAATACCAACCCTCCCAAACAGTGTCGGACTGGGGCATGAAGGGCCTACCGGGGAATGCAGTGGTAGGGGCCCATGCGTAGGGGTATGGCCAGCCACTACATTGGTTTACATAACCATTAGAGACTGCATGGGCTGGGGCCCTTGATATATATCATGTACAGTCAATATTGCTAGTGCATGCATGATCATGTAGCAGATTAATAACAGCAATGCATGATAGAAATTACACCATAGTCCTGTGCATTATAATGGAACATATGCATAATGTATAATTCAAGTGCGCAGTCTGGAACCTCTTCCCTAGAGGAGGAGGTGGTGGGCCCAGGCAGTAGGGCCCACCGGTGGTTTCCCCTGTACCCCTGCGGGCCAGTCCGACTCTGCTCCCACATACACACACACACACCTCCATTCCCCACCACCATGTATATTACTGTGGATAACAGAAGTTGCCTCAGATTTCTGTGACCTATTTGAAAGCACTTGTGTTTTTATACGTTCATTAATGTCCTTTATGACTTTTAATAGCCATATAATATACAGTATACAATGGACGCTATTATCCCATACTTATACTGCACTTACCTATATGAAATATAATGCTCTCTTTCCATGGAATTATTCTCAATAAAAGAAACAGTGACAAGATTACTAACTGCGCTTTAAGTATACAGACAAAACTCTAAATGTATCGCTTAGACATGTACAGTATATTGCATAATACGATTCACTAGTTTCTGTCTGTTGTATAGATACTGTATGAACTCTGTGACACCAGAGAACAAGTAGACCATACATTTATCATAAAATGGCATAATTGTCAAAACATTGAAATTGCTTGTCTTTATTCCTGATGATAAATGCCCAGAAGAGTGTTATTTATACACAAAGACATGTCACTCTAATCATGGGTTCGGCTTTTTCATGTACAGTAGCTGGTATGAAATAAATATCAATGTATCCATCACAGCAGATTCCTGTAGAAATTCATACTGATTTGCTCCTGTAACACCTGTCTTCCACGTTCTTATACTTGTAGAAAATCTGCTAGGCATTATTTGTGTGTACATCATAATATTTTAATTGCCTATCAAATTTTATTAAACCTTTTACTACCAGAGTCAGCACTAATTCTTTATCTTGGCCAACCAGATGCTCTCAAATTGCAAGTGTCAAAAATGCACCTGTGTCTTTCACAGACACCTGGAACCACTTATTATTCAGAGTTTTGTGTGCGGTTTCTGCAACACCTATAGTATTTGTTGGTTGTTTTGTCTAATATGTAATGACTGCTTATTTTGGATCAAGATTACTGGATAGCAGGGAGAGCACTGAGGTAGGTTACTGTTAGTTGGATAACAATGTTAGGGGTCTATTTACTAAACCTTAGATGGAGATTAAGTGAACATAGATAAAGTACCAGCCAATCAGTTCCTAATTGTCACTTTTCTAACACAGTCTGTAGCATGACAGTTACGAGCTGATTGGCTGGTACTTTGGTGAGACGTATTAAACCTGGAGAAGGGATAAAAACAAGTGGTAAAGCAGTGATAAGTGCTAGGTGATAACGCACCAGACAATCATTACGGATTTGAAAACTGACAAAAGCTGACTGGCTGGTGCGTTATCACCTTCCAATTATCACTGCTTTATCATTTCTTGATCCCTTCTCCAGGCTTAATGCAGTTACCCAATTATTTCTGTCCACTTTATCTCCAAGGTAGTATTTTAGCAGTGAATATGTTTGTGTGAGCCCCTTTTACATTGGGCAAAAAAATGAGGATATAGTGGGCAAGCCTTTGCAATCTGCGTCCTGGCTCAGTGGGAAAGGGTCTACTCAGGTCAAAATTGCCAGGGTCTCGAAGCTGGTCACTTCCAGGGTTATACCCGGATTCAACCTGGGTAGTCTCTGGTGTGAAAATCATGACCCGGATCACATTTGGTGGGCTCAGTAGTGCTTGGATATGAATTATCTCCAAGATTCCACTGTTGGACTGAAGACCAGGGTCTGGTGTAAGCAGCGACAAACCATCCACCGGTGTAAAAGGAGTAAGCACTTTAAAACCCATCTCCAACCCCATGTTGTGACCTGGGTTGGGGCAGGGTTTAGCTGTGAAAGTGGTATTACAAACCAACTGTATATAGTGATCCTACACAAGGACACTAGACTGGGCTGCAGGCACTTTTTTTTAGATCTTTTACACACATCGTTTAACAAATCTAGGTTGAGACTCCTTCTGACAGAAGGAATAGCTGGTAACATTCTCTTCACCTTGTATTAAAATTATAAGCAGAAGGTTATGTTTGTTCCTCTGTCCATGTACAGCTAGAGCAATGGGGCTTCAACACACTTGCTCCAATAAGGCGCAGATGGGGCAAACCATCTTTAAGAATTCCACCCAGATTGACTTTGGTAGATAAGTGTCATCATAAAGTTCATTATGGCTCCAGAGGGAGACAGATCCTGGCGCAAATCGTCTAGCTTCCACAGGAGGATCTCTCTCTTTTGCCTCCAGAAAACCCCAGAAGGGCTCAATAAAACCCATCTGGTACTGCATCATTAAGAGTTATTCTCTAGGTCCTGATTTTGGGATCTTAGTTTGGCAGGTAACCCTTTATTTACCTTTTAGTAAATGTCCAACGCCAATGGTAATCTAATTTCCTTAATTATTCCAAATGGAAATAAAAATAAAATAAAGAATCATTATAGACAATGAATAATACTTTCTGCAGAAAATAGCACTTAATGAATATGAACTATTTTAAGCTTGAATGAACCTTTGTGAACCCTACAGGTACTAACCCTAATCACAATCTCCTCATTCTGCTTACAGAGTAGGTATGGTAACTGTGACCAGAGGGGCACCTGATAATTCTGTACTTAAAACATAACACCTGGTTTAGTGGACACATGGTCAGGTGCATGGAAAGTTACAGAAGGTTGGTCATCTAATGTTGAACAGATCACAAATAATAATCTTCCTCCAGCACAATAAAGCATCACAGTTCCATGTATAGCTTCAACAACTCCTATAGTACTTACAGTACTTTCAGTAGATGATGTATTGCAATGGGTTTTCCTACTCCACCTATACGTTACTCTTGCAATAAACAATACTTCAAGCACAGATGTATGCATATGCATCACATAATTGCAATAATAGTCATATACCTAATGTAGCTGGGAGCATGATATATCAGCAGAGATATAGTCTCTATACAGACTCAAGTTTGGAAGAAATTGCCACTCATCTGTCACTCATTAGAGACCCATTAGCATGCAACACTATTCCCTCACAACAGGGAATCTTTTATCCTTGGACAAGAATAGCAAGCACTCCAACATGTAAGTCCTCTACCATATTCCAATACATCCAAATATACTTCCCATCTGAATATACATCCAAATATACTTCCCTCCTGAATATACATCCAAATATACTTCCCTTTACACAGACCTTAACCATTTCTCTCCTGGGCTCCTCTCACATACAGATATGATTACAAAGGAATGTCTCCAGCAGTACTCACCCCTCACTACGGGAGCACTTCTCATGATACTAGCAAGCAGAGTTCTTCCCATTCTTATTTATTGGGATCCTATTACTAGTTACATCTCACTCTGTTCCATTATAGATGAATTCTCCATTGACCCTCCCCTTCTATTCCACAGAGGAGGTCTCTCACTATTCTTTAATTGTGGTAACCTGGGCTTTTCCTCTGATCCTCTGCAGTTCTTTCTCCATTGGACATATGGGGCAACTTCTCCCTTCTCATAGCCAATATGTTACTTATGGTAGCACTGCTGCACTGGGAAGTCTACCTATATATATATATATATATATAGAGTTTTGTTATGCCCGGCACTCCCAATATATTATGATAGATCCGGGTGCCCTCCGCAGTAAATGATCCATACAGCAAAAGAAGAATGTCAGCGGCACTCCGTTTGAAATTGATGGAAAAAGTGTGTTTCAAATTCAATAAAACATCACAGTGGTCACATATAGAACCTCTATATGTGACCACTGTGATGTTTTATTGAATTTGAAACACACTTTTTTCATCAATTTCAAACGGAGTGCCGCTGCCATTCTTCTTTTGCTGTATATATATATATATATATATATATATATATGTAGAACAAATGAGGCGGCACTCGGAGTCTGATGAAAATAGTGAATAATGTATTGGCAAAAGAGTTGACGTTTCGGGGACGTGCTCCCCTTCCTCAGAACAATCTAAACAGTGCAACATGTGAACAATAAATACCCGACTTACCCCGTGATCCTCCCCCACCAGCGTGCATCCTCGACACGTTGCCCGCGGCTCCGGTTAGGCACCTCCCACTTCCGGCGGCGGGGCGGACGTGACGCGACTGGACCCGGCTTGGTGCTCATGGTAACACTGTGCCTGACCGCCCGCTGTACTCCCGCGGTCCCATCAGCTGCCAACAGCCGGGCGGATGTGACATCACGGAACCCGGCTCGGTTGCCAAGGAAACACTGAAAAACATACACACAATGATTCATAAATGGTGCCCAAATGTTAATCAATGCACATAACATGATAAAATATAAAATCCAGTGTTAGGAAAAGACAAGTGTCAAGCTCATCAGCTACTACACATATAATTATATAAAGAATTAGAATAAAATCAATCTATGCGTATATATGCAAACAACTATTGCACATATATGCACAAATCCCCTATCGTGCCGACTACAGAATATATCTAAAATCTTCAAAAGAAGGTGTACACCACATATTTGGAAAACCGTATTGCGCTAGACATTCCATATGAATTAGCCTTTGAACTATTTATTTTACATTACAGCCATTTTTAAGATACCAGGGCAAAACCCCAAGTAGGGGCTCATAAAAACTCGTATGGCACAACACAGACAAGCAATACATTATGCTTTAAGTTCAGGGGTGGCAGAACAACCTGTAGCCAGACATTTTTTAGAACAAAAGCACAACATGGCAATGTTAAAACATAGAGTCATTGACCATGTTGCTGAATCAGTCAGAGGGGGCGACAGGGGGAGGAAACTACTACAACTGGAATCCCGGTGGATATTCAGACTTCAGACGTTACGTCCTAAAGGGCTGAATGAGTCACTGGGTCTCATACACTTTTTATGAGTGTAAGAGAATTCTGCATGATTCTGGAACACTATTAGACCCGTAATGCAGAAGACTTTTAATGAGCCCCTACTTGGGGTTTTGCCCTGGTGTCTTAAAAATGGCTGTAATGTAAAAGAAATAGTTCAAAGGCTAATTCATATGGAATGTCTAGCGCAATACGGTTTTTCAAATATGTGGTGTACACCTTCTTTTGAAGATTTTAGATATATTCTGTAGTTGGCACGATAGGGGATTTGTGCATGTAGGTGCAACAGTTGTTTGCATATACGCATAAATTGATTTTATTCTAATTCTTTATATAATTATATTTGTAGTAGCTGATGAGCTTGACACTTGTCTTTTCCTAACACTGGATTTTATATTTTATCATGTTATGTGCATTGATTAACATTTGGGCACCATTTATGAATCATTGTGTGTATGTTTTTCAGTGTTTCCTTGGCAACCGAGCCGGGTTCCGTGATGTCACATCCGCCCGGCTGTTGGCAGCTGATGGGACCGCGGGAGTACAGCGGGCGGTCAGGCACAGTGTTACCATGATCACCAAGCCGGGTCCCGTCACGTCACGTCCACCCCGCCGCCGGAAGTCGGAGGTGCCTAATCGGAGCCGCGGGCAACATGTCGAGGATGCACGCTGGTGGGGGAGGATCACGGGGTAAGTTGGGTATTTATTGTTCACATGTTGCACTGTTTAGATTGTTCTGAAAAAGGGGGGCACGTCCCCGAAACGTCAACTTTTTTGCCAATACATTATTCACTATTTTCATCAGACTCCGAGTGCCGCCTCATTTGTTCTGCATTGGTATTCTGGGGCAGTCCCCCTGGTGGAAGGCACAGGAGCAAGGAACTTTTTGCCATTACAGGAGTGCCGGAGTTTCTAGAGTTTCTACGTGGGATATATATATATATATATATATATATATATATATATAGCTACAGCTGCCAGCTAACGAATATTGACATTTTTAAAATTTAAGTCTGTTTTGTATCATATATATATTAAATAACCCTTGGCAATGCCTTTTTATTTTTACTACTTATTATTAATATATATTTTTCAAGCATGGTCTTATAGATATAAGCCTATATTGGTATAGAGTGCATCCGGATCCACCATTTTTTTACGTTTAATTATAACTTATAAAAAAATATACAGTATGTTGATCACTTTCTTTTGCCATGTATGTAGGTGTGCACCTGAATCATATAATTGATGGACTATAATGATTGGTCAACCAAAGTTTTAAATATCTTATCTGGGAGAAACCTGAACATACTTTCTGAAAGTATGGAGAAATGCATCAAGTATAGTGGCAATTCTCTCATTGACATTGTAGCTGTAAGAAGTGTCCTGTGCATTGCACCGAAGTGGCAGCAGCATTCTTTCTTCCCCCTGCAGCCTGTGGCCGTGCGTATATTTACTAGCACCATACCTCATATGTTGATACAATCACAGACTAGCTAATACACCAGGATGCTGGATCATAACATAATATTGTGGGAGTCATTCAAACCCCATCTCACTCTGCCTTTTTTTGCAGCCATGCGATCGGGTCTGAACAGCGCATGCATGCGGGCCACAATGCGCAGGTGCGCATCGGACTCTACGAAAAAAGCAATTGCAGCGACGATCGCAAGAAGATTGACAGGAAGAAGGTGTTCGTGGCTGGCAACTCACCATGTCCAGAAAAACGTATGTGTGCCCGGCCGTTTCCAGGGACGGTTCCTCAGTCTGACATCAGCTCTGTCCAGGATCATCGCAGCGGCTGAGTAAGTCCTGAGCTGTGCAGATACTGCACAAACTTTAGATTGTGCAGCTCTTTGCACAAGCTTTCGTACCACTGCACAGCGATTACCCCCTCCCCTGTAGGTGGCGACAGGGCCGTTTCTTGGGGCAGGCGAGCAGTGCAACCGCGCTGGGCGCCGGCCGCGGCACTAACTGTGGTTCCCTGCTTCCCCCTCCTATTTCTCCCCGAGTAATCCGCTCGGGGGGCGGAGTTTCACGGAATGACGTGGTTGCGTTGTTACGTCACGACGCAACCCCGCCACTCCGCGAAACTCCCCCCCCCACCCCCCGAGCGGAGTACAGAGGGGGATCCAAGTTAGGAAGAGGGAAAGGCCAGCACGAGGAGCGACTGGTGAGGCGGGCCGAAGCGCGGTAATCGCCTCTGTAAGTATTCTCTCTCTCAATGTGTAAAATGGGGACACCTGCCATAATGTGTGAAATGGGGACTCTTGCCTGCCGTAGTATGGGGATTTAATGTATCAAGGGCATTGCGGTGTGTGGCATAATATGGTGCAGGGGGCATTACTGTGTGGGGCTTAATATGGTAGAGTTTTTTTTTCCTGTGGTGGTCGTGATCTGTTGGAGCAGGGTCAAAAACTGGATTGTGAGGTAGTCTTTTCAGACGAGGCCATGCCCATTTAAATGAGGCCACACCCGTTTAGATGAGGCCACGCCCCCTTGCCGGGTGCGCGCGCAAGTTGTTTTTTTATCTAGGTGTGTGGGGGGGGGGGGGGCACATTTTTTTATGTCATGGGGGGGCGCATTTTAAAATCTCGCACTGGGAGCCAAATTGGCTAGAAACAGCCCTGGGTGGCGATTACCTGATAGCTGTAGTGCAAAAAATAGCCTGCTAGCGATCAGGTCTGAATCACCCCCTGTGTGCAGTGAGGGAGGTTGAGTATAGAGCAGGCTAAATGCCCAACTGTGTTATCCACATTATTACTAATACTACTTATGCACTAAGTGGACTATCAATCGAAACAAATACCAAGGTTATGTGAAGAACATATTGGTCACAGTGCCTATGCAACTTTATATTTGACATAGGGATTGAACTTCAGACACAAATGGATTAAAAGTGAAGTCCTAAAATTGTGCATTTTCAGTTTGTCAGTGGGATTATTGCAGACATCTTTTTTGCAAATACATGTTTTAATATTTGTATGTATATGCATTTTTACTTTTGTGGAACGTATTTCTTTATTATTAAAATATCTATATGTTGCATCTGCATTTGTGCTTTCATTTATAATACATATAAAGACCACTACTTCCCCTCACGGTCATTAGACTGCACCTTATACCAGTCATACTGTCCCAACATCAGTTGTTAAGATAGGTACACACTATACGTATATGTAGTGTGATCAGATTTCTGCATCTAAATGTCACATCAGCAGCTGAACTTCATCACCATCTTCTAGAGGTAAATGTTGATAACGTTATGTCACAGAAAAAGGTTTGGGCTGGTGCGCTCAGTGTCAGACATGAGCATGAAGGGCCCACCAGGGTATGCAGTGGTAGGGGCCCATGCTTAGAAGTGTGGCCAGCCTCCAAAGGGGGTGTGGCCAGCCACCACAGAGGTTTGGCTAATCATTAGAGCAGGCATGTCCAAACTGCGGCCTTCCAGCTGTTGAGAAACTACACATCCCAGCATGCCCTGACACAGCTTTAGCATTCTCTGACAGCAAAACGGTGTCAGGGCATGCTTGGATATGTAGTTTCACAACAGCTGGAGGGCCACAGTTTGGACATGTCTGCTTTAGAGAGTACCTGGTCTGGACTCCTTGATAATTTATATAGCAATTAATGCTAGTGCATGCATGATAATGTGCCAGATTAATGACACCAATGTACTGTAGAGAATACATCATAATCCTGTGCAGTATAAGGTAACATATGTATAATCTATAATTCAAGTGCACAGTCTAGAACCTGATCCCTAGAGGTGGAGCCCCCCCCCCCCCCCCCCCCAGGCAGTGGGGCCTACCGGTGGTTTCCCCTGTACCCCTGTGGGCCAGTCCGACCCTGGGTGCATTGCCTGTGATGAACATGCTTGGGTGGTTGGATCACTGCTGATCTTGAACATCTGTCATGCCATTATCAAAGGCAGTGCACTACACCCAGGTCCGTTTCCATGACATTACATTACCACCGTAAAACAATGACAGTAACCGTGTAAGAGAAGAAAGGCTGTCTATTGTAGAAGTATAGTAATGACATTATGAGGCAGTTATTTTGTTCGCTTTCTATTTGCAGTTACTATAGAACATCAATTTATTCCGTATTAAGTAAAGGGAAGATGCTACCAATACATCTACAGCTAAGAGTGTCATGGCACTAGGAAGACTGTGACTCTGGTCGGCAACTGTTGGGCTAGCTTCATGTGCTAGAGTGTGAGTGAGGTTGGATAGCCTAATAATGCTTCTCTTCATGCAGACCACTGGTAGTGGTTGTGGGATACTAATGCTGCAGGTGAAGGTGGAGGAGCAGATGAGACCAGATGCAAACTTGCAGGATAGCACATTTTGCCAATAGCTGGAAGACAGGCAAGTGCAGGTTTAGAAGATTTGCCTCATATAGAGGAGCTGGAATTCAATGCTGGGAAACCCAACTGGTACACATTGCATGCATACAGTATACTAAGACAGAATGCTAGAAGTCTCACTGGAGCACGCTGTTGCAATATACTGGAACTGACTGCTGAAAGCGCAACTAAAGTTGGCAGCAAAAATATACAGGAATTGAATGCTGGAGGGCAGGGACAGACTGGGGGAGTTTAACAGCCCTGGCATTTTTTGTGTGTGTGTGCATGCATAAAAAGGGGGCATTGTCATGGCTCATGGGGGCGCGCCTACAAGTCACAGGGGCCTGGCCTTGTGGAACTCCCCAGTGTCTCTTTGGAACAGAATGCTGTGAAGCAATGTAGAACAAGGAGCCAAGGTTCTAGATCATCTAGGTGAAAAGTGGATACAGTCAATTTGCTGACTGTCGGGATCCCAGTGTACAGGAGACAAATGGCAAATCCTGTCAGAGGGCGAATATACCGACAGCCGGAATCCCAGCCACCACCGGATATTCCCAATCAGTTGTGGGTCCACACCACCAACTGAGTGGGAATAGAGCCACAAAGCCCAATGCGTGGCCAGCGCAGTGAGCCGGTGAGGGGACACTCTGCCTTACCACCAGGATTTCAGCAGATGGATTGCCACTGTCGGTATAGTGACAGACGGTTTCCCATCTGCCGGGATATCATATGTATCCCGGTGAAAAGTTGTACTGGTTGTTCCTAGTCGGATGTTATAGCACATTTATATCAGTGAAGATAACATGATTGAGTAAAAGTAAACACAGTTATGGAATAATAAGCAGATTGTGAAAGTGTATTAATAAAAGATATATATGTATATATTCAGCTCTATTCAGTTGTGTTCAGAGATGTAGTCCTGGAGAGCCCCTTTGCCTAAGTCATTTAGGCCAAAATGTATTAAGCCTTAAAAAGTGATTAAGTGGAGATGGATAAAGAGTGATAAAATACCAGCCAATCATCTACCTAACTGTCATGTCACAGGCTGTGTTTGAAAATGACAGTTAGGAGTTGATTGGCTGGTCATTTATCACTTTTTCTCTTTCTCCACTTTATCACTTTTAAGGCTTAGGGGGATATTCAATTTGGTCCGAAGAGACATCGGGAGTAAAAAACCCCGATGTTTCTTCGGGTGCTGCGGTCGGGCTATTTAATTTGCTCGGCCGGTAACAAGTCCTCTTACACCCGAAAACACACAGGTTCAGTGAAACCTGTGTGTTTTCGGGTGAAATAGCCCCGTTTTCGGTTGAAAACGGGGCTGTTATCGGGCATTTTGCTTCGCCTGCCGGAGGCAGGTGAAGCAAAACCCCCGATAAGCCGCGGCACGCGCCGGCTTATCGGGGCCAATTAAATAGCCCCCACCGGCCGATACTTATCACCCGGCACCCCGGGCCAAATTGAATATCCCCCTAAATATATTTGGGCCAAAGACACCAAGATCAAAGAATGTGTAGATTGGACACTGTCAGAGTTGGTTCCAAGAGTGACTAATGTATTGCATGTTCTCTCCTCTCTATGGTGTTGATGCTTAAACTATAATTCTGCATATTTAAGTCAATAAACTTTCTATGCGAACATCTATGCATGATCAGTACGTTTGAACAGTAACGTTTGTTCTATATACAGTGTTCTGTTCTACAGAGTAATACAAAGAAATATGTACATTTATACATATGGGGCCTAATTCTTTGTAAAACCATGTGCACTGCAGGGGAGGCAGATATAACATGTGCAGAGAGAGATAAATTTGGGTGTGGTGAGTTTAATCCGCAATCTAAATTGCAGTGTAAAAATAAAGCAGCCAGTATTTACCCTGCACAGAAACAAAATAACCCACCCAAATCTAACTCTCTCTGCAAATGTTATATCTGCCCCCCCCCCCCCCCCCCCCCCCCCCCCCTGCACGATCAACTCAGAATTATCCCCATGGTCAATATGTGGCAAGAGTCACATATTAATCCCTGCTGTTATTAATCCCTACTGGTGCACTTGTCATGTACTGCAAGTACATCCTGATTTATGGGCTGGTCAGAAAATGTGACAGAATTTGCTGAGAGATGGTGGTCAGAGCAGATCATGTAACACTGTCCAAGTCGGTGGTGCCCATAGTTCAAAATAGCAGGAATCACCAAGAGAAGGGTGCAAGCACCATTTCAGATAAGTGACTAGACACTTTAGTGATGCTGCAGGAAGTCAACCAAGGCACAAATTGAAGCAACTCATCCGGACCAGGTAGTGCGCTCCCGGACCCCAGCATTTTACAAAGAGATTTCATCGTAACTGCCTTGGCAAAGCAACATGATAAGTCACATGGGCCCACATTCCGAGTTGTTCGCTCGCTGCTGATTTTAGCAGAATTGCTAATAGGCTAAAATCCGGCAGTTCTGCGCATGCGTATGCACAGCAGGGCGCATGCGCTAAGCAAATTTACACAAAACTATGCTATTTTACTCACAGGCGAACAAAGCTTTTCAATCGCTCTGCTGATTGACAGGAAGTGGGTGTTTCTGGGAGGAAACTGGCCGTTTTCAGGGAGTGTGCTAAAAAACGCAGGTGTGCCAGGTAAAAACACAGGAGTGGCTGGAGAAACGGAGGAGTGGCTGGTAGGACGCTGGGCGTGTTTGTGACATCAAACCAGGAACTAAACGGACTGAGCTGATCGCAATCTAGGAGTAGGTCTGGAGCAACTCAGAAACTGCAAGGAAATTGCTTTCGTTAGCAATTCTGCTAATATTAGCAGAATTGCTAATCTTTCGTTAGCAACTGCTAATCTTTCGTTAGCAATTCTGCTATGCTAAGATACACTCCCAGAGGGCGGCGGCTTTGTGTTTGCATTTCTGCTAAAAGTAGCTAGCGAGCGAACAACTCGGAATGAGGGCCAAGGTTTGGACTGCAAGCCGCCAACTTCTAATCGACTGGAAAATTAAAAGCCACCCAAGCTATTGCTGGGAGAAACAGAATGAGACCGTTTATCAGGACCAGGAGACAGCTAATTGCAACAATGAGTGTAGCTCTTGTAGGATAATTATTAGGCAAAGTAATACTTGCTGGTAATTTTTACTGGTTACATTTCATCATGTTGGGAATTACCAGGGAAAATAGTATCCTACTGGGCATTATTAGTGGACATAATCACATATTGCTGCCAGCACATTACATTTTGCATTGCACTATTACTTGACCAATTACATCATGCTGTGCATTTTCATTGGAAGACTGAAACATGCTGGGAATTCTTATTGGAAAAATGTAATTTGGCTTGATATTATTACTGGGAAAATTGACTTTTGCTGGGGACAGATTCTAATGTTTGCTAAATATATTTCTGTATATGCATTTGCTAAATATATTTCTGTATATGCAGTTACCAATGTTAGGCATATTACTGCTCTGGTTCAGTGTGTAATGGTGACTAGGTTAGTGTATTGAGGAACTAACTGCGGTTTCTTTTTTTGAGTTTTGATGTTTAAAGGCTGCATATGAGGCTATTGCGTTTTACTGTATAACTAAATGGGACATGCTGTAAGATTAATTTGACTTATGTAATAATGATTTTGAGCCATGGGAATCCTCTATCTTTAGTCTTACTTAACTTCACTGTACTGCAATAGAGGTAATTTGACCTAAATAATTAAATTATTAGCATTTATAGATGAGTCAAGATGTCTGTCTATGGGACATTTACAGAACTTCAGCTTAACGTCTCTCCACCTGGAGAAACAATGGTTAACAATTCCTAAATCCTTCTCATTGGCTGGTATAGTCTGAGCTGCTGGACACTGAAGCTCAGTAAAAAATGAAGATGATAAGCCAAATGTAACGGGGTGCAAGTTGAAAACAAGTGCGAGTTTAGCGCTAAACTCGCACTTTTTTCAACTTGCACATGTAATAGGGTGTGAGAATATGCAAACTCATATATTTTCTGAATTTCCGCAACTTGCATGGCGGAAACTCACATACAGATGTTTTCCATGGAAAACATACAACTCTGCCAATGTAATAGGGTGCGAGTTCTTAACTCGCACCAAAAACCTAACAGAAACTTGTCTAAAAATAGACCAACTTCTACTAGGGGAGTTTTACAGAAGGCTTGTTTGAAAAAATAAAAAAAAATAAAAAAAGGACCCCCCCCTTCCCTTCCCTCCCCTTTTCCTCCCCAAAGCATAACCAGCCCCAGGCCCTTTGAGCCAGTCCTTGTTCTACAAATGCAGGAAAAAATGAGTGTTGTTCCACTCTATTTCAAGAACCAGCAACAGGCTTTTGGACCAGTCCTGTTTCTAAAAATACGGAGAACAAATTGAGTAGGGATCCTACATGTTTTTAGAACCAGCACTAGGCTCCACTAGCAGGGGGTAATGCCACACACTGGCCACACATTTGAACATTTCCCATGGCTGAAGCATTAACCCCCTAACTAGTCAGCCCAGGCGGGGGTTTCCTGGAGAAATGGGGATCCCCCAATAAAGTGATTCGCCCATCTAGGGCAACCAAAGCCTGGGATGAAGCCCTGGGCTAACCCCGGCACCCCTGGGCTGTATGTGCCGAGTTGATAGCAATCAGTTGGTTTGGGTTAGTAAATAATATTGTCTTTTACAGTGGGACTACAGGTCCCAGCAATCTTCCCCCTCATTCCGGTACTTGAATAACCGCAAGTACCAGCAGGTGGGGCATTAAGGGTCCACTGCTACCTGTAGTTCTCTTGTAAAAAAAAAAATGAAAATAACACCAGGACAAACACACCATGATAGTAAAATTTTAATGCACAGACTTAAACTCACACATATTTGCCTTGTCCCTGGAGTGTTGGTGTCCACTAATCCATACAAAATCCCCGGTAAAAAGAAATACCATAATCGCCTATCCCTAGTGTAGATAAGGTCCGCTTCAGTCCATCTAGGCATCAAAGGGGTTAAAAACAAACCACAATACCTGTACCATGCTGGACATGAAGAGCTTTATGTGTGTACACATAGCGCTCCTCTACATGAATGCCAGGACCTATGTGAGTCCTGTCATTAGGAGAGCTGCCAGCCAATCAGCGGCCACTTCTGTAGGAGCAGCCCACTGATTGGCTATGAGAGACCAGACTCTCAATCAATACTTCTCCCATTGACTTCAGTGTTGGAAACTACTAGGTTATTAGGGATCAAACTAGCAGTTCTCACCATTGACTTCAATGGTGGGAACCGCTAAGTTATTAGGGGTCATCCTAGCAGTTCCCACCTTTGAAATCAATTGGCAAGCATAGATTGACAGTCTGGCCACTCACAGTCAATCAGTGAGTTACTCATATGAAAGAGGCCACTGGTTGGCTGGTAGTGCTCCTAATAACAGGACTCATGTGGGCCCAGGCATTCATAAAGAGGCGCTCTATGTGTATACCCATAGAACTCATCGTGTCCAGCATAGCAAGGATGTTGCAGGCTTTTTTTAACCCTTTGGATGCCTCTATGGACTGAAGAGGACCTGATCTATAGGGGGTTAATGCTTCAGCCACGGGACCCCATAAAGTGTGTTCCCTGACTGTGGCCTTACCCCCCCTGCTAGTGGAGCCCCATACTGGCTCTGAAAATACAGGGGACCCCTACTTGTTTTGTTCCCCATGTGTTTAGAACCAGCACTGGTTCACGTATACAAGGAATTTTTAACAGGGCAAAGCAATGCACTTTGACCCCTACCCATCCTCCAGCAGTAGGGGTGGGAGATGCTATCAGCGGCAGCTTTGATGTCCTGCAGGCTGTAGGGGGTGTTCTATCTTCTGCTCAGCATGTAGGACCTGGGGCAGTACTTTCTGCTAATTACTCCTTTACTGCACAGACAGTGGGAGATGGGGCGAGAGGGAGAACACTAAACTGAAGAAGCGGGCATTGGGCTGAATGAAGGGGCCCCGGTACATGACTTTCAGAGTGATAGGGGGTGTTTAATATGCAGGGGAGGAGTGGATAGTGGAGTGGGCTTAATATTCATCATTTTCCGGTGGGATGGAAGCTTGCTTGACTGCAGATATCTCAAGTTCCTGGAAATAGATTTCTTAGCTTTCAAAGTAAATAAAAAACTAGAGAGTCACGCCTTTAAGCAGGTACTGGGGACTTGGGAGTCATAGTTCAGGAGCCAGAGTAGTCTACGGATGATAATATAAAACTGCATAACAGGCGTGTGGAGCTTGAGCAAGGATCAGCTGCTGGAAGGCTGATATCTCTGGTTCTGGGCATAGTAGACACAAGCTGCCAGTGTCCACCAAAAGGCGAGAGGCACAGCTTTTGGAGTGTACCCTCATAAAAAGTCTAAGCAGAACCCGAGATATTTGGCTGGGAAAAGCAATCAACAGACTTGGATGGGGACCACTGCTTTGAAGTTTGATATCTACAGTTCCCCAGGGCCTATTTTCAAAAATCTGGTACCCCTGGAAAGAGTGGAGCCTCAGCTATCAGTATGCAGCCCTTACACTCCTGGAGCACTTGGACCTCTGCCCATTGAACCCATACAAAAAGACATCCCTGCACATATGTAATATCCTCAAACTCTGTAATTCACAGTCTATAACATTTGTGAGTTGCAGGACAAACTTGCACTTTCAATCTGAGCAAGAATGTGTGAGTTTGATCCCTCAAAAATACTTGTACCCTATTGCATTTGGCCCAATATGTTTTTGGTATTTTAGTCTTCCCCACAATAGTGCCAAACTATCCCTAGGCCTGCCAGCACAGAATTTTATTCCCTAGAACAGTGGTTCCCAAACTGGGGGGTCTGATTCAAGTTTGCAAGTAAAGCAAAAAAGGTGGGGCATATGTAACATGTGCAGAGAGATTTAGATTTAAGTGGGGTTGTTGAAATTAAATTGCAGTGTAAAAGTGCAAAAGCAGACAGTATTTATCCTGTACAGGGAAACAATAAACCACCCAAATCTAAGTGGTCTATTTACTAAGACTTGGATAGAGATAAAGTACCAGCCAATCAGCTCCTAGCTGTAATTTTTCAAACACAGCCTGTGGCATAGCAGTTAAGAGCCGATTGTACTTCATCTCCAGCGACTTTATCTCCATCCATGGCTTAGTAAATAGACCCCTTAACCTATCTGCAAATGTTACATCTGCCCCACCTGCACTGAAACACGGTTTTGTCCAGTTGTGTGCTTTTTTTGCTTTGATTACAAACCTGAATCAGTCCCTGGGTGCCTACTAGGCACCCTAGGGTGCTGCAAGGCTCTTGCAATGGTGCCTTGGGTTGGTGGTTCATGGACAAATCAAATTATTTATGGTCATAGTGATATGCAAAATCAGTGATAATGGCTGCCAATCATAAAACATGTGGACAGTCAGAAGCACAACTCTGTATACCACCACATAACTGAACCTAAGGATAACGTGTAAGCACTTTTTGCCCAGGGGTGCAGTGAAACAAATGCTGTTAATCTAGGGTACCGTGATTCAAGAAAGTTTGGAAAACACTGCTAGGCATCAGACCTATTACACATGGAAGGTAGAATCCGTCACTAATCTAACTGTTAGTGAAGCCAGATGCAGACTGCACTACCTTCACTGTGACTGGCAGTGACTTCCTATTAGAAGTCCTATCTGCCAGTCACAGACACTGCAGGCAGTCTCATTGGGAGGTGTTTTGTCCCTCCAGGACTGCCAGACCGTTCTGCGATTAGCAGATAGCTGGCTTCCTGTAGGAATCCAGCTCCCTGCCTCATCATCCCTAGTTGGCTTCTATGGGCTGCAGCCGATGCAACCCATAGAAGCCATGGTTATACACATGCGCAGTACCGTCATCACTAATGTGCATTCGCCGGGTCCAGGCGTCTGTGAACTGTACATAGCACAGGTGCGAGGACTCAGGCGATGGCGAGGCCAAGGCAATGGAGACCCGGGAGCATCACCAGCAGCAGCTCTCCTCCTCCACCGGATGTGGATTATTAGATCTACACTAAAATGGTCTACAGTCAATAGGTTGACCACTAATGATAGACATGCATTAGGTTGACAGGGTCAAAGGATCAACAGAGTCAAAATGTCAACATATTATAGGTAGACAGTAGAAAAGGTCAACAGGATCAAGAGGCCGACAGGGTTAAAGGTCGACATGGAATTGGTCAACACAAACAAGGTAGACACAATTTGTTTTTGTTTTTTGGGGTGTTTTGTCACTTTTCTGCCACAAACAAGCCCCATTAGTGTACCACGTCCCCTTGTATGGCTCGCGTCACATGAAATGCTTTGCTGTGCTTGGCACAGGTTACTATTCCCAGTCGTAGTCCACGTGGATGGTAAAGTATGAAAAAGTTGAGAAAATGTAAAAATAAAATTAAAAAACTACTGTCAGCTATATGTGTGTCGACCATTGTCATGTCAACCTTTTGGCCATGTTGGCCTTTTGAACTGTCTACCTTTTACATGTTGACCTTTGGACCCTGTCGACCTTTTGCCCTAATGCATGTCTACTATTAGTGGTCAACCTATTGACTGTAGACCTTTTTAGTTTTGATCTATAGACCGGATACCTCCCATACCAAGGTAGGAGCCACTGCTGCAAATGACCCATTGTATGCTTTTATTATTATTCATAAAATTTAGCTTAATTTGCTACATTTAGCGGTGTCCAGATTCTTGACAATCAGAGCTGCTTTATTGACATTTTCAGTATTGTTAGTATAGAGTAATCTCATCTCAATCTGACAATACCCTGCAAAAACATAATTCGGGGGGATAAAAAAATAGCAAAAACAGTGGGGATGAGCTTATTTACTGACTTGTTGGCTCTAGTATTGTTAGTATAGAGTAATCTCATATCAATCTGACTAACCTGCAAAACATCATTTAGGAAGATTATAAAATAGCTTGAAATCATCTGTTTTCCTAGGGGAAGGGTGATGACCAGGTCATGGAGGGATGTGACTAGAATTTAGAAGATTCAATCTCGCTCCAAAGCAATGCTGTGCATAGGACTGCTTGGTGTGGCACTGTCTTGATGTTGCTTGGAGCTGATGGACGTCACAAGGTAATACCCCCTCTTTATTGAATCTACTTCTGGTTATATCCCCCCTCTACACTCTAACATAGGTCATGCCATTCCTGCATTTTCTATAATTCTCCCCATGTTCGCCTATATATTAATAAGGCCTCACATTTTGCTCCTCAGTTCCTCTCTCCCCATCCTACTATACCTCTCCTGTTCCCCCCTCTCTCAAATCCTTCCTGCCCAATAGCACTACACTCCTGCCACTGTTAGTGCACATTTTCATCCTCCTCAGTTTTCCCCTAATTGCTATTAAATCTATTGTCCCACCTCCTCCAATGTTTACCACCTTTCCTTCCACTGTATATTTCAAGTTTTTACTGGCAGGGTCTTCAGTAATATGCCCTATACAGCACAGATGGCCAAGTTTAAACAAAATTTATTTTATGGATGATGGGGGCGTCAAGACCTTCACTTTGCCAGGGTCCATCAGACCCCTAGTTATGGCCCTGCATGACTGATTTAGACTTAGCTTAGCACTTCTATTTACAAAGTGGCATGTTCCCATGGCCTGACACATTAATACACTCTGGGCTCGATTCAACCAAAAGGTGATCCAACCACAAAAATTACTAACAGGATGTGGGCGCATGCGCAGGGCCCATCCTCCGAGGGATGTAGTTATGTAACCAGTGGTCAGGAGACCACCTGTCACATTACCTCCCCCTACATCCCGCACCCTCACAATCCTGATGGTCGGCATGCCCACCAACAGGGACTATTCCCACTCGTGGGTGTCCACGACACCCATAGAGTGGGAATAGAACCCGAGGCCGCAGCATAGCGAGCACAGCGAGTTTGCAAGGGGCTTGTTACGCTCGCACTCCACACACCCCCACCGGCAGGAGGCAACCCTAATTTCTGTGATCAAGCAGAAATTGTGGTGCAATCTCAATTTCTGCTTGGTCAAGGGGAAGGGAGGGGGGGGACACACCCTGCGATGGGCTGCCCCCAGCATGCAATCACAAGGATTGCAAATTTTGCTACTTACTGAATTAGGCCCTCTATACCTAATGCATGCCTATGTGTAAGATACTGTACACATTACAATGTATCTTATTATATTAGGATTGCTTATGTTAATTGTACAGCTTGCAATGTGCATAAATTATAGAAAACATATTGTAAGGAGATAAAAGTATTGGTGCCCACTCCAGGGATAGATGGGCACCTTCAAACACACAGCAGTCAGGAAACCACACATCAGTCCAGGGTTTGCGCAATTTAGCTGTAGATAGTTTTACTGTGCAGTACAGATAAATAAAGCAAAAAATAAATCCTAGCCCATCTAGGCACAACACACAGATTACCTCTTTCAGAGTGGTAGGACCTAATGCCACAACAGAGACACATGCACAGTACTCATAGTCAGTACCTTACAGTGTCTTTGAACAAGCCTGCTATCTGTTTCCCCAAGAAGTAAGAACCCTGAATAAGCCTTGACACAGCTTTATTGGCCTCTATAGGCGCAAGCATTAATTAGTCTGATCTCAGACTGAAAGTCTAAAGACCCAAAATGGACCTTGTGGATGGAGCCCTCCCTTTCTCTCCATCCACAATCCTAGGAACCCTTAACTGGCTTTTACTAAAGCCAAAAACATTTAACTGGTCTGTTTTGCAATCACAGACATTATCCTGGGGTTTTAGATGATATACTGTAGGTCAGAAACCTGGGACATATATATCTCCCGTGAACAACCTTACCAGTGTTTTCATCACAATATATATTGCATACTATGAAGATTGATCCCTCTTGATTTTCACAGATTTAGCTAGATTTTTTCACCTTTTCAAAAATGTACAACATTTTTGTATTGATTCAATGAACCAGTTGAGGAACCATATGTGATAAGCATCTCTACTCCCAACCTACTACTACAAACTCTATGGGAACTGAATGGATAATGATTATTTACAGTCAATGAAGCAAAGGGGAATGCAAAACTTGATGTCTACTTGACAATTGAAAAGAGGCCAAAATATTATGATAGACCATTAAAAAAGTAAATTCATCTCAGTCTCCATGATAGCAGGTGCTAACATAGGTATTATAATACAAATGAAAAATACTGGCATTTAATACCATCTATAGTGCCCTCAATATATATAATGTAAAATTTGATTTCCTAAGTTCCTAAGTATCCTAGGTATGCATCCCACTCATGCATGAACAATACAGTTAGGGATTTATCTCCATAATACAGCTGTTGCTAACCACTGTAAGAACTAACCTATTTAAATATCAGCCAGTTCATTGACAACAGTGGCTAGTAAGCAGTTTCAAAGCTGCCTTTATTTCCCATGTACTGACAAGTCATTCTCTTTCCATATGAGTTCATAACAGGGGATTGACACTGTAATGATCTATGAAATCACTTAACTCAGTCAGACCTACTTAGCTCAGGCATGGATATAATTAGTGGGAAACTATACCACTTTCCACCATTGGGTTATTGCCAGAGTTCTTATGGACTATTTGAACATTAAAGAGTGACACTTGTGCCACAGCACAATTTTCACTTTTACAATGTTTCAATTACCCTGGCCACCACCAGCACAACTGTCACTCGCAAAGAGGGAAAACTCAGCATTTTCAGATCTGGGCAACTGAATGAGCTGATGAGTCTAACATGGTTTAAATAATGAAGCATCAGATTCCAAACATATTAGCCCCCATACCAAGACAACACTGGATTGAGACACTCTTTGCTCAAATGAGCACAAGGAAGGAATCTATGTACTGTTCAACTTTCCTGTAGTTTCAATTGATTTAAATTGAAGGCATACTGTATATGGGGCCTTTTTCACTAGCAGTAAAATTAATAAATGTTTAACATACAGTATCTGAAGTAGGAGAGCTTTCAATTCTCTCACCACAAATAAAGAATATGAAAAACAAAGAGAATAATCATATTTAAAAAAAATGGAATCAACTGGATGCTTTACATCAGGGGTGGGGAACCTCCGTCCACGTGACCCGGAGGTAGTCCGTCTTGATAATGGAATAAGGCACAGCAGGGCAAATGCCTTATTCCATTATCAAGATGGACAACCTCTGCATGCTGTGGGTCACGTGGACGGTCATTTGGGAATCAAAACTCTGGAGCCTATAGCAGGGTATTTCCCGGGGTACTCTGCTTTATCAACACCTGCGGCTCCCACCAAATACACGGGTACGATCACCTTCCTACCTTCATTGTGATTCACCACATGTGTTTTATATTTCTATATTTTTGTCTTATTTTATGTTTATTTTATTAAATATTTTATCATATTTTGATACCTCATTTGACATCTATATTGGAGATATCATATCTACACGGATCTAGCGCCCCGGTAACATATGTTATTGCTGAACATGAACTGCTTTGAAGTAACTAGTTTAGACAGAAGCTTATCACATTTTAAGGTGTCACTGCTATTTGCTTTCTTTAGCCCATCTAGATTAATAGCATATAATCCTGTTTTGGTGGTGCAAGATCTGCTTTCAGCAATAATCATTCAGTACCATTATTTTGACCTTTGGACTGAATGTACAATTTGTTCATTTCATCCAACACTAACACGTATGTATTGTACATATCAAGTGAGCAATCGAATGGCTATAGGGCACATTATGTTTTATATTAAAATTACATAATTATCTAAAGTTGTAGCTATATTTTCACCTCTGCATTGTCTAGTTTTTTTCTAATTGTAAAGTAAATAATTAAGATATGTTATTGGTATATGTCTACACATTATGCAAATGTTAACTCATTTAAAAAAAATAATTGTCTTGGAAGATAATCTTACAAGAGTAAATTGTCCAATTTGTACAATCAATGTCATGAAAATTAAACTGACCTTGTAGGGATTGTATGAACTGGAACGTCTCTTTCAACCAAGAACCACATCAGTCAAACTTACTGTAGTAATAACACTACAGTGCAAACAGAAAGTTATACTACTAATCTGACCATTAAGGTTACAGATCTACTGCATTCTTACAATTCATTGGAATTAAATTTAGTAAACTGATAACAGCTATAGTTTCTATAAACTATTACTTTTATGCTACATTATAATAAATTTGTATTTAATGCAGTTTTTTTTATTTTTTTAATCACAGATATTTTTTTCATAATGATAAATATCTCTCTCTCCTTTCAGCATCTTTGGAAAATCTGCACTTGCCTCTTTACTTTACATTTCTCCATAGGGACAAAGGGTCTAGTGCCAGGAAAGTCTACATGTTAGTCTGCAAGATTTATAGGAACAGACAGCGTGAGTCTGATAGTGCAGAACAACTGGCTGAGAAAGCGGATGATACAAATGCAAGCAATGTATAGGATGTGCTAGTTTCGCTGCCAGGCGTGAGCGAGCTATTTTTAGAAACCTTTTCTTGCCGAGCAGGAGTGGGAGAGCTGTGAAGTGGTAGAGAGACACACAGAAATATAGTGACAGAAAGAGAAAGCAAGGAGGAAAAACACTGGAAAATACAAAGCAGCAGAGCTGACTCCCATTCAGGAACACAACAATCATTCCTACAGCACCCAGATCCTTTAAGAGGTAGGTCCATATATTTTATTCATAACGCGTCTGATCTTTCTTATTGCTATTGGTGGTGTAGGCCAAGCTGCATCTGTTCAGTAAGATAGTGTTTTATTATAATATAAATACGCAGCCTGTTTACCTCGGATGCAATATTACATATAAGGTATGCGTTAGAGGGAAATTAAGGTTTGTCTGTGTGCCTAGGAGCTGCTAGGAATACGTGTCTGGTTCAGCACCATGGCTGAGAGGACAGCTCCTACCGAGAGCTCAGCTCAGCACACGGCTAACACGGTAACACACGAGGTGCATTGATGTGTAATAAGTCTGCAGGGCTGCATTGAACTTGGCTTTTCCCCTTGCTGTTTATGTAATCGCTACAGGTGTAACCAGTGAACTGCCCAATTCAATGCTGTGTCAACGCGGAATCCCAAAGTCATTTTCTGTTGTAATTATATTTTCATATGGTAAGAAATACTATTCACCTCTTTGAATTTGTTGCTAAAATCGGATCCCTCGAATCTGTTCTAATAGACTACCCTGGTACTAAGCAGTTTCTTGCAAAAGGCCTGAATGAGTCTAATCTTTGAACATGGAATGTATATTTCTGTAGAGCGAACGCTGTATGGACACTATAGTAAAATACTTTATGTGTTTTATTTTATGAATCCTCATTAAATAAGCACACTACAACAATTAAACAACAACAGTAGTCACTGGAACTGGCAACAAGAAAATAAGTGGAAGAGTGCAGATACACACTTTAATAAAGTTACTTTATTCGGGCCAATGAGTCCAAATACATACACTGGCCGTACTGCAACGTTCCGACCAGGTTTTCTTTGCTAGATCTTCCTTATACTTCTTCAGTACATGCATTACACAAAATCAATGTATAAGGCGAAGACATATCTGATGGCTGATTTGCAGTGTCCATTATTATGTGGTTGTTACAATACAATAGATAAATGTGACTATTAAACAAGTGGTGCTTAATATGTTGTCTGGTGTAAACAATACTCCTGATGTTCAGAGCCTAATATGGTGGCTTGCTGGGAGAGTTGAACCAATACAAGACTGCCCTACTCAGGTGTGTTTTATATAGAGCAGAATACAGTCTGGGGACTGTTGCACAAAGCACTGTTAGAAACCTGATATATACAGAGAGGAATTTGGGTATTTATATTGGAAAGCAATCTGCCAATGCCTTGCCTCCTATTTGCGAATATTTTGATCGAATTCCATGTGTTGATTACAAACACACTACTGTATTTCTCAGTTATACCAAACATTGGTTGTCATTCCGAGTTGTTCGCTCACTGCCGATTTTCGCAGTGCAGCGATCAAGTGAAAAAATGGCAATTATGCGCATGCGCATGGTACGCAGCGCGCATGCGCTAAGTACTTTCACACAAAACTTTGTAGATTTACACAAGCTCGAGCAACGTTTTTTCATCGCTCGAGTGATCGTAGTATGATTGGCAGGAAGTGGGTGTTTCTGTTTGGAAACTGGCAGTTTTCAGGGAGTGTGCTAAAAAACGCAGGTGTGCCAGGTAAAAACGCAGGAGTGGCTGGAGAAACGGGGAAGTGGCTGGCCGAACGCAGGGCGTGTTTGTGACATCAAACCAGGAACTAAACGGACTGAGGTGATCGCAGTCTAGGAGTAAGTCTGGAGCTACTCAGAAACTGCAAGGAATTATTTAGTAGTAGTTCTGCTAATCTTTACTTCGCTATTCTGCTAAGCTAAGCTACACTCCCACCAGAGGGCGGCAGCCTAGTGTTTGCAATGCTGCTAAAAGCAGCTAGCGAGCGAACAACTCGGAATGAGGGCCATTGACCTTGACAACAGTGGTAATGTGCTTTTGTAAATTAGTGATTTACTCTTTGGGGTACTCTTACTTTCATAAGAATTGCACTTTTGGTTGAATTTACACTATGATCATTGACATTGGTATTTCACAAGGCCAATAAATCCTTAATAGATTGTAAATGGTTACTTGTAACCCAATTGTGTACTAATAGTTTTAAAGAAACTGCCCAGCACTGATATAGGACAAAAAAAGGAAATTTAAAAGGTCTTGAGATACTAAGGGGGTAATTCAGATCTGATCGCTGGGCTGCGTTTTTTGTTGCCCTGCGATCAGATGGTTGCCGCCTACAGGGGGAGAGGAAAATCCCGTGCAAGTGTGCATTCGCTTTTGTAGCAGAGCTGCACAAAAAATCAGTTTGTGCAGTCTCTGCACACCCCAGGACTTATGCAGCCTCTGCAATGGAATCCTGCTGATCAGGGCCAGAGGTGACGTCAGACACCCTCCCTCAAAATGCCTGAGCCCGCCTGCGTTTTTCCAAACACTCCTGGAAAATGGTCAGTTGACACCCACAAATGGCCACTTCCTGTCAATCACCTTGTGATCGCCCATGAGTTTGGTTTTTTAGCTCCATCCCGTCACTCAGCGCCGGTGCCCATTGCTGTTGGGCAACGCTCAGGTCGGTGTATTGCGGCTCAAACGTATGCACCATTCGGATCTGATTGCACGCTGTGCGAAAACACACAGCAGCGATCAGATCTGAATTACCCCCTAAGAACACTAGTGGTTGATGTCATATAGCTCCATACCACTACACCACAAGGGCAGTGACCGCCACCTGAGCTACAGTACACATGGAAGATTATTGTGGACTGTTATCACAAGCTGCTAAATTGATTATGGAGCTGGGACTTAAACACTGATAAAGCTGTGATCAATAATACAATTTGATGTTATAATTACCTTATTCTATAATATAGCATAGAGGTATAATACTAAATTTTTGTACAGGGATTATACATTATTTTTAAACATTTTATTTACTAGTTTTCATCTTTTATGCAAATATAGTAGGCTATTATGTCTTTTGTTTTACTTGAACTTTCGATCACTTTTGAGTATTGTTGTACATATTATTTGTGATATATTCATTGTACTACCTACTTTATAACGAGGCATATCTGCCCATCTATGATATGTGCAGTTAGTCGAGGATGGTGCCAACCATGTGCCCACCTCTGACAGTACCCACTGCAACACATATAAAAATTGGTACATATTTAATTCTCCCTAGGCCAGTTAGGCTAGCTCATTCACCCACCTCTCCCAGTAACTTGCCCAATAGCCAAGTATTTTTGCCACCACATGCAGTTTGTTTGGCTCCCGCACATAAAAGATGTGTATGCATCTTGGCATGGATATGGTAAAGATAAACATGAAAGAGCAACCAGAATATGTAATCTCCAAACAGTGGCATTATAGTCGGTTGTGAGGGCAGTTGTGACAAAGGCAAAAAAAAAACACTGACTGTAGCATCTCTGCTGAGAGGTCACATCTTCTGGCAGCACCTTCTGTTAGTACAGTACGTGCTGGGAAATTTGGAGGCAGGCCACAGTGGAGCCATGGTGTTTATATGCCTCCCTCCCCTCCTCCCAACACACACACACACACCTGGAGCCCATGTGCCTATGGGATCAGTATGAAATACAGCTGGACGGGATCACGGCAGTCGGAATACCAACACCGGAATCCTGAACAGCACAATCCCGACAGGGGTGGACAGCGGAATGCAGCCCCTTGCGGGCTCGCTGCGCTCGTCACACTGCGGGCACGGTGCCTCGCTACACTCAGCACACTAATTTATTCTCCCTCTATGGGTGTCGTGGACACCCACGGAGGGAGAATATGTTGGGATTGTGCCGGTCGGGATTCCGGTGTCGGTATTCTGACCGCCGGGATTCCGTCCGGCGGGATCTTGACTGCATCCTGTGCCTATATGTCCTATGGCCAGAGAAAGCTCGGGAGTGAGACAGAGACGACCAGAGGAACAGAAAAAAGAGGGGGAGAGAACGATAGTGAGACATGGCAGAGTGAGACAGGTGAAGAAAAGAGACAGGTGAAGAAAGGAAGAAAGGTATATGAGGAGAGGGTTCAAAATAGGGGGAGATAGAAAGATGGTGGGAAGCAGATTGAATATGTGGCATGAGAGAGACAGGGATAGAGGGGGAGAAAGGAAGAGGGATAAAGAGAGAGAGAGACAGGGGAATGGATAAGGGAAAGGTGGAGGGAGAGAGATGGGGAAGAGGAGGAAGGAGACCATGAAATAGGGGGACAGACAGAGAGAAGTGTAAGGGAGAATGTGAGGGGAGGGGGGATCAGAATAAGAGAGGTGACAGAAAGAGATTTGGGGAAGATGGGGATAAAGATGTATAGGGGGAGGAACAAAAAGAAAAAGAAAGCATAACAGTTACATATACTGATTATATATTTTTATTCTGCATACTTGTGCCCTGGTGGGTGACAGGTCCAAAATACTAGTTTTATATAGTTTTATACAAAGTTTTAGCAAAGATTTGGGGCAAAAAAATAAACCATTTTATTTTTTTTCATTTTGTTAGCAACACAATACGCCTAATAGTAACTTTTGGTTACAAATCATTAAATACCGAATAGGGAATTTCTGTTTTTATAATGTCAAGCCACCATTCTGGAATTATTAGAGGTTTATCACAGTCCAATAAAACAATGCACAAGATAAAAGGAGATTTGCATTACAGAACCAAAGAGGATTACAGTTTATTTAATATACAGGATTTCTGAATAAATTAGGAGGATTCAGAGGTGCACATAGTTGAATTAGCTCTGTGTATTTGGACACAGCAGTTCTGTGAAAATATGCTAATGATACTCTGTGGGGATTTACATATAGACACCCCCTGATGGCATCTCTGATCCGTCACTTGCCTACAAAGGTTCATCATCGCTCACAGTTTGGTCACAACATCGGACATCTGACTAATCCTATGGTCACTCAGTAAATCCATCACAAGTAGGCCACTGGGATCTTTACAACTGCATACAAAGATGCAGTTACAGGCTCAGATATGCCCCCCAAAACAGTTGTGACACCCCTCTCCGTTACCTTCCACTAAAGCTCATCGCATGTCACTTACCTTGCGAATAAATCCTCACATCATCCTCCATCACTAATAAATCACCACATGTGCAGAGTGCGACTGTGTAGCTCAGATTACAAACATCAGCATTGAGATCCACCTCTTAATCAGGTTCTTATTTGTTCTATATAAAAATATATCACATGTACAATGTGCGTTATCAAGTGTATATAGGTTTTGTTTAAGTAAAATTATGACAAAAAAAAAAGTAAGATCTGCTGAAACTTCCTTTGGTGATCCATCATACTTCCAGCATACCTACTGTACTGTAAGTTTGTCCTGACCAAGCCAGCCACAGCTCCTCCTCAGACATAATACAGGATTATAGAATGAATACAAATTTGTGTACTGTAAATGGTCACTTCTTATGGATAACCTAAGGCCTACCTCATTCACCATTTCTAAGGACAGTTGCACATACTGTACAATACTTCATTTTATTTTTATTACTTTTTTACAGTACTTTACTCCAGTTCTATATTTGTTATAACTGTATTTAAGAGATAATAAGTATTACTTTAGGAATTAATGATCCTATAATCTTTTAAATTGAAAACATTTTCAGTTCTTCTTATATAATTCTAGGTAATCATGAAAGCTGTGTAACGGAAAGTGACACTATACTGTATGTTCAAATCACTTGTCTTAACAAACCGTGGGGCAGATGTATTAAGACTGGAGAAGTGATAAAGAAGTGATAAGTGGAAGGTGATAACGCACCAGCCAATCAGCTCCTAATTGTCATTTTTCAAACCCATAATGATTGGCTGGTGCATTATCACCTTCCACATATCACTTCTTAATCACTGCTTTATCAGTTCTCCAGGCTTAATACATCTTCCCCTGTGGGCTTTATTTACAAAGCGGTAGATTTTATGCTATGCCGCTTCCCAGCAGGTTGGAGGTGAAAATTTAAAATGGCACTCGCAAACAGTGTAAAGCCTGCCAGGCATTTCACTTACTGAGAGTGTCATTTTAAATTTCCAAGCAACAGCTTACAAAAGCCGCCGCTCATACATAAAGCCCTTCAACACAGACAATGCACACAAGCTTTATTTTAAATAAACCGCTGTAGTTATCCTTATAAAACTCTTTACTTGCTACTTAAGGCACCCAGATGGGGTTAGGATGGATCTTGGTAGCAATGGGCCTAAATTAGATGTGGTTGGAGTTGCTATCACTGTTGCTTCTTTGGAAGCAGCAGTGATAGCTCTGTATGGTAATGCAGCAGGAGGCATCTATAGAGTAGATGCTTCCTACTGCAGTATTGATCTGACCTGCAGATCACTGACACAACATTGGGCAGCTTGCGGCACCCATGGGGACGCCAGGAAATTTTCAGTGCAACCACAAAGATCCCTGTTCTCTTCCCTCCCCCTAATCAGTGGTGCTGAGAGAGGGGGGAGAGGGTACTAATTACCCGGGCCCAGGTATGATGGAGGGGCCCAGTGGGGGCCCCAAGCCCCCTCCCCTTTCCTGGCAGCAGCAACTGCAGCTCTTCTTCCCAGTGTGCTGGGCTGCAGTGTAGCTAGGAAGGCGCTTAAAATACATTTTCTTTCAGTATTTTTTTTAAGGGTGCATAGCCCCGCCTCCTGTGATTAGGACATGCCCTCTTAAAAGTACCTGGGCCCAGCCATTACTGCCCTGTCCCTAATGGCGGCAACATGCTCTCATTTTCACAAACGGGGTCATCACCGCCCATCCGCCTCCTCACCTCCAAATGGCACCAGATTGTCAATCACTAACAGTCTAATGTGGGACTGCTTCCGACATCACAGGACCCATTTGCGAATGTGCAGAATGGGTTCTGCGCATGCACAAAGTACTGATAATCAGTACTTTGTGCTTCCCGACACAGATGCCCCAATGTGCCTTTACTAATGCAATATAATATGAATGTAACTTTAAAGTTAAGGTACACATAAATGGCATAATATAAAGTTGGAGCAACATCTTATGTTTCCCATTTTGGATAAAAATTAACCTTCATTTTCACCTTTTATTAGATGTCAGTTTACACTTGCTATAAGCTTGAGGTAACTTACAATGTTGATAATAATGACAGGCATATATTTTGTTGAAAAAGTAAAACTATCTCCTATTCCTGGTAGTGCTAAATACTGTATGACAAACAAATGCTACTTTGTGGAGCGATAGGAAACTTCAATTTATATATATCCCACAAATATGACCACTGGCACAGATTGTTGATAAACGGCTTGGAGGCTTGTACACCTGTCAGATATCTTAAGGATATCACACTGTGTCATTTATAAAATGTAGCCAGATTTATTCCATAAATAATCGAAATAGTAATACTACAACCACTGCCAGTACTAGATAAAGTCTTGTTTATTTTTTTAAATATTGTATAAAATAGTCATAATGATCATGAAACAAAACTTTCAATTAATAGTTGCAAGGCTCATGGCGCAATAATTAAGGGCCTGATTATAAGCAATGCAAATATGTACACAGCTGAGCAATTATCGTAAGACTGCTCACGTGCTGCTGTGCGCCAAGGTATCTTTGCGATGCCGCACGTAGTAAGGATATATTCTCAGAGTGATTGACAGTCTGAGAGCATTTGAAGAGGGGGTGACGGGGAGTGACAGCAAAAATGCAGGCGTCACAGCTGTTTTCAGGGCGTGTTTCTCCCTACATCAGCATTGCGGTTCTCGCGACCATTCTTTGAAACCATGGACTCACTCAGGTGGTCAATGTTCCTCTGATTTTCATTAATACTGCTAATGTGTACGCAGTTGCTAAGATTTTGATAGCTCCTGTGGACATTTTTCTTAATTTCTGAGTGCCAGCTTCATGTGCTTTGTCCGGAGGCTGAAAAAAACACAGCTGTGTAGGCTGTAGCATACAAATCAGAACCAGTCCCAATGTGCAGATATGAGGTAGTGGAATAATTAATAGTACAGTATTAGCGTCTTTTATGGAGATGTTTTAACTTCTCATTGTGTTTTCAAAGCTTAAAATGTAATTTTCATCATATGTGTCAAATGATAATTCAAGGGTCAAAAATGTCAGTAAGATTAACAGTATTGTTAGTGGTCTGGGCAGTACAGTTGGTGTAATGGTTAGCATTACTGCCTCACAGCATTGAGGTTGTGTGTTTGATTCTCACTGTGGTCCTGTGTGGTGTTAACATTTTCTGCCCGTACTTGCATGGGTGTCCTCTGGGTACTCTGACCTCTTGTACCTATCAATCTTTTCTACTGTCTATCTTATCCATGTCGGCTTTTCACCCTGTTGACCTAATGCATATCTTTCATATGGGGTTGACCTAATGACTGTCTATCTAATTACTGTAGGTCTTCTATACCACACTCCTTCACTAGGGTTATACCATTTTTCATATGTATTTTATAATTTACATAACACTGATAATGTGAAATTCTTAACATATAAAACAAATGTTACATGCACCCATGGTCACATCTATCAGACATCTTTACAACTGCTGCATGATCTATACATTAGATTACAAGTCGTATTTATCTTAATAAACTTGCACCTGACAATATAGCGGCAAAACCATTTGGATGCATTTTTCATGCAAACCAAACAGAACAATTAGCGTCTGAGGTCCATTACACTTCATAACAACTATTACTATTTACATTTAAAAATAAATTGGTTACACGGCTCCTGTAGATGTGTGCAGTGCTTGTTACTGTACATGTCTAGTTATTAGCTGCTGACAAATAGCAGCATGAAAAGTAAATACTCAAGTTGTTAGAGCAATGGAAGACAACATTGATCTGTTTCATTTTTGTTGTTTTTCTGCCTTTCCCAGTTTTCACTTTAACAAATATAACACCTTCAAGCATCCTAGAACTGAGTGTAAATCAGCAATCTGTGGATTATCCCAGTCTCTACCCTGTGCTATAGACAGATGGAATAGTTTGTTAGTAAATGTATTGAGCCAAAGCATGGAAACTCAGCAGAGACGCAGAAAAACTTATTTTTTTTATATAAGTTAACAATTTCATGGCAAGTGTGCACTGCAGTTCAATTATACTGGTTTATTATGCTGATAGTAACACCCTAAGGAAATTGTATTTTGCACTGTTTTGATGTGTATATTTCCATAATTAACTCTCTTGGCATTTCATTTAAATCATCAGGCATTTTCCATTCCATAATCCTGTGTGTAAATGTTTATTACCAGTGATATCAAAAGCCTTAGCCAAGAAATGTTGATCAGTAATTTCTCAATTACTCCATAATAGATAATAAAACCCCACATTATTTACTCCTGCAGCACTGTGTGTAGGAATCTTCTTACAATTTTTCCTCATAATGTTTATTTATCTTAAATATAAACCCCAAAAAAATTGCAATCTATAAACATTAGGTTAATAACTGCTTTGTGTATTCAGAGAGTATTCTTTCGCAGTAAGAGGATCCCTGCAGTATTCATCTGTATCCAAAAACATTGACTCACCTTTGCAAGTAATGAAATTCTGGTGGTGCTGTTGGCTTTGCCCGGCTCAGAATCTGGCACAAACCGCAGTTACATTCATAGTATAATATTAAAGAGTAGGGAAATCTAAGATGATCAGCCAGCCTCAATAGTTAATCAACAGTCATCGTACTGAAGATGCTCTGAGATGGAAATGCATTGCTGGACGGATGTCAGTAGGGCTGGTGGGCTGATGGGCAAGTCTGGCACACAGAGAGACTAGGCTGGCCGAGCAGTACTCTGCTCGGTTGTCCATCTCTCATAAGACAGAGGCTGGCTGAGCAGCTCCGCCCCCCGGCGCACTGTTTGGCCATTTAGCACAGAGAGATAGCGTGTGCCGCAAGTCCAGGTCCCAGTGACTCGTGGCACGTTCCTGTGAGTGGTAACCACTCTGGTTACTGGTTGAGGTTCAAGCCTGTATCTTTTGACCAATATAAATCATGAAATAATGTCTATCAAAGTATTGCGCAGAAGGGAAATAGTAACATTTTTCTGAAAAAAATTTCGCTCAACTAGTGCTTAGTTGATACTGGGGAACATACTGTCAGAAACATCAGTGTGAAAATCCTATAAAATGCTTGATTTTACTCAGCTCTAAAGAATGAGAAGACCCTGATATATGAATAGCATTAATGTCCTGCTCATCAAGCTATTGGGCAACCATATGTGTTCAGTGGATGGGTTTATTGCCATGCTGAAAGACACTGCTCCTAGAAGGATATAGGGCCTGATTCAGAAATGGACGCAGCACACATTGCTTCTTTGGACTCATAAATGATGAGTAAAACTTCTAATGCAGTACTAGGAGTATGTGTGAAAAAGATGCCTCCTATTAGCATCTGCGATCCGAGTTCTGTTGCCAAAGACACAACATCTGATCAAAATTTTAACCATTGGTCAACGGTCATGGCGCTTTTCTCAGAATGATCCACTGAACTGCTAAGCCAGGGCCGGGAAATCGAAACTCCCAGTGTCGCTCCCATTTTTCAGGAATGCTGGCCAGCTATGCCCACCCGCTGCTTGCAAATGCTGGCAGCCTGTGAAATGGGCTGCTTAGGAGACTCAGTGTGCGATGATGCAGCACCCATTCTGCACAGAACGGCTCCTGTACCTGCACAGTCAACTCACCATCAGAGAAGTAACAAACCATCAGGTTTGTGCTTTGTGCACTTCTCTGAATTAAGACCATAATCCTGAAAGATGGGGTAAAGATGATTACTCTGTACCCTTAAGTTGCAATCAGCATTGAACTTACCTTCTAAGAGGGTGACTGCAACAAAACTATACCAGAGAAAATGAATTCCATTGTATCATGGAACCCCCAAAACCTTTAACTATTACATACAAGTACTCAGGAGTAGAATAGAATTCCAGGTTGGCAACACATGTGCACCCTTCTGTTTGTGAAGAACATGGTGAAGTACAGTAGGACTTGTCTAATCAAGGTACATTTCTCCACTACTCTATAACTCATTGCCTTTGCTCTTTGTTCAAAATTGCCAGTTGTGAGGAGCAAATCGGCTGTCCTATCCTCCTGTGTGAAGTTCTCATCAGACCATTTTTAATGAAGCTGACTGTTTGCACTATGAAGCCCAGCTGGAGGAAAGTATCTGCACTCAGCAAAAGTCCAAGAACTGTACCCTGGAGCAGTTAGCATAATATGTTTCCCAGTGTTGGGAATTGGGATACTTGCTTCAGGAGTTTTGATGAGCCTGACCATGTAACATGGACAGGTATTTTATTATGCAGGAAAAACAACATTGAATTTCCTTTCCAAACAGTCATTCTGTTGTTTTTTTCTGATTGACATGCTGTAGTAGTTAATTTTGTCATACTACTAAAATGATGTTGTAGTCAATTCATTATTTGCTCTTAACAAGGCCTAGGTCAGTGATGGGGAACCATTGGCACTCCAACTATTGTTGAACTACACATCCCAGCATGCCCTGCTACAGTTTAAGCATGGGCAAAAAGCAAAACTTCAAGCAGTGCATGCTGGGATATGTAGTTCAACGAAAGGTGGAGTGCCAAAGGTTCCCCATCACTGACTTAGGAACTACATGGGAACTGCCTAAAACAGTCATGGGTGATGGTGGTGGTGGTGATGATGATGATGATGATGATATTACAGTGACAAGAGATGAAAAAGAGATAACTCCAATAACACTTAACACTAATACTCAAAATATGGACACCACCAGGTTCAGGCTTCACTTCGCAAACCTTTTGCATTTCTACCCACTTCCCTGCCTCCATACAAATTAATATACTGGTTGCAAAAAATGGCACAGCTGTCCCTATTCTTTTTACTCTTTTGATTATTTTCTTTAACCCACCATTTTTTTACTCTTTCTATTGTTTTATTTAGTTCACTGCTTTGCCAATATTTATCAAGATACAAAAGTACAACAGAATGAGATTCACTCATAATGTACCATAGGACCCACTCAGACACTGTTTTTTTGACAAGTTTACGACATACAAATAACACATTTGAATTTATTTCATCATTGAGTGTGGACCTCTCCAATTTTTTTAACTTTCCTTTCAAGCTGCTGTAATGTTATATTACTCATTTGTACCTAAAATACAGTGCATCCGGAAAGTATTCACAGCGCTTCACTTTTTCCACATTTTGTTATGTTACAGCCTTATTCCAAAATGAAATAAATTCATTTTTTCCCTCAAAATTCTACACACAACACCTCATAATGACAATATGTAAAAAGGTTTTTTGCGATTTTTGCAAATTATTAAAAATAAAAAACTAAGTAATTACATGTACATACGTATTCACAGCCTTTGCCATGAAGCTCAAAATTGAGTTTAGGTGAATCCTGTTTCCACTGATTATCCTTGAGATGATCCTACAGCTTAATTGGAGTCTACCTGTGGTAAACTCAGTTGATTGGACATGATTTGGAAAGGCACACACGCGTATATATACGGTCCCACACTTGACAGTGCATGTCTCAGCACAAACCAAGCATGAAGTTAAAGGCATTGCCTGTAGACCACAGAGACAGGATTGTCTAGAGGCACAAATCTTGGGAAGGGTACAGAAAAATATCTGCTGCTTTGAAGGTACCAATGAGCACAGTGACCTCTATCAGCGATAAATGGAAGAAGATCGGAACCACCAGGACTCTTCCTGGAGCTGGCTGGCCGTCTAAACTGAGCGATCGGGGTAGAAGGGCCCTAGTCAGGGAGGTGACCAAGAACCCAATGGTCACTATGTCAGAGCTACAGCATTCCTCTGTGGAGAGAGGAGAACCTTCCAGAAGGACAACCGTCTCTGCAGCAATCCACCAATCAGGCCTGTATGGTAGAGGGGCCAGACGGAAGACACTCCTTAGTAAAATGCACATGGCAGATCCCCTGAAGTTTGCCAAAATGCACCTGAAGGACTCTCAAACCATGTGAAATAATTTTCTGGTCTGATGAGACAAAGATTGAACTCTTTGGCGTGAATGCCAGGCAACATGTTTGGAGGAAACCCGGCACCGCTCATCACCGGGCCAATACCATCCCTACAGTGAAGCATGGTCATGGCATCATCATGCTGTGGGGATGTTTTTCAGCGGCTGGAACTGTGAGACTAGTCAGGATAGATAGATAGATAGATAGACAGAAAGAAGAATACAGCAATGTACAGAGATATCCTGGATGAAAACCTGCTCCAGAGTGTTCTTGACCTCAGACTGGGGCGACAGTTCATCTTTAAGCAAGACAACGACCCTAAGCACACAGCCAAGATATCAAAGGAGTGGCTTCAGGACAACTCTGTGAATGTCCTTGAGTAGCAGACAGAGAGGGGGGGGGGGTTGCAAATACCACCCCTACATTTCCCTTCAGCACACTAAAAATTACCTGTAACCATACCTGAACCTATCTGGTAATAGAAATTCAGATAATTAGTTTACACATGTTTGCAAACACATGTTTAAGCTGCTGCGCCACTTCAAGGCTTCTCCGATGTCAGCAGTCCTAACACTACATAATAGCAGTGCCCACATAGGGCCATGTAATTTGTCACAGTAGGCCTCATGATAAAGGCTATTACTAAAACACATCCAGACAGAGAGCTAACTTACCCAGGAGCCACCCCCAGGATCTCCCATTGGCACTACAAGGAACAGCATGCCTTCCAAATGCTGCTCCCATTCACAGTGGAACAGATTGTGACTGTGTCCAGTAGTCTCACAAGGGGCTGTACTGTAAGGGGTACACTGTGTTGACTCTGCTGTTATAGTATAAGTTATAACTGTGCTGTGTCCACTGCAGACCCAGAGTCTCACAAGAGGATGCACTATACCCTAGTACGCTTTCCTCACGTGCATTTAACCCTGTGGTTCACGCAGTTTAAAAGGAGTTGCGAGTTATATAAAAATATATTGTTAATTTCCATTGTTTGTACTATTTGGTGCACTATACCCTAGTGCGCTTTCCTTACGTGCATCTAACCCTGTGATTCACGCAGTTTAAAAGGAGCTGCTAGTTATATAAAGATAGATATCTAATTTCTATTGCTTGTCCTATTTGGTGCGCTCTACCCTAATGCGCTTTCCTCACGTGCATCTAACCCTGTGATTCACGCAGTTTAAAAGGAGTTGCGAGTTATATATAAATATATTGTTAATTTCCATTGTTTCTACTATTTGGTGCGCTGTACCCTAGTGTGCTTTCCTCACGTGCATCTAACCCTGTGATTCACGCACTTAAAATGGATAACAATCAGTTTAGAGAACACCAACCTGCTGCCACCAGTAATGATGATGACGATAGTCCAGCATTTACTAAAGTCGATGCTGAAGTGCATAGTAGATCTAAATCAGGGCATCTAAAACCAAAAACTCAATATATAGTGGTAAAGTAAAAACACCTCTTATAAAGGAAGGTTTGGTGCAGAAAAACATAAAATTGCCAACATGCCATTCCCCACGCAGTGGAAAGGAAAGGCTCAGGCCTTGGCCTTTATTTCTCAGTGGTGGTTTTGCACCTGTCAGTGAGTCACCTTCTTCTGCCTCTTATGATGCCTCACACTTGGAGTCTAGAAGAGGTGTAAAAAAATTGAAAACCATTAAGGCAGTAGAACAAACTGTGCAATCAGAAACAGAAATCTCAAAAATACCTGAAGAGAGTCTAATTGTGTCCCCGAGTGCTACGTGTGAGTCTGACCCTTCAGATACTGTAATCACAGAGAAGCCACCTTCCACCATTTCTGCTCCCTCTGCATATGTGGGGATGAGCAGCATAAGTGTTGCTGATGACAGAAATTGAGGATGCCACTGTAGAATTGCAAGAGGATGAGGGGGAGATTTTTCAGGCTGACGCTGGCACTAATGAGGATGTTAAGGATGCGGATGTTGTTTCTGTTAGTCAGGCACCAGTGGAAGTATCTCTTGATAAGAAGAAGGCCATTGTCATGCCTGGGCATAGGACCAACAAATCCACTTTGGATGTGTGGAATTATTTTACCCAAATCCTGACAACTTTTGTCAAGCCATCTGTAGCCTTTGTGGAACCACAGTAAGTAGAGGTAGGGATGTTAAGCATTTAGGAACCTCCACCCTATTGCATCATCTACAGCAAGTTCATGACAAGCATTTTATAACATCCACAACTGGTGCTAAAAAACAGCAAGCAGTCCAGCATCAGCTAGCTCCATTCTCTCGACTAGATTCCAGCACCTGCAATTTCCACCACCAACACCATTATCCTCAATATCCTGATTAATAATCAGAGATAGTCCTGCAACCAATTTGTCAATGCTACGTGACTCCTCTTCTTTCTAGGATTCCTCAGATGAATCCTTGAGAGTTAGGCCTGATGCTGGGGTTAGATCTTCATCCCAGAAGTGGACGAAAAAGACTGCTTGTAGTAGTTCCACAAAACAATTAACTGTTAATACTTTGCAAGGGGGAGTAAGTATGACAGTTCTCACCCAGTTGCACAGCGGATCACTGTCACTATGATTGGTATGCTAATATTAGATCTGCGTCCAATATCCGCCATTAATGCAGTGGGTTTTAAACAGCTAATTGAGGTAATGTGTCCCTGGATGAAGTTCCATCTTGGTTCCAGTTTAGCCAAAAAGCCATTCCTCTGCCATACCAGGATGTTAAAACAAAATAATTATTGCCCTACAAAATGCCATTGTACCCACTGTCCACTTAATCACAGATATGTGGACAAATGGTAGTGGGAAAACTAAATATTATATGACTGTGACAGCCAATTCGGTGGGTGAATCGCCTTCATCAGCAGAAGCATCTAACAAACGCCAGTTCATTCAGGAGGCAGGCTACTTTGTGTATCACCGGCTTCACCAAGAGGCATACCACTGACAACCTCTTAGAAAAAATGAGGGATGTCATAGCAATATGGCTTAGCCCACTTGGACTCTGCTCAGTATAATGTATGTAGTTTCTGATAACGCCAACAATATCATGAAAGCATAACAGCTGGGTGAATTCCAACACATCCCGTGTTTTGCTCACATGATTAACTTGGTGGTACAGGGTTTTTTTTTTTAAATGACAGGGGCTTGCAGAAGATGCTGTCTGTGGCCTGAAAGATTTTGGGACATTTTTGGCATTCAGCAACAGCATGCAGGAGATTGCAGCACCTGCAAGAACAGTTTAATTTGCCCCGTTATCAACTGAAGCCAGAGGTAGTAACAAGGTGGAACACCACCCTTTATATGCTTCAGCAGATGGAGGAACAGCAAAAAGCCATCCATAGCATTACAACAAGCCATGACTTGGGAGAGGAGGGGGAATGCACCTTAGCCTAGTGCAGTGGAGAGTACTTTCTGTCTTGTGCAAGGTGCTGAAACCCTTTATCCACCTGTGAAGTGAGTGCTGACACTGCTACCTTGAGCCAAATGATTTCCCTAATTAGGCTTTTGGAAAATCAGCTGGAGAAATTGGAGGAGGAGATAAAACAAAGTGAATCCACAAAGTATGCCGGACTTGTAGATCAAGTCCTTGATTCGCTTTGCCAGGATCCAAGGGTTGCCAATATCTTGAAATTGGATGACTACATTTTGGCAACGGTACTTGATCCTAGGTTTAAGTCATATGCTGTGTCTTTATTTCCAACTGACCCAGAGCTTAAGAGTTGCAAAGAGTACTTGGTGATTAAGTTGGCAGCTCAAGTGACACATGACACTACAACATCTCCATCAGTCTATTCGGCAGCAGCCAGGAAAAATCTTACCTTTTCCAAAAAACCTAGTGGTGATGCAGATTAGTCAACACAACATATTGACATATGGTCGGGTCTAAATTAATTGCCCAGCATTTGTGACACCTCTACCGTAACTCCATCTGCTACTGCCACCATCCAAAGAATGGTGGAGGATTTTTTTCATGAGACCATAAATATGGCAATCACCCTGTCCCTTCAAGCACTGGAAGGCAAAAAAGGCATTTTGGAGGCCCTTGTTCAAATTGTCTTTGCATTACTTAAGCTGACCACCCTTCATCGTGTACTCGGAGAGAGTTTTCAGCACAGCCGGGAACCTTGTCAGCAATCAGTGTAGGAGGCTACTTTCGGAAAATGTGAAAAGATGATGTTTATCAATATTAACTGGAAATTCCATGAGGATAACAATAAGTACAGAGACTTCTGTAATGGTGGATTCCAGCGGTGATGAATTAATATCGTATGAGGAAGATGTACAAACTGATGAGAGTGAGGATTAGGATGGCAGTGGCAATGACATCTAGCTGCTGTAAAGCTTTTGCGTTAAGCCAATTGGTTACTATCGCTGGAGAGCTTGGTTTGTTAAACTGTGCATGTCTTTTTTAATATCCAACATAAGGGTGGGTGGGAAGTGCCCAAGGACAATGCCATCTTGCACCACCGTTCACTTCTTCCACTGCTGTTTGTCAGTGTTTCATAGATATGCTATAAACTGCTGTGTGTTTGTGCAGTTGCTCTCTCGCTTAGTAAAACAGCCATCTCGCTGCAGACTTTGGCCTAAAGTGGATGAAAACAACACTCTGAGCTGTAAGGTGGTCAAAATTGAGTGGAAATGACTGGAAATTAATGTGATTGATGTCAATAATACTCTAGGGACAAAAAAAGGCCCAAATTAAGTGATTTTAGCTTTTTTGTAATTTTTGGAAAAAAATCCAAATCCAAAGCCAGTCACAGCGATTTGGCAAATCCAAATCCAAAACTGGCCGACAAATTAGAACCAAATCCAGCAAAAATGTCCCGGCACACATCTGTAATTGAGATAGATTTTCACAGGTCCTAAGCACTTCTATTGAATTGTTAGCTGAATTAGCATAAAGCCATGTGCGCATGTGAGTCAGAATCAGGTTCTATAAACATATTACAAATCTCAAAGGTGAACCTGTATCCAGGGTCAGACTGGCCCACAGGAGTGCAGGGGAAATCCACAAGTAGGCCCAACTCTCTGACACCCCCCCCCCCCACTCTTCCTCTAATGTGAGGATGCAGATAGTGCTCTCAAATTATACATTGTTACTCTATTAGAGGGTCAGGATGTAATGGCGTGCCAGTTCAAACAAATGTGCGAGTTTAGCGCTAAACTCACATTTTACAAACTCAACTAATGTTGTAGGGTGCGGGAACATGCAAACACACATGTTTGCTGCAATCCCAAATCTCGCAATGGCAAAACTCGCATTCAGATGTTTTGCCATTGCAAACATACAACTTGGGCAATGTAAATGGGTGCAAGATTACAACTCGCACCTAAAATATTACCAAAATCTCTCCAAAACACAGTCCAGCTTCTGGCTGGCAAGTTTGACAGAAACATGCACAGATTAGTAATATCCATGCATGCTTCTGTCTGTAAAAGTGTATTTTAACAACCAGCAATGGGCTCTTGGACCAGTCCTGGTTCCAAAAATACAGGGGGGAAAAACATGTATGTCCCTCCCCATATTTTTGAAAACAGCACTGGGCTCACTAGTCAAATAATGACACAGCCGGGGGAAACACATTTATACAGGTCCCTGCAGTCGTGGCATTTTCCCCCACCTTCCTCCCCCAACTAGTCAGCCCTGGCTGAGGGGTTCCCTGGGGAAATGAGGACTCCACCAATAAAGGTGGCAACTTCAAAGTCCATTTTGTAAAAAATAAAATAAATATTGTCTTTTGCTGTGGAATTACAGGTCCCAGCAAGCTTCCTCCGCATGCTGGTACTTGGAGAACCAGCATGTGGAGCATTAAAGGGTCCACTGGTATCTGTAGTTTCACAGTAAAATAAATATTGCAATAAACACAGGGGACACACACTATACACAGTATAACTTTAATAAAACATACTTTCACACACACTTACATATACTTACCTACATCCCAAGCAGCCAATCACGTCCCCTTGTCCAATAGAAATCCATAGGGTAGAATATCCGGTGTAGATCGGTCCTTTTGGGTCCATGTAGGTATCCAGGGGTTAAAAAATAAACCGCAAAAAAAACGATCCAGTGGACGTTAGGGGATCCATGTGTACACATGGTTCCCCTTTTCACGAATGCTGGGCCTTCTCATGACTTCTGTCACTTATAAAGCCACCAGCCAATCAGGGTGCACCATGTCATAGCTCCTGGCCTGTCACTCAAGCAGAGCCCATAGACTATAATGAGGGGAAAATCCCCATTGAAGTCTATGGTGGGAACATGCGGTCTATCACAGACTGCAAGGTTAATTGAGGTCACTCTTGTGGGTGACCTCAATGAATCTGCGGTCTGCAGTAAACATCACATGCATGTACAGTTTTTTACTAAAAACTCGCACTGCATTACATTTGCGAGATTCGGCACCAAATTGCACCATCTCAAAATGCGAGAAGGTGCGAGTTGGAATTTGCCTAAAAACTTGCACTTGCACCACATTACATCCTGCCCATGGCCGATTTTACCAAGTGGTAACCGACTACATCACTTAAGCATGGGCGCCTGCCATTGCATTACCCTGGTGGACCCTACATGCACCAGTCCAACACTATCTATATGGTTAGGCTGAAAACTTGGCTGATTTAGCAAACTGAGATATCCACTTTCAGACAACTGATCCCTTTCATTTGTGATTGCCATATATTCCAGTATGGTAACTTGGGAATACTTCTAATAAGTCCCCACCCTTTGCAATAAACAATATAATTTTTAGTGTGCATTAGAGCAGCAGGGTTGGACTGGCCCACAGGGGTACAGGGGAAACCACCGGTGGGCCTTGCTGCCTGGGGGCCTACCCCCTCCTCTAGGGATCAGGTTTCAGACTGTACTGTTACTAATCTAGTACATTATCATGCATGCACTACAGTATTTACTGTATATATTTATCTATGGGACCAACACTTGCAAAATGGTTAGGCAAACCAATGTGGTGGCTGGGCACATCCCTTCTAGAGACTGGCCACACCCCTAAGCATGGGCCCCTACCACTGTATTCCCCTAGTTGGCCCTACATGCCCCAGTCTGACACTGGGCAGCAGTGACAAGTTGCAGATGATTTCACTGGATAAGGTCTGACAAACTGCCAGAGAGAGCTGGCCAGTGACTTTAGGAGAAGAAGAATCATTGCTGTGGCCATGTGACCTGATTATTCTTACCTTTCAACATAAACAGATCTTTTGTATAATTTGTTTGAACTGTTCTATGTGCATTCTCCCTACCCGAGTATTCTCTGTACTCCAGTGCCCATGTGTAAAGCAGTCTGACTCTATACAGTGTGAGCTGAGCTGCCAGTTAAAAAAAGTAAAAAGAGGCATGGCTTGACGGCCGTTTAGTGCTGACGTGTGAGATAGAAGTTCCTTGCTAGAAAGACCATTAAAAGCCTCTAATTCGGGCTGTCTTACTGCCACAAGCTTTCCAGGGCTCTCCGCTGTTTGCTGCCTCCACCCTCCTTGCGGGAGTAACGGGACGGATGGCGGAAGTTGGGCTCCGACACTCTGCTTGCTGCAGCCTATCTCCTCCGGGACGAACCAGGGCCTGGATTAATGCCGGAGGTCCGCTGCATGTGGAGCGGTGATCGCGGACGTACGTGCTGTCCCGTTACTGACAGCCTGCAGCGTTCTCCCTCTGCTTCCTGCACGGGAGCTGAAGATTTTCATTGCACACTCCTATGTGCGGCTGTGTCCTCTCTGGACCCGCTCAGTGACACAGGGGAGCAGGCACCATATTGGATACTCAAGATTGAGGTGCTGCAAGGCTTAACAGCAGATACTGATGCTTATATGTGGACCTGTGCAGCACCTGTTGAAATTGGAGCTACAGATAGTGAGGTGCCACTGGATGCCCAGCTCAGAACACAGTGAGTAGCTGTCTCCTATTACTTAGAATTGATCCCTACTCTATAGTACATTAACCCCCTGTGGGCTTCAGTTCTGTGACAATAGCGTTGGCACCTATTACTAGTGCACTCCCTAGTGAGGACCCTGCATCCCCTCAACACCTCCTACACTCTCCTCCTGTTGGGGGTTGCCTGCGCGGTGGCTCTAGTCTGTTTCTCCTCTGCCTGCCGGTGCCCAGCAGCAGGGACTGCGCCTGGTGTGTGACTCTATTTCATATGGTGCAGCGGGTCTCTGGTGGCTATCAGAACAGGGGAAGCCGCTATCTTGCTACATAGGGGGTCAAGTCCCATTACACGCAGGACTCTCCTGAACTGGTGCCTCTAATAAAGTGACCTCCCCTCCTCTGGGTGCTCTCCTCTACATCTTCACTGGGCCTGGGCTGCCTTCGACACCTCCCTGGCTCCCACTGTCACTGCTCCCTGGATTTCACTGTCCAGTCTACTCTGGTATCAACTGCTCCTGGGACTTATAGTGTCACTGTTTAGTTCTGTCCTTGCCCTCACTGTTGCCACGTGACTCCCGTCCTTTGTTTCTACTATCTCCCGTGCCACTGTGGAGGGTACGAACATATGCCCCAGAGATCGTAGCACCTCCCTGGCCCCTGTCCTGGTCCACGTTTATGTAACAAGTTGACTGTCCCACCTATGCCCCACTGAGAGGCCTAGTGCCCTGTCCTCCAGTGGTTTTTATTTTGTTTTATTTTTAAACTTTATTTTGGGGGGACTTCTGGTTTTTATTTTGAGGCTACCCACCATTTGAACCAGCCTGTTTCTTTGTGTACCTGTCTCTCGCACGGAGTCTCACCATGAGTAAATCCAAACTGCCGCTAAGACTCGAGCGAGAGGTGACATCTCCCAACACTTTTCTAAAAATGATAAATCCGACAAACAATCTCCATTACAAGATCCTCCCTCGCCTCACTCTTCACAGCTGGATAAGGACGATCTGCCTCCTTCACCTATCCATGCAACCAGAGAAGACATTATGGCCCTGCGGTCGCTTATAATGGATTTCAAAGATTCTCTAGAGTCCACGTTTGACAAGGCGGTTACCTCTATTAGATCAGACTTATCCTCACTGTCTTCCAGGACCTCTAAACTAGAATCCCGTCAGGATACTCTGCAAAAAATGCAGAATGAGTCCTCCAAAGACATTGACCATATTATTCAGGATTTATCTGCTTTACGCACTAAAAACGAGGACTTGGAAAACCGGGAAAGGAGAAATAACCTCCGAATACACAATGTCCCGGAGTCCGTTCCTCCATAAGACCTGGAGGCCTATCTGCATACATTGTTCTCCTTTATTGTACCGGATCTTGGAACTCGGGAATTGGCTTTGGAAAGAGCGCATAGGGCTCTGCAACCCAGACCACGCGATGGTGAACCTCCAAGAAATGTCATCCTGCGTTTTCTCAGCTTTAAAGACAAGGAACTGATTCTTAACTCTACTAGAGGAAAACCACATGTTCTCTTTGAAAATGCCAGGCTACAATTCTATCAAGATCTTGCCCCCATCACGATACTTAAACGGAGGGAGCTCAGAGACTTGACTACCACTCTTCGAACACATGGGATCCGCTACCGTTGGGGCTTTCCCTTTAAGCTACATGTCGATCTTCATGGAAAAATGGTTGTTATCAGAGACCTGAGAGAGGGCAAAGATCTTCTGAGGCAGTTAGAAGACTCAGGCCCCGCGCCTACTCCAGCTTCTGCCTCTTCAAAGGACTGACCCAGCATATGCTTTGCAAAATTTCTTCTCACGATGCCCCTTGTTTTGGCCTCCATGAATGTCAAGGGTTTAAATACCCCGCAGAAACGTTCCTCTCTATTTCACTCTCTGCGGACTCTTAAGGTAGGGATTGCGTTCATCCAAGAGACTTACTTTAAAGCTCTTTCACACCCCACCTTAATTTCTAAGCAATTTTCTACAGCTCGTTATTCCTCCAGCCAATCTAAACACAATGGAGTGGCGATCATGATAAACAATAAAGTTCCATTTACCCTCCACTTTGCCTGCAGTGACTCTGATGGCCGATATGTTAGTCTTACAGGTAAACTAGGACATCTGGAATGTACGATAGCCAATGTCTACACCCCCAATTCTGGCCAAGCCTCCTTTTTCCACAGTTTTTTCTCTGCTCTAACCAAGTTCTGCAAGGGTTACTTGATTTTAGGGGGAGATTTCGATACCGTCCCTAATAACCATTTAGACAGGTCCTTCTTTTCTTCTCGCACACAGCACGGCCCTTCCACACGTTCCCTAAACAGACATATTAGGGAGTCAGGACTCTTCGACGTATGGCGAGCCCTAAACCCCTCGTCTAGAGACGACACTTTTTATTATGTTCCACATCAATCTTATTCCCACGTAGACCTATTTCTCTGTTGTACCTTGGTCTCTAAACATATAACGGGGTCTTCTATTATCACAAATACGTGGTGGGACCACTCTATTTTGACTGTCACTTTTGATTTTTTAGACACACACATTTCTTGCCCCTCTTGGCGTTTAAATGAAACTCTGCTGAAAATTCCACAGTTTCAGGAAAAAATTATGTCGCCCATCACTGACTACTTCTCCTTGAATATTTCCAATTCCTCATGTACCCCATTAGTGTGGGAAGCGCACAAAGCAGTTATTAGGGGCCACATCATCAGCTACGCCTCCCATAGAAATAAAGAACACAAGCTCCAATTGGCCTCTCTCTCAGAAGAGGTCCACATCCTGGAAACTCACCATAAACAATACCCCTCACATGCTCTTTACACTCAACTTACGACTGCAAGGGCAGCTCTTAATGCCCTCTTTCTGAAAGGACCGAGAAGGCTCTCCGATGGCTTAAACAAAGGTTTTACGAAAAGAGTAACAAGGCGTATACCCTACTAGCCAACAGATTGAAAGCTTGGAGAGCGTTGACGGCCATTTCAGCTATTAGAGATGATTCAGGTTTTATTTTCTGCTGAACAAACATAAAGACCATAAAACCCCAAGAATTTGGCTCACTAACCATAATACACTGATTTGACATTACAGTCATTAGTCACTAAACAGAAAAGCCACCAATGAGCTACCACCCAAGCCTAGAGGTATTAAACGCAAAGTGGGAAGAGAACTATATTCTAGTCATGCACTGTACAAATTTCTGTACATTTACATTGGACATGCAGAAGGATGTGTAGCAATAGAACCTATACTAAACACTCAATCTGGCAATATTTATGTTTAAAAAAAAAATAACTGCATCTAGTATGGTACCTCCTGCTATAAACATGTTCACAGAACAGCTATGATGACCAAATGTCCTCCTAGCTATGAAAACCTGAAAATATACTGATATGGAAAAGATATATCGATAAGTACTCCTGATCTGGAAACAAATTCAAAAGCTACTTGGAGAATTTACAAAATACATCACCCACAATGATCTTTTCCATGTTCTAATCATCTTTATCAAAGATGGAAAAATCCACAAAAAAAAGATTGTCAAACTAGTTGATTGCAACAATTTTTATTCCTCTGACAGATTGGGAAGAGAACTATATTCTAGTCACATACAAATTTGCTATACATATGCGTTGGACATGCAGAAGGATGCACTGCTATAAAAGCTGTACTAAACACTCAACCCCTGAACTCCAGATAAAGTTTGTAACAAATTGGTTTCCAGATATATAAAAATAACAACTACAACTCAACAGCTACTTGGATAAGAAATAACAACTACAACTCAACAGCTACTTGGATAATTTACAAATGACATCAACCATAATAATCTGAATTTAAAATTTACAAGTCAATCAACAGACAGAACATTGTTTTCCTTGATCTAATCATCTTTACTGAAGATGGAAAGATCCATACCAAAAGTTGGTCAAACTATAGTAGTTGATTGCTACAAGTTTTATTCCTCTGAATCAATTGAAAATCCTCTTTTGGTGCTCTTCCTTGTTATGCTGTATTGCTGGCTGCATTGCCCGCAAGTCAGCGGAAGTCACAAAGGGCCAGTTACTTCTGTCCTCACTTGCCAGGGGGCGGATCTGTTCTGGTGGTGTTCGCAGAGGGGTCCTTTTGGTGGCGCTCCCCATCGTGTCCATCGTCCTGAGATCCTGCCGGCTATGCCAAAATGTAAGAGGGCAAGCATTTCATCTAGAGAAAAATTAGCAAATTACTGTTAAACTATAAAAACTCAAAAAAATACCTTTAAACAATGATTTAAACAAATAGTGCTACACATCCCTAAACATTTACTGTAGTAGTAGCCTCAGTGGCCATCTTGGTACATGGAATTTAAATTCCCTGGAGGAGCACCAATATGGAGTTTGTGCAGTAGCACACTCCACTTTTTAACAATAAGTGGGTAAATGTGTGTTTATATAACAAAATATTAAAATATTTGGTGTCCAAGTCTTGTCTTTTTGTCTTTCATAGGTGGAGTATAGGTGCTAGCAGGTCCTTGATATCCTAGCATGCTGACACTTGTGGTTTGCAAAGTCTCATCATGCCCAATCAGGCTTACTGGTAACTAGGCAATCTGTAAAGAACAATATTATTTATTATTACTATTACATTTGTATTCAGGCTCTCGGGGGTGAGGTGAAGAATCAAAGACTATAGTATTTGTCCTGGAGGAGGGGGAAACCCTATTTTTAAGGGGGGGGTCACTACTTTATTAGGGACTCCAGCCCTAGGCAGACCAGTCGGGGGCTGGTTACCATTATGGCAGCAGGACCACATACAGTTATGGGGACATCATGCCATTTGTTCCATCTATTTTTAATCCCAACCCCAGGTCAGAGACATTAGACTTAGAGACACAGCAATAGCTTACTTTGTATTAAGAAAATTCTCTGAATTAATTTATTAAATGAATATCAAAATGTATTATGCACACTGTATCAGCTATAGTATGGGTGGAGTTTTGCACACCACAGACAGGGGCACTGAAAGGGAGGGCAGATACTATATACCTGGACCAGGGCCAGCTGGATGAGCCTGGCAATGGCCTGAGTCAGTAGCACATCAGGCAGGGAAAGAAAGGAGACTGCTGCAGTGTGTATTTTCTTTGAAAAATCGAGATGGTGGTTTCAGATGTTGCAGTTTGCAATAATGCAGTTTGATATGCGGTTTAGACTTTACTGAGTTGCACAGTTTGCAAAACACACATATGTAAAAAATCATGTGGTTTTGTAAAACTGACCATTAGAAAATCCCTCTCAGTAAATTGGGTGTGTTGCTCTCATGAACCAGCGAGTCAACAAAAATCACCAATGGTCCAATATTGCTTTGATCTATGCTACTACAACTTGCCTGTTTCTCACCACAAGTGCAACCCTGTATTTGATTTTAGCATAGTAAGCTCTTCCCAAAACAAATGTGAACCATTGTTGCTAGATGAGAGGTCTCACTTCAAACAATGAGCCCGTTAGTAGCTATTGTCTGATGATCATTGTGTATACCGAACTATAATATAGAACACTGCAGAAACCATAAAGAAGTCTAGAGAAGTGGGATAATCTTCTTAATCCTTGCATACATAAACTCATGTGATGGCAGACCCCTCTTTCAAATAATGTAACCCCTTAGTGATAATTATCTAGTGATCCATGTGATCACCAGAGGCAATATCCATCATGACCGCACATCCCACCAGACCCTCAGCAAACTGCCTCCTCCTTTCCCTGACTACCACTCTCCATACATGTTACCAACTTTGACTTCTTTTTCCTCTCTATCTGGGGAGAGGAACTCAGGGCCCTGTCCCCCCCCCCCCCCTTCCCTTGCCCACTTGACCTTATTCCCTCCCACCTCCTCCACCATCTCACTCCTTCTGTTTGTTCTCATCTTGCCCACCTCCTCAATCTCTCCATCACATCAGGCACTTACTCTCTGCCTTCAAGCATGTCCTTGTCTCCCCCATTCTTAAAAAAACCTACATTTGATCCTAACACTCATTCCAACTAATAAAACATCTCTCTCCTGCCTTGCCTCCTAACTCCTTGAGCATATTGTCTATATAACAACCTTCTTTCCCCACCCTCTTAGCTCCACAAATTCATGCCACCTCACCTGTCAACTGATTACCTCCTCCTACTCCCACCTCCAAGATTTTCACGTTCTGCTCCCTATCTCTAGAATTTTCTACCTCTTCCTATCAGACTCTCCACCTCTCTATGAAACTTCAAACAGACTCTCAAGACCCACTTCTTCATCAAACCCAGCCATCTCTAATCCTAACTCTCTATTACATGCTCACTGCCTACCCCATCTGTGTCACCCCTGTCTATCTGACTCTCCCCTTTAGAATGTAAGCTTTCATGAGCAGGGCCCTCGCCCCTCATGTGCTTATCCTCTATTACTTAGTCTATCATCTACTCCATATTAGTTACAATTGCACCTAACCATTGGTACCCTGATACATTTGTTTGTATCATGTTTATATACTGTATAGTACCTGTACCTGTCCTACATTGCTGTTTTCTTGTTTTGCTCAATTGATTATGTACTTTTCTCTTACGTCCTAGAGGATGCTGGGGACTCCGTAAGGACCAGAGGGTATAGATGGCCTCCGCAGGAGACATGGGCACTATAAAGAACTTTTAGTATGGGTGTGCACTGGCTCCTCCCTCTATGCCCCTCCTCCAGACCTCAGTTAGATTTTGTGCCCAGAGGAGATAGGGTGCATTACAGGGGAGCTCTCCAGAGTTTCTCTGAAAAATAATTTTGTTAGGTTTTTTATTTTCAGGGAGCACTACTAGCAACAGGCTCCCTGCATCGTGGGACTGAGGAGAGAGAAGCAGACCTACTTAACTGATAGGCTCTGCTTCTTAGGCTACTGGACACCATTAGCTCCAGAGGGAGTCGGAACGCAGGTCTCACCCCGCCGTTCGTACCAGAGCCGCGCCGCCGTCCTCCTCGCAGAGCCGGAAGATAGAAGCCGGGTGAGTATAGGAAGAAAAGAAGACTTCAAAGCGGCAGAAGACTTCAGATCTTCACTGAGGTAAGCGCGCAGCGGTAACACTGCGCGCCATTGCTCCCACACACTACACACACGGAACAGGCACTGATGGGTGCAGGGCGCAGGGGGGGCACCCTGGGCAGCAATAAACCTCTGGACTGGCATATAAGGGCACATTAGGCTGCGTAGGCAGTAAATGGAGAGATCCCCCGCCATTTTTTGAATATTGAAGTGGGACCGAAGCCCGCCGCTGGAGAGGGCGGAGCTTGATCCCTCAGCACTAACAGCGCCATTTTCTCCACAGAAGCTGCAGAGAATCTGGCTCCCCGGACTCTCCCCTGCTGAACTCTGTGACAGAGGGCTGAAAAGAGGGGTGGGGGGGGGCATTTTTTAAGCGCAGTGAGTGTGTATACACATTGATTATATATAAAAAGCGCTATCTGGGTGTGTTCCAGTGTCAGTTGGCACTGGGTGTGTGCTGGCATACTCTCTCTCTGTCTCTCCAAAGGGCCTTGTTGGGAAATTGTCCCCTTATAGATATATCCCTGTGTGTGTGGGGGTGTCGGTACGTGCGTGTCGGCATGTCTGAAGCGGAAGGCTCGTCCAAGGAGGAGGTGGAGCAGATGAGTGGTGTGTCTCCGTCGGCAACGCTGACTCATGATTGGATGGACATGTGGCATATGTTGAATGCAAGTGTGGCCTCATTACATAAGAGACTGGACAAAGCAGAGTCCAAGGAGAAAGCAGGGAGTCAATCCATGGATTGGACTGGGTCACAGGGCCCTTCTGGGTCTCAAAAACGTCCCCTATCCCAAATAGTAGACACTGATACCGACACGGATTCTGATTCTAGTGTCGACTATGATGATGCAAGATTGCACCCAAGGGTGACAAAAAGTATTCAGTGTATGATTATTGCAATAAAAGATGTTTTGCATATCACAGATGACCCCTCTGTCCCTGACACGAGGGTGCACATGTATAAGGAAAAGAAATCTGAGGTAACCTTTCCCCCATCTCATGAGCTTAACGAGTTATTTGAAAAAGCTTGGGAAACTCCAGATAAGAAACTGCAGATTCCCAAAAGGGTTCTTATGGCGTATCCTTTCCCTGCACAGGACAGGGTACGTTGGGAATCCTCTCCCAGGGTGGACAAGGCTTTAACACGCCTGTCCAAGAAGGTGGCGCTACCGTCTCCGGACACGGCAGCCCTCAAGGATCCTGCTGATCGCAGGCAGGAGACTACTTTAAAGTCTATCTATGCGCATACAGGTGCTTTGCTCAGACCGGCAATTGCATCGGCATGGGTATGTAGCGCAGTTGCAGCATGGACAGATACCTTGTCAGCTGACCTTGATACCCTAGACAGGGATACCATTTTATTAACCTTAGCCACATTAAAGACGCAGTCTTATATATTAGGGACGCTCAAAGAGACGTTGGGCTGCTGGGTTCCAGAGCCAATGCCATGGCTATTTCTGCGAGACGAGCTCTATGGACCCGCCAATGGACGGGTGATGCAGACTCAAAGAAGCATATGGAGGTTTTACCTTACAAGGGTGAAGTGTTGTTTGGAGAGGGGCTCGCGGACCTGGTTGCCACAGCTACCGCGGGTAAATCTACATTTTTACCTTTTGTTCTCCCACAGCAAAATAAAACTCCACAGTATCAGATGCAGTCCTTTCGGTCGCATTAGTCCAGAAGAGGTCGGGGCTCCTCCTTCCTTGCCAGAGGTGAGGGTAGAGGAAAGAGAACACCTGCTTCGGCTAGTTCCCAGGAACAGAAGTCCTCCCCGGCTTCTACAAAATCCACTGCATGACGCTGGGGCTCCCCTAAGGGAGTCCGCACCGGTGGGGGCACGCCTTCGACTTTTCAGCCAGGTCTGGATTCTTTCAGACGTGGATCCTTGGGCGATGGAAATTGTTTCCCAGGGCTACAAGCTGGAATTCGAAGAGGTGCCCATCGCCGATTTTTCAAGTCGGCCTTGCCAGCTTCACCCCCGGAGAGTGAAGTGGTGTTAGCTGCAATTCAAAAGCTGTGTCAACAGAAAGTGGTGGTCAAGGTTCCCCTGGTCCAACAGGGAAAAGGGTATTATTTGACCCTGTTTGTGGTCCCGAAGCCGGATGGTTCGGTCAGACCCATTTTAAATCTAAAATTCCTAAACCTGTATTTGAAAAAGTTCAAATTCAAGATGGAATCGCTCCGAGCTGTAATATCCAGCCTGGAAGGGGGGGGATTTAATGGTGTCACTAGCCATAAAGGATGCATACCTTCATGTCCCCATTTACCCCCCTTATCAGGAGTACCTGAGATTCGCTGTACAGGACTGTCATTACCAGTTTCAGACGATGCCGTTTGGGCTTTCCATGGCCCCGAGTATTTTCACCAAGGTATTGGCGGAGATGATGGTGCTCCCGCGCAAGCAGGGAGTCACAATTATCCCATATTTGGACGATCTCCTGATAAAGGCGAGATCGAGAGACCAATTGCGGAAGAGCGTATCGCTCTCCCTGAAAGTGCTGCAACAGCACGGTTGGATTCTCAATCTGCCAAAGTCACAATTGGTTCCAACGACTCAGCTATCATTCCTGGACAAGATTCTGGACACGGAACAAAAGAGGGTTTTTCTTCCATTGGAAAAAGCCCAGGATCTCCAGAACATGGTCAGAGACCTGCTAAAACCAAAAAGAGTGTCTGTTCATCAATGCACTTGAGTTCTGGGAAAAATGGTGGCAGCCTACGAGGCCATCCCCTTCGGCAGGTTTCATGCAAGGACTTTTCAGTGGGACCTTCTGGACAAGTGGTCCGGGTTCCATCTACTTACACATCAGAAAATATCCCTGTCCCCCAGGTCCAGGGTGTCTCTCCTGTGGTGGCTGCAGAGTGCTCTCCTTCTAGAGGGTCGCAGGTTCGGCATTCAAGACTGGGTTCTGGTGACTATAGACGCGAGCCTCCGAGTTCTGGGTGCAGTCACACAAGGAAGAAATTTTCAGAGACTATGGTCAAGCCTGGAGGCTTGTCTACACATCAACATACTGGAATTGAGGGCCATATACAACGGCCTACGCCAAGCGGAGAATCTTCTTCGCGACCTACCGGTTCTGATTCAATCAGACAACGTCACAGCCGTGGCTCATGTAAACCGCCAAGGCGGGACAAGGAGCAGAGTGGCGATGGCGGAAACCACCAGGATTCTTCGCTGGGCGGAAAATCACGTAAGCGCTCTGTCAGCTGTCTTCATTCCGGGAGTGGACAACTGGGAAGCAGACTTCCTCAGCAGACACGATCTCCATCCAGGAGAGTGGGGACTTCATCAAGAAGTTTTTGCAGAGATAACAAGTCTTTGGGGAATTCCTCAAATAGACATGATGGCGTCACGCCTCAACAAGAAGCTTCGGAGGTATTGTGCCAGGTCACGGGACCCTCAGGCAGTAGCAGTAGACGCCCTAGTGACACCATGGGTGTTTCAGTCGGTCTACGTATTTTCTCCTCTTCCTCTCATCTCAAAAATATTGAGAATCATAAGACAAAGAAGAGTGCAGACAATACTCATTGTTCCAGATTAGCCTCGAAGGGCCTGGTACTCAGATCTTCAGGAAATGCTCACAGAAGATCCGTGGCCTCTTCCTCTCAGGGAGGACCTGTTACAGCAGGGGCCATGTGTGTTCCAAGACTTACCACGGTTATGTTTGACAGCATGGCGGTTGAGCACCGAATCCTAGCTGGGAAGTCATCCCTACTCTGATAAAGGCTAGGAAGGAGGTGACGGCAAAGCATTATCACCGTATCTGGAGGAAGTATGTATCTTGGTGTGAAGCCAAGAATGCTCCTACGGAAGATTTCCATCTGGGACGGTTTCTCCACTTTCTACACACAGGAGTGGATATGGGCCTAAAGTTAGGCTCCATTAAGGTACAGATTTCGGCCCTATCTATATTCTTTCATAGGGAATTGGCTTCTCTCCCAGAAGTCCAGACGTTTGTGAAGAGAGTGCTGCACATCCAGCCCCCCTTTGCTCCCCCAGTGGCATCGTGGGACCTTAACGTGTTGTTAAGTTTCCTGAAATCTCACTGGTTTGAACCTCTTCAAACAGTTGAATTAAAATTTCTCACGTGGAAGGTGGTCATGTTATTGGCCTTGGCATCTGCAAGGCGGGTGTCCGAATCGGCGGCCTTGTCCCACAAGAGCCCATATTTGATTTTCCATGTGGATAGAGCAGAGTTGAGGACACGTCCTCAATTTTTGCCTAAGGTGGTTTCTTCATTTCATATGAACCAACCTATTGTGGTGCCTGTGGCTACGGGGGACTGGGAGGACTCCAAGTCCCTGGATGTAGTCAGTGCCTTAAAGATTTATGTAGCCAGGATGGCTAGGGTTAGGAAAACAGAGGCTCTGTTTGTCCTGTATGCAGCCAACAAGGTTGGCGCTTCTGCTTCTAAGCAGACTATTGCTCGCTGGATCTGTAACACGATTCAGCAGGCTCATTCTACGGCTGGATTGCCGTTACCAAATTCAGTAAAGGCCCATTCCACTAGGAAGGTGGGCTCTTCTTGGGCGGCTGCCCGAGGTGTCTCGGCATTACAGCTTTGCCGAGCAGCTACTTGGTCGGGTTCAAAACACTTTTGCAAAATTCTACAAGTTTGATACCCTGGCTGATGAGGACCTTGTGTTTGCTCAGTCGGTGCTGCATAGTCATCCGCACTCTCCCGCCCGGTTGGGAGCTTTGGTATAAACCCCATGGTCCTTACGGAGTCCCCAGCATCCTCTAGGACGTAAGAGAAAATAAGATTTTAAACCTACCCGTAAATCTTTTTCTCCTAGTCCGTAGAGGATGCTGGGTGCCCGTCCCAGTGCGGACTACATCTGCAAGACTTGTATATAGTTGTTGCTTACATAAAGGGTTATGTTACAGTTGGAATCGGTCTTTGATACTGTTTTTTGTTCATACTGTTAACTGGTTGCGTATATTCCAGGTTATATGGTATGATTGGTGTGGGCTGGTATGAATCTTGCCCTTAGATTAACAAAATCCTTTCCTCATATTGTCCATCTCCTCTGGGCACAGTTCTCTAACTGAGGTCTGGAGGAGGGGCATAGAGGGAGGAGCCAGTGCACACCCATACTAAAAGTTCTTTATAGTGCCCATGTCTCCTGCGGAGCCCGTCTATACCCCCTGGTCCTTACGGAGTCCCCAGCATCCTCTACGGACTAGGAGAAAAATATTTACCGGTAGGTTTAAAATCTTACTTTTTAGCCATTTCAGAACCTTGGTGGCACCATATAAATTAAGGATAATAATATTAACAATAAGAAGTACTGAGGAAACTGTATCATTTACAATTAATTTTACATAGTCCACAGTTGCATTGACATGCCCTGATGAATTTAACCGCCATGAAAGCAACCCACTACTATCTGATTTGCCAGTATGTGCTTAAGCTTACAGACTATTAACCAACAGAGGTAGTGTTCAAATATTTGTGACCCTTGTTCCACATTGATGGTGCAAGGCTGTTCATGAGTGTGTGTTGTGGGATGTGAAGTGAACATTTGACTTAATGCCATGTGTTCTTTTCAGGCTGATGCACAGATGGATTTGTTGAGAAATTACAACAGAGTGAGACTTGATATGTAATTACACTGGAGGGACAGCAGGCGGAGTCGCATATGTGTTTATGTGTTTTACAGTCTGTGATGTGTATTTGTACTTATTTGTTCCTGTGTATGCAATGATTGCTGCTCATATACCGTTATTTTGTTCTGATTATCAGGTTGTATTATGATCGGCTCCAGCTTCATTATATAAACAAGTTATACCACAAAGAGCTTTCTGGTGTGTGCCTGCTGATTGAAGCATAGCTCATGAGGTAATCCTGACTACATGGGTAAAGCACTCTATGCCAACAGGGTTGTAATTGGGCTTGAATTTTTCTAAATTAGTTAGAAAGGTGTTCTCATAACACGTTTTCCTTGAAAACAGGTAACTAAATGAGTTTATATGTTACTAATGATGTAATACTGCCACTTACCATTAAATAGAGAATCAGTGTATGGATGCTATATAGTTTGTTTACATCTCAGGAGAGACAATGGCCCTCATTCCGAGTTGTTCGCTCGCAAGCTGCTTTTAGCAGCATTGCACACGCTAAGCCGCCGCCTACTGGGAGTGAATCTTAGGTTAGCAAAATTGCGAACGAAAAATTCTCAAAATTGCGAATAGAAATTTCTAAGCAGTTTCTGAGTAGCTCGACACTTACTCTGCCACTGCGATCAGTTCAGTCAGTTTCGTTCCTGGTTTGACGTCACAAACACATCCAGCATCCGCCCAGACACTCCCCCATTTCTCCAGCCACTCCCGCGTTTTTCCCAAAAACGGTAGCGTTTTTTCACACACTCCCATAAAACGGGCAGTTTCCGCCCAGAAACACCCACTTCCTGTCAATCACACTCCGATCACCAGAACGAAGAAAAAACCTCGTAATGCCGTGAGTAAATTACCAAACTTCATTGCAAATTTACTTGGCGCAGTCGCAGTGCGAACATTGCGCATGCGCAGTTTGCGGAAAATCGCTGCGATGCGAAGAAAATTACTGAGCGAACAACTCGGAATGAGGGCCAATGCTCTTAATCTCAAGATTTCAAGGTTGGGTGGGGGTAGGTTGTGATATGCTGCCTTTGTGACTAGAGCTGATATATATGTATCGTGCACAGTATCCACATTGGGGGTCATTCCGAGTTGTTTGCTCGTTATTTTTTTCCGCAACGGAGCGATTAGTCGCTAATGCGCATGCGCAATGTCCGCAGTGCGACTGCGCCAAGTAAATTTGCTATGCAGTTAGGAATTTTACTTACGGCATTACGAGGTTTTTTCTTCGTTCTGGTGATCGTAATGTGATTGACAGGAAGTGGGTGTTTCTGGGCGGAAACAGGCCGTTTTATGGGTGTGTGTGAAAAAACGCTACCGTTTCTGGGAAAAACGCGGGAGTGGCTGGAGAAACAAAGGAGTGTCTGGGCGAACGCTGGGTGTGTTTGTGACGTCAAACCAGGAACGACAAGCACTGAACTGATCGCACTGGCAGAGTAAGTCTCGAGCTACTCAGAAACTGCACAGAGAAGTCTTTTCGCAATATTGCGAATCTTTCGTTCGCAATTTTGATAAGCTAAGATTCACTCCCAGTAGGCGGCGGCTTAGCGTGTGCAAAGCTGCTAAAAGCAGCTTGCGAGCGAACAACTCGGAATGAGGGCCATTCTTCAATCTAGGTGTCTGAGTAGGACATGTGTTCTAGGGTTCTATCCTGCACATGACTGCTAAATTATTGGTAATACAGATGTGTAATTTTACATCCTTGCTGCAGTCACGCTAAACAGCCCTTCAAGTCGTGCCATGCCATGGCAGGACTCGGTAACGCTGAGTGACTTTTGTGCATCATTTGCCGCAAAAATGCGTCTTAGACGCAATGAAATACAATAGAATGCACGAGCTTCTGCTGATTAAAATTATATGCAGCATGCCTATATACTCTGTGTATCTGAAATGGGTGCTCTGCTGTACCATTACATACATGGTGCTCTGTATGCTCTGTCTGAAAGGGATGCTCTTTCTGCTGTATCTGAAAGGGGTGCTCTGTCTGCTGCATCTGAAAGGGGTGCTCTGTCTGCTGTATCTGAAAAGGGTGCTCTGTCAGCTGTATCTGAAAGGGGTGCTCTGTCTGCTGTATCTGAAAGTGGTGCTCTGCTGTATTAGTCCAAGCGGCATGCTCTGTCTGTTGTGTCTGAGAGTGGTGCTCTGCTGTATCAGTCCAGGTGGGGTGCTCTGCTGTGTATGAAAGGGGTCATTAGTGTAAAATTAAAATAAAAGCTAAAAACAAAAAGCCTAAAAAGTTAATTAGAAAAAACTATATATATTTTTTTGTTTTTGCTGTACCCCAGTGTACTTTACAATTTTTATTTTATTTTCATAACTACTGTGACACTGCCGGTCAGACCACAGTATATTATTTCCTACTCATACACATATTGTGCGACACTGTTGGTGAAGGTCAACTACGGTGTTCGATCAGTATTTCTGACACACATGTATTGTGTGGCGCTGTGGGTGAAGGTGGTACTACAGTAATATATTTTATTTCCTACTTATACACGTATTGTGCGACACTGTTGGTGAAGGTCAACTGTAGTTTTCAATCACTATTTCATGCTCATACACGTATTGTGCGACACTGTTGGCAAAGGTCAACCGCAGTGTTCAAACACTATTTCTGATGCACACACATATTGTGCGATGCTGTAGGTGAAGGTGGTGCCACAGTAATATATTTTAGTTTCTACTCATACATGTATTGTGCGACACTGTGGGTGAAATTAAACCGCATTGTTTGATTACAATTTGTGACTCATACAGTACTTGTATTGTGTGGCACTAAATGTGGTATATTTTTTGTAGAAATTGTGGTGTGTGCTTTACCCCACTTCATTCGTGTTTGTGGATAGATATGGAGGACGAAAAATGAAGAGAAGAGCAGGAAGTACATACTAGTGGAGCATGTGCTGCTACGAGTCTTGATGATAAAAGTCTGTCAGCATCATCTACTAAGGAAGATGCCCAGGGGCATAGAGGGCTTAAGTGAGGGCATGTAAAATTATTTAATTTTACAGTGATAAGCAAAAAAAACATCAAAAGGAAGATACTGTAGCTGCAGAGGCAGTAAGACAAGCTCTGCATTCAGAATGAGAACCATCAGACATTCCTGAGGAATGTTTAGGGGTGTTCACGTCAGCTATGTGTGATTCTGACATTTCTCACACTGTCCTCCTTCCACCGTTTCTGAACCATCTGCACATATGGGGAGCAGTACAAGTAAAGATGGTGATGATGAGGAGGACATAATAGAAATTGAGGATTCATATGTGGAAGTGGAAAAGGATCAGGTGGATATGTGTGTACTGCTACTATCTGATACTGAGGATGTTGGTGTTGTTGTTTGTGTAAGTCAGCCACCAGTGATAAAAAGATAGCCAGTGCGATGCCTTGTCATAAGACCAAAAAAGCCACCTACTGAGTGTGTGTCACACGCCATAGGCGGCGTTCACCGCGCTTACCCCTGCGTGTCTGCTGGTCTGTGTTGCGGCCTTCGGTGGTCCACGGGCTACGGCGTCTGGCTGGCGCGGCTCCCGGCGGTTCCCCGGGGCAGGGGCGCCGCCATGACACCCGGCATCACGTGGGCGAGGAGCAGGTGACGTCATCAGACTGTTCCGCCAATCCAGCGGAGGCGCGAGATTCAAAGTCAGACGCCGGGCAGAGCCTCGGCGCCTGAGTATCGTCTTTTCCCCTGACGTGGATGCCAGTGCTCTTCTTCCCGACGTATCTCTCTGCAGTCGTACCCCAGTGTCTCCGGCATTTCCAGGTGCCAGTTGCTGCACAGTTCAGCGTATACTGCGGCTGGTGTGTTTCTCTGCAATCCAGTCACCAGTGCTTCTTGGAGTCAGCGTGTGCTGCGGGCTAAATGCTGCTCTCAAGTTCTACAAATCATCAGTGTCTTTAATCACCACTCTCAAGTTCTACAAATCATCAGTGTCTTTAACCACCGCTCCCAAGTTTTGCAAGTTGCCAGTGTCTTTAACCACCGCTCTCAAGTTCTACAAATCATCAGTGTCTTTAATCACCGCTCTCAAGTTCTACAAATCATCAGTGTCTTTAACCACCGTTCTCAAGTTCTACAAATCATCAGTGTCTTTAACCACCGTTCTCAAGTTCTACAAATCATCAGTGTCTTTAACCACCGCTCACAAGTGTTTCAAATCGTCAGAGTCTTTAACCACCGTTCACCAGTTCTTCAAATCACCAGTATCTTTAAAAACATCACTTACAAGTTCTTCAGTCATTATTATCTTGTACCAACACTCACAAGTACTTCTTTCCTGGAATCCTTAGCATTGCTTACAAGTTCTCCTATAGGCCTGGACATTGCCCCATACGTTCCTTCTCTGCTATGTGACATTGTGTTGCCCTCTTCCTGAAATAAAGTTCTTTAATATTTTCACCAAGCTTTACTGTCAGAGTCCTGTATGAGGAAGACCTATATTAAGCCATCCCTGTACCGACCCAACTGTGGTTCCTCTCTCCTACCATCAGGAGAACCCCCGAGTTCACAACACCCCAACCTAGGTCAGTGACAGTATACTCAGGCCTCATGGACCTGGGGGATCGGAGCCCAGAGACAAGTACCATCCAGGACTTGATTTCTCGAGTACAAAGTCAGGAAGCAGCACAGGTCCAGGTGATGCATTATCTCCAGGAATTGTTTGGCCGGCTGGATCAAATTCAGACTTCTTTGGCCTCAGTAGTACCGGCCCCAGCTCCAGTACCTGCTCCAGTGGTTGTTTCTAGTAATGTTCCATCCTTCTCTGGAACCAGGTCACGCCTTCAGCTCCCTACTCCTTCTCGCTATAATGGGAATCCTAAGAATTGCCGTGGTTTTCTCAATCAGTGCGAGGTACATTTTGAACTTCTTTCACATAACTTCCCTACCGATCGGTCCAAGGTGGCATATATTATTTCTTTGCTCGAGGGTTCAGCGTTGGATTGGGTGTCACTGTTATGGGAGCGATCTGATCCATTGGTTTCTGGTTACACCAATTTCATTGCGTCATTCCGGAGGATCTTTGATGAGCCAGGCAGGACGACCGCTGCCTCTGCAGACTTGCTTCGTGTCCGAGAAGGCTCTCGTTCAGTGGGACAGTATGTGATTAACTGCGTTGGAATAATGATGCCCTTCGGGCTGCCTTTTGGAACGGGCTCTCCGATCGTCTAAAGGACGAGTTGGTCACTAGAGATTTGCCGGATTCTTTAGAACAGTTGATATTGCTCTGTGTAAAGGTGGATCTTCGCATGCAGGAACGAGGTGGCGAACATAGTCGGTCAGATCGATCAAGGGTCCGATCTTTTCCGTCTAAGCAAACGGTTATTCCAAGTCCTGATGAACCCATGCAGATTAATCGATCTCGGCTGTCCCCAGAAGAACGTCAGCGTCGTCGTGAGGGTAGACTCTGCCTCTACTGTGGAGCCGCGGATCATTTTCTCAAGTTTTGCAAGTCTCGTCCGGGAAACGGGCAGACCTAGCTTGTTCCGAAGGAGTCGAGCTAGGGGTTTCTTCTAAACCTTCTCCGTCAGTGGACTGTTTACTCTCCGTGTCTCTGTTCTCTGAGTCAATAGCCAAACCCGTTAAGGCTCTGCTGGACTCAGGGGCTGCAGGAAATTTTATTTCCCTTTCCTGTGCTCAGAATCTGGGTTTTCAGCTACGGTCGGTCGAACGACCTATTACGTTGACTGCTATCAATGGTACCCAAATTTCTAACGGTCTGATTTCAAGTTGTACAGTACCAATCAAACTGCAAGTGGGAGCTCTGCATCAAGAACATCTGGAGTTTCTAGTGATTCAGGAGATGCCCCACGATCTGGTTCTTGGCCTTCCTTGGCTTAAACTTCACAACCCTCACGTCGACTGGAGATCGACACAAATAACATATTGGAGTCCTTTTTGTCATTCAAATTGTCTCACCCCTGTCTATCCGCTCCGTGTATCTTCCAAGTCAGATGAAGGGCTCATTCCGGAGGCCTATCGGGAGTTTTCTGACGTGTTCTCGGAGCAAGCGGCAGATCTGCTTCCACCGCATAGACCCTGGGACTGTCCCATTGAGCTCATTCCAGGGAATATGCCACCTCAGGGTCGCACTTATCCCTTATCATTACCCGAGACCCAAGCTATGTCGGACTATATCAAGACTAATCTGCCAAAAGGATTCATCCGCCCCTCTACCTCCCCGGCGGGGGCGGGTTTCTTTTTTGTGAAGAAGAAGGACGGCGGACTAAGACCATGTATTGACTATCGTGGTCTAAATGATGTCACCATTAAGAATAAGTATCCTTTGCCGCTCATTACGGAGCTCTTTGATAGAGTTCGCGGAGCCCGAGTTTTCACCAAGCTTGATTTAAGGGGAGCTTATAATTTGATACGTATCCGATAGGGAGACAAATGGAAGACGGCCTTCAATACCAGGGACGGGCATTACGAGTACCTGGTAATGCCGTTTGGCCTCAGCAACGCCCCTGCCGTCTTCCAGGGATTCATTAACAAAGTCTTTCGGGATATGCTATACCTAAGTGTCGTGGTATATTTGGATGACATTCTGATATTTTCTAAAAATCTCACAGAGCACAGAATACAGGTCAAAGAGGTACTTCATCGATTACGAGAGAATCATCTTTATGGCAAGATTTCCAAATGTACCTTTGAGGTTTCTTCTATTCCATTTCTTAATTACATCATTTCGGGCACGGAGCTTCGTATGGATCCAGAGAAACTCACTGCCATCCGGGACTGGACTCAGCCTCTTTCTTTAAAAGCGGTACAACGATTTCTGGGCTTTGCAAATTACTACCGGAAATTCATAAAGGGATTCTCTACCATCGTGGCACCTATTACTGCCCTAACCAAGAAGGGTTCTGACCCAAGTCATTGGTCCTCCGAAGCTATAGCAGCGTTCGCTCAGTTAAAGGCAGCCTTTATGTCCGCTCCAGTACTACAGCAACCAGATTTTTCAAAACCATTCTTTTTGGAGGTTGATGCTTCCACGGTAGGCATAGGTGCCGTGCTTTCGCAGTACGCTCCAGATGGGAAGTTACATCCATGTGGTTTCCATTCTCGCAAATTCTCTCCTGCGGAACAGAATTACACCATTGGAGACAAAGAACTTTTGGCAATAAAATCTGCCTTGGAGGAATGGAGATATCTTTTGGAAGGTGCTAAACACCTAATTACAATTTTCACTGATCATAAGAATTTGCTGTACCTCAAGACGGCCCAGTGCTTGAATCCCCGTCAAGCTAGATGGGCGCTCTTCTTTACTCGGTTTTCGTTTGTCATTAAGTGCCGGGCTGGGACTTTTAACACCAAGGCTGATGCTTTATCCCGTTCCTTAACAGCTTTGGATGAGGAGAATTCCGTTGAGAAGGCTTTGATTCTCAGTCCAGTTTCTATGTCGGCGGCTCCCACCGCTCTGGGTCCTCCATCTGGGAGAATGTCGGTGCCAGCTAAATTTCGACCAAGGTTGTTGCAGTGGGCTCATATTTCCAAGTTTTCCGGTCATCCGGGTGTTCAAAAGACGTGGGAGTTTCTACGAAGGTCTTACTGGTGGGACACTATGAAGAAGGATATTCTAGATTATGTCAACTCATGTCCTCAGTGTGCTCAGCACAAAATTCCTCGTTTGACTCCTGCGGGGTTGTTGCATCCACTGTCCATTCCTCAGAGGCCTTGGACCGATATCTCTATGGACTTTGTCACTGAATTGCCCCTCTCCAAGGGTCACAATACTGTCTGGGTAATTATCGACCGTTTCTCTAAGATGGCACATTTTGTACCTTTAACCGGGTTACCATCAGCTCCCAAGTTGGCTTTGTTATTTATCCGAGAACATTTCCGCCTGCACGGCTTACCTCAGGAAATCGTCTCTGACCGGGGGGTACAATTCACTGCAAGATTCTGGAGAGCTCTCTGTACGGCCTTACAAATAAAACTCAAGTTTTTATCCGCTTACCATCCACAGACCAACGGGCAAACTGAACGCGTCAATCAAGATTTAGAGACTTTTCTCCGTGTTTATCTCTCTCCCTCGCAAGATGATTGGGTGGAACTGTTTGCATGGGCCGAGTTTGCCCATAATCATCTGTACCACTCTTCGACTGGTGAGTCCCCATTTTTCATTAATTATGGGTTCCATCCTCAAGTTCCTGAATTACCCATTTGTCCTCCGGAGGATGTTCCTGCTGCAGCCTGTACTCTTCGGCACTTCAGTCAAATTTGGAGTCGAGTTCATGCTAATCTCAAGAGAATCTCCGGCCGCTATAAGTTCTTTGCGGATAGGAAGCGACGAGCAGCTCCCCAATACAAGGTTGGTGACAGGGTATGGCTCACCACCCGCAACCTCCGGTTAAGGGTGCCCACCATGAAGTTCGCCCCAAAGTTTATTGGTCCTTACCCCGTGTTACAAGTCCTGAATCCGGTTGTCTGCAAATTGGGATTGCCTTCCCACCTCCGGATACCAAACTCCTTTCATGTTTCTCTCCTTCGCCCCCTTATTTTAAACCGGTTCCATTTAAAGTCCCCGAGGCCAACCTCTGCAGAGTCTGAAGCTGGAACGGACTTTGAAATCAAAGGTATTCTTGACTCTCGTTATCTTCACAAGAATCTACAATATTTAGTGGAGTGGAAAGGTTTTGGCCCCGAGGAGAGGAGCTGGGTCAAGGCTACTGAAGTTATGGCTCCCCGACTGGTGCAGATTTTCCATTTCAGACATCCAACAAAACCTGGAAAGTGTCCGGGGGCCACTCCTGGAGGAGGGGGTACTGTCACACGCCATAGGCGGTGTTCACCGCGCTTACCCCTGTGTGTCTGCTGGTCTGTGTTGCGGCCTTCGGTGGTCCACGGGCTCCGGCGTCTGGCTGGCACAGCTCCCGGCGGTTCCCCGGGGCAGGGGCGCCACCATGACACCCGGCATCACGTGGGCGGGGAGCAGGTGACGTCATCAGACTGTTCCGCCAATCCAGCGGAGGCGCGAGATTCAAAGTCAGACGCCGGGCAGAGCCTCGGCGCCTGAGTATCGTCTTTTCCCCTGACGTGGATGCCAGTGCTCTTCTTCCCGACGTATCTCTCTGCAGTCGTACCCCAGTGTCTCCGACACTTCCAGGTGTCAGTTGCTGCACAGTTCAGCGTATACTGCAGCTGGTGTGTTTCTCTGCAATCCAGTCACCAGTGCTTCTTGGAGTCAGCGTGTGCTGCGGGCTAAACGCCGCTCTCAAGTTCTACAAATCATCAGTGTCTTTAATCACCGCTCTCAAGTTCTACAAATCATCAGTGTCTTTAATCACCGCTCTCAAGTCATACAAATCATCAGTGTCTTTAACCACCGCTCCCAAGTTTGCAAATTGCCAGTGTCTTTAACCACCGCTCTCAAGTTCTACAAATCATCAGTGTCTTTAACCACCGTTCTCAAGTTCTACAATTCATCAGTGTCTTTAACCACCGCTCTCAAGTTTTATAAATCATCAGTATCTTTAGTCACCGCTCTCAGGTCATACAAATCATCAGTGTCTTTAACCACTGCTCACAAGTGTTTCAAATCGTCAGAGTCTTTAACCACCGTTCACCAGTTCTTCAAATCACCAGTATCTTTAAAAACATCACTTACAATTTCTTCAGTCATTATTATCTTGTACCAACACTCACAAGTACTTCTTTTCCTGGAATCCTTAGCATTGCTTACAAGTTCTCCTATAGGCCTGGACATTCCCCCATACGTTCCTTCTCTGCTATGTGACATTGTGTTACTCTCTTCCTGCAATAAAGTTCTTTAATTTTTTCACCAAGCTTTACTGTCAGAGTCCTGTATGAGGAAGACCTATATTAAGCCATCCCTGTTCCGACCCAACTGTGGTTCCTCTCCCCTACCATCGGGAGTACCCCCGAGTTCACAACACCCCCAACCTAGGTCAGTGACAGTGTGGGATTATTTTTACCTCAATCCTGACAATGTTTGTGACAGCATATGCTCCATTTGTGAGGCCAGAGTTAGTAGAGGTAGGAACATTAGCCATCTAGGCCCCTCCTCCATGGTATGTCATTTGCGGTTAAGACTTAAAATTTGTTGTACAAGATGATACTACCGGAGGTAGTCCTTCTAAAAATGGGGGCCCAAACAAACCAATCATTTCAGCCACAAGGGACAGTCCCTGATGCAGATATGATATGCTTGTTTAACTGTGCATTTCCTCAGGGGCGTAGCGAAGGTGGAACGAGTGGAGCTAAAGTGGTGTGTGTGGTAGGGCTGGCACCATGACATGACCCTGCTCTGGGTGTCATGTCTCCATTCTACACCTCTGCATGTCCTGTTTAACATATACAACATAAGGGTGGGTGGGAGGGCCTAAGGACAATTCCATCTTGCACCTCTTTTCTTTGCATTTTGTGCTTTTTGGAGCATTGCTGACTGATGACAAACATTTGTATAGTTTATTAAACTGCCACCCTGTCTTCCACTGTAGTGCCATTCTGTTTCCTAGATGTGCCATGTTGGAAGTTTAAGTGCCACATGTTTGTGCTGCCCACTGCTGTTGCTTAGCTTAGTCATCTAGCTACCTCGGTGCAACCTTTTGGCCTAAACTGGATGAAAACAATATGTGAGGTGGTCAAAACTGACTGTAAATGAGTGGAAATTAATGTTATTTAGGTAAATAATAATGTAGGAACAAAAACAGGCCAACATTCTGTGATTTTAGCTGTTTTTATGATTTTAAAAAAATACAGATCCAAAATAAATACAGATCCAAAACTTGCAAGGTGTCATCAAACACCCTGAAGAAGCTGCAAGGTGAAATGTCGGTGAGAGGAGCTTGGACATACCAGGGCCTGGCTTTGGACACCTGGATACCCCAGCTTTGTCGGCAAAACACCCCCTCACCATTTTGGACCAACTCATCTTTTGGAGCATACACCAGCCGAATTGCACACCACTGGAGGGTAAGTCCTACCATTTGGAGACTTTGAATATGTGCATAAACCTCACGGACAATTTGACGTACTATACTAAGATAACTAAGCAGAAAAACGATTCACTGTGGACCTTTTTGATTCTACAATATCCTGATGGACATTTAATTTGGACTCATTTTTTAAGAAAAATCAAACTACAATTTAAAAAAAATGTCTTTCCCCATTTCCATCCCCTCTCTCCCTTATCTCTCTCTTCTTTTCTTTCACTTATCCTATCTTCCAGCCTTTGTGTTTTTGAGACCTGAACCAATCAAGGCTCAAAAAATTGTGTAACAAATTCTGGTATAACAATAAAAACTCTTATAGTAAACACAAATTGCATGTGATCTCTCCTTTGTTTACATTTTAAACTGTTAAAGGGTTTTGCGCTGGAATACACACTACCTTACACAAAGATCCCTTCTATACCACACGCACTAGCAGCATACCTACTACGGTGAAATACTTATCCTTCATCTAGCACAGCCATTACCCAGTTGTCTGTTTCACTTGCTCCTCGGGTAACGCCAAGAACCATGGCTTAATATTTACTTACATTAAGACGTCTGAAACTTACATCTCTATAGAGTTGACAAACAATTTGGCAGTTGCTCAATCATACCTGGAGATAATTATATATCAGGTGCTGGAAGGGGGGGGGAAGTGTTTTAGTAATAGCCTTTATCATGAGGCCTACTGTGACAAATTACATGGCCCTATGTGGGCACTGCTATTATGTAGGTTAGGACTGCTGTATCGGAGAAGCCATGACGTGGCCAGCAGCTAAACATGTGTTTGCAAACATTTGTGACTAATTCTCTGAATTTTATTACCAGATAGGTTTAGGGATGGTTACAGGTAATTTTCAGTGTGCGGAAGGGAATTTAGGGGTGGGGATTTGCACCCCCCTCCTCTCTGTCTGTTGTATCTCTATAGAGTTATCAAATTTTTAACACTCATTTATATTTACAACCATGAATAACAACTAGTGTGTATATATATATATATATATATATATATATATATATATATACTGCTCAAAAAAATAAAGGGAACACTAAAATAACACATCCTAGATCTGAATGAATGAAATATTCTTATTAAATACTTTGTTCTTTACATAGTTGAATGTGCTGACAACAAAATCACACAAAAATTATCAATGGAAATCAAGTTTATTAACCCATGGAGGTCTGGATTTGGAGTCACCCTCAAAATTAAAGTGGAAAAAGACACTACAGGCTGATCCAACTTTGATGTAATGTCCTTAAAACAAGTCAAAATGAGGCTCAGTAGTGTGTGTGGCCTCCTCTGCCTGTATGACCTCCCTACAATGCCTGGGCATGCTTCTGATGAGGTGGCGGATGGTCTCCTGAGGGATCTCCTCCCAGACCTGGACTAAAGCATCCGCATGTCCCAGATGTGCTCAATTGGATTCAGGTCTGGGGAACGGGCGGGCCAGTCCATAGCATCAATGCCTTCGTCTTGCAGGAACTGCTGACACACTCCAGCCACAAGAGGTCTAGCATTGTCTTGCATTAGGAGGAACCCAGGGCCAACCGCACCAGCATATGGTCTCACAAGGGGTCTGAGGATCTCATCTTGGTACCTAATGGCAGTCAGGCTGCCTCTGGCGAGCACATGGAGGGCTGTGCGGCCCCCCAAAGAAATGCCACCCCACACCATTACTGACCCACTGCCAAACCGGTCATGCTGGAGGATGTTGCAGGCAGCAGAACATTCTCCTTGGCATCTCCAGACTCTGTCACGTCTGTCACATGTGCTCAGTGAGAACCTGCTTTCATCTGTGAAGAGCACAGGGCGCCAGTGGCAAATTTGCCAATCTTGGTGTTCTCTGGCAAATGCCAAACGTCCTGCACGGTGTTGGGCTGTAAGCACAACCCCCACCTGTGGGCGTCGGGCCCTCATACCACCCTCATGGAGTCTGTTTCTGATCGTTTGAGTAGACACATGCACATTTGTGGCTTGCTGGAGGTCATTTTGCAGGGCTCTGGCAGTGCTCCTCCTGTTCCTCCTTGCACAAAGGTGGAGGTAGCAGTCCTGCTGCTGGGTTGTTGCCCTCCTACGGCCTTCTCCATGTCTCCTGATGTACTGGCCTGTCTCCTGGTAGCGCCTCATGCTCTGGACACTACGCTGACAGACACAGCAAACCTTCTTGCCACAGCTCGCATTGATGTGCCATCCTGGATAAGCTGAACTACCTGAGCCACTTGTGTGGGTTGTAGGGAGGTCATACAGGCACGTGGAGGCCACACACACTACTGAGCCTCATTTTGACTTGTTTTAAGGACATTACATCAAAGTTGGATCAGCCTGCAGTGTGTTTTTCCACTTTAATTTTGAGGGTGACTCCAAATCCAGACCTCCATGGGTTAATAAATTTGATTTCCATTGATAATTTTTGTGTGATTTTGTTGTCAGCACATTCAACTATGTAAAGAACAAAGTGTTTAATAAGAATATTTCATTCATTCAGATCTAGGATGTGTTATTTTAGTGTTCCCTTTATTTTTTTGAGCAGTGTATGTATATATATATATATATATATATATATATATATATATATATATATATATTATTCATTGGTCTGTTTGTTTGTTTGTTTGTTTGCTTGTTTGTTTGTTTGTTTGTTTGTCTGTCTGCCTGGTTGTGCATTCAGACACCCCTGTACCAATTGGGATGGAACCAATGTGAGGTGGTCCAGTTGGATCCTGGCCAGGTTGGAAGGGTCCCGGTCGGATCTCATGGCAGAATGCTCTGGGCAGAACTTTTAGATGTGTATTATAGCCCTTCCACTAGATGGATTTGGAAGAAAACCTCACAAAATTATAACATTGGATCCCAGAAGACATTCTAGGGGTTTGGGTTCGATCAGACCTCACGACAGAATGCACCGGACAGGGGGCTAAATGTAATCAAGTTAGAGTTTCAGAAAGTGAGAGATTTGGTAAGGTTTTGCAGTTTTTTTTAAAGTGGCAATCATTTCAACAGCAAGATCAACCTGGTTTTGCAGTGTAAATGATTGCCACTATAAAAAAAAAACTGAAAAACCTTACCAAATATCTCACTTTCTGAAACTCTCACTCTATTACATTTGGCCCAGAATCTCGACAAAGGGAGCCTGTTCTGAGCCTTCCGAAAACTTCAGAGTCGTAACATTGGATCCCAGAAGACATACTAGTGGGTTTTGGTCCCAGTCTGGCCAGAACTTTGACCACGGGGAGCCTGTTCTGGGCCTGCCACTGGATAAATTTGTATGAAAACTTCACAGACTGATAACATTGGATCCCAGAAGACATAGTATGGGATTGGGGTCTTGGACAGACCTCCATTGATGTACACTATGCAGAACCTTGATACAGGCAGCCTGTTCTGGGCCTTCCACTGGATTTGGATGACAACTTTAATGAACTGTAATATCTGATAGAAAATACCATAATTCAAGGACCTGAAATAACTAACTGAAATAACCATAAATCAATTAATTAAAATAAGTGACAGAAATAGAGGTGGGAAGGCAAAAAATGTTGTGTACCCAAAAGCCTTGGAATAGCAACATTGATAACAGAAGGACAATTTTAAACCCATCTTGTAATGGAAATGTGATTATAAAACTGAACAGAAGGAAAAGTTGGGGATCAGGGCTACTGGTGACACCCCAAAAACACAAACGACACTTTGCAGTCATCTCATGGGTGTATTGAAAGAACTACTAAACTACTACTTTTAATATGTTGACAATTACATCCAACTCATTTAATGATGGATAGATAGATAGATAGATAGATAGATAGATAGATAGATAGATAGATAGATAGATAGATAGATAGACAGATATTATACATTGCAAAATACCTATTTTTTATCAATCTGACCAGCACTCACAATAGTATCATCACAGGGGTGAGAAAACCCTCAGAAAAGTGAGTTAGATTAGTTCTAGAAAGATGCATTGATTCCATGACAGCACATATTTCAAACAAAAGGGTTAAAATGTTTTGTAAACAAATTCTGACTAGTTTATAGGGTTGAAAAAAAAATAATCTCTGCCAGTCATTAATTAGATGACCACAGTGAGATCACAGTTCCTGTAGAGCCTTGTGTAATTCTCAGATCTGTATCATGTAATTACATCACCTTTATCCTCATTTATTTCACTAACATTTTCAAGTTGCAGTACATAATACAGTTCCAATTGTTATTTAGAAGTAACCGTGTTTTTGCTAAGTAGCTGACAGCATTTCAGAGCCATATTTGTAAAGCTTTAATGTAAAAAGCTTTATGGGGATAATGGCAGCAAAACAACTTTGAGAATTGTGAGAATACGGTGTTAATTGCCATGGAACCTTACCAAAACACAAAGCTGCTAGCAACCAGCAATGTAAAGCCAGAATGCTAAGCAACACAAATGCTATGAGTTATAAAACTACAATGTCAAAGCTTTAATACATAGATCTAATTTTGTCTGTCCAAATCTTACTACTGCAGCTGACCTTCTATATTCCACAGTGCGGCCCCTCTAGAGAACGTCTAATTGTCCTCAGCTCCAACTCACACACTTGGCTGCAGATGGTGGCACCCGGCTCAGTGGGTAATGAAGCATCAATCTGTAAATTGTTGCCAAGCTGTGTTTCCGCCATCACCTTCATATTCTAATACTCCAGGTGTGAGGGGCTGTCTGTATAGGGAACAAGTTGCTTTCAGTCAGTTGTACTCTTGCTGCAGAGAGCACAACTTGGCACATTAGTGAATGCAGCAAATGGTAACAAGAAATTGATGTGTAATCTCTCCACCAACTAAAAGGCCGAATATTTGTCACATTATTGGGACAAATTTATCCAAAGTTGATATAAATAGAATTGTAACATCATATAAGCCTAACAGAACTCCAGTAATAATATCTGTGTATTCAAATGTAGTATTTACTCAGGACACCTGTTGCTGCTTTTGCATATTTTCTAAAGAAAAGGCTGCTGTACAAACTGCATACCTCCCAACAGCGGGAGATGGCAAGACGGGACTCCCTGGCACGGCGAAGCCGCGGGCCATTCATACAGGGGACATGACCTATAGAAAAGGGGGCATGGCTTCCCAGGAGTGCCACAATCGCCAGCCACGCTCCCATTTTCCGTCACTGAGAGCGCATGCCTAGCGCTCTGTGAGCAGCTGGCATGCCCTTAATCCCTCTTTCTCTCATGAATAGATGATGTGCGCATGCACACCACATCTATTCAGCGCTGCTCTGCTAAGCAGAGCAGTGACTGGCAGAACCCCCCCAACTGCTCCCCACTACGGGACACTGAGGCCCGTGGGTTGGACAGCGAGATAGTCCCCAAAAATGGGACTGTCCCACGAAAATCAGGACAGTTGGGAGGTATGGAACTGTGTCCATCTCTCATTCAGGCCAATAAGTGTAACTAAATGCAGGAAGAATGTGCTATGTTTTACTGCTCAGAAAATAAACAAACCTACCTATTGGTTAAATGAAACACAGGGCCTGATTGTGAGTCAAATGCATATTGCAGATTTCAGCATACCAGCCCTCTTTCAGATGTGGTTGGAGGTGCACCCTGATGTGCAAAGTACCAATGTTCTGTACTTTGTGCATGCACAGTACCCATTCTGTGTGTGCACGAATGAGACCTGTTACTGTACATAGGATTCAGGGACACTGATTGACAGTCTGATAACATTTGGGGGCAGGGAGGGGGTGGTGTGTGCCTCCTTTAGTTAAAATGGAGGCATTTTGCCACCATTTATGGGGAGGGAAGAGGCCAGTGTTCTACGTCGCTGCACGGAGATTTCCTGGGCTCTGCAACCGCCCTATGGTGCAAAGGAAAATGCGATACTGCGTCCTTGGAAGCAGCTCTTATCATAATGCAGCAGGAGGCGTGACGCCTCCTGCTGCATTACTATATTAGAGCTGTCATTACTGCTTTTATGTAGCACTAGCTAAAGCACCTCCAACCAATTCTGAATGAGGGTCACTACGCATGCACCAAAGAAAGTAAGTGGCAACTGCACATGGGCAGAAATCAGTCACGCCCTTATTG